>NW_020837979.1:9907523-10550447 GCF_003676395.1 Aethalodelphis obliquidens | reverse complement strand
TGGTTCCGAATAGCAAGAAAATGCCCTGGCTTGAAAGAACCAGATCCTTTTGGGATATTCTTTTTTTTTTTTTCGGTACATGGGCCTCTCACTGTTGAGGCCTCTCCCGTTGCGGAGCACAGGCTCCGGACGCGCAGGCTCAGCGGCCATGGCTCACGGGCCCAGCCACTCCGCGGCATGTGGGATCTTCCCGGACCGGGGCGCGAACCCGTGTCCCCTGCATTTGCAGGCGGACTCTGAACCACTGCGCCACCAGGGAAGCCCTGGGATATTCTTTATCGATAACATGTTATAGCAGGAATAAGGAATATGACTCCAAACTATGTAGTTGGGGTCTTTCTTTTGGGGATGCTGGGCGCTTTTTTCCTACCATCATGGACTTGTCACAATGCTCAACGTGGATTCAATTGCTTCTCTCCACAGCTCTCTCTCACTAACTCCACGGGGCGTGTGTGTATCTGTGTGATTCAGTGCTGTCGATGTGGCAGTCTTGGCTCTATACCACAGTCCTTATTATTTAGGATTCCGCTGAGAGGATAATACTAAGTTTTGTGAAATCCAAGTTCATAAATTGGCTGAGCCCATGTGGGTTGAGGGTCCTCTGAGCATTTGCAGGCGGGCACGGCCTCCGTTGTGTCCGGTGGCCCAGAAGATACAAACCCTGGACACCTTGCAACTGTTTGTAAGCAAATAGAAAAACCAAAGTGATTTGGAAATGTGCATTCGTTTGCTGGGGCTGATGTAACAAAATACGACAGACTGGATGGCTTAAACAGAAATTTATTTGCTCACAGTTCTGCAGGCCAGAAGTCCGTGATCAAGGTGTTGGTAGGTTTGTTTTCTCCTGAGGCCTCTCTCCTTGGCTTGCAGACGGCCGTCTTCTCCCTGTGTCCTCACATGGCCCCTCCTGCGTGCCTGAGCACCCCTGATACCTCTCTGTGTGTCTTATCCCCCTCGTCTTATAAGGACAGTCATATTGGATTAGGGCCCACCCCTACGACCTCATTTTGCTTTAATCAACTCTTTAAAGGCTCTACCTCCAAATACAGTCTTATTCTGAGGGATTGAATGGGGGTTAGAACATCAACCTATAAATTTGAGGGAAACACACTTCAGCCCATTTATGATGATGCATTTCAAAGACTCACAACCATACCAATGGATGAATTATGCAGACAGTGGCTGGGTGAAATGTTTGGCCAGTTGATATCATCGTTCTTGATTGTAAAGACAAAATACCTTCACCATATTGCATTCTTCATTCTGGGGTCCATGTTTTATATAGCAAACTCAGAATTTTGCTAGCTGGGGTATTACATCTCTTTCTGAAGTACACTTTCATCTCTACATATTTTGACCCATGTGATTCTCATGCTTGTGGGAGCACAGGGGCTCCTGGTGTTTGGAGCAGGACCATTTATTCCCATGCTAAAGGGCTGTTCCGCCTGTTAAATGGCTTGATCTGTTTGGTCCCCCCACCCCCCCGACGGAAGGCAGCTCTCGGGGTCAGGCAGGCTGACGACCAGTTCAGCTCCTCCCACTGAGACCTGGCGACCCCCTCTCAGGCTTGAACTTCCTGCCCCCAGGCAGTTCTGTCCCTTCATAGGGAGGCTTCCGTGTGGCCCACCTTCAGGGTTCTTCTCTAAGCACATTTCAAGGTCAAATTGTATGGGCTCATTCTCCAAAGGGTTGGCTATCTTTGGTGGTGCTTTTCTGCTCTAGAGGTATGGGTTTTATTTCTTTTACTTGGCAATTTTTGATATTAATTTCTCCCACATGTTCTATTCACATAGGGATTCACTCAGGTGAGGGCCAAGAGGACCAGAATGAATAAGTTAGGTCTCTCTCCCAGACTTTTCATCTGTTTTACGCTCTTAAGTACTATCCACTTGAACTTTCCTTGAGAGCTTTGCTTCTTTTATCGCTGGAGTCCCACAGACCAGGGTTTGGACGTCGAGCCCACCGCTTACTAGTCACGTGACTTAGGCTAATTCAGTTTGCATCCCTGAGTCTCAACATCCTCACCTGTAAGATGCAGGTAAACGATAACACCGATTTCTGAGGCTGCTGCCAGTGTTGAATGTAAAACTCAACACAGAGTTCGATACTGAGTCAGTGCTTGGAAAAATGTCAGCTACGTCATAACTTTTACTCTCACTTTGCACTTGCTGTGGCATTTCACAAAGTTATTATTCCTTTCCCTAGACTCACCTCAAGCTTCGAGAGGACCCCGTGACCATCTTGTATAACCCCATCTATACCTCTCTACTCTGTAACACCTCCTCCCATGACCAGGTGCCGGGCCATCTTCTAATGGCTGGAAAAGTTGGGTTTTCATCGAGCCAGTCTGTTTATTGAAAACTTGCCAACTTCTCGTCCACATTTGGCCCCTTGTACAGAGCAGTTCAATCTGTCTGTTCTCACATCCCTCTTGTGTCCCTCCAAGATAAGCCCAGACCCAACTGCAAACAGGTAGGATGTGATTCTCACCTCCTGCGCCTCTCCCCTTCGAGGCAGCCTTGTCTCTTCCTGCAGCCCACCTCTCTTCAGCTCCCCCCTGATTCACCCTCCCAGTCTCCCTTCCCCTTCACCCCAGCTCTGGGCCTTGCTACTCTTCCTTAGTCAGCTGCCGGTGGCATCTTATTTGGTTTGCTCCAATTTTTATCTCTTCCTCACCCTTAAAACCTACCAACGCTCACCCTCAACATCTCCAGAATCCACCTTCCTTGGAAGGGATGAGAAGGTGAATTTTATATAAATCAATTTAAAATTTGATGTCTTCGGGCTTCCCTGGTGGCGCAGTGGTTGAGAGTCCGCCTGCCGATGCAGGGGACACGGGTTCGTGCCCCGGTCCGGGAAGATCCCACGTGCCGCGGAGTGGCTGGGCCCGTGAGCCATGGCCGCTGAGCCTGCGCGTCCGGAGCCTGTGCTCTGCAACGGGAGAGGCCACAACAGTGAAAGGCCCGCGTACCACAAAAAAAAAAAAAAAAAAAAAAAAAAGGTGTTTCCCAGCTAGAGTGCAGGTTGTTGGCCGAGTCCGGGGGTGGACTGTTAGTTTGGACCTCAGACACACTTACTCACAGAAGACAGGTGCCAGGGAAGGTCCCCGGGTCCCTAGTGAAAGCTTGTTCACCCTCCCTGGGGTGACTCTGAGACTAGGAGTCCTGACAGCCCCATAACTTTGAACACCGGGATGCTACATTCCTTACAAATGTACGTGAAGACCCGCCGATGATGCCACTGGGATGCAGGGACCCTCCTCCCTTCCCTGCATCAGGGAAGATGCAGCTGGTAGGGTGGCAACCTCCAAGCTCCTCAGGGAAGAACGCAGGGAAGGGAGATGACCAACGTCCCCCGCAGAGTGGGACGGAGACCTAGATTCTCAGATTCCCTCCAGGGGTAAGAAAGGGATGTGGGTTTCCCTGCAGGCCAGGACACCGGGGAGAGTCCTGAACCAAGACCAACATTCCCTCCCAGATATCAGCTATGTTTAGTGACAGAGCTGGTGTAGAACATGGTTTTCGTATGTGGAAACAATGAGATTCCTAATCTCACATCCCAGTGCTCACCAGACGTGTCCACACAGACCAGGGAGAGGAAGGTCATTCTTGAGTAAACGGTGTTCACGAGTTGGACAGAATTTGTACGTTTGGTTATTTTTTTCCCCTCAGATGGAATAGTGTGTGTTGGGCAAAAGCAAATGCCTTGACTTCTAGCTTTTCCAGAATCTCGGGCAAGTTAACGTCTCCAGAGTCTTGGTTTTATGAACTCTAACTGGAGACAGAGCCCATCTCATGGGTCCCACCCAATGTAGGGATACTGCTCAGGCCAGTGGCGGGTGGGGAATCAGTGAACAGCCCAGGAGGACTCCACCTGTGCAGTTACAGCTCTTCTTCAACCTGGCCTTGTGCCCGGGACCTTCTTCCACGGAGGCAGAAACAGCCTCTAAGTTTGCTCAGAATCCCTTGCAAGGAAGGGTGGGCTTTGTCTTGCCTTACATTGGACGGGGCTCACCGTGAGGGCTGCAGGGCAACACCCTCAATGTGCATCAGCTTTCAACTGAGTGACAGGTCACTAGAGGATTTCTTTACTACTTGGGGCTTTCCGAGAAGCGTCTGTGCTTCGGTAGTTTTCGTCTTATAAAAGTTTCCCACCTGCAGTGGAGTTTATAATTACTTCAAAGCTTTTTATAAATGAACTAGATTTCCTTTGCACTCAGGATAATTTACAGAGTCATCAGTCACTTCACTGCAGCTGGAGCTTCACACAAACCCTGCAAATGCACCTTGAAAATGAAACCGCGTGTAAGTGGGAGCGAGGAAGCATCCCTTTGAGGGAAACAGAAATGACTGTCCAGCAAATGGTTCCTCCAGCGCATCTGCTTGACATTAAAAAAAAAAATCCTAAATCACTCACCAAGATTATGTGAATCTCATAAATGAAGCGATAAGGATTACAACTTAAAAGAATCATTCCGGTCTAAAACTTGTATTAAAATACCCCTAAGTGATTTATTTAGCATAAAAGTGCTGGAGGGCACGCCTTTCTGCCCATCCCCGCTCCATCCCCAGATTGTTTCTGCTTGGGAATTTTTTTTTTTTTTGTCAGCATGGATGTTACCTTAAATTATATCACTTGAGTTAAACTGCAAATAAAATCACACATAATGCAGACAAAAATGACTGTACTTCCCAGTTTCGAGAACGTGACTTGCATGTGAATTAGACATTTGTCTTCCTAAACCCCAGGAGACCCCAGGATTCTAGAAGGAGTCAGAACACACCTCCAGTTGTCTCTTTCTTCGGATTTGTGTAATTCTTGGCACTCGCCTTTCAACTTCCATTTCTGTGAGAAGTGTGCTCTTAGCCTCAGGGCTTTCTTCCTGCCACTGCTCCTAATTCATTACTTTATATTCGCGATTGCCCTTCGGGAAAAGGAGAATCTTGTTTCAGAATTGCACCTGGGCATTTTAAAATACGTACGTTCACTTCAGAGTGAAGAATGAATATGTAAGACTGGAAGGGGGTGAGGTGGGCGGGGAAATCATTTGCATAATGGTGTTTGCTGCAGGGGGAAACTGAAACCCGGGCTGTGTAGGTGGAGCCCTGTTTCCTAACGTCAGCGCCGTCGCCCACGACCGCCCCCGCCGACACATGATGCTCTACAGCCAACCCCGGAGACAGAGGGATGGCCGGGCGCTGGGGGCTGGGGAACCAAGTGTGAAACCAGAATCAACACCTGGATCTGGGCCGGCTGTGCGCTCCCTGGTCTCACCCGTGAAGAAACACTCCTCCTTTTCTCCTGAGGCGTGTGTGAACGTCTCATCTTGTGTGACAGGGCAAGTCTTGAAAAATGGGGATAGATCACATTTTTAAAGAATTACTTCTTCCCCGCCCTGAGAGTCAGTTTCTCAGTCGGCTTGAGTGTTTGCAGAGCCTGAAACCAGAGGATTCGGGCAGCCCATGGCCGCCTATTTCGTCGAGAACAGTTCAACCCTCGGGGTGTCATAAAGGCAGCTCCCTGGAACGGCATCTTTCACCTACTCGATCTGTACCCCTGATGTACTACAAGGCAGTTTGGGTTTGTAGTAGTTTGAAAATTATATGATCTTACATGTTCTGTCGTTTTTGCCTAGCTAATGTCTCTAAGCAGCAGGGTGAATTTGGGGCAGTTGGGGAGTTAGCACCAGAGTGTTTTTCATACAAGACGGGTTTGCTCTCCATACTAGATTTTCCGCTGTAAAATATATACTCCTTATAGGAGTTGTGAGAATAGGGGCCTTATGGTAGCCGTGTTTCTTTTTGTTCTGTCTTCAGCCAGCAGTTGGCCGATACCCTTGCTCGTCAACAGTGGGGAGACGGTCTCCTGGACAAGTGGTCCCACCCTGGAGGTCTCAGCCCCACTAATGTTCTCAGGCCCTCTGAAGTCCACCTGCATGTCAGCCATTGTAAATAACTGAGAAACTAATGGCTCTGGCATTTATGTAGTCTATGACATAGGGGCTCTTTTTTTTTTTTTTTAGCATGTGGGCCTCTCACTGTTGTGGCCTCTCCTGTTGTGGAGCACAGGCTCCGGACGCGCAGGCTCAGCGGCCATGGCTCACGGGCCCAGCCGCTCCGCGGCATGTGGGATCTTCCCGGACGGGGGCACGAACCCGCGTCCCCTGCATCGGCAGGCGGACTCTCAACCACTGCGCCACCAGGGAAGCCCCGGGGCTCTTTTAATGTATATGATAAACATTCTTTTATATGCCTAAACGCCTATCATTTAAAAAAAAATTACCAGCTTATAAAAATAGAACTAGTAGCATAATGTGTGTGAGGGGTGATGACAGAGGCTCAGGAGATGAGCGGCAAAATGTTCTCTAGGAATTTTCACTTATAAACTTTGATTACTGTTCATTTGGCCTCAGGATTAACATCAGGGAACTACTCTTCATTCTTCCATCATGGGTATAACTTCTCACCATCAACGTCTTAATTTAAAAGTATTTATTTTATGGAACATTGAAAAGAAGATAATTTACACATGTATGATTTTATTAGGCCTTCGTGGAGTGTTTGCACTGAAAAGCTGCGATTGAGGCCAAAAGACAGGAGCGGGGGAGCTTTATTTAATTCACCTAAACATTTTAACTGGGCTGTGTTACTTTTCTTGTTACATTTTGGAAGAAGGAGGAAAAAACAGTTTTAAACCTAGGATTGGGTTATGACACGTGTTTATTTCCACACATTATTACATAAATGATATTAGGTCCCAGGCACCAAGGCCCCCTAAGGAAATAGTGCTTTTGTCCTTAGGAAGATCACAGTTTAGAAGGGCAGACACTTGTGAAAGATAATGTGATATCAACATTCTTGTTTCCCAGGGGGCAAATGTGTGCCAGGCTCTGGACCAGGTTCAACTTGTGAATGATCTCACTTCCTCCTCACACAGTCCAAGAGAGTGGTCCTATTATGATCCCCATTTTATAGATGAGGCAATTGAGGCACAGAGAGGTTAAGTAACTTGTCCAGGGTCACACAGCAGGTAGGTGGCAGGGCCTGGATTTGAAGCCAGACAGTTGGATCCCAGAGTGCATATATTCTCAACTGCCATGGCACTAAACCACACTATGAACGAAGCCCTCTGGGAGCACAGAGCAGAACCCTGAGGCTTCTGTCTGTGGGCGTCCAGGGTGTGTTCAAAGAAGAGTTGATGTTTAGCTCAACCAGGAAGGGTTGGGACACCTGTGTTGGATAAATACATAAGGTGGCTTCTGCTGCTAATGACGGTAGAAGGAAAGTGTCACAAGGCCATTTGTTTGCACCTAAAGATACATCACATTTTAAAGGACCCTGGTTACCCTTCGTCTTCTTCGATCTCACGCCACGGCCATGTGGTTAAATGTTGGTGAGGATGACATTCCTGCCCCCCAGAGCAAGATGGTACTTCTCATACACGTCATTCAGGGCATAAAGTGAGTAAAAATACAACACTAAAGAGAATATTTCATCAAGATATGCTGACTGTGGTTCACTTATTGAAGTCTAGTATTAGACTTACTAGAAAGTCTCCCAGTAAGTCATGAGAAAAATCGACTTTGAAATGTTCTGATGTAGGTGATACGCACCTGAAAGATGCCAAGCCAGGCTCTGGAGAAGCCTGATGGCCCTCCTGCCCTTCGGTGGCTTTTAGTTAGAAAACTAAATATTTGTTTGGTGCCCAGCATGGCCAGCCTTGCATGAGATCCTCTCGGGGCAGCTCACGTGCCAGTTCAGGCAGGAGGGTGATGGTGCCTCAGGAGGAGGTGCTGAGAATCCAGCACCGCTGTGAGCTCGGAGAAAGCCCAGCGTCCTCCTGCGTGAGCAGTGGGAATGTATCTGCCTGACAGCAGGGACCGTGTTTTACCCATCTTTGTCCGCCCCTCTCCATCCCATGGTATTTGTTGATGCCTGTTGTGGGTTCTTAAGTTGAAGCCCCAAAACCCCCACTACCTTAGAATGTGGTGGGATTTGGAGATAGGTCTTCAAAGAGGTAATTAAGACAAAATGGTCATTTGGGTGGACGTTAATCCCATATGACCGGTGTCCTTATAAGAAGGGGAGATTGGGGCACGGATGCGTGTAAAGGGAAGACCATGTGAGGAGACAACGAGAAGGCAGCCACCTGTAGGCCAAGCGGAGAGTCCTCAGAAGAAACTGAGCTTGCTAACACCTTGATCTCAGACTTCTGGGCTCCAGAATTTTGAGAAAATCAACTCCTGTCATTTAAGCCCCGCAGTGTGTGGTGCTTTTTTATGGCAGCCTGAGCAGACTGATACAAGCGCCGGTGTGTTTTTGTTGAATAAACCCATGGCGAGATGGATGTGGGGAGGAAACTGTTGCATAGCTAGAGGAGAAGCAAACCGTAGAGGTCTTTCTTAACCTGGGCAGAGAATTTAAATTCAGTGTTGGAGGCAATAGGGAGCACAGTAGGTCCTAGAGCAGGGGAATTCCATGGCCAAAGCAATGTTTTAGGAAGACTGGTATGGTGAAGCTCTAGACTTCTGAGCCAGTGAGAGGAACCAGGCCTGGGAACCATAAGAAAGCTTGACAAAGGGCTAGTGGATAACTGATGGGAGATGATGAAATGAAGGGGGCTCCTTCCTTCCCTGTATGTCAGTGTTCTCTCCTGGAGGGACAGATGAGAACCTCTGAGGGACCAAGGAATTGCAATTCTACCTGGAGACAGGCCCACAAAGGCTCTGATCTGACTGCACAGAGACCAGCTTCCTCACCTATATAATGAGAGCGAACAAGCCGGCCTCTAAGGAATTGAGACTCCACACCCCTGGAGTTCCACAGGGCAGGTGAGATTTTAGGGGGACCTGGTGTATTCCCAGTCCCAGACAGATGCTTTCACCTAAGGGGTGTGGCATCCCGGATACCCAGCCCTGGAAAGCGAAGAGAGGGTGAATTGGGGCATCCATGACCAGAATCCATTCGTAGACCAAAGAGGCCATGAAGGGTGAGGCCCATGGGCAGCCTGATGGGCTCCCGGGCTGACTTGGCCACTAGCTCTTCAGTGCCACCAGCTCTCTTTGGCTTTTCGGCCACTGCCAGCGGGAGGCTGGCTGGGGTTCCTTCCCTGGTTCTTGCTTCAGTGGATCTTGGTTACACATTAAACTCTAGTTCAATATCCTATTGCTCTTTATTTGTACTCAGGGCTGCACAGTGATGAGTGAGTGAAAGATTAGGGCAGATCAAATGTCAAATCTCAGCAGATGCCCTTATGATTAGAGTTATTCCTACAAAGCAAAGCAAAACTTATGGTATCAAGATTATTTTTTAAGAGTGCACTTTGATCAAAGTTGAATCCGTATTTCTTATTGTTTCAAACTTTACAATGTGTGAACACCTTTTAAAAGCCCTATTATACAGAGCTGTTCTGAAACCCGTAAGGCCAAGAAACCTATGAGCGTTATTTATCATAAAATGAAAATCAAGAGCTTTTATATTTTAAAGTCTTCAAGAATTATGCTAACCTACTTGGTCAGATTCCATAGCAAAGACTGTTGAGCCCCAAAGAAAATAAAATTCCTGGGGCAGGGGGAATTGGAGTTTTATAAGATGGCGGCTGGATGAGAAATAATGTTGAAAGTAGAAGGAAGTCTAATGATTATATCATGTAGTCCTTTGTCATGACTTACTCTTCTCTGTTTCAGCAGTTTCATCTGACTTTCTATTATTTTCTGTATGTTTTAACTTCTATTTTTAACTTTCTTTATGATTGAACAATTCTAAGGGACTCTCAGAGGGACCCACCTGGGAAGCCTGGGGTAACATCTCTGGGAGTACGCGTTCTCATCGTGCTAAGTCTAGGAGGGACTAAGAGGACTGTTTTCTGTTGAATTTGATTGTATCTTTCGGTGTACATTTCTGTGTCTTTAGTTAAATGGGATGGACCGCTCAGTAACGTCAAATACTTTAGGGATAAAAGAGGAATCCACACTTGTAGACCCTTTCCTTCAGGAATGGAGAGTATATAATTGCAGAGGCTTTCGGATTTAATTAAGAATCTTTCCAGGTTAAGAGTGACAGAAAATGCAACTCGAACTGGCTTAAACAAATTCTAGAACTTACCATCTCATGTCAGTAAGCAATCTCGGAATAGGATTCGCACAGATATCTCTCAAGTGAAGTCAAGACATTTCAACTTTTTTCTCCTCCTGGTTCTGTCTCTAACGTGTTGACTCCCTTCTCAAACAGACCCAACTTTAAGGTGGCTGCCACTCGTCCTCTGGGTCCAAATCCAGCAGCAAAGAGCTTTTGTCCCAGCATTCCCCGCAGAAGTGCTGAAACTCACTCTGATTGGACCAGCTGAGGTCATGTGCCTCTCCCTGAGCCAATCACAGAGGGTGAAGGACTGTGATGTACTCATTGATTTACCTGCCTTATCTTCACTCCTCTGCCTGGGCAATGGAGTTACGAAGATTGAGAATGGATCACTAAGGCAGCAAACCACAGGTGTCCACTAGATTTTACTCACTGACACAGGTGACTCACTAAATGTACGCTTCGTGGTGTGCAAAGGAGCCATGTCTTGACGTCCAAGTAGCCATCCGTCCCTTACTTGTCACACTAGCTATCCCTTTTGTAGGCTGGAAGAGGGACCTCAGTATCTTACAAGGTAGCCCCTTACAAATTGAGTATTATGTCTATTATTCTTAAGCCTGGCGTGCAGCTGGTGGCAGGATAGTCTCTATTTAGATATTGTCTGTCGTTTCTTCCACCTCCCTCCCAGCAACCCCAGCTCCTGGTGCCAAGTGTCTAGCTCCTTCCGTATTGGCCCAAAGCATTGTCTTCTGTGTTTGAGAAGGATTTCTTATTTCATGCAACCACACTTTCTTTCTGTGAAGCAAACACAGGCCTTTTGTCTTTCTGACATTTTCTACGTGTCATTTAGCTAGGATGATTTGCTTCAAAAATGCTCTCTGATGTTGATAAAATGTTTTGTCTTCTCTTATGCCCAAGGAGCAAGTCCTTCCTTAGCAGAAACTATCACCTAAAGGTTCATCTGTTTTGCCAGTCAAATGCTGCAGAGATGTTCTCTCTAATAAGAATCCCTTTTCTCAGTTTTGACCACTGAGAGGTCGATCAAGGCCACTTAGCAGAACAAAACAACCTCCTATTTCTTTGTCGTCCAAATTCAAGGCATATTCAGTGAGTTCTCAGTGATTACAACCAGCAAGCAAAGGATGGCTGCTGTATTATTTGGTGAACTTCATTGTTTATTGTGATTGTTCAGTTCACTTTTAGACCTCACTTCATTTTCAGCCATTTAGAAAGACACTTATGTGTTCTGCAAGAGCATTTGCAGTCTGTTTCTGATTAGTTAAAATGGTCTTGACCAGGGCTAAGTTCACATTTCAGCTTTGATTTATGCCTTCCCTATCTGCAGATATGTTTCTTGTTACCCCGTACAACAGAAGACCTCTTCTTATTTATTCCTTCTCATTTTCATGTGAACAAGGTAATTTGGTATCAGAAATACCCAGGCAAGGCTAGGCATGCTAATGTTATAAGAGAATAAGATATGGAGATAATATATAAAATTCCGGATTACTGGGGCACAGAAAATAACCTAAGCAATTTCTTGAGTTGATGATTCCAAATTCTCAGGTGTCCTTCTTGAGAAGAGAAGACATGATCTTAGAACTGTTCAGAGAAGGGTTGCATGGAACTGGGCCAAGGCCTTTGATGAACACATGTCCACAAAGATAGACTGTACACTCCAGGCCATTTTGAAGAGAAAATGTGGCCACCAGGTCAATGTTTTAAGTTCTGTGGCCATTTATTCTCTATTCCCTCAATCTCGCTGGCCCTGAATCTTGTGTAAAATGTGGGCAGGGTAGGAGCCCAAAGAACGACATGGTAGTCAGATTAAGGAAGAAAGACAGAGTTCACAAAAGTCACTGATAATTCAGTAATCACCTCATGTCTTAGCTGGAATGACCCTCTCAGGGGCCCTGTTTCTATGAGGAGAAATACAGGTGTCTCAGCCTTTTGTCCACCTCTGAGCCTGGGAACTGCTGTGGACACCCTTCACCTTGATCCCGCATCTTCATCCTTCTCTTACACAACCCAGCTTTGCAACAGATGTTATGGGTGGCATTTGTATTTCCCTTGTCTTCATGGGTCTGTCTGGCAAAATGCAAAATCTTACTGATAACGTGTGACCTCTTCCAGCATAGAAATGAATGCCGTCATCCAGATGTACGGAAAACAAGCCCACTTAAATATTTTTAATAACATACAACTTTTATAGGATGATGCATTCTAGTTATTTCATCTTAACCTCTGCCACAAAAGACATCTGAAGCCCTGAAGTGGGTTCCATGAAAAAAATCCGAATGTAACAGCCTTGGAAAAGATGGTGTGTGTGTGTGTGTGTGTGTGTGTGTGTGTGTGTGTGTGGTAAGATGTTAGAGTGAGCGCTTTTGTTTTCTTTCCCCCCATTTATACAGACTTTTGTTCTGCTCTTAGATAAAATACTAATAAACAGGAAGTTGAAAAAAATGTGGTGCAATTGTTCTGAGCGTTGTTTTTCTTCTGAGGCTTTATTACGGGCCATCCCAGACCATCCTATTCAAAGCAGCCCCTGTAGGTGGTGATGTTAAAAAAGAAATGAACCAGTCGGGCTGCTGGAGCCGCTCCGCTCTGCAGCTGCCTGCTTCCCACGTGAAGCCTCAGCCTCCGGGACCCTGGGGGCTGCTCAGACTTCCCAGTGGTTTCCTCTTTATTGGCCCTGAACCAAGTTGTAGAATTTTAAGGATGTGAAAGTAAGGCCATTCCTATGGAAAAAAAATATTTTTCTTCTTTACTCCTCATTCTGAGTTCACGAGACTTTTTCATTTCCCCGGAAGGCTCATTTGTGTGTGTGTGTGTGTCTGTGAGTGTGTGTGTGTGTGTGTGTGTGTGTGTGTGTGTGTTAAAGAACCAGGAGCAAACAATTTAACAGGAATGTGCGACCTTTATTTATCTTTAAGACAGTTCACTGGCTACAACCATGGGCTGCTGCCATTTGGGACAAGTGGTTAAGAGAATCTGAATCTTGTTTTCCTTTGCTGAAAGGGTGACTTGAATAATCACAGCAGTAGTTCGTTTCATGATCTATGATGAGGTGATGGGCAAGAATGGATACTTCTGAAAGTAACCCTCACCTCCCCAGGCACTCTGCCCCTCAGTGAGTCCTGGCCTGTGTGAACTGGGGTCTGGGAGCTCCGGCCCCTGGGACAAGCAGAAGCTAGACAGGGAAGGTGCGGGGATGTGCCGATTCTTGTGGGACAGTTATCGGTCACAGGGTAATGCCACCTCCGTTCTTCTAACCCTGCACTTGTGGGGTTTCTATGCCTTCCAGGGCTTCCCCGGTCTGTGTGAGGGCTTGCAGAACCAGGCCTGGAGTTTTAGACCCTCTAGCTTTTTACCTTTTTCCCCCAAGATGGTGTCACCTCCCTGGATGTCCCATAGCTGGGGATGTCAGGCAGGAAAGAGGGGGGCAGAGCTGCAGGAAGGGGATGCTAGGGAGGGGGCAGGCCAGGTTCTGTCCCAAGTGTGCCCAGGGTCCCCACCCCTCCCCAGAGGCACCCAGGGGATCCCCTTCCACCATCACCCGGGCTTTTCATCCATAGCCACCTGGGTCTCATCTAACCTCCCCAGTGCCTGCTCTGGTCAAGCCTGGGCCCGTGGCTGACGCCTGCGCCACCCAGACAGCTGCCTGTCCTGAACCTGCCCTTCTGTCTTGCCTGTTTTTGCACTTAGTACTAAGTGAAACTCAATGTTAAAAACTAGAAGGAAAAGATAGAGATGCCATCCCAGGAACGTGAGCATAGGCAGAGGTAAGAGGGAGAGTGCCACCTGCCCAGACCCTGCCCCAGGGATCCCTCGGTCCAGAGCCTCGATGCCATTCAAACAAGCTCTTGTTGCTGTGAAAGTCAAAAAATGGGAGAGAGTAAATAAATCCCTTCTCTGTCACCCTGAACCTGGAGAAAAGCAAACCTCTGGGGCCGTAGGATTTCACCAATTAGAAATCCCATGAGGTCTCTTCTGGGCTTAGCCCTCTTTGGGGAAGAAGTAGGATGTGTATAAGTGTGTGACATTCCCCCAGGTTCTGGGGAAAGGTTCCGGGGAGACAAATGTCTCCATGTGGAACTTGGTGTTTGAAGGACCTTTCAGGGTCTTTTTAGGGCAAAGAAGCCTCATTTTGACAGGATCAGCCAGTTTGCTTTCAGAGGGCAGTGGTCACTGTTTCTGGAAAAGGTGAGCAGTGGGTTTCCCTAAGATGTTGCACATTTTAGGTTGAGTACATAGGTATCCGGCAGTCTCATGACTATTTTTACCATTTTATTTTCTGTCCAGAGTCAAGAACTGTATCCACCTAAGTTAGCCCCTGTCAGTAAATAGAATGTTCCGGCAATGGAGCATCTAAATGCTTCCCGGACCAGACCCCTGCCATGTCTGTGAGGATAAATGATTGGCGTTAAATCCAAAAGTCGAGTCAGGTGAAGATATTCTGCAAGAAGTGTCGGGTTGCTTTTGTATATTCTAGCTCCTGAATTACTGGGTCTTTTCTTAGATGGCTGGGCTTAGAGGTTAGAGAGCAGATAAGTAATTTTTCTCTGTAACGCTGAGCATTTTCACTGATTTCAGTCTTACTCATTAGAAAATAGTCTGCTCACCCACAGATGCCAAGGCTTCCAGAACAGAACCACTCTACCTCCCCCTGTAGCGGGTTTAGACCTCTTTCCCCCTCTGTGGCTTCCACAGTCAAATGTGAGTTGACTGGCAGTCATGTGTGAGCGAGAGGTATTTTTGAAGCATGTTCGTCCCCACTCTGTCACAATATTTGGCGGTTGTGGGATGTGTGTGAAATAAAATACCCACCCCAGAGTCCCGTGAAGGTCACCCACCCTTGGATTCTGCCATTTGAAAGTTTGGACAATTTATTACCCTAAAATGCAATCCGACTGAACACCAGTTTGTAAGGGCCCTGTTATGAAATTGCAGGAATTTCCATGACCTAGGCTGTCTGAGTCGTTTTTAAACATTGGTGCCCTGAGCCTGATCAGCCTGTTTTTATTTTTGACAATTTATAGTTAAGGAGGGATTGAAAATGAATTTGATCTGTTTCGCTTTGAAATTTCCCCAAGGTCATTTTACCAGCTTAAGACCAAAGTCGATAATGCTTTCGTTTTAAACATAGTTATTTTCTTTTTGTGAAGTGAGCTCTCCTTGCCTGGTGTGTGGTCTAGTGACTTGATGATTTCAAAACCCTACGGTGTGAGCAGGCTTGGTCTTAAAGAGTCTGGCTCTGGTGTGGCCGGGCTGCTAACTTGGCCCATTAATCGGCCTGACTTTGCAGCAAACAGCATATGACTGGAAATTAGACTTTGTCCAAAAGAAGGAAACAGTAGAGGACCTCAGTGGTGTCATTTTAGAGCTTTAACGTTTGGTCATTGGTCTGAAAGATCCATTCTCTTCTATAAATATGTGTAAATATGTACTCTCTGTAACCTCTCCCTCCAGATAATTCAAAGAGCCTACAATTAATTGTGCCAAATCAGGAATTTGCTCTTCTAGAAGATTTTCCTCTTTTTCTTAGGAAACCTGTTAATAAATCTTCTTGCTCATTGTAATATTTCATATATATTTATACATTGTATATTTTATGTAGCTAATGTATATATACCAATGATCTGAGTCCTTTTTAAAGAGAAAAATAATATTAATTGATTCCCCTCCATTTCTTTTCAATATCAAAAAGGACATTATAATAATCCCAACAGGAGAGGGTTCAGAAATGGAAACAAGTTGATATCTGCTGAGTTCTGAATTAAAATGGAGCATTCAGCTTTCTTTTTTTTTTTTTCTCTGTTAAGCCTTAATAGTTTTTACACATCAGGCCTTTTTAGATCTAAGGTAAATATGATTTAGAATTATGCTTCAAATTAGAACTGTCATAGGATCATTCACATATTTTGCTGTTGTTATGGTATAGTAAGCAATGCTCTTTAATCAGTAATTCACATACCGGGTCAGTGATTTTTATCTCCAAATTCACCCACATTGCGTGGCATAAATATTTCATAATTGCTTACCTATTAAATTAGTATTTCATATTTGCTTGCCTATGCGATTAAGTTTTCTGTGATGCTGCAGCTCACCTTGTAGTACACAAGTCAAAAAAATTAGCAAGATGCATGTGGTTCCATGTACGAAATGAATGACACATGCTGGCCTTATCCATAATTTTTGATGTTAACAGATGAATTTGAAAAATAAAACTTGCCTTTCCTAGCAGCAAGAAAATCTTTTTCTCTCCTCCCTCCTCTTTTTTTTTTGGTTGGTTCTTTTTAATTTTTTAACCACTAAATCATCAACCTCAGCCGTCCCTTCTTCAGGGGAATTACTCACTGTATATTCTGTTGGGATCCATGATGAGTTTCCTGTTCGTTCTCAAAAGTTTACTCAGTGGTGAGAGCGAGCTCGCGTACAGAGGACTCATGATGGGTATGAGATAGCAGCCTGGCTAATTTTACTTCTGAAATGACTTTTAAAATAGCAGTTTTTAAAGTGTGTCTTTTACCAAACCAAAACAGCAGTATTTATCACTGGGTCCTCTCCCGGCATGTAGGCTTTCCATGCAATTAGATGTCTGGTCTCAACTTCCACTTTTCAAATCTGTGAAAAAATTTCTCACACCAGTGGCCCTAAAGGAGGCCACTCTGTTTTAATATAACTTACATGTAGCAGGAAAGGAAGAGGACAGTGGACCAAATAAACCGTAACCCTATTTAATCCTCACCGTGCTGAGAAGGTTTGTGAATATGAAAATATTGTATGATTGTCCTTACAGGAGATGCCTAGGGCTGTGAAATCCAAAGAGAAAGAAAGTAGAAGAGGGGTTACCAGGGACTGGGGAAAAGGAGGAATGGAGAGTTCTTGCTTACCGGGTACCAGATTTCTGTTTGAGATGATGCAAATTTCTGGACATGGATAGTGGTAATAGTTGTACAACATTGTGAATGTGCTTTTTGCTACTAAATTTTAAGCTTAAAAATAGTTAAAATGGTAAATTTTATGTTATGTATATTTTGCCACAGTAAAAAACAAAACACACATGCACGGAAATAAGGCATCTGAATCACTATGTGTAATAAAGTTAGATGCTAGATGTGATTTGCAAGGAATCATAGGGGGAAAAAAATCTCAATCGCCACCACTGAGTCCAGACGTCTGGTTTTACAGATCTGAGATCTGAGGCCCAGGAGGAAGCCTGTTCTCACCCCTGAGTGACGACGGGAGACCAGTCCAGGACTCTTAGACGACACTTGTCTGCCTCTCCCCAGAATGGCCATTCCTTCTCATTTGGAGTAACCGTGCCATTGGTTAGATTAGCTTTGTGATAAAGCCCTGCAGCTAGGACCTTTTAATCCTGCAGCCTTTAATCCAGACGGTCCATCCGTTAGCTGGGTGCGTCACTAAGGGAAGGCTCCCAGACCAGAGGCTGATTGATTCCCCAGCCCCGTGACAGGTTTTTATTTCATGGGAAAATCATGTTTGAAACCAAAGTGGCTCCTACAGGGGCAGTTTGCAGCCCACTGGCTCTCCCAGAGTGCAAGACACCCGTCCCTCGATGTGAGTTTTGGATTTGATGGGCTCTATCTATGCTTTCAAACCTTAATTCATATTTAGTTTACATCTACTTTTCTCAAGTGTACCATCTTACCAAGGGAAGTATATATGCGAGACTTATCCATGTGATGTTTGTAATGTGGTTTAAATCAGCTCGGGAGCTAAACCCTCATGAAACAAATTTCAATAACCACTCTGTGGCATTGGAATACAATCTCTCAAGCCTCTTCTATGCTATGCCTTTATTTTTTACTCCAGTGTATAGCCCCTATCATCAAACAAGTTCTTGACTAAAAACATTCCACTTCATTGGAATTAACACGAATTATGTTCAATTTCACACAAGCTATAGTCCCACTTGTAGACGACTTGCCTACTTCCTGAGGGTAAACACTGTGCCCGTGCAAGGTTTTATTGTAACACATTTGTGCCCAATGTCAGCATTAATAATTCTGGGTAGAGGCTGCAGTGAGATGAAGGAACTGCCCGAGCGAAGGACCACAAATGCTTGATGTGTGAGACAGGCATGTCAGTGAAACAAGAGCATGACATACTTTTTCTTTCCAAATGAGGCAGCACTACAACTAAAAAGCCATTTTGCCTTTCGCTTTCTAAAATACATCTTGCTGGAGAAAAGGATCGCTTCGTCCCATCCATTGCCCGTGGAGATGCCATTCAGAAAAATCTTGCACAAATGACAGCACTTCTGGGGGATTTATAAGTGACCAACCCACGCCGTCCCAACATGGAGCCAGATATATCACCTTCAACATCAGGGTTGTTCCGGGCTGTTTTCTGTGGTTAGTTTTGTAATTCAGCTCACTGGGAATCTTAGGCGAAAGTATATTTCTCCTAATCTGATGAGTGTTTCCCTGGGTCTGAGCTCCTTCAGAAGCGGACCGCACATGTTCAGTTGGGATCATCTGTGGTAGAAAGGAGGTCACCGCGGACAGCCTGGTGATCCAAGCCTCTTGAGAATTACATGCGTTGATCTCGCCTGAAGGGAGCTCAGGCGGGAAAAGGAATAGAACTCACCAACGTGAAGGTGACTGATGCCCAGGAGATAAAAGCGGTGTTTAGCATGGTAGGAAGGGTGACCAGAGTAATGGGGTGAAACCAAGGAGGGACGTCCTGGAATTTAATATTAGAAATTAACTTCCCAACAGGGGTGTGTCCGTCAGAGTGTGAAATGGGCTTATCAGAAAAAACTGGGAGACTGGTTCTGGTGACATTGCCAAGAAGGTTAGAAGGGAAAGCTGATGAACAGGACGAACTAGCAAATAAGGTGTGTGCTGGCAGGGCACTGGGCCAGGTGAGGGCCCAAGGGACAGTGTGGCTTTTTACAGACCCCCCCACCACCACCACCAAGCGAAAGGACATCAGGGAAGCCAGGTCTACACCTGCAGTTGTGCTCCTGAATCAGGAGCTGCCGAATGCTGAGCTTTTTGTCCCCTTAACACCTAGCGTCCCAAATGTGGCCGCTGGAGTGCCTCTGACAGCCTCTTTGTCACTGTGAGTTAGTGTTATGAGGCCACAACAGGGAAGGACATGGATGACCATAATGGGTGTACCTTTTCTTTTATTACATCTTTGGACTTTCCAAATAAATTGCAGAATTCTCATTCATGTCGGAACATTTTCCATGAAAACATAGTTGATTAAAATTGCCCAGAAATGTCCCGTTGCCTCCCCGAGTGGTCTGGCTGGATTTGTTTTCCCCCTGCAGGCAAGGAGATTTAGTCCCATAGCAGGGGTTTCCAGTGTCACGTTGACAGTCTTGAGATAATTCTTCCTGGCTTCATGTACTGACCTGCTTTTCAAATAGTCCTGTCTCACTGCTAGGTAGGCAAAGTCATATTTTCATCACAGGGGAAGAGTGCCTCTTCTCAACGTGAAAGGGCCGTGCTCCACAGAATAGTGATTCTGTGACCGAAGCTCCTTTCCCCTTTAATTTCTACAATTGCTTTTTTAAAACTGCATGGAATAAGCATCTGAATCAGAAAGGAGGCCCCATCTTCCATCAGGTTCTCTCGGGAGGAACCTCGGTGTCTGTGTGGATTTCTCCTCCATCCCTCCCTCCCTCCCTCCTTCTTTTCTCCCCAAACGTCTCCTCTTCCTCCTCTCTTTGTCCTCTTGCTTTTTTTCCCAGCCCCTCGTCTTCTCTTTTTTTTTTTTGCGGTACGCGGGCCTCTCACTGCTGTGGCCTCTCTCGCTGCGGAGCACAGGCTGCGGACGCGCAGGCTCAGCGGCCATGGCTCACGGGCCCAGTCACCCCGCGGCACGTGGGATCTTCCCGGACCGGGACACGAACCCGCGTCCCCTGCATCGGCAGGCGGGCTCTCAGCCACTGCGCCACCAGGGAAGCCCTCGTGTTCTCTTTTTCATGCACTTTTTAAATAAAAAAAAACAATGTACATAAATTGCTTTAAAAAATACAGGAAAAATTATTTTCGTATTTTTTCTTGAAAAAAAAGACAAGAATTAAACACTGAAACCACCCCTTAATATATTAATGTACAGGAAGAGAAGAAGGCCAAGGGAAGCAGCAAATAACAGAAGCAGAACTATTCTATTATTTTTTTTCCAATTGTGGAGAGACTCAGAGAGGTTTGCACTCCCACCAAGCTGGCCATACGGGGCCCATGCTCCCCCCCGAACCCCGGGAACGAGATGGGTCAGAGCACCAACAGTGGGAAGGAACAGAAAAGCCACAATGCCCTGGGTGGTCCGAGATGGAGTGCCACCTGGGGCTCACTGGCCTTCCCGGTGACCACGGCCATCTGCTCTCCAACGTGGTACCGCGGGCCAAGCAGGAGAAGAAACTGGTTAAGGAGAAACAGACACCAAGGGCTCCCCTGGGAGAAATCTTGGAATCTGCTAGCTGTGGGGACGGTCTTATCTCCAGACATCACCTCCCCGCCTCCCAACTCCCAAAGTTTGCTCTGAAAAGAGACCAGAAATCCTGCTTGGAGAGCTTCACGAACACACGAGCCTCCCCCAGGTGTGTGTCCACCGCTGGTCTGGGAGGCTGAGCCCAGGGGCGGATGACCACAGCCCACCTCCTCAGTCTTTCCATGGAAGGGCAGAGGGGGGCGGGGACGGCAGACGGTAGTGTTTGTTAGGACTTGGTGCAGGCACGGTGGAGGAGGGCCTGTGGGGGACCCTCAGGGACCACGGGAGTCTAAAGGGTGGAGACCCAGGCTCACCGAAGTGCATGGTGGGAGTGAGGAACCTTCTCCAGGCGGGAGGGATGAACCTATTACTCGGATTTCTTCCTCTTAGCATAAGCTCAAACACCCAATACTGAAGACACTGTCCTCTTGGCTTTGGAAGGCTCCACGGGCAGGAGATGGCAACCCACTTCTTAAACGCTAATGGGGTGTCCATGGTGCTCCAGCCAGGGTGCTTGGTGCTGGTGAGGCTGCGTCAGCCAGCCACGGGGTCCGTCCTGGAGAACTTGCAGTGCACAAGACACACGGATCTGTGGACCAGCAATCTCCGTGGAAGGGGCTCCACGGGCTGTGGGGTGGTGGCCACTGATTTAAACAGTGGTGAAGGCGGCCTGGTGAGAAGGCAAGGACGTGGGCGGGGCCAACAGACGTCTGCCATCCTTTCCGACTGCTGTCATCTGCAGCCGGTTAAACCCCCTACCCCGACCCCATGGCTTCCTTCTCTCTAAATGAGGGTAATAAGGGTATCGGCCTCAGAAGTTTGGGCAAAGTCGATAATTTACACAATGCGCCTAGGACAGGACCTCAGCAAATGGTAGCTGTCAGTCTTGGTCACCCCATGGTACCCATCTGTGCCCACCCTGGACCTGTGGTGAGTCCCAAGCTAGCAAGTGGGCTCGTGCTACCTGACAAGCTCGTCCACCTGCCATTCATGGGTCCATTTAGCAGATCCTCACCCAGGGCCAACTCTGACCAAACCCCGTGCTGGCAGGGGACACACTGCGAGCCCGACTGAGCCTGCCCTGACCCTGGTCACCCAACTGCTCGAAGGAAGCCTGAAGCATGAGGCCTACATGTTGCCCGGTGACAAGGTCCATCCTCCCAGGGAGAGGTAACAGGCGGTACATTTCAAACCACAAAGTGACATTTGCCCTTCCATTCAAACGAGGGGTGGTAGCGTCTATAGACAGAATGGCTCACTCCATCTCCACCAGCGTCTGAGTCACGGCCACCAGCAGGGGCCAGACTCTGGCCACGCCCACGGAAGGCACATGAGAGAGCTGGGGAAGCCACGTCCAGAGAGTCAAGGTGAGTCTGGGTTTGAAGACGGAGACTGGGCTTTGCTTCCCACTGGCAAGAAGCAAATATAGATCATTGACACCACCGCAGTGTTAGACTTCTCAGTGGATCTGAGTGAAAAATGACAACGGTTTCCAAGTGATTTCTGGAAATAAACTGTGGGTGAATAGCATCTACTTAAAGCCTGGAAACCAAGTTTCCTTTGGTTTGTTTTTAAACGCTTTGACGATGTGGTTTGCTTCTCTCCAAGAACAAAAAAGAAAAAAGCAAATAAAGGCTGACAGGGGAGTGTGATCCACATCCAAGCTATTCTAATCGCCTGCCGCCACCTGGGGCAGGACGGTTGGTGACAAGAAGAGACAGTCGGTGAGGACGTGAGATCCATCCCAAACCCAGCGTTAAGAAGAAGAAAACACACATTCCAGCGTGGAGCAAATGTTGCCATCCTTCGGAGGGAACATGCAAATGAGGGTGATCTCAAGGATTGTTTCTACCTTGTCACCAAACGGAGACATTGCCAAGTGCTCGTGGCGGCCGCTTCTGTTCCCTTGAAGCGATTAGGGCTCATCCCCTAGCAACAGGCAGCAGCGGAAAGAAAGCAGAAAGTATTGCAAGAATGTCACCTAATAAACACAGTGGGAACAGCATCAAGGACAAAGGCGGCCTCAGAGGGAGGGACACGCCGGGCAGAGTGCGTCACCTTCCGGCCATCTTGTCTATGCCCGTGGCCACAGGCAGGTGGGAAGGGTCCTGCCGATGTGGGAATCTCTCTGATGTGCTGAAATATTTGGAAGATTTCACATTGGAATTTGCAGGCTCGCATGGCCGCTCTGGATTCGTTCCATCAGAAGTGCTTCGGTGCTATCTCATAACTCTTTTCTTCTGTATTTGTCCTTCTCAAAACCAATCCGTCAAGCAAATTTGCTGATCCGCTGTCCCTGGGACCTCTGTGCACTGGCTCAGAACCTCAGTCTGGTGTTCAAAGGACCGGGCAGATTGGAGCCTCTCAGAATCTAGAAGCAGAGCCCCCTGGGTTTAGGGGAGAGTGAAACCCCTTTCTCCCACCCTCCTTGGACACCAGCTTTCCTGGTACTTAGGCATTGGTTTTTGTAACTTCCCAAACGAATGTCACTGCACAGGCAAGAAGAGAGCTCTCAGTAAATGAAGTCCAGTTGCCTTTGAGTTTAGAAAATAAATCAAATGGCTATTTCCCACTAACAAGGCAGTTGCAGAGCAGATAATAAGTCGTACCCATTTTTGTCCTCTGCCTGTTCCCTGGGCCCCTGTACTGCTTCCTTTTCTAGCGGCTTTGTCAGAACGCTGGTGGGGATTTCCTCTGACCTGGCTCTCCTGGGGTTGAACGGCAACCTATATGGACACATTTTACGCTACATCTTTTTTTTTTTTTTAACAAAATGATTAACAGTGAAAGAGTTGGGTTTGGGGAGAAGCCCTTTTTCAAACAAACTATGGAAAGTAATTGATGGGTAGTGGCAGTCTTAGAAAACACTTCTTTCCGTAACCCTTTAAAAACTCTGTTGCTAACTGCATGCAAACTCCTTCATTAATATCCTGGATCTGGCACCCCTTGAGCTCTATGATGTGAATTAAGGTCAAAGGGTCCCAAGGAACAGTGTTCTTGTTTGAATGTACATGTTGGTCATATAACATCAACAACCATTTCCCTTTCTGTTTGAAAGCTCTGTGTGGTCCCAGGCATGAGGCTCTGTGGTTCAGGGGTGCTGCTGGCTGCAGATCTCGCTTGGGTCTGCTATAGCTTGTCTTGAGCCGAATTTGTCTTAGAGCTTAATTTCCATTTTCAGCAAATTAGGCAAAATGAAAAGCGGTCTTTGGAAAAGAGTGAATGAGTGACTAATCCATTCTTCAAACATCTTTCTTGTGATAGTTAAATGGTGGTGATTCACTAACCCAACTCTTGATAAAATATAAAGCATGAATTTACGGTCACTAAACAGTCTGACAAAACTACCAAACCATGTTCCTGCTTGAAGATGCCTAAAGGCCGATGTTTCTCTGAATCTTTTTGCTGCTCCCTTGATGGGACTTTTACTGAGACGGCTCTAGCTTTCATCATGGTAAAACTTTTGGTGTCACTCTGGGTTTTCTTCGTCTTGGACAATGTTAGGTGTTAAGTGAAGGGCACCCCGTCTTATCAGAATGTTTTTTCCAAGACATGCAGCAGGAAGTAGTGGGCTAAAGGTTTGGACCCCTCTCTTTTTCAGGAAACATCATGCTTGTCAGTAATAACTCTGTCCCTCCGTGCTCTGTTCACCGTGGTTTTCTTGCTCTGTCCCCATCCCTGTGACTCGGTGTGAAAGCGGGCTTCGATTCCACTTTGTCACCCACGGCCCCACTTTCTTTTTAGTTGATCTTAGGTAAGGAAGTGAGAGGACATGGAAAGGATTTGTGTTCTGTAAATAAGAGTTAAATCTTTGCAGATTCTGAGGCTGGAAAGCAACAAAACAAGATTTGCTAGCAGAAGTGGTTACTTTTAAACTAAGTATAGACTGGAGATAAATCTGACAGCCTCTGACATCTTTAAATGTCAACTGCACCGCACAGCCCAGATGACATCGTACCTAATGATCGAACTCCCTTTAAAATATACTTCATGTAAATACATTTTTTGTGAAACCACAAGCTGTTTCTCTCAGTTTTGTTTTCAGCTGGCTTTGATAAAGACATTGGTTGGCATCTTACAGCTAATTAAACAGCTTTCAAGCCAACATCATTGAAGAGTTTTAGACTCAAAAATATACTATACTATTCATGATCCAGGGGGTGTTCACGATGTTTTTTAATGGTGCTAACAGACCCTGTCAGAGGAGAATCATTCAGCTCAAACTCGAGTTTCCAGCACAAATCGTCCTATTTCTGATGCTGCAGTTACAGGGTCTGATCTCTGTCAACTTACCAACACAGTAGGTTGAATTCATACTAACAAGAAAAAATGCAACGCCTATGTTCACTTAGATACATTAGCGTTTGTGAGCTTGCACATGTCTTATACTTGTTACATATTTCATTTGGGGACTAGAGAGCTATCTGTTTTTTCTTTGTGGAAAATAGAAAATGGAATGTGAGAGACCTTTGTTTCCAGGGCAAGGATTCTGAGTTTCTGAGCTTTTCTTTCACTCTTGTCTGTCTGGCTTTTTTATTTTCTTTTTGCCAGTTGCAGTTTTTTCTAGATTCTGGAAAATTATTACTTGCTTTAAAGGAGGAAAAAAAAAAAAAAAAGCTTGGTTTTCTAATTTTAATTTTACAGTGTAACCTGTCCTAACCCTTAAAGCCAGATTTGCTCTAACAAAATAGTGTCATTTCATACACCATGGATTGGCTCTCAGGAAAAATGTGTATCTAATAAATGGGGGAGAAAACCCTTACTTACACTTAGGAATGGCTCTAAATGTAACAATGGTATTTTAAAACCTTGGTGTTAACACATGCATTTTGTGAAAAAAAAGGAAGAATAAGTTAGCTAGTTGCAGGTGAAGTAGCTGTGCTGAGAACATTAATTTATAATATGGAAGAGTTTACCTTTGGATTTTTCTACTTGCCAAAAAATTGGGAATTTTAAAAAAATGCTTTGAATCTTTCTTCACTGAAAGCTTTTGTCCTGTGCTACCCTGATCATAAGAAATTCCCAGGTAATAGGTACAATTGAGGGGGAACTTGAATTTGTTCCGTGAGCACGGCCTTTTTACTCGTGGTGAAACAGAGTTAAAATGACAACGGTTCTGAAGAAAGTGCTTGAGGACCATGTCATGTTTCACTCTTTCCAGATGACTAAAATCACAATCATTTCCAAGTCTTATGTCGGGGGAAGGGGATATATGTGGTTTAAGAGGCAAGCATTAGCTAAGGTCAGGGGTTTTCTGAATGTGAATATTCGATTATGCTGGTTAAGGGTGAGGACAGATATTCTAGGGTGAGATACTCATACAGAAAATGTCTTCAAGTAACAAATTCAGGTGATTCCCAGAGACTTTTTATTCCCTGTCATCTTTCATTGTAGGGTTCATTCAAGGTTTTTTGGTTTGTTCCTAAACGCTGTTGTCTTACACAAGTCAGGCTGCCTGCTCTAAAGTGTCAGATCAGTCCCATAATACTGAAAGAGCTGGATCATAAAAACAAGAAGTGTGTAAATTCTGAACCACATGCTAAAACATGTCTGATGTTGAGCAGCCTAACACATTCTCTTGACCAGAAGATGTGATTACATTGATATTGTCTTCAGTTCAAGTTTACGAAAAGCCTTGCCATCCTGTCCCAGAGAGTACTGTAAATTCACAAATGTGTCCCTCCTTCTGAAGGATTGAAAATTCCTCCAGAGTTTTCTGTCCATCAGTACATGTTCTCAGTGTTCATCCTGAGTTGTGTTATTTGTTTGTAGTGCTTTTCAGTGTTTACTTGGCTGCCCTATGTTTTAGGAAGAAATCCACTTTCAGAAGAAGTGACTTCGTACCCTCTGTGGGTGTTTACTTTCTTTATTACCTTAAGAATTTTCAAGTAGGAATAGATTAGGAGAATATATATTTGTGCAAAGAACATGGAGGGGAAAGAATTAACTAATTTTTAAATTGTTTGAAATCAGGGGACTGCTGGGCTGGATCTATTGGGGTTTTTCAAATTGTTCCTGTACTGAATGAGCCAAAGCACTGAGTAGTATTTCTTTCTGATAGAGATGTTGAAAACAGCTTAGTTTTTCTGAGTGTAAATAGCAAGGACTAATGCTCTTAGAATTGCCTGTAAAATCTAGAAATGTCTGCAGGCTGTTGTGAACAATTCTGTCTCTTTATGGAGAGTTGTTTGGGCTTTTTAGAAACTCATTAAATTGATTGTGAGTGCCTGAGTGTTATCAGGAAAAGGAGCTTTAGAAAATGGTTTCAGAATGTGTCATTTTCTCCTTGGTTTAATCTGAGATAGTGTGTGGGCATGCTGGTATTTTAAAAGGCTAAAAATGTACATAATGCTGTACCTTCCAATATGAACTAGGATTGCAAACAGAGAAGAGTTTTCTTAAGTCTTCTGTCTGAAATTCTGCTTTTCTTCCAATTAGTTAATTCTTGGATTTTTAGCGAGGATTCTTTCATCCTTTTTTTAATCTTCAATTTGTTGTTGGCATTCAGCACAAACAAATTTTGAAAAGCCATGGCAGCTTTCTATCATTTTGGATCTGAATATTTAATGTTTCATCAAATAAAACCCTGTGTTTTCATTTTAACTAGTTTCATTATTTTTTTTAATGAAATGATTTGTGGTAGAAGACTGCTATTTGGTTTCAATATTAATATATAAGATGAACTACGTGGGTGTCATTTATTTTCAGTAGTAAATAACTGCTTAACCGATTCTTTTCCTTTAGCATAATTCAACTGACTCCTTTAGAAATTTGCTCTTCACTTTCACACAACATTTGATGTGTGTGGATGAAAAATAAAAATTCCATGTTGTATCATTAAAAGCACCTTTCGTGGTGTCATGTGGTCAGAATCAGGGAATGTCATGTAGTTAGTTTCAAAATCCAATCTGTAGGTTAATCATTAATTATTCTTGTTTCCAGGAAACTCTACTTAGGTTATTTCAGAATTTGAATTTGCTAGAATTCTTGTTTTTAATCTTTTATGTGTGTGTGTCATTGTAACCTGAAAAAGGGGTTAATTTAGCAAGATTAGGTACCTTTTCTGTTTGTATTGTGGCTTCTTCAATTACTCATAAACTATTTAGTAGCTAAAATGTTGAAAGCAGTTTGGGAACAAAATGTCTGCTTCAACCATGATAAAATTGGCCACAGTTTGCCGATTGGGCAGATAACAAAAGCCAGCAACACAAAATAGGTAGAAAAACAGTTTGTTCGCTGATGTGAGACCACTGCAGGGCTTTTTGCATGTTTTTTTTTTCATTCTGATGTTTATGTTGTGCGGGCAGAACGTGGAGAGAGGTTTTTGCTTACCCCTCATTCTGATGAACCATTTCAGCTAGTGGATTTCTTTTAAAACTTCAGAAAATAAGCTGCTCCCCTGGCATCTGAGACACATTTGAGTTAAAATCCAGCTTTGCACCTAAACCCCACGTTTCATCCGGGCTCCACCTGCTTGTAAATGTCTCGAAGCTCATAATTGGATCTTTTCAAGCAGCACTGTAAATTCCCTTTTTTCAGGACCCAACGTGGAAATATAGGGCTGTGACTGCATTTTTGCAAGTGTAAAACAAAAATGATAGTTTGCAGTTTAAAAAAAAATTCCCTATCCGAGCCTACAGTGGACAAAAGTTTTAACAACTGAAAGTACACCTTGCCTCTCATGTGGTCGTCACAGACTGTAAACAAATATTAATGTTTTACATGAGACAATACATTTTTTCAAGTGATAGGACGAGATATCCTCTCTCTCCTCTCTGTTGTTCTGAATTCTCATGCCTTGAGTGTGTGTCTGATGGTCTTTTTCTTTTTGTTCTTTTTTTTTTTGTTCTAAAAATCAGATACTCCAGGGCATTAATTAGGATGAGGTTTATGTTTTTACTTATCTAATCTTTGTTTTCACAAATAAATACAAATAACTCAAACTGAAACTTGATGGCTTTGGTGATAATAAAGTAGCAGCCACGGGGAAATTTTCTTCATTTTAATGTTCTTTCACAACCCACATTCAGTTTCGGTAGGAAAATTATTAACCTTTTCAACAGCATGCTAAAACATAGGTTCATAATAGACGCCTGAGTATGATTTGCAGGTTTTGGTTCTATTTTGAGATTTTTTGGTGTGCAGAGTTTTTTCTTTTTCTTTCTGTCTTTCTTTTTTAAATGGCTTTCTTTGACAGCGATAGTCATGACTTGGAGTCCTTTCGTTGGTATCTTTTCAGTGTGGGTCCATTTTAGAACATTCGTATTTATTTTTTATGGTGGGAAGGGAAGATTCCTATTTCCTATCCTCCTACTGTTTTGTGCTGTGAAAGAGGAAATGTTCTTTAGTCTCATTGTTTTCCCTCATTTGAATTCTTGGGTGGACATTGTGAATCCCATGCCCCCATTTCAAAAAAATCCATTTGAGCCACATTTCAGCGAGGGCGGATGGCTCTGGGTTAGGCATCTGACTGGACTCCTATCTGCCTTGGGTGGCCTCGTGTCAGTACCCATCAGACCAAAGCACGTCGGGCCTTTTTGGACTTGTGGTCCTGAAGGTCTGCACAGCCACCAGCTTGGATGGAAGGCCTGGGATGGTGGGGTCTCCCTAGCTGACTGCTGCTAGGAAAGGGCGTGGGGGGAGGTGATCATGATCTGGTAACTCCTGTGTCTTGACCTGAAACACACAAGGGGTGGAACGTCGGGTGGGAGAGGCCGGCGCGTGGGATGCTCTCGGAGAGCAGTTTCCATTTTAGGTGTCTTCTTCCCCAAGTCTGGCTGGGACAGTCACACCTGCAGGGAGGGCCCTGGATGAGACATCGTCCTACCCCACGCACACTGCCCTGTGTCTGATAAGGCTGTGCCTTGTGACTCACGGTCCCCTTCTTTGTTGCGTCCCCATGGTTTGTAAGTCCCCACCCTCCCCTGGTGCCCTACCCTACCTGTTCCCACAGCCCCTGCAAAGTGGGAATGGAAACTGAGGAGCCCTCATCTTGTCTGTATCCAGTGCCACTTTCAGTGTCATAGCCTGCGTTTGTGTTTTTCTTCTTCTTCTTCTCATACTTCCTGTATGAGGTTCGTTTTTTTTAAAATGATAAACAAACTCTTTTTTTTTAACCTTTTTTTTTTTTGACCTGGTCATGTGTTGCCTCCTACCTGTCCAGTTGTGAGCCTTTGGCTGGCGCTGCCCACCTGAACATCATCAGGTGTCGATGTGAGCAGGGCCCCAGAGCAGAGTGGGCTCTGCTCCCCTCTCCTCCCAGGGTGGCAGTCAGGAGGGTCAAGCTGGTGGAGACATTTTCTAGTCTCCTATTTGAGAGAAATGCCAGTAGACAGCTGGCTCGAGATTTCTCCTCAGGCAAAGAGAGCAGGGGAGAGGAAGGCTACAGTGTGGGAGGGTGGGGCTTGGCCAGGAAAGAAATGTGATGCGGAGGGGAAGTCCCGGGTGCAGGTGTAGTATCCCATGGTGCCTGCCCCACACTATACAGATGAGCAGCAACTGGAAAAGGGGATTGAGGGATGAATCATACCAACATTTGTCCCGAGGTCACCCCGAGAACATGTTGAAAGTCTCAGATGGTTTCTGGGCCGCTGGCTTCTTCCTCCCACTCTGGGGATCCTGGGACAGAGCCATCCAGTGAGGAGCTTGGGTACAGTTGACCAAACTGAGAACATCAGTAGATGGCCAACCGGCAGTCACCGCGGTCACAGGGACTTAGCCCGCGGCCCAGGTATCGCTCACTACTGGTGATGCTTGGGCGTGCGTCAGAATCACTTGAGGGCTTATGAAAACAGACATCCCTGGGTCTCATCGCCAGAGTTTCCAATTCAGAAGGTCTGGGGCACACCTTAAAAATTTGCATTTCTGAAAATTCTCAGCTGATGCTGCGGATCCAGAGATCCACACTGAGGACCACTGGTTAGGGCCGTGGGCCGTGGGTGACTGGAAAACCTAGAAGCCTGTAGATTGCCTCCATTTTCCCTCTAATCCTGAGCTGCTCTTCGTGTGTTCTAGACCAACCTTAGAGGTAAAACCAGCCTTTCAGAAAGCCCTTTGCATCTCTTAGTAATGGTATAGCAAGGTTCCCTGTAATTTTGACCTTTTACAATGTCAACCAGACTATAGATCTGCTAAAATGTTTTTGAGGTTTAGTTCTTTGAAAAGTAGGTTTTCTTTTATGGATAGAGAAAGTGACCAAGGTGAGGGGGACGGTACTGACTAGATCAGGAAAGAATCCAGGGAGGCCCAGCCCTTGGGTTGCCCACTCTTATCTCCATTAGTGGAAACCTTTAGTATGAACAGAGGGAGGTATTTTGTGGGTCTCTCTCGGTACCAAAAGGTGGGCAAACTTCTGAGATCGTCAGGCGCTCAGGGTATTTGAATCACCTGTGAGATCCTGTTCATCCCAGAAGGTGGCAGAGTGTGAAGGTCAGGATGCTGGACTGGAGGCTGGGTGCTACCCTGTACTGGCTGGTGGTTGAACATCCCCTGCCCCCCAGGTGAGAGCGATTCTCCTAAAGCAGCAACCTGAGAGGGCGGATGCTTAAAGGAGAGCACACATCTGGAGCAGTATCTAGCGGACGGGATGAGTTCAACACACGATAGCCAAGAGGACCCGGCGGCCAAGAGGACCCGGCTGTGTTCGGGGCAGCCCTGGGGAAGGCTCGCACTCTGCTGATGGATTAGTTAAAGACTGAAACTTTCTGAACCACGGGTAAGTCTGTAATGATGCGTGGCACACTTCGTAAAAACTGCTTCTCGGGGAGGTCCCCTCAGGAGAGGTTCTAAGTCTGCTCAGAGTTATGTGGCTTTCATGCTACAAATGGGCCCCCTCCCCAGAAGCAAAGGAAGGGGGCCCTCAAGGGTGGCTCCTCTCTCCCCTGCCCTGATGTCTCTAGTAGCACAAAAACTTAATCTTTCACATACGGGATCCGTATCACTCATCCCTAAAATTAGTCTTAAAAAGCGATGACATTTTCTGAGCATGTCCTCTAGGTTTTAACTTTCTGAGACATAAAAGCCAAGGACTCCTGAGAGCGAACACCTTGGTGTTGTCTACCGGGTCCCACCCTCCTGGCAACTGTTTCAAAAACTCAAAAAATGTGGCTTCCAAGCCTGTCCGAATCCAACGCGAGTCAGCGCGAACAGGATGTGAGCGCCTGGCCGGTTGTTTTCCCAAGCGTTGACGGAACCCTTGATGCACAGCGGGCCCGAGTGTGTGTTTTGCACACGGGTGGCTGGGGGCTCTGGGCTGGCTTTTCGGCACTGAGGTATTGGCAGTGTCGTGGATGTTACAGCATACTGAAGCTTGTGCTCCTTGCTTCCCACACCCCTGCCCTGGTACCTACTGCCTGGGAAATAGAAGTTTGGATGGAATCAAGGGCAAATGCCCTGACAGGTGACCCATCCAGTCCAGGGATGGGCATCTGAGATGCTGTCTCTCTCCCCTTCTCAGTGTCCCAGGCTAGAAGCCTTTCCTCTGCCATTAGGAACCAAAAGGGTGTGATCTGGGAGCTGACTCTGGGAGCATCCAGGAGATTGCCTGGGCTGCATCTCAGGCCCCTGATGAGGACTCATATTCACGGTGTGATGTACGTGACCCTGAGGCCATCCCTCGGATCTGAGGGAAAGCGGAGCTGGGTACCCACAGTGGGGAGACCTACTGGAGACCCCTGAATGCTACAGACCTGCAGAAACAGCACAGCTCAGACAAGCTGGGAGTAAGAATAAGGAAGTAACGTGTGACCAGAAGATTCTCTAGGAATGTCCTGACCCAGGGGAGGCGCTGGTGGTCTCCACCCCCTCCCAATGTCTGCTGGCATAAGGGAAGCCAGATGTGCGATCAGCTCTGAATTGGGGGCAGATCTTTTAGAGTTCCTGAATGTTCCGTCTTGGGTTTCTTCAGTGTTAACCAGACAGCCAGGTCAACGTGAAGTCACTCAGGATTTGACTTAGGTGTGCAAAAGCTCACACACAAATTAGCTCAGGTCTTACAGTGGGAAGCTGCAATTCAGAATCTAGGGACGAAGGTAGGAGAGACTCGGGTCTCGGTCCCAGCAATGTCTTTTCCAGTGTGACCTTAGGAAGATTGCTGACTTCCTTGCTCTGTGTGCTTGTAAAATGCAGGTTGACCAGATGATCCTTCCAGCCCTGCCACCTCTCACTCTGTGATCCCGGTCCAAGCCCACGTGGTTGGGTCCATACCGAATCCTGCCCGGGCTCTTGCACTTTGGTTTTTTCCTCCCCACTCAGAAGTAGGGTAACTGGAAAGGAGCGTAGGTTCCTAAGCTGTCTATTTCAAACTAAAGGAACAAGGTCGCCCCTTCCACCCATGTCAGCCACTGATGCATTTCTTAGTTCCTGTTTCTCTTTGCCCACCCAGGAAGGCACTGCGTATAAAATCTTGGGCCCATATTCGGATATCGTCACATTAGAAAATGCTAGCTCATAGAACACACGTCAGGAAACTGGTTTTCCCAGCAGGCTCATTTGAGCAGTGTTCTCCCCAGAACGCTAGCGACCACACAGCCAGGCTCATCCTCTCTCAGAAAGGCCAGTATTTCACTGCCACTAGGATAGGAGGCCTCTGAGAAAAAAAATAACAAAGGCTGCGGGAGTCTGTGTGCTTCAGCTAACTCATACGTGGAGGGCATTTGGGGAAGATATTGAGGGAAAACAATACAGAGTTTCAAGAAATAAATGCAGACTGTCACAACTGTCGTGTGAGTGTCAGGACGGCAAGGACTCAATCAAAGAGAAGCTTTGCTGTCTGCTGCCCTGTGGAACGCTGCGGGCAGAGGTTCCTGGGTAAGAGCGTTTCCACTCCACATATGTATGGGAAGCACACAAGAAACTAATGTAAACGGCTTTCTTTATTTCCTAACTTCTCAGGGTCTTCCGTATGTTACTGTGCATTGCGAGTGAATGTCTCCCGGAAGGATGGAGCTTTTCCAGAATCACGCAGCCCCTCCCACCCCAACCTTTTTGCAAATAATTTTGTGCCATTAACGAAAGTCAGGAAATGGAGAGGGGCCAGGGCAGCTGGCTTTCCCCGTGAACTCAGGGCTGCATCTCGGGCAGATTGCACGTGGAGGGGATTGCAGGGTCCTCAGGGAAGCTCTGAGCTGTCATGGGCAGAGCCCATTTCTTCTCTGACCATCAGTAGTGGCTGGTCAGAGAACATGGCTGGGAATAGCAGGCAGGCGTGGATTTGACCTTGCTCCCATGGCAATGCTGTCTCCACCCCTCTCTTCCTACTCCAAGCATCTGAGCGGCAGATTTAAGCACAAAGCCGGCCTTTGGGGGAGGTGGCACCATTCGTATTTATGAATCAAGCAATCCTTCTGTCAGTCTCTCGAAGTATCCCTTCATTTGCTTGGGAGAACTAAGAATGAGATTCCGCAAACGATGTGCTGCTCGGGAGCTGGTCTCAAGTGGCAAAGGCAGTTTTTAATAGAATCATAGGTTTGGGAGCTGTTCTCAACCCTGTGCTGTCCTCAGGGTCTTTGCTTGGTCAGGGTCCCCCCTCTTACCATCTCTCCTTCCCTCCACCTCGCTGAGGCTGCTTGGTACAAGCTTGTCTGATCACGATGCTGTGATGTCCTTGGGAGCCCAGCTCTCTTGGATGGGAAGAGGAGAGGGGACCAGAGGTTCAGCCACCATCCCCCTCCTCCATCCTCGTTGGACCGCAGTTCCACGGTGACCTCTTTTAAGTCTCTTTGGACCCCTGGGGAGAGGTGTTCAGGACATCACCTGGGCAAACACCAGAGTTGTCCTGAGAGTCCTATGTGACTTCAGCTAGACCAACAGGAGCACCTAGGGGAAGGGCCTCAGTGTGCCCCAGGCTTAGACCTGGACCCGGAGGGGCAGAACTGACTTCAACTTTTCAGTAAACAGGCAGTGGGCTTCTGGGAACATCTGCCTTCACAGTGTCTTGTGAATTATTTTTAAACCGATGCCCCGCCCCCCATCCCCACCGCAATCTTTGTTGATTATCACTGTTTGAATAGATGCTGATAATTTGATTCCCCATCTTACTGTGGCATTTAAGATCTGTCTTTCCCTTTTCGGTTTCCATGTACTGGAGTGACTGTGTCTCAATGCGGTTGGCAGTGACCTGTGTTTTTCGTGCATGTTTTTGTTTCAGAATAACTGGGAGATTAAACAGGAAGCTTTATGACACACTTGCTCGAAAATGACACAGGCGCCGAAAAACCAGGACTCAGCCCCCTGCAGCACCTCTACCTGCTGCCCACGGCCGAGTGCAGGGGAAGGGCTGGCCCTGGGACCTGACTCCATCTGCCTTGGACTCTAAGGGCCTCCACATTCCGTGATGATGTCTCCGCGATATTGTGGTTAGGGTCTAGTCTGGCCAGTCTCTGTGTGTCTTCATCCCTTTTCCTTCATTAAAAGCATAACTAAAGAAAAATGGATTGTTTGCTTATTAGTTATGTTTAAATATTGATAGAAAGGTTACCAGATAACATTTGAGATGCGTTTCTCTAGGACCACAGGGCAACGCTGCCGTAACCACACAGATCATTATGACAGCGTCTAGAAGAAGCGTGTTGAACTTGAATCACTTATTACTCAGACGTATATCTGGGTCACAGCCCAAAGGTCCCCAACTCTGAGGGGTCTCTCTGACCACCTGTCCTGAGAGACCCGCCCCCCCCCCCCCCAGTTATCCTGTTTTTTCACTTATTCATTAGCTGTCACCCTTCACCTGCCCCTCAGATTTCAGCTCTATAAAGGCAGGTTCTAGTCTGTCTTATCCCTCAGTCTGTCCCCAGCACCTGACACTCCGCTCACTGATGATGTGTTGACCGGATCCATTATCTTCCTGCTTCTCAGAGCAACGATGTGAAGCTGAGCAGCCCAGTATCCTAACCACAGTTGGGTGGATGAGGAAGTTGCCAGTCCCTTTACTCTGATGAGCTAAGGAGGTAAACAGAGTAGCCTCGGAGAGGACCCAGGCTTTCTGCCGGCCACCGCCCAGCAGGAAAGTTTGATCGTGAGCTTTCTGCCCTCTGACTATTCAGATTCTCATCTGAAACCAAGCTTTGCATTGCTAATAAACATCCTTCAGTTACATTGTGTTTGCTTACGTTCCGGGAGATGACAGGTGACCATGTAGCAGAGGCATGTGTCCTCCGAGGAGTGTCTGGAGGACACAGGGCTCTCAGCCTTGCCTCGGATGAATCACCAGACTTCTCTGGACGCTAATTTCCTTCGCAGAACGCTAGGAAGACCAGATGAAACGATGCCCAAGATCCCACCCTGCTCTGAGATTCTTTTCTTCCACCTCTGCTGGTTCCATCTCTCTGGGTTCTAGAAGAGGAGGAAACGGTGCAGAAAAGTATCACAGGGCAGCAGAGACAAAGACCCCGAGAGTGTCAGGAACCCAGGCCCAGTCGTGAGTTTGTGGACGTGCCCTGTGGGTAGATGTTTGAAGTAATGGTTCTGAACCCAGGTCAGACATTAAAATTACTCAGGAGTTTTAAAAAATCCAAATGCCCAGGTTCCACCAGGACTAATCACACCAGAATCTGGTTGAGGGGAGGGCGGGGGACAGGCACAGACATCAGTGTTTTTTAAACCTCCCCGGGTAAGTCCATCGTTTAGCCAAGGTTGAGAACTGCTGGTCTAGGGTTTTATTGTCCACTATGGTAGCCACTGGCCACAAGTATTTATTGAAAACTTAAAATGGGGCTGGTGTAACGGAGGCACTACATTTTGAATTCCTTTTTATTTTGATTAATTTAGATGTAACTAGTCACCTGGGACTGATGGCCACCATATTGGACATCTCAGATAATAGAACATGTATATTGTCACAGAAAGTTCTAGCAGACAGCTCAGTCTAGGGCAACTCTTGACGCCTGTAACTGCCTAGTGAACTGACCCTGAAAGAAGTTTAAGGTCATTGTCCCTGTCTGTTACCTTGACTAAGGCCTGCTCTCCTGTCTTGGGCCTGCCTTGCAGTTTTCACCTACCTTTCAAGCCAGAGCTTGTACAAGCAGCAAGAGTGGTGGGATTGAAAGGAATTTAAAATATTTGCAGAAGTCTAAGCCCCCCACTGAGGTCGTCTGGCGTTCACTCTGACCATTTAATCCGGTTGCATCTTTGAAGACCCAGCCCTGGAAGGGGAACTTTCTGAATGATGATTTAAGCAGGGGGAAGCAGGCCCTCCAGAAAGAGCTTTTGGAAAAGCAGCTCTCCAGAAGAGGGGTTTGGCGTTTTGGAGGTGTTGAGGTTTTGAGCTGGGCTCAGCTCGGCGGCTCGGCACGGGGTTAGGGCTGGAGAAACAAACAGAAGCCGGCGCTGAATCACTTTCTGCTTATCGCTTGCAGACTGTCAGATTTTTTTTTTCTTTTTTTGGAGGGAAAGCACCTTCCACCAAATAATAATACTATTTTGAATTTCAGAGCTTTCCCTTTTTCAAAGCGCTTTACCACCTTTGACTTATTTTGTCCTCACAACAAGGCTGTCCCATAAGTAGGGAAGGGATTTTTAGGGCTTGTCACAAACTCCCAAGAGCTTATTATTACGGAAAAGAATTTACGAGTGAAGGTGATGACTCTGAAATGTTGTTTTGTCATGTCTGGCCACACTCAAGTAGTTGTGGCACGACTAGGATCAAGTGTACCCCGATTTTGGGCTCCTACAGTGAGCTGTGGTTTGAAAGGAAACGTCGGACTTCACATGGGTTCTGTCTTGTTTCATCCCAGCTTTCCAACTCGTGTGAGTTGATTCTTTGAAACCATTTTTTTCTCAGAGGTTTGTGTGATTTGTAAATTTGATAAATATGCTTTCAGTGTCTCCCTCCAAGTTATCTTTTAATTCATTGATTTTTATATTGAAGTACAGTTGATTTACTAGGTTGTGTTAATTTCTGCTGTGCAGCAAAGTGATTCAGATATACATATATACACATATATATATATGTATATATACATACACACACACATTCTTTTTTTATGTTCTTTTTCCATTATGGTTTCTCACAGGATATTGAATATAGTTCCCTGTGCTATACAGTAGGACCTTCCTGTTTACCCATTCTGTCAAGTTATTTTTTAAATGATGATAGGACTGGGCCCTGGGCCCCTTCATGGAAACATTTTTTCCTCCCTCCAATGGTTATAACTGGTGCAAAACTAGCTACAGAATGACACCGTCCCCTTGCAATCTTTAACCTTCTCTATGTGTGGAGCTGCAGAGAACCATTTCAAACCATACTTGCCACAGGGGAGAGAATACTGAATAGTCTGTCCAACTAAGACCTCCCAGGCAGCCAGCCTGGCCATCTCCAGCAGCTGAAGTGGGATTCAAGGTAGCAGGATTGACACCATGCCGTGAGTGGACCTCTTTGGGACGTCTGTCCTGCCAACTGTGAATTCTTCTGGTCACACCATCCTCTGGCCCATCTTTTGTATCTTATGTGCATAGGATCCGATGAGAGGTTTTCAGATGCTTTACTGAAAGCAAGACACACTTTCTGGGGCATTCCCCTAATCGACTGTTCTGGTGAAGCTCGTCAAAACAGGAAATGAGGTTAGCATGGAATGACTTTCTCTTAGAGAACTCGTGTTGCCTCTGTAGAGACCACCACTTTCTTCCCAAACGCTTGTGAGCTTTGTCTCACACCTCTTCTGGGCTTGCCCGGAAATCGGAGTGAGTCTCTCTTCTGTAGTTTTTAGAACCCATTCTTTTAGGAAGTGGTGGGGATAGTTGCTCGTCCCCAGTCTTCCAGACCCTCTCCTTTTCACTCCAGTATCTCTAAGATGTTTGCAAGTTGCTCTGAAGTTAAACCTGCATGTATTTCAATCACAGCACAAACATGGTTGAGCTAGGGGTTCCATGTACTTGTCCGGATGGACATGGTCACACACGGGCTCCCCACCTGGGATTCAGGTGGCTTCCCCCTCATGCTGGTGGGTCCACGTGCTCCCTTTTCATCAGAGATGCCAGTAAGAGAAAATGAATCCGGTAGAGATGAAAACTTCGTGGGGTGAAGCCACGTTCCTCCCCTGCTCCCCACGTCAGCCTCTGGCTCAGAAATGCACTGTGATTGAAACAGCGGGGCCCGGCTTCGCTCCTGTGAACCCCCACATTGGGTTCTGACTCCGTTATCAAAAGCCATGAGGGTTTCATCGTTTTAGGCGAGCTGCAGCGTGCTTATGGAGGCTGAGGCTTTCTGATAGATGGCTCTGCTTGCAATTTCTAGATTGACGTATCTTTTTGTTAAGACTGGAGTACTTTTGAGTCACATTTGCTTTGATTCAGTGGCAGGGAGTCTACCTGGGGAACGTCTAGCCTTGACTCACAGGCGCCTGGGGAGCACCGATGTCTCCAGATGTGAGACTTGGAGTCCCTTGTGAAGGTCTGCCTATGCGTGATGCTCTCACTTCTGTAACCCTGGGTCTGTCTCTCTTTTCCCATGATTCACCTGGATCTCAGAAGCCATCTGAGTCCCCATGGCTGGGAATGGGGCACAGCCCCTCCACACCCCATCCTTCAGCTGGGAGTCCCGGCCTCAATCTTCCCAGGTCTCCAGGTACTGCGTTTTCAGTAATGACTGGCTCAGTAGATGGATTGATAGAGGTGCACCTTGAGAATCATCCCAGCTCTTTGGTGACTCACAACATTATTTCCAGTCCTCATAACCGGCTGCAGAGGTGGGATTACTATCCTTTCATTTCAGCTAAGAAAACCGAGTTTCCCTTTGTTTCAAAGCACAAAACTAGGAATGTGATGGTTCATCTTGGTTGAAATCCAGAGCAGTCTGGCCTCGCTCATCTCTCTCACGGCGCCTCTCTGTATTACATTTTATAAATATGTACAACAAGCAAATGCCATTTTTTTCCTTACGAAGGACTGTGCATGGGAAGTACCAGTCGGAAGGAAGATCCTAGAGCATCATGGAAAATGGGGCGATTGGAAATCAAATGATCCGTGTGAGGTCCTCGTCCCCTCCTTGCTGCGGCAGCCCTGCAAGAGGGTGGCAGCCCGCGAGCATCTTCTGGGGTAACTGAGTGACCATGGTGGCCCTGCCTCTTGCCAGCCTTGGGTGAGGATCCTCAGTCACAAAAGGTTCAGGATGTGGACACACCTGTTCTCTGAAAAGTGCCTAATTCTCAAAGTGTGGTGGGAGGGTGGGTGAAACAGGCAGAAGCCCCACCCTGGCCCCTTGGCACCAGTATCTGCTTTTCAACAAGATCCCAGGGGACCGGAGAGCACAGCTGTTTGCTCTGCTCTCTGGGCCCCTTGAGGTCAGAGCTCTGTGGTCACACCTTTCACCTCCAAAGCCCAACATATGCCTGCCTGACGTAGGTGCTGAAGAAAGGCTGGTAAAGTGAATTTGGTCTTTATTCTTCTGAGGAGCTCGTGGGGTGGGTGAGGAAATCAGTTAGACAGAGGCTCCTGGGGCCCCAGGCAGGCCCCCAGCCCTCAGCTAACGGCGGGGCCATTCAAGAATCAATGAGATGGAGAAGGGGTCCAGGATAAGGAACCATGAAACGAGTGCCGCCAGTGGAAGTGGTCCTCGCTGCCATTTGAGAAGGAAAAGCAAAACATGAGAGAAATCTATCATCCAAAACTACTAGTGTCCTGTCTCCAGCTCCTACCGGTTCTGATTCCATTATTTTTTTCATCTTTGGAACCTCTAGAGGCAGCACAACACGACAGTCCCTTTAGGGGAGGAAACCATTTACTGTATTTGCCCGGGACGATCCCATCCATGCCAGTTAGACATCAATTAGTGCCTGTTAATTCCTTTCCGCTCTGCTTTTCACTCTCAAACATGTCCTGGTTCGGACAATAAGATAGTGGGCGCTCTGCCTTTAGGTCACCTTATATCTGCTTTTGAATTTTCCCAAGAAGTTCCTTTATAAACACCAATGCCTGCACACAGCGGTCACCCCTTCCAGAAGGAAAGGGGTTTGGCCGCGTATCCACGGTTTTGGCAGGGCTGCCCTAGAATTAGCAGAGTCAAAATGGGGGAGTGAGAATGAGTGCGTGCATGTACACCTGTGTGTGTGGGGGGGGTGTGTGGTCATGTGAGTATTGTGGGGTGCACGTGTGGTATGTGTGGGTGGTGTGCGTGTCTGTGGTGCGAGTGTGTGCGTGTTCATACGCGCTTGTGTGTGTGGTGTGTGTGATGTGGTGTGGTGTGTGGGTACACGTGAGCTGGGTGCCCGTGGCACGTGTGTGTGGAGCGGGTGTGTGAGGTGGGCGTGGTGCGTGGATGGGCGGGTATGGGCACCGCTGTGTGTGCTCTGTGTGGTGTGTACGTGTGCACGTGCGTAAGCCTGGACGTGGGGATGGCACGTGTGTGGCTCACGTGTGTGCGCTGTGTGTGTGTGGCCTGTGTGCTTCGTGCGTGGCTGAGCGTGGGTGTCTGTGGGGCGTGAGCACCCGTGCTCCTGCGTGTGTGACGGGTGTCTTTGCAGGGCGCACAGGTGGAGTGGGCGTGGAGGCCTGGGTGTGTGTGTGTGATGTGTTTGTGCCTTTGACTATCTGTGATCTGTGTGTGCATGTGCGTGTTGCGGTGTGTGTGTGTGTCCACGGTATGTGCAGGTGGCCAGTGGGTGTGTCTGTGTGTGGAAATGGGTAGGTGTGGGGGGTGATTTTGAGCCCTTGGGGGTCGTTGGCAGTCTCCCTTCAGACCCACCTGACACCGCGGAAAGGGAGGCCTCTTCCCACCCCCACCCCCACCCCCACCCCAGCACTTTGGGGAAGCCACTCTGAGAGGTGACGTGGATGGAAGGTATGGGGACACCTTCCGGGCCTGGTGAGCCCAGGCCCTGAGCCACCTGCGCCCGGAGCCCTTGAGGGTGGGCCCGGGCCATGTTGTTCACGCCCAGCTGGCGACTGGCACACAGTAGGGCCTCAAGAAGGATGTGCTCAGGGCAGAATCACTCTGGAAGCCACTTCCCTCTGCCCTGCTCACTGACTTGGGACACTCGAGGAGTGCTCCTTACTCCACATTTCATGTCCAGTGTCCGTGCGTGAGGAGAGATAACCTTCTCGCTTCAGCTCGGCATCCCCAGCTGGCACCCCGATACTGCATCCTCCTGGACCGACTGCAGAGGCCTCCAAGCGCAGCCAGGCGGGGCCCTTCTCTTGGTCAAGGCCAGGTTTCCACAGTGATCAGCACAGTGGCTAGATGCTGACCACGGGCGAGGACGGCTGCCCTGGCCCATGGCCGGCATGTTCCCCTGCCCAGCCCTCACCTGCTGTCCCCTCTGGAAGAGCATTGCTCACGTTCGCTGAGGGCCACCTGACTTTCCCTGACCTGTCTCTTCCCGAGGCAAGAATGACCCCGGAAAGTACTTCTGAAGGCATGGTCAGTGCCGGGGCCCTTCCTCTAGAGTTGGAGAAATGGAGATGCCGTAAATGCCAGAACTCGATCCGTCGGGCCCCAGGTCTGGTCTGCAGGGTCTCTGGTCTGCATGTTTGATCTCTTGGAATCTCGGTTTCCAAAATCATCAACTAGGGAGGATAACGCTTCCCACGCTGACCTAGGAGGGTATTTGCAACGATGTATGAAAGCACTTAGCCTAACGCCAGGCGCAGGGTACAGAGTCAATAAATGGTGACCATCATCCTATTATTTTAACGCATAAAAATTGAGGTTTAAAAAATAATAAATGTATCAGGAAGTGCTAGAAATATATCATCAGCAAAAATACTCAGATGGGGTCCTAATGACCTAAGATGTAAAATCATAGCAAAAGGAAGAAAAGATCTAGAAAGCAAAGGAAGCAGAGACAGCAGTCTCAGGAAAAGAAAAAAAAAAGGGGGTAGAGAGAGAGCGAGCCAGAGCAGTGCAGGGCCAGCCAGCCAGAGCACGGTTTCCTCTGCTGTGACAGTGTGACAAGGGCCCGATCCTGCATCTGCAGAGCCAGACATGGTAGAGGGACATCGATTTGCTTTAATGTAAATATTTTGATGTCTTTCTTTTTCCTGAACTTTTAACCTTGCTGGTAAACAGGGTTCATACAGTAAATGAATTGTTTTTCTGAGAACTGCCTTTTGAGGAAATAGGAAGAAAAAAAGGATTTTTATTAGCTAATTGTCAGTCTTGAGCATGATTAAAAGCTTCATTTTTCTGCTTCTTAACTCTGCCTTCAGGAGACGCTTGGCCACCGAAAATTGATGGAAAACACTTTAAAATGTATAAACATACCAATTCAAAAAATAGCAAACCTCACACAATAAAGGGAGAAAAGTCATTCTGCAGAAGGTTTCTGAGACAAGAAAAACAACCAATCCAAACTCCAGTTTGTTGTTTATAATTAGAAACTCCCCGAACTTCATTTCCCTGGAGATTCAGGCCCTGGCTCACCGTCTTGGTCCATTTCCAGCCCTTGTAACTTCTGAGATGTTAATGGAAGTCAAGAGGGCATCTGAAGTCCCGGCAGCAAAGGCTGAGCCTTCATATACACATGTAATAGCCTTTCTTTCTCCAGGCAGGTGGCTCACAGCCATCACTGTTTACTAACACTGTCCCCGTGGGTGGATTGTGCAAGAGTATTTTGTGATAAAGGAGAACCAGGACAGGGAACTAACCAGAACAAGGAAGATCTAGGTTGTAGCATGAGCTTTTCACTTGAAACTGTCATTTAACCTCTACCCTGTAATTTTCTTAACTGTTAAGTGAAGATAGTACCTTTGGGCTGTGAAGCCTCAGGGAGATGTGGTCAAAACACCAGATCTGTAACTTGCTTTGAAATAGTTGGAAGAAAAGAGAAACTCTCTCCATATCAAGTTGTGATGGAGTTGCGTCAGCCTCGTAGTGGATGATGGCAAGTCCTTGAATGTTCCTAAGACCCGACAGCAACCCCAACCTCCGAAAACTCTTCCTCTCCTGACTTTTATACCTCCAACTGTTGTGTCTCTCAGGTGAAGGCTGGCAGAGCCTACCTTTCAAGTCATGCCCCCATTGGAAGGGAAGCCAAGGCAACTGACGATGTTTCAAGTCTCCTAAGATATAGGGCAGGGTTGAAAGGACTTCTAAGAGAGTTTCTTGCTGCCCTCTTAGAAGAAGGAGGAAGAAGCAGAGGAGAAGGGGGCAGAGAAGATGAAACAAAGTGCCAAAACCTTAAAAATTTATTTATTTATTTATGTATTTATGTGTTTGTTTATTTTTATTGCGGTCTAGTTGATGTACAATATTATATGAATTTCAGGTGTACACATAGTGATTCACAGTTTTTAAAGATTATATTACATTTATAGTTATTGTAAAATACTGGCTACATTCCCTGTGTTGTACAATATATCCTTGTAGCTTATTTATTTTATACATAGTAGTTTGTACCTCTTCATCCCCTACGCCTATCTTACCACTTTCCCCTTCCCTCTCCCCACTGGCAACCACTAGTTTTGTTCTCTATATCTGTAAGTCTGTTTCTTTTTTGTTATGGTCACCAGTTCGTTGTATTTTTTAGATTCCAAAAATAAGTGATATCATACAGTATTTGTCTTTCTCTGTCTGACTTATTTCGCTAAGCATAATACCCTCTAGGTCCATACATGTTATTGTAAATGGCTGAGTAGTATCCCATTGTGTATATATATATATATATATATATATATATATATATATATATATATATAAACACTTCTTTATCCATTCATCTCTTGATGGACACTTAGGTTGTTTCCATATCTTGGCTATTGAAAATAGTGCTGCTATGAATGTTGGGGCCCATGTGCCTTTCTGAATTATTGTTTTTGGCTTTGTCAGACATATACCTAGGAGTGGAAATGCTGGGTCATATGGCCATTCTATTTTTAGTTTTTTAAGAAACCTCCATGCTGTTTTCTGCAGTGGCTGCACCAATTTATATTCCCACCAATTTTAAAGATGTGATTGACGCAAACCACAAAATGTATTGAGAGAGGCAGCTCGTGGGAAGTCAATTCCTAAGGCTCTGGGTTCCCATCGTTCTCCCCTCCTTTCTTTCAGAATAAATTAAAGAATGGGCTAAACTCCAGGTTGTGTGTATGATATTTTTATCTGATGGATGACCTCATACTCCTAATCAGTGCTTATCTGTGTTGTAAAGCACCCCTTTCCTGTTCTCCAGGCGCCTCACTTCTGTAAATGTTATGAACATACACACATAGGAGTCTACTCTGCAGAAAAGCCTAAGGAGGTCTTTGGTCCCCCGCAATTCATCTGAAGGTTTAGTTCTGGAAGGCCTGAGCTTGCATTACCGGCAAACTGTTCCACACACTGCAATAGCTCAGTAAATCACCACTCTCCCAAATCAAACAAGGGGAGACGTCAGTAAATACTACAGAATGGAAACTTCTCCTTCATTTTCTGACCTTTCTAGTTGACAAGGGTATCAGTCAGTGCAACGTTTGCTGGGACTGGTGAGTCTGAATATTCATTTGTAAGGCTTTACTTGTAAATAAAATGTTTTTGAGAAATTCAGTTGCCTGCAGTTCATACTTTTTTTCCTCTTGATTCATTTCAAACTATTTTTCTTTAAAACATTTTATTTATTAAATTATAGTTGACTTACTATAGTTGATGTTGTGCTGATTTCAGATGCACAGCCTCAGATTCTTTTCCATCATAGGTTATTACAAGATACTGAATATAATTCCATGTGCTATCCAGCAAGTCCTTGTTTATGTATTTTATACATACTGGAGTGTATTAATCTATTCATCTATCTATTAATCCCATACTCCTAATTTATTCCTCCCCCTCCCCTTTCCCCTTTGGTAACCATAAGTTTGTTTTCTATGTCTGTGAGTCTGTTTTGGTTTTGTAAATCTGTTGATTTGCATTGTTGATTTGCATTGCAAATGCAATATTTGCATTTGCAATATTGAAATTGGAAAAATTGTGTGCTGTTTTAGGATGCACTTGTAATCTTGAAAAAGTCATTTAGTTGTGGTGGTGCTTGCTGTCCCTGCTCTGGTTGGGTGGTTGATTCTAGTATCTACAGGGCTCTTCCTCCCTGGGTTCCTAGTAATGACTAGGCTGCTGGCTGTCCAGCCAGATGATGAAATAGGAGTTTTAAAGGCAAAGACTGCATGGGTAGTATTACTAAATATAGCTCCTGCGTATGTGCACGTGTGTGTTTCTATCTCGAAAGTGCTTTGCAAAGTTACATAAATACTTGTATGGAAGTTGTGGTGTGTCCCGAGAAAAGTATATTTGAAAGTATTCCTTCCACCGGTAAATAAATCTTCCCCAACGATTCATCCTCCCCACTGCTAGTCACGTTTGAATCTCCTTCAGCTCTCCTCTCCTGAACCCCTGTTAGGAAAAGGGCTCCCCGAATGTGGCAAATACTCCCTGTTTCTTATATTGAGTTCAAACAGGAAAATTCTAGTGTTTACTGGGAAAAAAAAAAAGAAAAAAACAGTGCCTACTTTGTATCTGTTGCACCACACTGGCTTAAATGACAAAACAAACAGACACAAGTACTGGAAAGCTGGGCCTCTCTTAAAGAAAAGGTTGTGAAATTACAGGGTTCAAATTAGGCAAAACTTTCAAATCCTCTAAGAGTAACATGTTGGGGTGTCATTTAGATCCCCCCCTCCCAGTGCCTGTAAAAATAGATTTTTAGCTTGATTTATGGCAGTGTTTGTACGATCTCCTCTGATTCCTCCTTAAATTCAAGGAGAAATACATCTTTCCATCAAATTGAGACATGAAAATAATGTTTATTGAAAACCTTTGAGCATATTGGTTTTAAAAAAAGCACTTCCACACACTCCTCCATGGCCCATTCCTCCCCATTTTAAGATGGAGAAATGAAGACTCAGAGTGGGCAAACGAATTGCCCCAAACGACCCCGTTAGGAAGCGGCAAGGCTGGTACTCGGAGTGGGTTTATTTAACCAAACTGTTTAAAATGTGAACTTAGTTTGTGAAACAACCTCACGTGGTTGGTATTATTGTCCCCAGTTTATCACCCATCACCAGGCCCAAGGCGAAGTCATACAACTAAAGAGCAGCAGGACCAGAGCAGGGGAGACAAACGCTCCTGAGCGCTGTAGGGTTTGCGCATTTCCTCTCCTCCGGGTCCAAGTGCAGGATGGACGCGAGTAAGGAACCTACTTCCAGAAAGGGGCTCCCCTCTGAGAGTCGATGCCTTTCCCTCACTCTGTAGGTCCAGAAGGCTTGTTCTGCCTAGACTGACACAGAAACACGCGACTCTCCTTTTTTCTGTGTCTCATCACAGAAAGGAAGTAGGAAAACTTGGGAAACGGGAGACCTCCCTTTTCTGGAGTCACCAGCAAATCAGCTCCAAGAACCTGAAAACAGACCCTCGGCAGGGAGCGTGGAGGCCTCTGTCGGGGATTCTCCAAGTCTCTGGCGCGGTGGCACGGCGGCCAGATGCTCCTGATTCATCGGGCCTGTGTGGATAGCACCCAATAGGGCATCTCGGGCAAAGCGATGCGGTCCTTCAGTCCCGCGATAAACCCTCGTCCCGCTGACCGCTCCTGCAGCTTAGCGCTGAACAGTCGGTGAAGGTCAGATACAGGATCTGTTCTTCTCGCCCATGAAGACATTTTAAAAGAGGCTCTGCACACTCACCCCCAAGTCAGGACCTTGATCACTGTGGACTGACAATGTACTGTGAGGAGAGGGAGGGAAAATCCTTTCCCTGAACGTTCCCATCCATCGTTGAGTAAACATCATAAATCTATGGCAGAAACAGGCTGCCTGTACTCGTTAGCTCCTGCTACAATTGTAGCTTCCAGGCTTGATGCCCTAAACGTGAATAACGTCATAGCCCAGCACAGGTCTGATTACGGAGGTGACTTTGGCAACCTCAGGGTCAGAGAGGGGCTCCCCGCTCCCTTCCTTTATTCCCTGTGGCTTAGTAACCACTTCAGCAAATCTCCCCATTAAATATACAATGCAAGTGAGTGCGATAGAAGCTAAAGGATGCGGCGGGTAAACACCAGCGTCTCTCCTGGCAGACCTTGCTGGGTGACAGAGAGCAGCCCTGCTCCGTTTGCCCTCCGGAATCCTAAATGTCCCCCATCACGAATGCCAGGATAAAAGTGGCTCACACCTTGCTTCTGCCCACTGGGCTTCAGTCTGTGGGTTACACTTCCAGGACCATCTGCTTCCCAGGCGGTCACGTGGTCTATCCATGGAGTAGCTGGATGTTCCCTAGGTACGTGTGACGTGACTGATGCCCACACACGGCATCTGAGAACAGGGCTGAGGGTCACACCCAGGAGGTGACTCGAATTATTAGCACCTCACATCCAATCAGGAGAGAGCGGGGCTTTTTGTCTTGCCCAGATGGTACCAGCCCCTCAAATATGATTATGGGTCCCTTGAATAATTCCTGGATGGAAGCCATATTTGTTGAGCTCTTAATGCATGTTGGGCGCACTTAATAAGAAATGCTGAGTCTTCTGCGAGGTGGCAGAGGGTCTCTGCACATGTGACCTTATTCACTGTCCATAACAATCCTGTCCAGGTGATGAACTATCTCCATGTTTTTCACCTGAGATCAAGCTGAGGCTTATTATGGGGTGACAGTAATGGAGCTGGAATTTGAGCCCCACTCTGACTCCAGATTCAACATTCTTAAGCAGTAAAACTTTCCTCCCTCCCCATCCCTGTTTCTATTCTCATCCTCCTAACACACACACACACCCTTGTGTGGGCCAGTAATACCAACAACTTACCACAGCACAACTGCATTGGGCCAAATTATAGGGATTTAGAGACTAAATTTTCCATGATATTGAGGCTTTATAGAGTCAATATTTCAGGTAAGTTTGTATTTATTTATTTATTTATGGCTGCACTGGGTCTTCGTTGCTGTGCGCGGGCTTTCTCTAGCTGCGGCGAGCGGGGGCTACGTTGTGGTGCACGGGCTTCTTGTTGTCGTGGCTTCTCTTGTTGCGGAGCACGGGCTCTAGGGGCACGGGCTTCAGTAGTCATGGCACGTGGGCTCAGTAGTTGTGGCTTGCGGGCTCTAGAGCACAGGCTCAGTAGTTGTGGCACACGGGCTTCATTGCTCTGCGGCATGTGAGAATTTTCCAGACCAGGGCTCGAACCCCTGTCCCCTGCATTGGCAGGCGGATTCTTAACCACTGAGCCACCAGGGAAGCCCTTCAGGTAAGTTTTGATTTTCTCTTAAACCAGGGTTCAGCAAAATTTTTCTCTAAAGGCCAAATAGTAAAGGTTTTAGGCTTTGTGAGTCTCTGTCATGACGATTCAACTCTACAATTGTAGCACAAAAACAGTAAGAGGCAATATGGAAAGGAATGGGAGTGGCTGTGTTTCAATAAAACTTTATTTACCACGACAGGCAGTGGGCCAGATTTGGAAAAGAATGGGAGTGGCTGTGTTTCAATAAAACTTTATTTACCAAGACAGGCAGTGGGCCAGATTTGGCCCAGGGGCCACAGGTTGAGACCCTATAGTTTGAAACTCAAGCCATCATTAAAACACCCTAGGGTTTTAGACACTGGGTCTGTCTAACCTATGAGAAGCAAGGCTGGGAGCCAGGGCCCTTGCAGTAAGGGGCAGAAGTTGACAACTGTTTAAGAAGCACTGCGGCCAACATTGCTACTATCCCCAGATAGCCAGACCAGCAGGTCTCAACATGTGTTCCACAGACAGATAGCAACAAGCATTTTGCCAGAAAAGAGTTCTTTGAACTAGTAAGTTCTGCAAACATTGTGCTAGAGAATTAAACTGTTTCCATTACTGCAAGACTTCTCAGGGCCTTTAATGTGCTAATAATCCTATTAATCTCCAGGAAGGGAAAGCAGTTCTAGTCTCCCCTTCTGGCCTGACCTCGTGCACTGTCCTTTGTGTGTAGAGCATGATGTCTGCACTGTGGGAAGAGTGTTCTAGACCCAGGTCCTAAAGTTTTTCATACTGTCTTACTTTTCTACCTCTTGTCCCACCTGTTCCCACTTGAGGGTACCCACCTCAGTTGCTACCACGCACACAATAGCCCACTTCATCCTCAGAGCAACACTGCGGTCTGGTCAGGGACTTTGGACACTGTGTCTCCCATGACCCAGTGTGGATGAGCTCAGAGTGGAGGGTGTGAGAAGGACAGGGTTGGCGTGGAGGCTGGTACATCTCTTTCCCCTGTTTCTACAACCTGCTGCTTGAAGGTCTGGTATTTATGATCTGCTAGAATGTTCCAGAACCTCAAGAGTCTCCTGTGCTCCTGGTTTGAGAGACTAGGTGGAAAATCTCCATAAGAACACAGACTCAGAGCTTCATGAAGCCTGACACAGGAACAGTTGGCTTTAGTCAGGAAATGTAGGGACTCTAATGGGAGCACAGTTACCGGACATTTATGCCCGGAAGGTTATCATCTCCTGAGACCTCGGTGAGAAGGCAGGACTTGAGGTCGGGAGTCGCGGCTGTTGTGGAGAAACCTTCCAGGGAGGGTAGTTTGGGGCAAGACTCTTAGCTCTGAGGAGCTTTCCGTGCACCATCTCTACAATAGAAATGCTGATGCCTGCAAGCCTGGGCTGGGAGCATGGGGGCTGGTGGGGAGGTGTGTGAGAGAGCTTTGCAATGAAGGCTGAGTGATTGTTTGGAGGAAGCGTCTGGGAGCAATTCAGACCTTTCTGGGTCCCTCTGAGGAGCTAGGCATTGTGGCGAAGCTTGGGATTTGACTCACAGGACAAGCTTCTTTAAGCACATGCTTTAGCCGCCGGCTTTGAGCCCACTCTTGAAAACTAAGCAGTAAATAATGAGAGGTCTAAGAAGCTCCGTCCAGTCGGAAAAGACCTCCAGCATATGGAACGCAGCGGCTGATGGGGGGAGGGCCTCTGCCCCTCCACAGGGCAGTGGTCAAGGGGTTCCTGAGCCTTATTTATCATGTGTAGTATTTTACGAGGAGGCTGTGAATTATTTCTGTAATTGAAAGTTGGTTTTTAAAAAAGACAAAGGGAATCAGGAAAAAAGATGTGACTTTAAGCGCAGACTCATTTCCATCTCAAAACGATGGGCGAGTCCTGTGAAAATGTCCTTAGATTTGTTGATCTGCTGTTATCACCCCGGTTTGTTTTTCTCTCTCTCTCTCTCTCTCTTTTTTCCATTTGTGTGGCCACCTGACTTTCCTAGTGGTGATTACTAAGAAAAGTCCTAAACTGAATCAAAACAACAATGACAAAAGCAAAAACAAAGCCCCAAGTCACCCGCAGCCCAACTCAGACCCTTTTGGCCAGTGTGGGTTTTCCACGGGCCGTCTTTGTGTTTCAAATGCACCTGTTTCCTTTTTTCTTTCTTATTTCCCCGAGAACCACTGAGAAGCCCTCCCTCTTTCCCAGGGGCCCAAAAGGACCTCCCTGTGGTGGGACCCACACGGGCCTTGGGGCCATGCATTTCTGGCAGAGCTGGGGAGCCCCATCCTGCTTCCCCCCACCTCCCCACCCCAGGATGAAGGGCCTTCCCAGGTGAGGCTCGCCCTCCACCCAGGCAGGTGCCTGCTCCTAGAGCCAGGTTTCAGGGAAAGCCTTCTGTGGCTCTCTCCCTCATCCTTGGTCTTTCAGAGGAGACTTTTTTTCTTTTTTTGGCCACACCGCGGCAGCTTGCGGAGCCTTAGTTCCTCCGACAGGGATGGAACCCGTGCCCCCTGCAGCGGAAGCGTGGAGTCCTAACCACTGGACCGCCAGGGAATTCCCTCAGATGAGACATTTTATGGGCAAAGGGACCCCCTTCTTATGAGGAATCAGTCCACAGGGAGACACTACCCCTATCAGTGTGGCCCTTGTATCTCCTGCCTAGAAAGTACAGTCCCCTGTTTCCTCCTGGGTTGTGAGAAATGGGTTCTAATCCTTCCATTTCCATAGTCTCACCTCCCCGGCATCTCCATTTTACAAATGAGAGCTTCCAGGCCTCTCTCTGACCCAGGCAGGCAAGGTGAACGTGGCCTCCCCTCACCACAGTGAGCCCGGAGAAAGAGCGCGCAGGTTATGAGCCAGACAGGCGTGAGTTCAAATCCCAGCCCTGACCCTGACTAGCTGTGTGATCCAAGGCCACTCACCCAACCTCTCTGAGCCTCAGTTTCCTCATTTCTAAAATGGGGACAAGACTAAACCCTGCCCCATGGGGTTGTTGCAGGGGAGAAGTGACGCAGTGCCTGTGCAGGGCCCGGCGCTCGTGCCCAGAGGAGGGGTTTCCGAGCGGGGCCTGACAGCTCACCAGGAAAGGCTGCGGCCCGTCCATCCCGGGGAGGCCGTGTCAGATCAGGGGGAAGCTCAGCAAGCCACTTGAAAGGGACCTTGACTCATTTTGTGGTAACTGAATGTGCAGTTCAGGAAGTGCTTCGCGAGAGCGAACTGGGCTCCAGCCGCCCCCTCGTACCCCTGCCCTCTGCTCCGAACCTTCGGTGGGAGGATGCTGCTCCCAGCAGCGTTCCCGGCCTGAGCTGGTGCGCATGCGCGTGGACCGCAGGGCCCGCGCATGCGCACTGCCAGCCCACTGAAGGCTTGCAGGGTTGGGGTCCGTGGCTGGAGGACAGCCCGCCCGACCACTTGGGTCCACCCCTGAGGCCAGGCGCTCCGCTTTCTGAGCCTCTTGTAACTGGCGCTCCCACGTGTCAGCCCAGCGCCCAGCACTTGACATTTAATAGTCACAAGCAGCTCCCCTGGAAAGTACTAAACTTCTCACCATTTAAGGATGGGGAAACTGAGGCACGCGGAGGTTATGAAATGCGCAGGCACGTGGAGGATGATGTGTCTGGAGCTGGGATTTGAACCCGGGGAGTTGGACTGCAGGGGCTGCCTCTTAACCTAGCCGCTGGCGTCGAGAGCCTGGCACACGGTAGGTCTCAGTGGTTCCTAATAGGAGTGGAGATGGGGCCACTGCACGTGATGTTGTGAGTATGGCGGGAAAGAGGGTGTAGGGTGACCTCAACCCCTGCTGCTGTTTCCTGGTGGGTGGGGAAGGGGCTGTGAATGTGGAGGAACCTCAGGGCATGTGGCAGGGTCCCCTCTGGCTCCTGGTGGGCTGCCCCCCAAGCCTCTGGTATCAGCTGCCCTGGGAGTTGGCATGGTCATGTCCACTGCACCCTCTTAGACCCTCCAGAACCCCGGGTTTCCCACTGAACACCCCAAGGACACCGGCAGCAGGTGCCCAAGTAGCAGGTACTGAGGCCATTGGAGAACCATGGGGTGACCTGCTGGGAGGCTGGTGCCACTGGGGACCAGAGACTGGATGAGGTGGGGAACCTCTGAGAGGAAGAGGCTGCCTGGCCGTTAGCCCTGATCCGTCCACCCCCATCTGCCATCCCCAGGCTGGCCACGTGGGGTTTCCAGGGAGAAGGAAGTGGGGGAGTGAAGTGACGTGGGAAGGTGGGTGGCACAGAATTGCAGAGCTGGCCCCCAGGCCCTGAGAAGAGCAGATCCTCGTCTGTCCCCTGCCTCAGAGGCCTTGGGGAGCAAGAACTGTGTACATTGAGCAGTACCCCTGCTGGGAAGTCAGGGCCTGTCCTAGTTCCTCATTCAAGGCACACACGCTTATCCCCAAGGCAGTTAAAAGCCCCGAGTTGCCCAACTTGGTCCAGGAAAGCCTGGCCCATCATCCCACACCCCCTTACAGCCCGAGCCCTGGCTGCTAGGCCTGGTCTGTCTGGCCTCCAAGGCCAGACAGTGACCTGCATCCTGGAGTCCACGTGTCGAGGAGGAAGCTGCCATTCTGACGGCCCAGAAACATCTGTTCCCCATTCGTCATTGTCGAGCTCTGATGTCTTTGGGGGCTAAGTCTGAAGGACAGTTTTTACTGTTGTAACCAAAAAAGCAAAAGGAAACAAACAATTACAGGCCTCCTTTATTTCAGAACTTTTGTGTGTGTCAGTAGAAAGCCATTCCAGTAAACAGGAGTTTGACCCAATTACCCTTCCCCATGATGAGTCGCTGGGGCGTCTCCTCTGTCCGCTCCCCTGCTTCACACCCCACTGTGCTGAGAAGTGTTGCGATAAATACATTCGGGCTGAGGCTGGAACAGAAAGAGCAGAAAATGCTTCATCTTCACCTGGGCTTGTCTGTGCATCTTCAGAGGATACCTGTGACGGGGGCCGTGTGCCGGGTGCTCCGGGATCAAAATGCCTGGAGTAACAGCGGCGGCTCTCAGAGCAGCACCACTGTTTACCTTTCTAGACTTGTAGCTCAGCTCCTCCTCCGATCTGGGTGTTTCCAACATGCGCTTGTTCATACAATGGATACGCTAGTTCAGACTCACGGGAACCGTGGCGGCACCCAGATCAGCCCTGAGAGCTCTTACGACCTTCCCACCCTGGGCCCTGGCAAGCGCGAGTGTCGCCAGATTCAGAACAGCCATAGGATGCCCTGCCTGCTGGAGGCTGAGGGCAGGTGAGCCGTCCTTCTGGAGCTAATGAAGGACCGCCGCTTGTCCCAGGGCTCTACTGAGCCCCGGAGGACTCTCCCACTTAGGGAGAGGTTCTGGGTTGGGACACGAGGACGATGCTCCCCAGCGGGAGGCAGGGTCTGTGTTCCTGGGATGTGACAAGTGAGCCCCTTGGCCCCTCTCTACCTTCCTGCTTGTCATGCAGAGCGTTTTGGTTTCCTGTGGCCGCTGTAATACCCTTGGTGGCGTAAAACAACACAAGTGTATTCGCTGACAGATCTGGACGCCAGATGCCCCAGGTCAGTCTCACTGGGGTCAAGGCAAAGTATCGTTCTGTCTTGGAGGCTTTAGAGGAGATTCCGCTTCCTTGACTGTTCCAGCTTTTAGAGGCTGCCTGCACCCCTGAGTAGCACTGATACTTGAAGAAGCCTAGTTACAAAGATGCAACCAGACCCCGTCAGGAGAGCTGCAGTATGTTCGGGGCTACCCGTCTCTGTTGCATCCGGTTTCCTCTGGGGCAGGGCCCCTCCCTTCCATTGTAATATCTTGGGGAGGGGGAATGACTGCAAAAGCCACACCAGAGCGAGAGGTACCAGTTCTTCCCCCACTCTTTTGGTGCAGCCGGTGGGGGACACATCACCACGCTCCGTCATTGGGATGCCGTTTTCTGAGACTTGGGCACTTACCTTGTTCAGCTCAGCAGTGCCCCCCTGACCACATTAGTCCTGCTTTGTGCCTGTTTTTGCCATTCTCTTCTCCTCCCCGCTCATTCCCAAAGCCAGCGACCCAGCCTTCCCCGTGACTCAGGGAACTGCCGTGTTCTTAGCACACAGGCCCTTTGTGATGGAGTTCAGAGATGAAAATTCTGTTGCTTGCACTCAGGACCTGTGATACAAGGATTGTCTGTCTACTGTGTTGAATAAACGGAGGACTTGAGAATTCACTTTAGTGCCGTCTTACAAATGGCCTGAGGCGTCTAGGAAAGCAGGTCCCGGCATCAAGGCCCTGGCTGCGGTTAAGGAGGGGTGTGCCGGGGGTGCTTTGCGGGGGAGGGGCAGCGCTAGAGGATGGAGTTGGTTTTACTGATCTCTGCCCCTGCGTATCTATTGTACAACAACAGGCTCTTCGATTACGTACAATGGCATCATTATCGCCAGAGCTGTGATGGGGTTCAGAATATGCTACTCCAAGATAGGGCACCTGGACATATCGGGTATTTTAAGCTGAAGGGACTTGAGAAAATACAGCTGGAAGCTTACCCTGACCTCTACCCCACTTGCCCTTCTTCCCTGAAACAGGTCATAAAACCCTCATGTGAGAGGTGCCCTCCCTTTACCTGGAGGAAAAGAGCATCCTTATCTCTAAAGACAAAGAGACGCCAAGAAGAACCCTAACAAGCAGACCTTGTTAAGATCCCCCCTCATACTCCTTCACCTGTCATATTCCTCCATGCCTGGACGCTCCTCATTAAACCCAGCACAAAACACTCAGGTCTAACTGTCACTTTGGGTCTTCATTTCCTTATGAAGACTTCCAGATCACCTAAAACTTCTGTTAAATAAATGCATATGCTTTTCTCCTGTTCACCTTTGTCAGTTTAGTTTTCAGACCCCAGGACCCCACAATGATCAAGGAAAGACTTTTTCCTCTCCTTCAGCCGTATATTTTTTCATTAAACTCCCACTTACCCGGCTATGTGCAGGACACAGAGGAGGCAGAAGCGGGCATGAGGGTTAGTAACGGCAGGCCAGAGCCTTAGTGAGTGCTGGCCGCATTTTTGTTTAGTTTCATCTCTGAAGCACCTCAGTGTGCAATGCATATTTGTTGAATGAATGAATGAATGAATGAATGAATGAAGGTTGCAGTCCAAACCAGCCTTCTTGCTGGTGGACCGACGTGCCCATCTAAAGCTGCAGGCACGCTTCAGCAGCAAACCCCCAAACCCAGCTGAAGAGCAGTGAACGTTGCTCATTTCCTTTTTGTTTTGTGTATATGTGTTACTCCTCCAGGACTCCCATGGACCAGAAACAAAATCAAAACTCGAATCCCCAACTCGGGCTTTTACTTGAAGGTGAGAGGGCTCAGAAAAGGGCAGTGAATATTGATGCTGTACAGTTTTCAAGCATTTTGGAATGACATAGATCTAAAGAAAACAACAAGAAGTAAATATTCTTTATCATAAGAATGGATAGCCGTGAAATTTACAGGTAACTTACAGTTGTTAAAAACTCTTTCTAAACTATGGGTCTTCTTGGCAACTAACCTGGTGTCCTTGGGCTGGAGGTACCAAGAAAAGCCAAGAGAGACTGATTGTAGCTGAGATCCAAGGAGTCATGGGATGGGGTGGATGCTATCAAACAGAACTCAAAGCCAGGAGAACTGGCTGAAACAGGCAGGATGTAGGTGGAGACACCCACATCAAGAAGCCTTTTGAACAGAGGCTCTAAGTCAGGAGGCAGCTGCCCTGTGGAGAGGGACAGCCTCTGACCAGCAACTCCTGACCTGCTGGCAGGGTAACTGGGAAATTTCCTGAGATACTGGGCTTTCGCTGCTAAAACGGGGACAGTCTCAGGCCAGCTGGGATGGTGGGTCACTCAAGTTCCCAACTGTCTCTAGCATCCTCTAGCGATGAAAGAGCCTCAGTCCCCGGGGCCAGCAAGATGCCCTTGTTGTCCACTGGTTACGCTTGGGGTGGGGTGAGGATAGGGGGAAGGATCACCCTACCATCCCCTCCTGGAGCAGAAGAAGGGCTTTTCTAGGAGTTTGGACTCTGGAGTGGAAGGTGAATGCTTAAAAACCTTTAGGATTTCATGGGAATAATAAGGTTTTCTATTTAACAATAAATTTTAATATTCAAACAAATGCAGACATGTTTCTCAGAGTTGGGACTGAGTCGGTGTAGAAAATATCCTTTCTCAGGGAAGGACTCGGGGTATGGGATTAGAAGATTTAAACTATTATATATAGGATGGATAAACAACAAGGTCCTACTGTAGAGCACAGGAAACTATATTCAATATCCTAGGATAAACTGTAATGGAAAAGAATATTTAAAAATGTCTATATGTGGGCTTCCCTGGTGGCGCAGTGGTTGGGAGTCCGCCTGCCGATGCAGGGGACGCAGGTTCGTGCCCCGGTCTGGGAGGATCCCACGTGCCGCGGAGTGGCCGGGCCCGTGAGCCATGGCCGCTGAGCCTGCGCGTCCGGAGCCTGTGCCCCGCAACAGGAGAGGCCACAACAGTGAGAGGCCCGCGTACGGCCAAAAAAAAAAAAAAAAAGTCTATGTGTGTGTAACTGAGTCACTTTGCTTTACACCAGAGATGGGCAAAACGTAAATCAACTATCCTTCAATTTAAAAAAATAATTAAAAAAAAAAAAAGAAAATATCCTTTCTGTAGAGGTGAAACTGCACTGGAGTTCATTTGAATTTCAAAGGGAGTGCAGCTTACTTTGAGCCAACACAGCTTAATGAATCCTACTGTGGCATGTCTTATTACCAGGCGTCCACCTTAGTGCAGAGGGACTCTGGAATCTAGATTTGGAGTCGTGAGGTCTCTGGCCACTGTTTCCCCTTCTCTCTTCCCAGAGGCTGCTTCTCTCATGGCCCATCTCTCATATTTTGATCCTCTAGAAATGCACAAATAACTCAAGTGCATGTCGGAAGTGCAAAAAACTTTAACTTTCATCTTTTTTTTTGTTAATATCTAAGCTCATCTTGCACTCAAAGCCCCTTTCCTATTGGTAGCAACAAAATTTTTCATTTAACTAACTGAAGAGTCCTCAGTTTCTACTGCTTTAAAACTTAGACTCGGTGAGATCTAAGTTTCTGATGTCACCCAAGGTTTCTTTCCCCCTTTTCCTTTCCCAAGACACAGTCCAGGCGCCAGAAGTGGACCTGTGTGCCCTGTCACATTCAGAAAGGAGGGTCTGGCCTCCCAAGGAAGCAGAGTTCCTCCCTCCTGGCCTTTGGTCATCAGCGTCTGACCTCACCGTGTCCCCCACCTTGGCATCTGTGTCTGGGGTTACTTGTGGGCTGTTCTCACCATGGGCACAGCGCTAAGGGCTGCTCTGACCTGTGTCTGTCCTCAGATTGGCTGGGAAGTCATCAGTGGCAGGATTATACCACAATTTGTTTATCTAGTCACCTGTTGATGGTAGTTTGGGCTATTTCCAATTTTGGAGTCCTGTGAATGAAGCTGTGAAGAATATGTGCAAGTCGTTTTGTGGACAAATGTTTTTTATTTTTTTTCACTGGGGAAAATACCTAGGAGAAATACCTAGGTCATACTGTAAGTGTATGTTGAATTTATAAGTAAAAGCGATTGTGTGTTCCCACCAGCAAAGTACGAGAGTTCCAGTTGTTCTACGTCTTTGCCAACATTTGCAAGGGTCGGTCTTTATAAAATTTTAAGCATTCTAGCGCATGAGAAATGATATCTCATTGTGGTTTTAATTTGTATTTGTCTAATTACTAATTATGTTGAGCACCTTTGCATGTGCTTATTGGTCATCTGCAAAGTGTCTATGCTTGTTCTTTGCCTATTTTTAATACTGGATTGTATATCTTTCATTATGGATTTATAGCAATTCTTTATGCTGGATACAAGTACTTTGCCAGTTAAATATATTGTGAATATTTTCTCTCAGTCTGTGGCTTGTCTCTTTTTAAAGAGAAGAATTTGATGGGGACCAATGTATCATAAAAAAATTCGATTAGGGCTTTGCATGTCCTAAGAAATCTCTGCCTGCCCCAAGATTGCCAAGATCTTCTGTTTTCTTCCACAGGTTTCGTAGCTTTGGGATTTTACTCTTAAGTTTATAATGGATAAACCTAAATACATGCTGATTAATTTTTATTTGGAGATTTTCTAGATACTCTGTTGGTGATTTCTAATTCCCGTGTGGTCAGAAATACATGCTGTATGATATCGTATAGCTCACAGGCAAAAACAATTACTGGTTATCTCTAAAAGAAATTACAGAAGGACAAAAAGGTAGTCTTTTATTTTGCTCACATGTTTACCATTTTTGGTAGCTTCTTCCCCTGTTGAAGACCCAGGTTTCCTTCTGATGTCATTTCTCTTCAACCTGAATAACTTCCTTTCACATTTCCTGACGAAGAATTCTCTCAGCTTCATTTAATTAAAAATGTCTAGGACCTGAATTTTTTGAAAGATTTATTTAACTGGATGTAGAACTTTAGCATTAATCATTTCATTATCTTATCGTCCCATGATCTCTGGCTTCATTGCTTCTGACAAAAAGTCAAACGTGATTCATCTTTGTATCTGTGTCATTTTCTTCTCTGGCTGCTCAAAACTTTTTATTTTTCAGCAGTTTAACTGTGGTATGCCTTTCTGTGGTGTGTGTGTGTGTGTTTATCTTCCTTGGAGTTTATTGAGATTCTTGGGGTATACAGGTTAATGTTTTCCATCAGATTTAGGACGTTTTCGACCATATTCTTTTAAATACTTTTCCTGCCCATTTTCCCTCTCTTCCCCTCTGAGATTCCAATTACACGTTTATTATAATGCTTGGTGTTGTACCAAATGTCACTGAAGCTCTGTCGTTTTTAAAAATCTGCTTTGCTCTGTGTTTTTAAGATTGGCTAATTTGTATTGGCCCGTCTTGTAGGTCACTTACCCTTTTTTCTGTTGCCTCCAAGATGTTAGAGTTATCCACTGAATTTTTCACTTCTGAGTCTTGTCAGTTCTGGAACTTCCATTTGGTTCTTTTTAAAGAATCGTTTCTGTTGCTCTGCTGAGATTCTCTACCTCTTCACTCATTATGGCAATGTTTTCCTTTAATTCCTCAAATATATTTATAATAGCTGTCAATACCATAAATTTCCAGTCTGCTAATTCCAACATCTGGGTTACCTTGGAGTTCTGTTGATTGATTTTTTTCTTGAGTAGGGGTCACATTTTTCTGTTTCTTTGAATATCTAGTAGTTTTTTTTTTTATTGTATACTGTTTTGTGGACAGTGGGTTTAGAAATTCTGTATCTTTTGTCTTGCTTTGATGATAGCAAGGCAGTTAATTATGGCATATCACCTTGAAGTTGTGGAAGCTTGAGTTTTACTCTTTAAGATGGATCTGTTTTGACAGTTTTCTTAGTCTGAGGGAAATGTCTTTAATCCTGGGACATAATCTTTGCTCCCCTCCCCTCCCCCTTCCCTGGATATCAATAGAAAGTCCAACATGTTTATGAAATCTCTCCTGGAAAAACTGGCAGGATTCACACTTCAAACTCTGTCTCTCATTAAACGGGCAGGAGTTAAAATCTCTACTCAGCTTTTAAAAGTTTTAGCTTCTTTCAGGATCCAGCTCTTCAATTCCCAGCCACTCTGGCAGCCCTGAACTCTGTCCTCTGACACTTCAAACAGTAAGATTGCAGCTTTCTGTCTGGCAGACTGAGGAGAGCCCTCAGCAGAAAACTGTCTAAACATAGATCTCATGCAGTGCGGTTCCTTCTTTCGAAGGTCAAAGTCCCCTGCCTGCTTCTGCTTGCTCTCCAATGCTTCCAAATCGTTGGTTTCTAATATTTTGTTTGGAGTTTATACTTGTTATCTGCAGGGGAATTGGCCCAGTAGGAGCTACTATACCATTATCAGAACTAGAACTTCTTCTATACCCGTTTTAAGGATTTTAAAATATATCGCAAAACTGGCCTCCACAAATATGGTACCAAATTACATTCTCACTGGTGGTGGATGAGAGTCCTTGATATCCTGCCCCCTTGGCAGCCAGAATTTCTGAGGCTAAATATAATGGAATGGCAGAACCTTAGAGACCACCAGATACAGTAATTCCTGGTTCAAGGTCCCTGGATCCCAAAAGGATTCATGAAGGTAGTATAGGGTTGAAGGACAATGTTTATAAGTTACAAACACTATTTCCAAATATAAAAAGCGGAGTTACCCATAACTAAAACTTTAAGTGACATTACTTTGGGTTAAAATGACATTTTTCATGGAGACTTTGGTTTCTTTTTCTAGTCAGGACTTCTGCTTGGTAGTTAGTTATGTTTTTGGCCAACCCAAATGGCAAAATGCATTATTACTGATAAGCAAAGTGTGGCTTTTAGGACATAGGAACCTTGGGGAGAAAGTGAATCAGAGGAATTGCTGGTGGCCCTGGACCCTTTGAGCAGTGATGGGCGTTGCCTGCAGATGAATTTAGACTTCATCACTGGATCTCTCGTTGTCTGGATAGCTTTGTTGGCTAGAGCTTTAACCCCTTTATTTACTGAAGCCCAAGGAGCTCAGAAAACTTTGCCTGGAGTCGCACAGACTTACTCCCACTGTGGGTGCAGAGATCAAAACCCAAGATCAGCCTTTGTTCTGAACACAGAGACACATCTTTTTTTAAAAAAAAAATTTATTTATTTTGTTTATTTTTATTTTTGGCTGTGTGGGGTCTTCATTGCTGCACGCGAGCTTTCTCTAGTTGCGGCGAGCGGGGGCTGCTCTTCATTGCGGTGCATGGCTTCTCATTGCAGTGGCTTCTCTTGTTGCGGAGCGTGGGCTCTAGGCACGCGGGCTTCAGTAGTTGTGGCACGCAGGCTCAGTAGCTGTGGCTCGCGGGCTGTAGAGCGCAGGCTCAATAGTTGTGGCACACGGGCTTAGATGCTCCGCGGCATGTGGGATCTTCCCGGACCAGGGCTCGAACCCGTGTCCCGTGCCTTGGCAGGCGGATTCTTAACCACTGTGCCACCAGGGAATCCCCTACAGGGGCACATCTTAATTGTGAAGGAGTAATTCTACTATCTACCATGGTTCAGAGAGGAAAATAGAAAAAGGTAAACTCAGAGAAGAGTATTTTGGAGAACTGTCTTGGGAGCATTTTAACGGACGGGCAGCTGTGTTCTTTGAAGTGTCTGTGATTCCCGTGTCACTAACTTTCCAAGGCAAGAACGACCTGGTGGAATCCAGGTGAACAAATTTTCGCTGAGCACGGGACCCATTGTATCTTACCAGGTTTTCCTTTATTTGCTACAGTGTTCATTTCTTATATTTTGGTTTTGTTTTTTTTTTTTTTTTTTTTTGCGGTACGCGGGCCTCTCACTGTTGTGGCCTCTCCCGTGCGGAGCACAGGCTCTGGACGCGCAGGGTCAGCGGCCATGGCTCACGGATCCAGCCGCTCCGCGGCATGTGGGATCTTCCCGGACCAGGGCACGAACCCGTGTCCCCTGCATCGGCAGGCGGACTCTCAACTACTGCGCCACCAGGGAAGCCCCCTTTCTTATATTTTGATGCTGGATTTGGCTTTGCGTGTGTGGCTTCACTTCAGTCCTGCTTCCTAGATTTCCAAAGGCAAACACTTGCCGTCTTTCGTAAAAGCCGAAACGACTGGAGTCATGTAAACACACAGATTGCTTTTCCTTTTATCTCTCCTCCAACATCCAGGCAAATGTTACATATTCCTTAGTATATATTTTCTGTAGCCAAACTCAAATTTATTTCACCACGTTTTTTTCCCAGGGAAATCAGAGTCCCCCATTGGAGGCAGTGGTCATGAAGCCACGGAGACTTTTGTCAAAGTTTTATTGCTTCAAAAGGACTTAGGTCAACCTCTAATTGCCTCTACCCAGAGATACGAGGTGCCTTTTGCTGCGTGTGTGTGTGTGTGTGTGTGCGTGTGTGTGTGTGTGTGGTTAGGTCAACCTTTAATTGCCTCTACCCAGAGATACGAGGTGCCTTTTGCTGCGTGTGTACGTGTGTGTGTGTGTGTGTGTGTGTGTGGTCATGTGTGTAAGAGTGAGTGTAAGAGGCCAGGCCTCTTAGCCACTTTACTTTTACTCGTGCTCTCAGAAGACCAGCCGGCTAAGTAGGGTCAGGTGAGGCCAGGGCACTCCTGCCCGGTGCTGTACGGAGCTGTCTCAGAAATCCAGGACCCAGTTCAGCTGCCTCAGACCCATCTCAGGGGTCTGGGATTGGGATGACCAGATCCCCTGGGAGGTAAGGAAGCAGCCTCACAGGAAGGAGAACCCATGGAGTGGGTCAACCCGTGGAGTGGAGAGGCCTGTAACCTCCAGGACACCATAGGCTTTTATCCCCTTCACCTCAGGATCAAACCCTTTCCCACTTGTTTTCCATCCAGCCAGGCCAGCACTGTCACAAAGAGGGAAGACCCAAGGGCCCCATATCCTGGCACTGCAGCCAGGACTAATTTCAAGAGGACACCTGGGGACTTCCCTGGTGGTCCAGTGGTTAAGACTCCGCACTTCCACGGCGGGTTCGATCCCTGGTCCGGGAACTAAGATCCACATGCAACATGGCCCAAAACAAAAAGACACCTGGGCTGGTGCTGGGACAGGGTGCAGCGAGGGGGCAATAGCCCTGTAGAGACTGGCAGTGGAAGGAGGGGGCAGGAAAGGCTTCCCAGAAGAGGGGGATTCAGCCATCTGTGATGGAAGGTTCAGGACACCGGCAGCAGGAGGCCTGGAAGGCTGTCTCTTCTCCACCTTGAACCCTGTGAACTCAGTCAAATCCTTTCCTTCTCAGTCTTATATCCAGAGAACAAGGCTGGAAGCACACCAGGCCGGGGGCCCCTCCAGTTGTGCAATGCTAATCCTGAGGGCGGGGCAGTTGCAGATAAGATGTGAAAGGGGTCTGTTCTCGGTCCAGGCCTTGCAGCCCTCTGAGCGGGATGCATGATTCCTTCTGGGGCTTCAGATCCCCTCGCGCCATCTCTTTCTCCTTCTCGACCTTGTCTGTTCTCCTGCAGCTGGAACTGAGAGAGCCTCGCTTTCTGCCTCTGCTTTGTCCTTGTCACCATTTGTGACAATTATATGTGGGGTGAGAACAGGACCAGGGGCCCCTTTAGACTTTAGGCCAGTCCACTGGGATCTGTAAATTGTGGGGTTTTTTTCACTTTCATCTGAGCTCTTCAAATAAAAAGATTTGAGAAGCTGAATGCTTTGGACTGCCAACAAAAATAATCAACAATTTATAATAGGACTGGAAAAGAGTTTTATTTGAGCCAAACTGAGGACTATAGCCCAGAAGACAGCCTCTCAGATGACTGAGGAACTGCTCCGCAGAAGCATGGTTTTCAGCACAGTTTTACATGTTGTCAGAACAAAGAACATTACATGAGTCGGGGATCCATTCCTTCAAGGTACCAGACCAGATCATCGTGTACATAGTGAGTCAGAATGGCTTTGGCACCTGGGAAGGGAGTCTTATCATCAAAAAGGTACCAGCATTGGCGTCCCAGGAAGAAAGGCATTTGACCTTTATGTTTAACATGGACATTCTCTACTTTTGGTCAACGCACCCTTTTCTTTAATAATTAAAGCAGATGTACAATGTATGTTTGGTAGGCCGCAAACAGGCTGTTTTAGTCAGCATAAAATTCAAGTTAACCCATAGATAAGCCAGAACGACTTCCCCATACCTCAACATGTGAAAGTTTCTTTTATCAGGACACATATAAAAATATGTGTGGGCTCTGAAGCCAGACTGCCTGGTTTAATCCCAGCTCCAACTCATACTAGCTGTGTGACCTTGGGCAAGTTACTTAACTTGCCTGGTCTTTGGTTTCCTCATCTGTAGAATATGACAATAATAGTAGCTATCTCACCATTATTAGGATTATATTAGCTATTGTGTGTGAAATTCTTAAAAAGTTCCTGGCATGTAGAAAGTCCTATATAAGTGTGAGCCATCATCGTTTTTACATTATTTTGCTTCCTTTCCCTTTGTTCACTTCACGTTTCTAATTGCTAAAAGAGATCCCAATTTTCTTTGCATTTAGGTGAAAGGGAAGTCTGGCTACCTCCTGCCTCCTTAGCCCTGGCCTGTACACACTCCTCATCTTTGCTTTTCTTGCTGGAGCCAAAGACACCGTTGTTGTCCCCATGCCCAGTTAGGGGCATTGAGACACAGAGCAGATGTACTTCCTAGACTGTGGTTTGGGTCCCGGTACTGTCTTTCAGCTGTCTTTTCAACTCTGTGTCATTTTTGTCATCCTCATTATCAAGGATATTCTTTTGTCCTAATTATTTTTTTTGAAAATTAACATATGCACATTGTAAAAAACTTCAAGTACAAAAAGCCCCCTAACCCTTGTCCGAAGGCTGATTTCCTTCCCTTGACCGGTAATCACTGTTACCAGTTTCCTGCATGTCCTTCCAGGCTGGTTCTAGAACAGCATTCATTTGTTAACATCTTCTCTGCTTACCAATCGACGCCATGGGTACAGGTGTGTAAATGAGTGTGGGTGTACAGGGCTGGGTGAGAATGACCTCTGGGCTAAGTTGCCCACCTCCCCACGGCCAAGGCCATCTGCAGGCACCTGCAAGCCACAAGGTTACAGGCCTCGGGGCTGGGCCTTTCTTAGTCCAGAGGAATTCAAGAGCCAGTTCAGTGAGTTGAATGTCTTGGCACCAAGGTCATTGCCTGACCTTGGAGCCCAGTTCTAAAATCCACCCTCAGCCTTTGGTCTGACACCCACAGCCTGGTTCCTGAACCCCTCCAGCCGCTTCCCTTGAGCCTGGCTCTTTGACCTGAGAGTTTACTCAGCTCACCCTGTCCCCTCCAATCTTGCCCAGAAAGCCACACGAGAGACCAGGGCTGACCCACTGCAGCCACAGCCCACCCCTCGTGTCTGGTCCCCCTTGTCTCTCTGAGTCACTGGGCTTTCTCTGCCAGGACCCTTGCTGGAACCCTCTGACACTGCCCCTGTCCTGCACTGCCTCGGATTCTGTGGGCTCCACACTCTAGGGGGAAAACTCCCTCTCCCTGGCTTGTTGCAACCCCAAGCACCTTAGAATTCAAGACCTAGCGATGTGACTCAGAGAGATTCACTTAACCTCTATGAGCCTCAGTTTCCTAATCTACAAAATGGGCGTGATATTCCCTACATACCTCGCAGGGTTGGTCCCTAGTATTTAAGTGCTGCCATGTGGATAGAAGTCCCTTTGGCTTCCTTCCACCCACCTCGTGGAGATGTCGAATCTCCAGGTCCTATCAGCTCCCTCTCCAAATGGCCCTCACGGCTCGCCAAGCTTCAGGCGCCCATTTTGATTTAAGGATTGAAACCGGTGAATTTCAGGTGACTTAGCTTTCATACCTCCCAGACTGTGTGGCCATTAGAACAGTTCCAGGAGAAGATCATCTCTAAGTTTCTTGGAGGGTGGGTAGCAATGACATAATAATAAATGGAGGTCCGTATTCATTGAGCAGTAACTGCGTGCCAGGTATTCTGCCAGGAGCTATACGTGAATGACCTCACGAATCCCTGTGGCAAGCCATGGCGGCAACTACTGCCACTGACTTGTGATTGAGATGCCCAGATAGAGGCTCAGAGACCGGAAGGGATCTGATAAGGTTGTGCAATTAACAGATGGGAGACTGGCGTTTAACCTGTGCAAAGTCTCGAAGATCAACTAATTTATTCAGAGCTCGCAAGAGGAAGGCGTCAGCCACCATCACTTGCATGTGGCGGAGACTCAAAGGCAGACAAGGGAGCGGGCAAGCTTTATAGTGGGGGAGGGGTGGGAAGGGGCTGGAGGCTATTGGCCTGGGGGATCTGGAGACGGGCTGTATAGGACGGGGCATCCCATGTGAGGGATCACATCTGACTTTCTCTTGATGGTCCTGTGTTGGAAGTGGGGATGAAAATTAGGGAAGCTGCAGGGATTCATCAAGCCCTGGCCATTTGGGCTGAGTGTTACAGAGTCACTGTTTAGCTTCCCAGATTGTCAAACAAAATAGGAATCTGGGTTCCTGCGAGTGTGACTGAGCGCAGGCTCGCTTCCTGAGCTGTTTACTGCGGATAAGGGCTTGGTTCCCTGGGCAGGTTGCTGCAGGTTGTGGGGCAGAGTCTGTGTTCATATACGGTCTGGTCATTGTCCATTTGGATATTCAGTCTCTTAAACCCAGAAAGGAAGTCTAACTCTGTATTCTTGGAATCTGGAAAATTCCATAAGGGCCATTCCAAGAGCATCTCAGAAGAGAGCCCCAGATGCTGAAAATACAGAGGATCAGCCTGTCCCGAGCTGTGGACCGCCGTGGCTCCCACCTGGGCAGGGTTCTTCTGCTTCAGAGGCCTGACATTCCACTGGCTTCCGACAGCGGTAGCTGCAGCGTTTCTCGGGGGTCCAAGCTCCTCTCCAGACAGAGGCCACGCACAGGGTGAGGTTAACGGCCCCACCCCCTGGGTCTGCAGAGACCAGCTCCCCAGACTGGCCGACTCGCCTTGCCTAAGGCAGCCAAGACGGTTTCTACTGGGCACGTTTTCTGTGTGGTGTGTTTTTCTTTCTTTGGGAGCTCATAAAATTCCCCCGTCTGCCCTGGGCCTCTCGGTCTTTAATCTTCAGCCTCTCCTGGAGCTGTCCCTATTTCTATTTAATTATGCCTGTTTTTTTTTTTTTTAATGGAAGTTTCTTATTGACTTTTTATGAAGATACAGAGACGTGGATAGACTCCAACAAAAATGAAATCTTTATGGAAGAGTCATCTCTCTCCTGGAGCCTCCTGACAAATGTTCCTCCTTGGATACCTAGACATCTGTACATATTGGTGGGGAGTTGGGGGCAGGGGAGATAGTCGCTCTGGTCTTGGCTACAGCTCAGCCAGCTGAGTGGCAGGCAGCTGAGCGGGTTATTACTACAGAGGGAGTGGGGTACAGCTCAGCGGGGGGCGGGGCATGGCGGTGACCTGAGACACGAAAGAGGAGAAGTAAATCTTTCCCAGGTGCAATCCCTTTGCCTGGGTGGCAGCTGAATTGGCACTGCTCCCTGATCCCAGGCAATCTGGCTACATGACTGCGCAGGCATGGAGGTGACACGTTCAGTGACCCCTTATTCAGCATCTCCTGCCCTGGTTCCCCCCAAGCCTGGCCTGAGAAGCCTTTGTCTTTGGGCCTAACACCAGACGTGACTGTCTGGGGTCACTGGCTTGCTTCCCTTGGGAGAGCTTCCCAGAGTGTGGTCTGGGGACGGCTTGGGATCCACAGATGGTTCTCCAGGGATCAGGGGCCTATACAGGGTGTGAGTACTTGTGCCGGGAGGGGAAGGAACAATTATTTATTTACAAATCAGTATTAGGAACCACGCACACTACATGCCCGGCCCAGATCTGGGCACCAGGGACTTCAAAGTCATGGTCCCTTGTCCCATGGAACTGACATTCTTGAAGGAGGAAACAGGCAAAAATAACAGGCAAAAAAGACAAGTAAGTATGTAAATGACGTGACGATTTCAGATTGTGGAGAGAGCATATGGGACAAACAGAGAGAGGAAAGAAGGCTGTTGGAGACGAGGAAGGGCGTCTGTTTTAGACAAACAGTCAGGGAAGGCTGCCTGCTGACATTGGAGACGAGCAGGTCTCAGGTCAGGGGAGAAGCGGTCCAGGCAGCGGGGCCAGCAAGTGCAAAGGCCCTGGGGCACTTGTGGAGTTGAGAAACAGAGAGTAGGTGAGGGTGGCTGGGATGGTGTGAACCCCCGGGGAGTAGAGGGAGGTGAGGCTGGGTCAGGTCTGGGGGCTTTGTAAACAAGCCTTCCTGATTATCAGCTCTTATTTCAAGTACAACGTGAGCCTGTGAGTGGATTTAGGGAGTAGAGGCCCGACACAAACTGATGTTCGTTTTAAAGACGACATTTTGGCTGCTGGGTCTCCGGAGAATGGACTGTAGAATTGTATTAAAACCAAGATGCCGAGTTTTCGGAGCTTCGAGAAGGCAGCAGGAGTTTTCTGCTCTCAAGGGATTTGGGGAGGAGGGAGATGTTGGGGTCACTGTTTCTTCAGGTTGTTTGGGTCAAGAGCTGTTTCCTTAAACTGCAAGGCTTCCTGCGAAACTTGTCCCCAGCCTAAGTTTTGAGGACAACTGAGAAGTGATAGTTATGTTTGCCTCCCTGCAAGTATATACTTTCAGGAGAGGACAGAGCACTGTAGACCTCACATGTGAATTTTGTCAGGGAATGGAATCTCCTATGTGAGTGACAGCTGTCTACCCAGTAGGAGGAACGGTCATGTACATTCTGATAAGATATTTTAACACCTATCGTGGCAGACTCTATCCCGTGTATTAGGTCTTATAACTGCCACCACTGCCCTGAAAAGTACTGTTAAATATGAGATCTGGGACCAGAGAGGTAAAGTAACTTGCCGAAGGTCACACAGCACTAAAAGGCAGAACTGGGGTTTGACTCAAGTCTGCCTGATTCCAGTGCCCTTGCTTCTGTCACTCACCATGGTGGCCTTGGACAGCATCCGTGTGCTCCCTCCCATAAATACTGTCATGGTTCCTCAGGGAGAATGAAGATCATGGCTGGGTGAGGCTAGGGCACCCTCGGGAGACCCTTGTGTCTTCCTGCCATGGCCCCAAGAGCACAGAGCCTGCCTGAGGCCTGCAAGCTTTCAAAAAACATGCTTGACACTGGCACAAAAAGCAGCTCCAAGGTGTAAGAACAAAGATGCAAAACGACAGCTGGGAACTTAGATCCATAAAGAATAAGAAAAGCGAAAGATTTTATTTTACCTTCATTTCTTCCTTCTTCCACACTCATCTCTGCCTTGTGCAGCCCCAAGTTTCTGACCTGTATCACTTTCCTTCTGCCTGAAAAACTTCTTTTAACATTACCTGCAGGGCGGATCTCCTGGCAATGAACGCCCTCTGTTTTTGTTGGAGAACATCTTTCTTTCTCCTTCACTTTTTTCCAATTAAATTTTTATTTTGAGATAATTGGAAATTCACCTGTGTTGTAAGAAATGAATCAGAGAAGTCCTGTGTGCCCCTTATTCACAAAAGTAACATCTTGTAGAATGATAGTAGATATCGCAACCAGAATATTGACATTAGGACACTTTTATGTATACTCATTGGTGTGTGTGTGTGTGCGCGCGTGCGGGCGTGTGTGCACATTTAGTTCTGTGCATTTGTATCCCATGGGTTGGTTTGCGTAACTATCACCAGTCAAGGTATGTTTTATTTCCATCACCACAAGGATCTCTCCTGTTGCCCACTTATAACCCAAGCGCACTCCTTCCCACTCTCCCCACTTCCTCAACCCTGCCAACCAATGGTCTGTTCTCTTTTAATAATTTTATAATTTCAAGAATAATATATAAATGGGGTCGTGGTACATATGCCTTCTTTGCTCAGTGTAACTCTCTGGAGATTCATCCATGCTGTTGGGTGTATTGATACCCAACCTCCCTCTTGATTGTTGAGTGCTATTCTGTGGTGTAGGTGTACCACGGTTTGTGTGTTTAACCACTCATCACCAAAGGACATCTGGGCTGTTTGTAGTTTTTGACAGGGAGAAAGTGGTCCAAGAGACAATGGAGAGAGAGACCCCACCAAACCAAAGCAAACCAACCAAGAAACAAAAAAATGAGAGAGAGAGAGAGAGAACAAACAAGGCTGCACAGAGAGTGAGGATGGAGAGAATGACGGGGCGGGGGGGGGGGGGGGGGGGGGGGGGGGGGGGGGAAGTGGCTTCTCCAGGAGGGGCCATCGGGGATGAAGAGACAGCTACAAAGAGTGGAAGGTCATAAGATATGTAATCACGCCCCCGTAGATTCCTTATTTGCAGTGAGACTCATATTCTCAGACAAACAGGAACTTTCACGATGGACTCTTCTTCTTTGGGGAAGAGGAAGCACAGGTCCTGCCTGCACGTGCTTGCGACATGCTCCCTCGTTTGCTCTTGCACACGCCCTTTTGCAAACACACAGTTTTGCACGTGTGCACACAAGGCCAGCCCCAGTGTAGCAGCGTTGTGAGGGGCCCCGTCTCCTCCTCTTTTAAGGCAGATGTTTTTGTAAACATCAGGGAGTGGTCTTTTCTTGTGTAGATGTAATATTAATAGCTCCTGGTCACCAGCCCCCTCGCCCACTGATGCTTCTTGGGGGTTGGAAGGCGAGGAGGAAAGAGCCACGTTCTTGGCCTCCTGATTAGAACTTGGAATTTAGTGCCCACTAGAAATAATGCACAGGGCATGGAGTTTTAGAACTAAGTCTTTTGTGGAATGTCATAGGACTCTAGTCACCCCCAAACATTGTGTCCATGGGAAAATGTACCTTGAGTTCCATCTTGCAAATGAATTTTTATGGGCTTGAGTGTTATGTAAACTCTTCATAGTATCCTAGTGATATGTATTTATTGTAAAAACAGAACTTCGAGGATAAAGGAGAAAGCAAATATAACCCATAGTTTTTTACTGCCTTCCTTTTTTTTCTTACAGAAATGTTGTCATACTGCACATACTGCATCATATCTGGGCTTATTTGGTGCTTGTGTAAGGTAGAATTCTAAATATAGCCTCCCAAGATTCTATGTCTAAATCCCAGAACCTATGAGCTATCATGCCCGTGAAAATATTACCTTTCATGGCACAAAAGAACTTGGTAGATTTAATTAAGGTTATTAGTTAGTTGACTCTAATATAGGGAGGTGGTCCTGGATTATCTGGATGGGCCCAAGGGAATCCCATGTGCCCTTAAAGGCAGAAGGCGAAGTCAGAGAGTCTCGAAGCATAAGAGGGATTTGATGTACCACTGCTGTCTTTGAAGATGGGGCCACAAGCCAAGGAAATGGGGGAGGCCTTTGGGAGCTGAGAATGACCCCAGCTGATGGCCAGTAAGGAGATGGGGATCTTAGCCCTAGAATCACAGAGAAGAGAATTCTGCCAACTTTAAAGCATCTGTAAGCAGGGGCTTCTGCAGATCCTCCAGATAAGAGCATAGGCTAGCTAACACCTTGATTTCAGCTTGTGGGACCCTGAGCAGAGCCCCAAGTGAGCCCACCCAGACTTCTAATCTATAGAACTGTGAGATAATAAATGGGGGTGTTGTTTCAAGCTGCCAGAGTTCGTGATAAATGGTTATGCAGCATGAGAAAACGAATCCTGTCATAAACCACAGGCATTTTCCATGCCAGTGAGCTTACTTGACATGCCTTAGCGGCTGCAGAGTATTCTATCACATGGATGTCCCATACTTTGGTGGGTGTCCTTTTAACGACGGACACTAAATCATCCTTGAGTTTAACATGCTCATCTGCAGATGAGACTCCCAAGCCAAGTCCTCACGTATCTCACTCTTACTGACTGGGGCAGAGGGTTCTAAGAATCACCCACCCTCCCTATCTGTGGGCCTCAGCCAGAGTAGACTAGATTCATTATTTCCAATGTGTGCAGGTCTTGCTGACACTGTGCCCTTACTTCAAACAACAACTCTACCCATGCCCTGCCTCACCTTAGTAGACACACTTTTTAAAAAGCAGATCCTCTAAACTTCTACTTACAGTCAAAAGGAGTAGCAGGGACCAGATTGATCCTCTCGCATGAAACAAACAAAAAATGACAAAGCTATATGAATCTACAAAAAGTTACTAGAACTGAACACTGAGTTCAGAAAGGGTGCAAGTTATAAGAGCAACATAAGAAAATCACTTGCATTTTTATGTACTAGCAACGGACAACCAGAAATTGAAATAAAAATACAATTTATAGTAACCAAAAAAATAAGAAATACTTAGGAATAAATCTGACAAAGGATTTGAAAGGCTGTATGCTGAAAACTACAAAGTATTGCTGAGAAGAATTAAATAAAACCTAAATAAATAGAAAAATATACCATGTTCTGAGTCAGAACACTCTGTTTTTAGGATGGTGATTTTCTCCAAGTTGACATATCAATTCAACACAATCCCAGTCAAAAATCCTTGAAGGCTTTTTTTTTTTTTTTTGTAGAAATTGATAAACTGATCCTAAAATTCAAAAGAAAACATAATAGACCTGGAATAGCCAAAAGGTTTTGAAAAAGAAAAGAACAAATTTGGAGAACTAACACTACCTGATTTTAGATCTTATTATAAAGTTACAAGAATAAAACAGTATGGTATTGGAATGCAGAGGGACAAATGCATCAACAGAACAGAATCTGTACTTCAGAAATAGACCAACTGATTTTCAACCAAGATGAGAAGGCAGCTCAGTAGAAAAAAGATACTCTTTCCACAAGTCATGCTGGAACAATTGAATATCCACCTGCACGAAAAGTCGAACTTCAGTCAATAACTTGCACTCTATACAAAAATTAACTCAAAATGAATCATAGGTCTAATTTTAAAGCCTCTAGCTATATAAGTTCTACAAGAAAATATAGAAGAAAATTCTAGGCAGAAGGGGGAGGTCAGAGAGCCTCTGAAACTGAAACTGAAACTCTGGTTAGGCAAAGACATTTTAGATATGACAGCAAAAGCATGACATATGAAAAATTTGATACATGAGACCTCACGAAATTTAAGGACTTCTGCTCTGTGAGAGGCACTGTTAAGAGGATGAAAAGATAAGCCATAGACTAGATCATATTCACAGGTCACATATCTGACAACAGACTCGCATCCAGAATATTAAAAAAAAAAAAACCCAAAACTCTAAAAATCAGTAATAAGAGAACAATCTAACTTTATAAATGGGAAAAAGAATTGAACATACGCTTCATCAAAGAAGATGTATGAATACCAAATAAGCACCATATCATTAGTAATTAGGAAAACGAACATTTAGACAACAATGAGATACCACTCCACACCTATTAGAACATCTGAAATTTACAATCCTGATCGTACCGAGATGTGGAGCAACTGGCACCTTACACACTGCCAGTGGGCACGCAACATGGCACATCCACTTCGGAAAACAGATGGGCAGTTTCTTAGAAAATTAAACATACGCTCATCCTATGACCCAGCCATTCCACTCTTAGGTATTTGCCCAAGAGAAATGAAAGCACACGTCTGCTCACATGAATGTTAATAGCAGCTTTCTTTATTTTTTATTTTTTTTAATATCTTTATTGGAGTATAATTGCTTTACAATGGTGTGTTAGTTTCTGCTTTATAACAAAGTGAATCAGCTACACATATACGTATGTTCCCATATCTCTTCCCTCTTGCGTCTCCCTCCCTCCCACCCTCCCTATCCCACCCCTCTAGGTGGTCACAAACCACCGAGCTGATCTCCCTGTGCTATGCAGCTGCTTCCCACTAGCTATCTATTTTACGTTTGGTAGTGTATATATGTCCATGCCACTCTCTCACTTCGTCCCAGCTTACCCTTCCCCCTCCCCATATCCTCAAGTCCATTCTCTGGTAGGTCTGCATCTTTATTCCCGTCTTGCCCCTAGTTCTTCATGACCTTTTTTTTTTTCTTAGATTCCATATATATGTGTTAGCATATGGTATTATTTTTTTCTCTTTCTGACTTACTTCATTCTGTATGACAGACTCTAGCTCCATCCACCACACTACAAATAACTCAATTTCATTTCTTTTAATGGCTGAGTAATATTCCACTGTATATATGTGCCACATCTTCTTTATCCATTCATCTGTTGATGGACACTTAGGTTGCTTCCATGTCCTGGCTACAGTAAATAGAGCTGCAATGAACAATTTTGTACATGACTCTTTTTGAATTACCGTTTTCTCGGGATATATGCCCAGTAGTAGGACTGAGCAACTTTATTTTTAATGGCTCAGAACTGGAAACAATCCAAAGGTATAGCAACAAGTAAATAAAACAGTACCATGTCCATATAATGGAATACTGAGCAATAAGAAGGAATAAACTATTGACACCTGCAAGAACATGAATGAATCTGCAACTAATTACTCTGAGTGAAAGAAGTCAGAGAAAAAAAAATACGAAATGCCTGATTCTATTTACATGCAATTTCAGGAGTTGCAGACTAATCTACAGTGACAGAGAGGAGAAGAGTGCGAATTCATAGTGTTAGATGCATATATTAGAAACAAAAGAAAGATCTAGGGAATTCCCTGGCGGTCCAGTGGTTAGAACTCCGCACTTTTACTGCCAAGGGCGCGGGTTCAGTCCCTGGTTGTGGAAGCTGCATGGCACAGACAGGTTAGGAAGGAAGGAAAGAAGGGAGGCAGGGAGGGAGGAAAAAGAAAACCAGAAAGATCTAAAACCCACATTCAAGTTCTTAGGAAATTTTTTAAATGTATGCAAATTATTAAAAATGATTTAAGAGGTTGAAGGTTCTGGGATGGAATGCTGAATGTGACAAAAGAATCTAACTGTATTGCAAATGTATGAAATCACCTCACTGAAGGGGTGGGCGGAAGAGGGTCCGACCTAAGTTGCATTGGAAATGATGGGAGACTGTGAGAGACCAAAAGCAGGAGGAATCGTACGTATCTCTGTATTCTAGTCGAGAAAGTTGTTTCCCATGGGGGTATGGAAAATGAAGCCACTAGTCATGAAATCTGGAGCTGAAAAGTTAAACAAATGGATGGCTGATTGTGGGAGCCAAGTTTCTCACCATTGGAGTGGGAGGTTACAGAGAAGGCAGGGGGGAAGGGTGCAGTGATCCACAGGGTAGAGGAATAGCAACGGAGACTTCAATAGGGGCTCATGTTCAGCTTAACAGAGATACAGACGGATGCATACAAAGTATTTGTAGGTGTGGGTTGGTAGAAATACCCATATTTACTTGCTCTGTCAGCTAAGAAGTCCTGAGAGAAATGATGCCCCTGTAGCAATGAGCACACCTAGTGCCCAGGTCTTAGATTTTACGACCATTCTCCCATAAAAGGGGCTAGGACTTCTTGGAGGCGTGGCTGTTTCTAGGACGGGCAGGGACGATGCAGGATGAGCCTGGAGCATTTTATGGTGCTAGAGAGTAAGGAAGCGCTCAGAACAACAAACAGCAATGCGTGATGATAGAAGGGGGTCAAAGGAACACAGCAGCCATGCAGAAGAGCTCTCAGTGGCCAACGCTGGAACAATCTGAGCAATAAAATAAAGTAGTTTTGGATGATAAATAATCCAAATATAAAATAAATATGGATAATTTCATGCTGATAATATGAATAAGTAAATGGAGAATAGGTAAATCTTCCACACAGTGGAATTTCAAATAATTGATATAGATAATTTGTCCCCAAGGAGACAGAGCATAACTCCCACTCCCTAAGTGTGGGCTGTGTGCAGGGCAACTTCCTTTCAAAAAGTACAGCGTGGAAAGGGAGAAAAAGAAGCTTTAGAGAAACTCAACAAACACTACCTCGGCCCGATGATCAAGGTCAGCGGCAAGAGTCATAAGGCATTTGAATGTTTGTACCCTTGATGTAATGTGATGGGAATGGGACTCAGCTTCTGGGTCTTCCTCCCAGAAGTCCATAAGCCCAACCTAATCATGAGAAAACACGAGACAAATCCCAATTTGGGGACATTCTGCAAAATACCTGACCAGTACTCCTGCAAAATGGCAAGATCATAAAACATAAGGAAAGTCTGAGAAACTGTCACAACCAAGAGGAGCCTTAGGAGACAGGACAGCTTCATGTAATATGATGTCCTGGATGGACTCCGAGGACAGAAGATGGAGATCAGGCAAAAACTAAGGAGAGCTGAATAAAGTGTAGACTTTCATTAACAGTGTATCTATATTGGTCATTCATTGTGACAAATGGGCCATAGTAATGTAAGACGTTAACAACAGAAGAAACTAGATGTGATGAACTCTTTGGCCTATTTTCGCAACTTTTCTGGAAATCTAAAATTATTCCGCAATAAAAACTTCATTAAATAAAAAAAGCTACTCTCTTCCCCTCCCCCTCTCTCCTCTCTCCTCCCTCCCCGGTTCCCTTCCTTGAAGAACAACCATATCACACACGTTCCAGTACCTTGCATCACTCTGCAGGAGCTTCTCCAGACCCTGTGTGTGTGCAGTCTGCTCCAGTCCCCAGACAGGCAAATAGGGCCAGGGAGGGGAAGTGACATGTCTGGGTGGCAAAGTGTGGGCAGTGACCCCAGAACTCAGACTGGGCTCTCCTGGCCCTACCCCATCACCTTGCCGCGCCGCTTTCCACATGACCCTCTGAGCACAAAGCATGGGAATTGATACACTTATACTCCAACTTGACTTGCCTTGACTTGACCTTCAAGTTGGAGGCACCATCTTGCTGTTCCTTCCCCTTGGAAGCAACCGTCTCAGAAAGAAGACAGCCAGGAGCTGGCACTGGTGCTGGAATGCCTTCCTATCCACAGAACTAGCCCTCATCTCTCTGTGCCAGGCACTCTCACAGGTAACGATGTCATTTGGTCAACCCCCAAAATGTCATGAGAGGAAGTGATTATTCCCAATTTGCAGATGAGAACACGGAGGCTAGAAATTGACTACAACTGGGTGCAAGCCCTTTTCCTTTTTCCCGATCACCTGTCCACCCTGGCTCTGGCTCTGACCAGCATCCACCTGCCCGGGGTCCCAGATAGAAGCTGTTCATTCCCCCAGGTGTGAGCTCATGACATCCATCACCACCCATGGCTTGACATGGCCTCCCTAAAAGATAATCACCTGTTCTCTGCATATGAGTGTGCCTTAGGGAGCTTATCAAATCCCAAAGGGGAAATTGCATCCTCTGGGGAAAATATCTGTGGCGAGGGGACCGTCTTGTTTCCTTTAGCCGTCCTTCTGGATCACAGCCGAGTCCCTCAATGCACGCACGTGGCACCCGAGAGTGTGGGCAGAAGCGCTCCTGCTGAGTGGGCTGAAACCTTGCAAGCACTCTGAGGGTTGAAACTTTGAAGAGGTTGACATCTTTGAGAGCTGAAGAACCTTTGAATCTCCCTTCGGCTCCCTCTACCCCGACCACAGCCCTTCTCTTGATGTCGAACACGTGCTCAGATAGAAAACAGTGAGGCATGTGTCTAAGCCGACAGGACTGTTTTGCTTGTTGCTGCCTCAGTGGTTGGAAACAGACCTGCCTCGGAGATCCCCACGACACTTTAAAGGGAGGACACCCCCTGTCGGCCGTATCCACGGATTTGCAAGAAAGAGCAGGGAATGACATCTCTGCTGCCTGGAACGGCGCCTGTGTGACCTGGCAGCGTTGTGGGTGGGTCCCTCTTCCAGATGCGGAGAAGAGGGCACAGAGGTGCCTGGACTTACTGGGAAGCACGTCAAGATTAAACTGAAATGTCCAGGAGCCCATAGACGGAACCTTCCAGAACAGTGTATGACATGACCCCCTTCACCCACACCAGCCATACAGGTGACATCCGCCTCTACCTGATAAACAGCCTCCCTTCAAACCAGAACACCTGGCTTCCATGCTGTCTTCTGCCACTGAACCAGCCATGGCACCCTGGGTGAGTCCCATGGTCTCTTACCAAAGAAGTGGACTGAATATTGTCTGAGGAATCCCAGCTCTAAAAGTCTATGAGCTCTTTTGTCTCTGAGTTAATAGGAAATCGGCTACATCTCGTCCTCTTCTCTATATGGTCGAAGTTAGGAAACATTAACAGCCAGAGATGAGCTGACCAAATTCTGAAGAGGGAAGGATTTGGGGACCAAATGGGGAAGGATGGGGGACCAAAACAGGTAACAAGAGTATATGAACAGAGGAAATTCAGGTTGAATCAACTTTCAACAAATCTTTATTGAGTAACTTCTACATGAGAGTCACCAAACTGTCGGAGGGAGCAAAGATAAAACCAAGATTCTCTCCCTGAAAATCCTACATTCTAAGCGATGCATTCCGTAACGCTCAGCAGAGGAAAAATAACCCAGAACTTGCATATACAATAGGCACTGTGGGCACAGTAAGGCTGAAAAGAGAGACAGATGGAGAGCAGGAGGTCAATTTCAGGCGTAGAGCAACGAAAGAAAGGGAGGAAGGGTAGCCTTCAAGCATCAAGCCCAGCAATAGGGCCTTACTTTGTGGTCGATCCTAGCACCGCAGGATTTAGCCCTAGGTACCACCATGCCCAAAGCTCCATCACTAGGAGGGGCTACCAGGATTCTGGGGATGATGGCAGGTTTCGAGAGGACGTTGGGGTCACTGGGCTGTGAGGATCCTGGAGAGAGAGGGGAGTGGGGTAGGGAGGCCGAGGCCTGATGCACAGTGGGGGCTGTTTTACATTAAGGACTACATAGCGGGTCAGGGTATGAGGCAAAGGGGGCCCCCTCTACCCCCGCACACCTGTTTACTGACGCTCTGTAGGACCTAATTCCTCACCGGCGTGAGCTAACACTAGAAGCTCCTGGCCATCACTCATGAGTTTCACCGTGTGAACGAGTTTTCAGGTCTCCTCCTGGAAACAAGTTGAGATAACTGGGAAGTTCGCAAGAGGCTGGGTCTCTAAGTTGGCTGGACAAGAAGGATTTTTCTGCATCCTAACTTGCAGAGGGTCCCACCTGCGTCCAGAAGGGGAAGTAGATACTTGTCTAGCTTCGGAGACCTCATGGGGGAATTAAGCAGAATACAATTTCTGTCGAGAACAACGCAGGGTCAGAGTTCCGAGAAGGGAGTCGTCCTTGCTAAGGGGATGGTCTGAGCTGGGAACTCACGGGCTGTGCTTGCATCGCACGGTTCTACCCTTCGTTCCAACAACAAAACGTAGACTCAGTGTCTGTAGAAGGGACCTGGAGGGGCCTTCACAGTTGGTTTTAAAGGTAAACTCACCACGACACCTGGGTCTTTTCATCATCTGTATCGGTTTGCTGGGACCATAACCAAGTTATCAAAGCAGGGGCTTAGAACAGAAACTTACTGTCTCAGTTCTGCAGATCTGAGGTCTGAGATCAAGATGTCGGCAGGGCTGGCTCCTTCTGAGGCTGCAGGGGAAATGTGCTCCAGGCCTCTCCCGGCTCCTGGCGGTTGGCTGGCTGTCTTTGGGGCTCCTTAGCTTGTTGCTGCATCACCCCAATCTCTGCCTCCGTCTTCACATGGTGTTCTCTTTTTGTGAATGCCTCTGTGTCCAGATTTCCCTTTTTTTATTTTTATAAGGACATCAGTCATGTTGGATTAGGGGCCCTCACTAATCCCATAGGACCCAGTCTTAACTAATTATATCAGCCATGACCCTATTTCCAAGTAAGATCACATTTTGAGTTTCTGGGGGTTAGGCTTTTAACATGTCCCTTTAATTTAGAGGGGCATAATTCAACCCATAACAGCATCCTTTCTGCACAGGGAGCCCAGCTGGAGGACCCATCAGGTCGCAGGAAGAGGGTTGCAGGGGGCTGGGTCCCTCCCTGTTTGAAGCCGCTTCGGAGGACCCATCATCACAGGTGTAGACTGAGCTCAGGTCCACGGCAGAGCCCGGTGTGAGCTGAGAGCACTGGACCTCCATCCCCCTGCTGGGGGCAGGCCCTGGGGCAGGACTCCCAGACCCACCCCGACAGGGGGCTACCCCAGGCTGAGGATGACCCACACACCCAGAGGGGAGAACCACTGCCCCGGGCGGCAGACCCCGAATAATGGGCTGCTCCGGGCACCAGCTGAACCCACCCAGGTGAGACGTGGCCCCGCTGTGCTTCATCTTCCCCCACTGCAAAACGGAGGTGATGCTCTGTCCTGCCCTGCCCCCCTCGGGTCAGGCGAAGCCCCCATAGGAAACCAAGATGGGACGGCTTTGAGGAGACCCCACACCTGGCGACACAGAGAGTACTGACGCTCTGTGCAGCCCTGGCCAGCGGGCGCCAACCGGCTGTCTCATCTCCTCAGGGCATCCCGAGTGCCTGCTGGCAGGGACACTGTCTGATGACTAAAACGTACCTGGCCTTCCCCAGCCCCGCTTCACACGCAGTACAGGCTCAGCCAGTCCTCGTTGGCAGCCTGCCCCGCCTCTCGGGCTGCTCAAGGCAGAGGCTGAAACCTACCCGGGTTGCGTTTCAGGAGTCCCGGCCTGCCCTCCCGGGCGCTGAGCTCTCAGGGCAGCAGCCTTTGGGGCTGGGCTCTGGCCAGGTGAGCCAGCTGCACCTGTGGCTCCGGTTTCTCCCTTGCCCCCCCCCCCCCCCCCCCCCGCCCCAGCTTTTTTTCCAGAGTGTCTCCATCCTGCAAGACTGACAGCTGACTCCGGGCTGGGCACAGAGTGTAGGAAGTGGTCTTTTCAAACGTCCCTCGCAGCCCCAGCTGCCGGAAGCCCCGCTGCCGCCGCGTTGCCTTATTTACCCTGGCCACCGGGCCGCTCCTGGCTGCCCTGAGAAAACCGATTATGGTCCAGAGCCAGGTCCTTGCGTGTTTCCTCTCTGGAGGTGAAGTGAGTTTTAAAAGAAAGGTTTCCTGCCTCCTGTGACACCGTTTTGGTTCGTTTTATCTGTCCCCACCTGCAGGGCAGGGAATTAACCTGCTGCCCAGGGCCGGGCCAGCGAACGTTGTAAGGCGAGCAAAGCTCACGAGCGTGGGTCTGACACCACACCAAGGAGGCCTGTTCTCCTCCACAGAGCATTGTGGGAGGGAGGCCCAGGCCCAAATCTGAACAGGGCTCTGCGTAACTCGATATGTTTTCTTTCGTTGCTGTAGTCACTGTGTGCCGGATTTAACTCTGCCCCGTCTGTGTCTGTGTATGTTGGGTTGTTGCAGGGGGAGGGGAGAAGGGGGGGGGCCACCGGAGGGGGAGGGGAGTGTATCCATGTGGTTTCTTTTTCCTCTCCATCTTCCTTTTTTCTTTTGCCTGCCTTGCTCACCCTTTGCTATATGTCTCGGTCCTTAACCCTTTGGGGATAAGCGCTGCGTTTTGCGCTTCCTGTAATGCATCTTCACAGACTCCCTCAGGCGCCCTGTCTGGGAAGCACCAGCCCTGTCAGAGTTAACAGCGGGCCTCTGGAAACTTGAACTTCCCCCAGAAGTGCTTGTGCAGTAATTAGCAGAGCCCCACTCCGATACAGAAAAAGATCCCATCGATTATAAACAAACAAGCAGCAAAGGACCTCAGAGCCAAGAGTCACCAGTGTGCCCCAGGCCCGCGGCAGGTGCCCCCTTTGCCAAAGGCTCAGGTCCTGTACCTTCCAGAAATGGGATGGAAGGGTAAGCTTGATGCGCCAGCAAGATTCGGAAGGAAGGTGGGACTCTGTTGTCCAATGAAAACCTATCAGGTTGGGCCTCACTCCTGAGATGCCCGAGGTGAACCGACCCAAGGATGGTAGAAAGAGTCACTCTTGGCGGCCTGGGCTGATGATGGATGTTCCTTCCTGGCTGAATAGAAGCCTTGCTTCACATTGCTGGAGGGAGATGCAGGCTGGCCAAATATTCTGGTACCTACTAAAGGGTGGTGGCCAGAGAGAGCTCCTCACACAGGGCGGACTCTGCTCTCAAGGCAGGTGGACATCATTCCTCAGGCCCCAGGGCCCCGCGGGATCAGGGGATGGGAGTGAAGAGCCTCAGTCTCGCTGTTTATTTCTCCCAACCATCACGGAAATGCTGAAAAATACAGAACTTTGGGTCTCCTTGTGAGGGGAAGATGTCTTGGCTCATCCTGGGCTATATTTAGAATGGAAAATGTGCTGGCTCACAGAAAACTGGTCATGTGCCCTTCTCCAGGCTGCGCGCTGAGCTGGGAACCCCGCCCCGTGCTCCCCATCCTTCACACAGCTCTGACACCCGCTTCCTCCTCCAGGGAGCCCTCCCAGCCTGTAGGAAGACCCCACAGGGTAAGGCCCGGTTTTCCCGGTTAATAAACTTCACAAGCGTCCCCCTCTCGTGAGGACCACGAGAACCTAGTGTAGCGCTGTTTGCGAGGCCGGGTGTGAGCTCCGAGCTCAGAAGGGCGTGTTGGACCTGAACGTGGAAATTCCGCTACCTTCCCCCACTCCTGCTTCTCCAGGGGTGAGGGCTGGAGACAGTGCGGCAGGGAGTGGACGCAGGGATCCTGGCCCGAACGACAGTCCTGGGTCCAACGCCATGATTGTACTCTGGGGAATAATGTCACCTTAGGCACAGAGAGCTTCGTGGTGGTGATGATTCAGCGGGTCCCCATCAGCACCCAGTTAACTTTCTTTTCGTAACCATCAAAATTTTTTTTTAACATTTTTATTGGAGTATAATTGCTTTACAATGGTGTGTTAGTTTCTGCTTTATAACAAAGTGGATCAGTTATACATATACATATGTTCCCACATCTCTTCCCTCTTGCGTCTCCCTGCCTCCCACCCTCCCTATCCCACCCCTCTAGGTGGTCACAAAGCACCGAGCTGATCTCCCTGTGCTATGCGGCTGCTTCCCACTAGCTATCAGAATGTTTTTAATGAACCTGGAGGTTTGTTGCATCACTGTTTTTCTGGTGAATCTGCACATGATTTCTCAGAAATAACAATCCAAACCCGCCCTGTCGCCGATGCTGCCCAGCGCTACTTCCCACTTTACTGGGGACAGGGGTCAGAAGAGGCACCGCTGAAGACAGGCGTCTGTCACCCGTGCTCGTGGGGACAAGGAGGGCAAGGAGGCAGTGGGTACACAGTGGGACTCTCACTTCTTGGGCACCTGTCGTGGGCCGGGGGCGCCACGCACCATTTCTGATCCTCACATCCCCTCTGTGAGGTGGGAATTATTGAGTCCTTTTTCCCGTTCAGGAAACCAAGGGTTAAATGCCTTGTCCATGGACCTTTCCCCCACCCTCCTCGCCCAGCTCCCCACCACGTCTTGCTGGTTGTCTCTGTGAAATGCAGCCCCTTGGTCTCCCACAACATCGCCCGCAGCCCAACTTCTCACCCCACGAGACTCATATTCCTCACAGACCAGCATGATCATTGGGAAATGCATGCTCCTCCCTGGAACCTGACAGCGGCTTCTTATTGCTCTTAGAATGGAATTCTGACTTCTCCCTGTGCACAGCCAGCACCTCCCCTAGGTCCTAGCTGTGGCTCACCCACTAGGCGCAGGCTGGTCCTGCCTCAGGGCCTTTGCATGTGCTATTCCGTGCCCCTGGTTTGGACCCCGGACTCTGAATACACTCCTGGTCTCTTCCTAGCGAGGTCTGAGGTGCTGTTCTACCTTTTGGTTAATTCTGCAGCCCACTCTAGTACATCTGTTCTCTTGGGCAGGAAGCAGGCATTCCAGCTCTCACACTCTGGGGCTGGTACCTCCATCACCAAGGCTCAGGCCACACCAATACCCTGTAGTCTGCTCCCTTGTCCCAGGGTGAGCCACGCCCCCAAGATGCAGGGCAGCTGCCTCCTTCTTGCACAGGCTCTGGTGGATGTGATTTTTCCACCTGGGGCCCCTTGGCCAGAGCTCAAGGCTCTGCGATTAGGGCGAAATGGCTCCTCATTTGTGGGGCTGTAGCACATGAACTGACACATCATGTCCTAGAGGCCCAGCCAGAGGGGAAGAGGACAACCTTTGCCTGCTGTAGACGGCCTTTCTTAAACCCAGTGCATTCTGCACTAGGATTTTCCTATTCAATGATTGCATCATCTCAGAAGAAAACTCTCTTATAACTAGTGTAGCTTGGGCTGGCTTGAACATCTAGCTCCTCCCCACACACCATTTGATCTATTGCTTCAAAATAATTTGTTTCCAGTTATCAGGCTACTGAGATCCACCAATCACCTGGAAGCAGCCCCATATTTGTTGCTCAGAAAAACTGGCCCTTCCAAAGAGCTACTCAAAGGTGGCCTGGGACAGTAGCCACTTGGAGGGGACACTTTAAGACAACAGTTGATCCTTTGCACAGGATATTTGAGGCCCCCAGAGGGCAAATAAGGTTCCCTTCCTCATACCCTCCGCTGATTTCACCGGCCTCCCCCTCTGAGGTCTACACAGCTTGAAGTATGTGCCTTCTAGCTCAAAACTGAAAATTTCACATGAAAAAATGAAAGAGACAGAGAGAAGACAAATGTGAAATAACATTGACTAGATCATCGAGGCAGCCTGTCAACCATATTTTGCCTCTCTGATTTTTTTTTTTAGCCCTAGTGTCACACCTTCCTTGTCATCAATTTTTAACACGTGAGCATTTTGTAATTAAAATTCAGTGTCATCGAACAGGTCATAGAGTGTGAGCAATATTCTCTTTGTTCTAGAAATCCACATGTAACGAAGCTGCCATTCACAATTGTTTTCCACTGGGCTGCTTATTAAAAAAAAAAAAATGATCTTCAAGGAACAGAAATAGGTGCATTTTCCCAGCATGGGGTCCATCAGGAATGAAAAACTTACCAATCATAGCCCAGGCCCTGAGGGGTGTGTGTGTGTGGCAGGGATGTTGTCAGATGTCAGTTTGGGCCGATTGTTTCTGAGGTCACGTGACTACGATTCTTGGGTTTCCTGTGGTGCATTTTATAGACTGATGTCCCGTTTTAGAGATAAATTATTAGATGAATGTTTATGGATGAATGCACATTCAATGTGCTGGCGTTGAGGTGGGGACCCCTGTGAAGCTGCAGGAAAAGGCTTTAGAAGACAGACAGGGACGAGGGCGCTGAGCTGGGGCGCCCGTTGCCTGTGACGGAGACCTCCTGCACCGGAGACAAGAATCCTGATGGTCAGACCCCAAGTCTCACCTGGAGAATGAGTGAAACCAAAGCAGCCTCTGCCAGAGGCCCCAGAGGCCCACCACGGGGGTCGCAAACCACAGTAGGGCCTGATTTTTTGGTTTGTTTTCAATAGCGGAGCCAACAGGTAAAAATCTAGTGGCTTCCGGCTCTCTTTACAAAAACAGAGGATTTGGGCTCACAGTGTCTGACCCCTCAGTATCAATCTGCTAAAGCTTCTTATTAGCTGCCCACGGTCCCTCACTCCTCATCTACTGAGCCCCGTGGGTCTCTGAGTTGTGGCCTCGCCTCATGGGACATTTAGATAGGAAGAACTATCTTTCTTCCTTTGGGGCACCTCACTCCCTCCTACCGGGGTAGTTGTGGGCAAATCATCCTAGAGCCTCAGTTTTCCCATCTCTATAACGGGTTGACAATGGGCCCTCATAGGGTGGTCCGTAAAACTCCCTCCCCTCTGCCTGCACATCCTCAGGGGCCACCGGTGTGTTTTTCTGGAGGGAAGTCAGCTGGGTACTCTGTGTGTCAGCAGCCTGCATGCCGTCGTCCTCCTGAATGCTTTGTTGGAGGAGTGAAGACAGAATTATTCAGAAACAAGTGATTTCCCAGCTGCGGTCTCCTCTCTGATGACAAAGGACTCCCTCGGCCCACGTGGGAGGTGAGGCAAGAATTACGTGCTGTAGAAAGAAAGGCTGCTGGGACCATCTTGAGTTTGTTTGTAACTAATCTGCAGTAATTTAGATCTTTTTAATTCACAGTAAATCCGATTCCCTCGACAACATCTACAGTGAAGTATCAGGAGTGTGTGTGGAGACCAAGCGTGGGGAGGCTTTTTGTGTTCCCACCACCAAATCCATAGTTACCCTCCAAGTTGAAATCTTATCATATTTAACTGGTTCCACATAAACAGATCTGTGTATATTTTCAGTAGTTTCAGCTGAAACCTGTTAAGAACAGATGTGCAGATGGTCGCCCAGCACTGATCCATTTAAATGTATTTTTCCACGAGCAGCGTTTTCCCTCTGCCCTTCCTTGAGGGGGGAAGAATAAGAAAGTGGGACCGTTATTAAGATGGATATTACACGCTTCTGAGTCTCTGCAACCAGCGTTTGCTGTCGGTTTTCCAACAGCAATGTGGCTCACGAGGCTGTGAGCACAGGGTGTGCCTATAATGGACGATGTTTGAGCCCATGTGGCTGGGAGGATGGGCCCTTAGCTCTCTCTGGCTGCCACCCATGTAAGGGTGCTTTCCCGGCTGCTGGGGAATCAGGCAGCCCCTGTCCTAAGGCTGGAGTAAGTATAAGTTATTCACCTCTTTGACCCTTTAGTTTTTTTAAGCAGAAAAAAAAAAGGGGGAGGGGGGTGGTATAAAAGAACTCCTACAACTCAGCAACAACCTAAATCAAATCATCTGATTTCTAACGGGGCAAAGGACTTGAAAAGCTATTTCTCCAAAGGAGACAAATGGCCAAGAAGCCATGAAAAGGTGGTCAGCATCACTGAGAATTAGGGAAATGCAAATCAAAACTATAAGGAGATATCGCCTCACACCCATGAAGAGGGTTAGTATTAAAATTTAAAAAAACAACAACAGAAAATCACAAGTATTGGCAAGGATGTGGAGAAATTGGAACCCTCACTGCTGGTGGGAAATGGAGGTATGGAGATTCCTCAAAAAATTAAAAATAGAACGACCATATATGATCCAGCAATTCCTCTTCCGGGTATATAGCCAAAAGCTTTGAAAGCAAGATTGCAAAGAGACTTTTTCGCACTCACGTGTATAGCAGCAGTAGTTGCAGTAGCCAAAAGGCGGAAGCAACCCCTGTGTCCATCAACAGATGAATGGATAATCAAACGTGCTCCGTCCATACAATGGAATATTATTCAGCCTTTAAAAAGGGACTTTGGACACACACTACAGCAGAGGTGAACCTCAAGGACATTACGCCCATTGAACTAAGCCAGTCGCCAAAAGACAAATCCTGTATGATTCCACTTACATGAGGTATATAGGGTAGGCGAATTCACAGAAACAGAAAGTAGAAGGGTGGCTGCCAGGGGCCGGGGGAGGGGGCAGTGTGGAGTTACTCTTTAATAGGTATAGAGTTTCAGTTTTGCAAGATGAAAAAGTTCTAGAGATCTGTTGCATAACAATATTTATGTACTTACTACTGAACTGTACACTTAAAATGATTAAGATGGTAAAAATGAAAAGGGGGGAGAGAGGGTCAAATCGTGATACCGACATGGATGGGTGAGAGGATTCCATGAGATAATGCGCACTTGGCAGGACTTTATCCTGTGGGCTGCGGAGATTATAACTAAGATGCAATGAGTTAAGGCGAGTTGTTTCCCCAGGTTTGAATGTTTGTTCTCCAGAAGGCTCCTCTCCCACCCTCCCATTGCCCACCTGACAGAGCTCATCCGGCCTCCCAGGTCCCCATCACAGGCTGTAGCCTTCTCGAGGACTGTCCCCATGGGCTCAGCCCGTGCCTCTGGGGCACAGAGTTCTGCCCTCCCGGCCTGCTCTCCCCAGCTGGCACTGGCTGTGAGAGGCTGCCCGGCTGCTTTCAGTGGCGTCTGAATAAACCACAGGACCCCCAGTTCCTTCTGTCTGCAGGCTTTCATCCCACTGAATTTGCCCTGCATTGGGAGGGAGAGGGAGAGCTTGGGTGGGGGATCATGATAGCAGATGAGCCTCAGGGGTTCAATGCCAGCTGCTTCCAGCCCCAGTTCTGCCCCAGTGGAACCCCTTAGCCCCAGTGTGTCATGGGTGAAAGAGGGGTGAGGGCCGAGTTGGGCTTCATAATCTCTAAAGATTTCAGATCTTTGCAGGCGGGGGTGGGGGGGGCTCTGTCCTCCGAGTTCTGTCCAGCCTGGTCCCCTCCACAGGGCACAGCATCTGACAAATTTAACATGGCTGAGTTTGCTTGGTACCTCACAGGACATTGTGAGCTGAGCGTTCACACAAGCACCTCTGTGTTTTTATGTGAGCTGGGACCTGGTGGTGGTATGTCCTGGGCCCTGAGAGCAGCACGAGGCTTGGAGGCCCTGGCAGAGAGATCTTCAGCAAGACAGGCATCTCTGCTACCTGACAGGAGGAGACCCCCAGCAGGGCTTGGACTCATCTGAATAGAAAGATGAGCAGCTGGCTTGGGAGGTGAGATCAGATTCCTGGGGCAAAGTGGTACCACATTTGTCTTAATGAGGAGGAAAGAACCAAATCAAAGCGTTCGTTAACACTTCAAAGGAGTTAAAAGAGCCCATTTGGCTCCCAAGTGCTACCTCTCCTGGCTGGTTAAGTGTCTGGTGAAGAATCCCATTATCTACTCAGGGGGAAGATGCCAAGGGCTGCTCTTGCTGGCTGAGAATTGTGGGGGGCCCTGCTCTCGGCGGGGGCGCTGCTTCCGGATCCCAGCCTCTGATCTGTTTAGGAGATGCTTCTAGGGATTCCTGCTTGTCTGCGGACATCATGATCCTCTCCAGGCTTTTCATATCCCTTCTGTATTTCTTTCCCCTGATGATTTCCTTACCGGCTCTTTTTGCTGTCCTTTCCAGAAGTTAATACTCAAAAGCCTTGATTTCTAGGACCCGTTCTGGACTTCACAGGAGCGAAAATCAATAGACTCAAAACTTGGCTTCATTATTCATTTGACTCAAACTGGTTTGGGGCAACACCTCTGAACCCCAGCCAGAAACATCCCCAAACGGGGCTCTTGCCCGGAATCTCACCGCTCACACAGGAGACTTGAGCGCACTTAGCAAGTGAGAAAGACGCCATTCCCCTCCCCTCGCCCCACCCCGGGGGAGTTTCAGTCCAGAGCTGCCCCTCCTGAATAGAGACCCCCCCGAAGTAAGCCTGATCAGACTCTCCCACTCTGCCTCCATCTTCTCCAGACTGCTTCTAGATTCCCCTCCTTTACTCACGTTGCTACCCCCCAACCACCGATATTTTCAGAATCTACACACATATTCACCCATCACTCTGGTTTCCAAATATGATCTTTATCAATACAGTGGTGTTTCCCTAAAATGACTGACAGCTGCATGACCTTTCTTTTCAGCCACAGATGAAAGGGGACTTAAAAGATACGTGCGTGTGTGCGTGTGTGCGCGTGCTCGAGTGCATGCCTGACTAACGCACATACGCCTAATGGAAACCAGGATAAATTACAGAGAACGGCAATGTAATGATTACAAAAAGGTATACGAGGCATAACCCATTAGTGAGCTACATTTTGTTCAAAGCTGAGATACTCGGGCAGAATAACATGCTTTGTGCCGGAATGCAGTCAGCTGTAGCAATGACTAATAATATAGTTGAGGATCTGTTCGCATTTTTCCCCTTTTGTGCCTATTTTCATAAGTTAATAACTCAAGCATGAAATTGTTTCAGGCTGAAAACTGGTGGTGAGAGCACAGCAAACTTTGTGGGAAACAACTCTGTGTTGTTGTTGTTACTTAATTTAGTTCGGCTGTTTTTAAGTTAGGGGAGTGGAAATGTCCATGCGAGTTTTCTTGAGCCATGTGTGTTTGTGAAGCCCAAGAAAGTTTGGGATTGTGTTATACAAAGCACATTTTGACTGACTACAGATAGAAGTTTTCTTTTCATACACGTGTGCTTCTGCTTAGTACAGGTCGGGGTCGTTGGCGGCAGGGGCTGGGTAGGTTTGGAAGAAATTGAATCAGAACGTTATAAATGACATCATTCTGGACTCACCTGCCTTCAACTAGAAAACTTCTATCCCAAGTCGAAGAGACTGGTGAGCAAACAGCTGCCTTAAACAGCTGGGGGTGGGAGTAGGGGTGAAACCTCCTGCTGGGTCTTAGTAAATTCCTGGAACAAAGGAAGGGGCAGAAACAAGATGAGTGATAGTAAGGCTGCTCATTTCTCCAGGAGTCCGGTTTACTGAGCATTTTCCTGTACCCAGAACCAGAGAAAGTGCAACTGCAGGAAAACAGATTTTCTACAAGTCTTTAAACATTTTTCCCTCCTCTTCTTTTATTGGGGCAGGAGACTGAAAAATGCAGAGAATAATATAACAAACACCTAAGTACCCACATTCCAGAATTAACAAATGTTACGATTTTGTAATGATGACTCTAACATTACTGATAAAGTTGTTTTCTTTCCTTTATTTCACAGATGGGCAAAGTGACGAACTGGAGGGGCTAGGACACGGCTGAAGGCTGAGGCGTGCAGCCTCCAGCATCTCTCTTCTTTACGAACTGGAGCCCTACAAGGAGATTCTCAAGCTGGTAAGGCAAGCATTATTGTCCCACTTCATAGCTGAAGAGCTTGGGTCCCCAGTGGATGTGGACGAGGGCCTCCGTGTTCTGAGCCCTGTGCTGGGCTCGGGACAGAACAGAAGACAAAGCCCGAAGCAGCCCAGATCCCTGCTGGAGGGAGGGATACAGAGAGTGCCTGCGTGGATGGGAAGCAATTCCCTGCAGCCAGGGTCAGCTTCACCAGGCTCCTAATCCAGAAGCAAGCCAGCAAATTTTATTTAGGGAGACATTCCATAGAAAAATGTGTACTTCGTAGGGTATATTTGAATCAATGACTCAGTTACGGGTCATTGCCAAAGAAAAACAAAATATCCTGCCACCCTGTGAGATGATGTGATGATTGTTATTTTTACTAGTAGATTACTCCATTTATAAACCTTTGATAAATCCCTTTCCCCAGCCAAATGGCATCTGAACCTGTGGAGAGTTTAAAAAAAAAAAAAAAGTGAAATTGACGAGGGATGCGAGCTGGCCTTCTGTGTGTCCCGGAGCTTCTCAGGCTACAGCTCGGTGCGCGCGTTGCATCGGTTGAGCCCACGCTGGGTTGCATCATATTCTGCAAATCCACGTGCTCTCTGAGGGCGACAGGAGCCGGCTCGGGGTCCACCAGCTGGAATCTCAGAAAGCGCGGTCTCTAAAAATACCAGCTCTGCAGATTCACTTGGGTCCCAGGGGGCTTCTAGATTGACAGCTCCCTTTACGCACCAACCACGGGTTCAAAAAGAAAGGAAAAAAAAAAAAAAATCAGCATGCTTTTTTGAGTTGATTGATTTCTAGCTCCGGAGAGTTTTCGCAGGTCATTTCAGAGTGATGGAAACTCCCCCGAATTATTTTAGGAAAAGTAAAAGACAGCAAAACTTAACTAGCAGCCAGGCTGTGTCCGGGTCTGCGGCTCCGGCGCGCGCCGGCGGACGCCCAGTCTCACCGCGGCCAAGGTCACGGTTAGGCTGCGCCGGCACCTCTGAGCGGTCTGGCACGGACAGACGCGCGCCCGGCGGGTCGGTGGGGCTGCAGCCCGCCCCTCTCCAGCCCAGCCTGGAGGCTGCCTTCCCCCGCGCATCCCCGGAAGGCGAGGGGCAGGCACGGAACTCGAAGTTCCAAAGTGTAAGGGAGAAAAGTGTGTCCAGTGCGCCTGAAATGAAGCACACAGCCCTGGGTGTTCAGGGTCTCCAGCCCGATGTGTGCGAATTGTTCCCGCGAGCAATATACAGGGCTGTGTTTTGGGGGAAAAGTACTTCCTGCTGCTTCCAAAGACAGAAAAGCCACAGGGTTCCTGATATAAGGGCGTTGGCTTTATCAGCTTAGAGCAGGTCCTTCCTGGCCTCAGCCCGGGGCCCTTCCTACCACCTAGGCAGAGACACAGTCAGACAGAAACAGCTCAAGCGCTGACACACACCGAGAGTGGTGTTCAACCCTCAAAAAACTGTTAGGAACAGATTGCAGAGTCGAGGTGCATTCTGCCTTCCTCTCTTCCCTTTGCACTGGGCACTGTGCCGCCTTGAAGTCACCTCAATCCAAGGACAAGCAAACCTAAAGAGGGCAGTCTGGGGCCTCCAAGAAAACACCAGAAAGATTGTTGTTAAACTAGATCTACTCCAGATTGCTTGACGTGAGAAGCTCACTGCTGCTGGAGGTGGCCTTGTGTGACCCTGGAAAGCTGGCTTTACCATGGCCCTGTGAAGAGGCAATTGGGCAGGGAAGACGTTAAGACAGTTCCTTGAATGGATTCCTTGAGTGGGGTTTGAAAAGATTTGGTTAAGGATCTCCGCATCATTTCTAAAAACCCGCCAGCCAAATGTGAGAATTCCAGTTGCTCCCTGCCCTCATTAGTGCTTACTACAGTCAGACTTTCTGTTGTAATCATTCTAATACATGCGTAGTGAGAGCTCTTTGTGATTTTAATTTGCATCTCTCTAATAATAATGAGCATCTTTTCATATACTTGTTTGTCATTCATATATGTTCTTTGGTGATATGTCTGTTTAAATATTTTGCATACACACACACACACACACACACACATATATATATATGTAGAGAGAGAGAGAGAGAGAGAGAGAATTTTCAGTAAATACAAGCTGTTATTTAAAAGATCTTAATCTGGGTTTCTCTGATAGTGGTGATTAATATAGTAGAAGTGTGGTTGAAACAACGCCATAGTGAGCCTGACCTTGACTCACATAAGACTTCTAATCCATGTTTTTAGGAAAAAGAAGTTGAATTCATATTTGCATTAAGGAAGAACATTACCCAGTTTATTAAAAAAAAGAAAAGACTTTCGCCCATTTTTAAAAAATTGGGTTGTTTTCTTATTATTGAGTCTTGGCAGTTCTTTATATATTATGAATATAAGCCCCTTATTAGACATGATTTGCAAATGTTTTCTTCCGGACTATAACTTGTCTTTTCATTTTCTTAACAATGACTTTTTGTTTTTAATTTGTGTGTGTGTGTGTGTGTGTTTTTAATTTTAAAGAATTCCAATTGATCATTTTTTTCTCTTATGGATTATGCTTTTGGCTTTGTATCTAAGAAATTTTTGCCTAACCCAGGGTCATGAAGATTTTCTTCTAGAAGCTATAGCTATTTCAATCTATGATGATCCATTTTGAGTTAATTTTTGTAAATGGTATGAGGTACAGATCAAAGTTCACATTTTTGGCCTTTGGATATCCCAGTGTGCCCTCAACATTTCTTGAAAAAATTATCATATCTCCACTGCATTGCTTCGCACCTTTGTTAAAAAATCAGTTGTCCATAAATGAGTCTAATTTTAGACTCTTGATTCTGAAGTTCCATTGGTGTTTGTGCTTGTCTTTGCTCCACTGTCCTGATTATTGTAACTTTATAATAAGTCTTGAAATCAAGTGATGTAAGTTCTTCAACTTTGCTTTTTTTTGCAAAGTTGTTTTGATTATTCTAAGTCCTCTGCATTTCCATATGAGTTTCAGAATCAGCTTGTCCATTTCTACAGAAAATCTGCTGAGATTTTGATCAGTATTACATTGAATCTACAGATCAATTTGGTGAGAATTTACACCTTAAAAATATTGAGTCTTCTCACAGATATAGAGAACAAGCTAGTGGTTACTAGTGGGGAGAGGGAAGTGGGGAGGAGTAATATAGGGGTAGGGGGAAAAAGGGTTATTATGGGATTATATGAAATCATGTGTGTGAAACTTTTGAAAATTGTAAAGCACTATAGAATTTAAAGACTCATTCAATTAAAAAAATCTTTTTAAAAATATTGAGTCTTCTAACCCATGAACTCAGTATCTCTCTGTTTATTTAGGTTCTCTTTAATTTCTCTCAGCAATGTTTTGTAATTTTCAGTGTATAGATATTGTCCATCTTCTGTCAGACTTACCCTAGATATTTTATACTTTTTGATACTATTGTAAGTGATATTTTAAAATATTCAATTTCCAATTGTTCATTGAAAGTATACAGAAATACCATTGACTTTTGTACATTAATCTCGTACTGTATATCTTTACTAAAGTCACTTTTTACATTCCAGTAACTTTTTGTTTCTATAGGATTTTCTACGTAGATTCTCATGTCATCTGCAAATGAGGACGGCTTTACTTCTCTAGTTCCAATCTGGCTCGCTTTTATTTCTGTTTCTTGCCATATTGCTCTGGATTGAATCTTCAGTACAATGTGGAATAGAATCTGTGAGAGTTTCTGATCTTAGGAGGAAAATATTCAGTCTTTCACCATCAATAATGATGTTAGCTGTTAGTTTTTAGTAGATGCCCCTTATCAGATAGAGAAAGTTCCCATCTAGTCTTAGTTTGCCATGAGTTTTTACCAGGAATATCTGTTGGATTATATCAAATGATATTTTTGCATCTGTTGAGACCATAGTTTACTAGCGTCATCATTTAGCAAGTTTGAGTCAACTATAGAACATTTATGTCTTTTTATGTCCCTTTCCCCTCCCTGTTTATAATATAATTGTCTTAAATATTTCTTCCATATACATTTTGAATCACATTAGCAGTGTTACAGTTTTTGCCTCAACCGTCAACATAATTTAGAAAAATTAAGAGGAAAAGGAAAGCCCATTGTATTTACCAGTATTACCAATATGTTTGCTTATTGTGTTGTTTCTTCCTTACTGACATTCCAGAAGTCTTTCTTTTATTGTTTCTTTTCTGTTTAGGAAACTTCTTTTAGCCATTCTTATGTGGTATTGATATATCTGCTAGTGGTATATAGTTTTTCTTTTTTTTGAAAATGTCTTAATTTCCCTTTCATTCCTGAAGGATCCTTCATTGGAAAGGACCTTTCAACCGAATATACAGTTCTGTGTTGGCAGTTCTTTTCCTTCAGCACATGAGAGTACTCTTGCCTCCATGGTTTCTAATGAAAATGTGCTGTTATTCAAATTTTTTTCCCCACAGGTAGTGTCATTTCTCTGTGTTTTCAATATATATATTTTTCTCTTTGTTTTTCTGAAGTTTGACTATGATGTGCCTCGATATGGATTACTTTGGGTTTATTCTGTTTGAAGTTTGCTCAGCTTCTTAAATCTGTGTGTTTTGTTTGTGCTTTTGTTTTTGGCAAAACTTGGGATGTTTTAAGCCCTTATTTAATTGAGTACTTTTTCAGTTTCGCCCTCTTTTCCTTTCTTACCAGAACATGGATATCACAGAAGTTAGATCTTTTGCTATAACCAGACAGGTCCCTGAGGCTCTGTGCCTTTTTTTTTTTTTAATCCCCCAGCCTATTTTCTTCTCTCTGTTGTTCAGATTGGATATTTAATGCTGTCCTATCTTCCAGGTCACTGTGTTCCTCTATTTTGCTGTTGAGTGCCTCCATTCAGGTGGGTGTTTTGGTCGTTGCTGTTGTTATTACTGTATTTTTCTGTGATAAATATTCCATTTAGTTCTTTATATTTTATCTCTCTTCCTATTTTTTAATTTGTTTCAAGAGTATTTGTCATTGCTCTTTGAAGCATTTTAATGGTGGTTGCTTTAAAATGTTTGTCAGATAATTCTAACATCTCTGTCATCTTGGTGTTAGCATTTATTCATTGGCTTACTTCATTCGTTTGAGGTCGTCCTGGTTCTTGGTATGATGAGCAATTTTCTACTGAAAGCTTGACATTTGGGGTATTATGTTTTGAGACTCTGTATCTTATTTCGATCTGTTTTCACTGGCTTCCTCTGACATTGTGGGTGAAGGTGTGTGGGGGGGGGAGTGGCAGTGAGCTCTCTCATTACTGCCATGTGGGGTGGAAGTCCAGGTCCCTCACTTGACCTCTGTTGACACCCAAGGAAGGGGTCTCCTTCTTACTGCTGGGTATGGGTAGAAGTGCTAGGCTTCCACTGATAGCTACCCCATGTGGTGGTGTCAGAGTGCCTCGATGCTATTCCTCACATGGCCTTGTTACCCCTGCGAGGTTAAAAGGGTCCTGACTCCCCACTAGTTCTCCCAGATACCACCCTTGCTCCTTGTTACTGCTGTGTGGGGACGAAAGTCCAGCCTCCCCGCGTGGTCTCCACTGTTACTGGGGAGGAGCTTGTGACCACTGAGTGGGGATGAAAGTTTCAGCTCCCTGCTCAGCCTTCTCAGACCCCACCCTGGGGTGGGAGGCAGGCAGGGTGGGGCAGGGTGGTTGCGGCATGTTGCAGCCTGGTGATGATGGTGGACGTCAGGGCTCCCCTTGGCCTTTGCTGATGAAGGTAGGGCTGCAGTATTTTCTGTGGTGTTTGGCTAGAGTGGAAGAGTTATTGCCTAAAACTTTTCTTTCTTGCTGGGCTGGCCCTTTCCGGGCCATTTGGCTAGAGAGAGCAGGCTTTTGTGGGAGCTTCCTCTTTCTTTGCTCTCTTTTGGAATTTCTGGGTTCCCGGCTTCTTCAATACCTCACATGGGAGACACAGGCAAAAAGAAACCAGAGAGCTCACCACTCTGTTCTACCCGTCCCGAGGTCCGTATCAGTCTGTCTTCTCTCCACCTTCCAGAATCTTCTTATGTTTGTATTGTATATAATGTCCAGGGTTTTTAGTGGTGGGTGGCAGGAGGAATGGATAATTATGTCTGTTCCAACTTCCTGGAAGTGAAAGTCCTCATCTCACTTTTAGGATGCATTTCAAAGTAAGTTGCAAATATTCACCCTTAAATATCTCAGCATGCGTGTTATTAATTACAGTTCTGTATTTGTTTATATCTTTCCTTTTTTAAGATAAAAGTTGTACATATGGGCTTCCCTGGTGGCGCAGTGGCTGAGAGTCCGCCTGCCGATGCAGGGGACACGGGTTCGTGCCCCGGTCCGGGAGGATCCCACATGCCACGGGGCGGCTGGACCCGTGAGCAATGGCCGCTGGGCCTGCATGTCCAGAACCTGTGCTCCGCAACGGGAGAGGCCACAACAGTGAGAGGCCCGCGTACCGCAGAGGCAAAAAAAAAAAAAAGTTGTACATACATTAAAATGCACAAATCTTAAGTGGACCGCTTGATGAGTAAAACCCACCCTCTATCAAGATATAGGGTCTGGTCCATCACCTGAGAAATTCCCTCGTCCTCCTTCCCAGTCAATCCCTGTCCCCAGCCACCCCCCAGAGACAAACATTGTTTTGCTTTTTAGCATCCTAGGTTGTTTTGTTTGTTCTAGAATTCATGTGAATGGAAACATGCATCAGACACTCTTTTGTGTTTGGCTTTCTTCTTTCAACATAATGTTTTGAGGTTTATCCATGTTTCGTCCTTCATTCCTTTTTACTGCTGAGTTGTATTCCATCACACGAATATACCACAGCTTGTTGATCTGTCCTCCTATCGAGGGATCCCCGAGCTGTTTCCAGGCCCTTTTAATCTGAGCATACTTTTTAATGGTCTGAATAAACCTTCATCAGAACACAGGGTCATATTTGAAAATGTCACCTACAGCCCTGACATACTGAGTTTTGTAGTTTTCTGAAATGATATAAAGAATCATTCCTTCATTCGTTCATTTGTTCATTTAACCACTATTTAGTGAGCTTGTTTTCGGTGCCAGGAGTCATTCTAGGCCGTGGGATTAGCAGGGAAGAGGACAGACGTGTGCTATGAAGGAAGAGTAAAGCCAGACCCAGGGGTGGAGCCTGACAGGCGGCCCCGGGGTAGGTAGGATGTCAGTTTAGCACCAGAGGTCAAGGGCGGACCTCGGAGGTGGGCAGGGAGGATTCTTAGAGAAGGTGAGGTTTGAAGACATGAGGACCTTTGTTTAAAAGTCTACGTTTGTACAGCACCTTCATGCCTGGGAATTCATGAACTTCAGAATTGACTTCCCCATCATCCCTGAAGGGTGGGAAGACCCAAGGCCCCGAGAGGAGGCAGCTGGCCAAGATGTGGCACAGGGAACTCCACAGCAGCCAGATTAGAGGTCTGTGCCCACCGCCTGAGTGTTGGTGAGCCCACCTTCTCCTTGGCTTCCTGAAGGGGAGCCTTCAGTCTCCCCAGCCCCTCTGCCCACCCCCTTCCCACTCCTGCAGGTGCTTCCCCAGGAAATGCTAACGTGGAGTGAGAAAGCCACGGCCAGGCTGAGGTCTGAGGGTTCCTAGTGTGTGTGTCCTTGAGCAAACCCTCTCCTGCTGGTGGGAGATTCTTAAAGTCAGAAGTTGGGGACGGAGTGAAACTTGGTGGCCAACCTCCACCCACATGTCCTCCTTCCTTTATCACATCTGTCACTACGCACCCCCTTAGCAGAGCTGCCGCTCCTGTGCTGACACCGGCTGGGAGCTCTTTCTGTTTTATCTTGTTTAAGTCTCACACCCACCCTGTGCGTAGGTCTCTATTCTTACCCATGGGAAACAGGAGACAGGCATTTGCTGAGGCTAAAACAGAATGCTAAGTCAGGTCTGTCCGACCCTCACCGGGGTGCTTTGAGCCATTGCGTTTTCTTGTTTACTCAGTTCTGAGCAAAGGGGAACCCCTGCCCTTTGGGGATATGAAATTGTAGAGGTCGGTGGGAGGGATCTGGAAAAAAGCTAGGGGATGTGTCCAGGAGAGGAGTGATGTGCATGTCCATGTGGAGTCGGGAGAACAGGGAGTTTGATGAGAAGGAGCTGGGATTCAGAGTTGAAAAAACCTGGGTTCAAGCCCAGACTCCACACTAATTCCACGGATGGCAGGATTTGGAACAAATCCTTTAAGCCCTCCAGCTTCCACTTCCACATCTGTAAAATGGGGTAATAATGGTATCTCTCTCTCAAACGTTGCTGGGTGGGTCCAATGAGGCGATGCAGATAAAGTGCTTAGACGGTGCCAGGCTCACAGTAAATGCCCAATAAATGCTGGTTTGCTATTGCCTGAAGAGTGGCGGCACTACAGACCCAGAAACTTTAGATGCGGGGAAGGACAGCCGTGCGGTGCAGGCAGGGGCAGTGCTTTACCCAGGAGCGGGGGGGCCTGGCAGAACCCAGGCCCTTGCAGGAGGGTATCCGCAGGGACCTGGGCTTCCAGCATCGGAGGGATGAGTGACCTCCGGGGTGTCTTCCAACCTGGAGATGGCGAGTCTTTGCTACGGTAGCAGCGACAGCTCCAGCAAGGCAGGGAGCAGCAGCTTCTGTTGGCTCCCAGACACCCCAGCTGTGGTCTTTGGGAATGTGTTTATCCACCCCGGAGGGAAGTGGACGAGTGAGAAGTGAGGGCTGGGCTTTGCAAACGCTGGCCTGTGAGCTCCAGTGCGCGCCCGGCGTGGCCACCGGGCCAAGGCAGTGTCACACGGGTTAGGGCGCGCTGCGCACTCACTGCATCAAGATGTATTTTGCAAACGTATTTTAAACAGATAACATCTCTTATCCTAATGTGCCTGTTGGCTACCTGCCCGTGAATGTTAGCCTCCAGGAGAAAAACAATTGCTTGAGCTGAGTGTTGGGTACTTTTACTTTCCATACGCTACTCAGGGGTCCTTGGAGTCCCCTTCACCCCAACACACACACACACACACACACACACACACACACACACACACACACACATGCTGGCCTTCATACAGACATGCGGTCGTGAACCGTCGACCCCCTTCTGCTGCTACAGGTGTTCCTCCACCCACGTGTGTATCTGGGGATGCAGGACCTCCTAACAGCACTGTGGCAATATTTTGTGCTTTCAGAAAAAGTCCCCCGTGTACATGCACACCGTACATTTCCACATTTAACAAACTCCCCCTGGCTTCCGCTTCCAAACCCTCCATTCCCCTCAGATAAATACTTCAATAGTCCACTTTGCGATTAGTATTCAACATGGTGAGGCCCAGGGGAGGAGTGTCATTTCCCAGAGGTCCCCAGCAGGTTAGCTGCAAGGGCTCTCTGGTCCCCCCCAAACAAGCCAGGACACCATGGTGGTGAGGAGACCCTTTCAGCCACCTTGACCGTCTCCTTGAGGCTGTCGTCTAGAGCCCAGAGCTGACCAGAAAGGACTGCTGTGGATCTGAGACCCAGCCAGCCAGGCACGCAGGAGGCCCGGGTAGCGGGGCCTGTGCTGCCCCCCATCAGCCTGCGTGCGAGTGATTTCGAGAGAAACGCAGGTGTGGGTTTGCACCAAGCTCCCTGCTTGCCCTCTCCAAACCTCATCGGGGTCCCCTCCCCTCCAGTCCAAGTTGGTAGTCCCTCCTTTTCCCCTCCCCCACCCCCTCTCTTCTTCTTCCTTTCTTCCTCCCTCGTCATGTCCTTAACCAGAAATGCTGGCAGCTGTGCTTCCTGCCCAGCGTGGGCCTACTTTCCTCCTGAGCCAGAAAAGTGGGCACAGAACAAATGCCCAGGCTGACCCCTCAGGGCCCCAACATCAAAGGCACAGGAAACAACTCTGTTTCCCTGTCCACCGACAGGTCAGCTGGTGTCTCGCCAGGCAGCGCCTCTGCCCGCGGAAACAGCCCTGTTGGCCACGCCAGGCACCCAGATGTTTTGATCTTGCACGGCAGGTGGCCAATGTCTCTAACCTTTCCGTGTGTGAAACGTCTGATGAACGGGAAGGGGATTCCAGTCAGACCACGGAGCAGACCTGTGCAGCTGCCGGGGGATGTCTGCACCTGCCTGGTGCCCACGTGGACACAGTGCACACACGTGCACAATCACACATGCACACTCAGCCCATGTGCAAGCATTCATGCACATGCACTTGTGCACAGGTGCACGCCGCACGTGCACACACACACCCACGTAGGCTCATCCACAGAGGGGTTGCTCCAGGCCTCTTACTCAGCACTTCCCTACCTCATCGAAAAACAGTCAGAAAGACAAATACGTGATATCGTTTATGTGTGGAATCTAAAAAAAAAAAAGATACAAATGGACTTATTTACAAAACAGAAATAGACCCACAGACATAGAAAACAAATCTATGGTTACCAAAGGGGAAAGGCGGGGGAGGGATAAATTAGGAGGCTGGGATTAACAGATACACACTACGATATATAAAATAGATACCCAACAAGGACCTACTGTATAGCATAGGGAACTATACTCAATATTTTGTAATAACCTATAAAGGAAAAGAATCTGGAAAAGAACATATATGTATGCATTATATATATGTATAAGTGAATTGCTGTGCTGTATAGCAGAAAATAACACAACATTGTAAATCAACTGTACTTCAATTTAACTAAAAAAAGGTATAATCAAAACAAATCTTCCCCTGCCAAAAATAGCTAGATAGATAAACAACAGTCTCCATCTGGCCATCTGTAAGAGTAACCCAGGTTCTCTGCTGGACTCCTCTGACAGCCAGCCTCGAGTGGGCCTTGAGGGAAGTCCTGAGTAGATGCAAACCTTCCAGAGGGGTCGAGACAGCCTTCCACATCTGCACACATCCACAGGCAGTTGGCCAGGCCCTCAAGGGACACAAGGACACCCGTCCTTTACAGCGTGATAGCTGGGAGCTCGCCAAGGAGCCGAGCGCCAAGCTGGGCCCACTAGGGATTTAGCAGCAGGCCGTCACCCACAGCTGCTGGGATTCAGAAGACAGACTCTGAGCCAGGAGCCTGCGTGCAGTGACACTGCGACAGAGCCCAGAGCCACAGTGCAGCCCTGTCCTTGAAGAAGCCGTGGGACCCTGCGATGGGCTCACCCCCGCTCAGGGTCCAGGGTCGGTGAGAGTTTGTTTCTCATTGAGGTGCAGTGAAAAGAGCAGACTGAGGGGTTTTGTGTGAAACCTGCCCTGGGGAGAGGTCAAATGAGGGGACCTGGAGCTGTGAACAGTGCCCTGGTCATGCACTGGCTCGCCATCCATGAACCCCTCCCCTTCCCCGGTACCTAGGGGGCACAAGTAACGGTGACATTTTAATGATTTCAGATTTAAAACATGTTCTCCTCTGCCTGTCTCCAAAAGGATTTTGAGAGGCTATAGGATTCACCGCTAACGTGTACTAATTAATTCACAATTAGGTGAAAACTTCCGAGCAGAGGAGCGGGTTCCAGCAGGCCCCCAGATGTGAGGTGACGGCCACAAGTGGGCGTGGAACACGCCTCCACACGGCACACAGCTGAGGTCCGGCCCCAGACCTTCCATCCTGTGGTCTTGACGCCTAGGATATCTGGCCAGGCCGTGGTGACCCGGCCAGGATTCAGGGGTATGGCGTCCACCTGGGCACCCAGCTACTTACCTGCTGTCTCTGGCTGCCCCTGGGGAGAAAAAAAGAACACAGCTATCTTACTTTTTAAATTTAAAAAAATATTTTTAATCGATAACCCTTGCCCATGGTCCAAAGTGTCAGAGATTCAAACCAGTGTGTGGAGAAGAGTTTCCCTCTCAGCCTGACTCCCTGGACCCCCAGAGTCATCTTCCCCAACTGCTTCATGTCATTCAAGGTTCCCAGCAATCTAAACATGCCAGTTGACATTGTCAGGGCACAATAGAAGATATTTGCTTCATTTTGACTTTGTTTAGTTTCAATACCGTTTTTGTCTTTATAGCTTTTGATTTTTCTAAAAAAAAAAAAAAAAAGAAGAAGAAAACACCTGTAAAGCCCATCACCTAGAGATGAAAGAAGAAACAAAATGTTGGCTATTTTTTTTTCTGTATATAAAAAAGTATATAGTATTTTACTTTACAATACTGGGATCACAATATCTCTAGCAGTTTTCGTTAGGAAATAGTCTTTTATAATATGCTTAATGCCTGTGTAATAGTTCACCTTATAAATGTATCATGAATTATTTAGCCATGCCCGGCTGGCTTGCCTCTAATTAGAAAAAATTTCACGAAGTGTCACCACTGGGTGAGAGTAATCTCGGCCGATCCTCCTGACAACCCTGTCAGACAGGAATTACGATGATCTTCAGTTTATGACTTGGAAGGCTAAATCAAGGACTCAGAGACACTCAGCTACTGAGTGCCAGGAGGGAAACTAATTAGCACCCCCAGCTACACTGTTGCCCTGTCCCTGGACCCTTGTATATACCGTCATCTATTTCTGCCGTCTTGAAGGACACATGTTAGCTTACTGTTGTTGTTTTATTTGATCTTTTTAAAATTTGTGCTTATTTTTTTGCTGCGTTGGGTCTTCGTTGCTGCGTATGGGCTTTCTCTAGTTGCAGCGAGCGGGGGCTACTCTTCGTTGCGGTGCACGGGCTTCTCACTGCAGTGGCTTCTGTGGTTGCGGAGCACGGGCTCTAGAGCACGCGGGCTTTGGTAGATGCGGCTCGTGGGCTCAGTAGTTGTGGTGCACAGGCTTAGTTGCTGCACAGCATTTGGGATCTTCCCGGACCAGGGATCAAACCTGTATCCCCTATATTGGAATATATCCCCTATATTCTTAACCACTGAGCCACCAGGGAAGTCCCTAGCTTACTGTTTTTATTTGCATTTATTTTGTTGTTGTTGAGCATCTTTTAATTTCTTATAGACCATTTGCATTTAGTTTCCTTTAAAATACTTGCTATGTGTTTTTGCCTGTTTTTCTGTTAGTCTTGTGCTATGTACACACACACACACACACACATAATTACCCATTATCTGTCATATATGTTTCCCAGTTATTTTCTTGTCTTTTAATTTTGTTATGGTAATTTATGACTGAGAAGTTTAAAATTTTTTATGTCTACCAATATTTTCCTTTATGATTATTCCCATTAATTTTATCTTTAGGATGCTTTCATCCCTCCCAGGTGCAGATAAATGTTTATTCCTATTTTCTTTTAGTGGTACAGTGAGTTCATTTCCACATTTAATTCCTCCATCTATTGTTAATTTTCTTCTCAAAAGGTCAGTCCAGAAGTATACTTGAATCCGTTTGTGCGGGATGGCCACACCCATCACCGTGTTCCATCACGCCTGTTACCTGGATGAGCTCTTAGGAGATTGACATACCTGGTACCTGGGGCCAGCACATTATAGAGACATTATACTTCCACTGATACAACTAAAGGTACATCAGCTTTTAGCAATCCCATGCATTACTCACTGACATTAACTCCATGGCAACGAAAACTACCAGACTTTCTTTTGTTCTGGGGGTGAGGGTACAACGTTTAGAGAAACATTTCCACCAATTGCTATAAATTTGCATGTAACACTTCTACATAACTATGTCTATCAAGTAGATATTATTTGGTCTTTGGCTTTTTATCTTGTAGCATAATTTCCATTTAAATTCCAAGGTGTCAGAATATTCTGACACCTACTTCTCAGCCTTCAGAACCGTACATGGCTTCCCAGGTCACTCTGGTCCATTAGCTATTTCACATGCTACTTTTGGACATCTGGGTTTTTCCCTAGATCTTATTTTCACACAGGCAGCTGACAGCCATGCCCCTACCCTGCATGTTCTTCTGTGTTTCATTTCTAATTCTCAGTGTTTTTACTGACATATATTCTGACTCGATTTTTATCGATCTTGTTGGTTTGGCCTCTTATTCCGTCCAGTTGAAATGAGCTTGCGTCATTCACGATTTGGTTATTTATTTCATTTATTGTCCCTCTGAGCTTCTAGTTGCCCACATATTTGACACAAGTGCCTTTGACATCTTTGTTCAAGGCTTTGAAAGCTGTGTCTACAGATGAGGAAACCGGGGCTTGGAGTGGTGGGGTGCCTTGACCAAAGTCACAAGGCTACTGTGACTTGGAGCCGAGGCAGCGGGGATCCAGGTCCCGTGCCTCCCAGGTCGGGGCAGTGGGGTGGCACAGAGATGGCCAGCCCTAGGGCAACAGCCTAATGCTGACAAAGGCATTAGCTGTCACGGCCGGACGCCGAACTGTGTGCTTCACATCCCCGGCCTCAGCCCTACGGATGACATCGCTGGGGGCGGGTGGGGAATGGGGTTGTTCTTATCCCCATTGCGCAGACAAAGAAAGAAACTGCAGCTCTGAGAGCGGAAGTGAGTTTCCTAGGGTCAGCAGGGAGTGGCTAGCAGATGGATTTGCATTAGCCCCCAGCACTGATACCCTCGACCGTGGTGCGGCTCTGATTCCTGCGCCATCAGTGGCGTCAGAGGACACTCCAGGGACACCATTAAGGCTGGGCGGGTGGAAGGACACAGCCGCTGGCACAGATCTAGGATCCCCCCGTCCCCGACCTCAACAAGACTTCAAAGTGTTCATCTTTCTGTTTGGGCTCTGTTTTTCAACTAGCTAGGGATCCACCTCATCTTATTTTCACCTGGTCCACATTCCTCCATTTCAAGAACGAGACTTTGTCAGCTGCTTGGTTGATGTTATTTTAGGTATACAACGCTTACCAGCTTGCACCTGTTCGATCACAAAAGATTCCCGGGTGTTTGGTGGTAGGGGGCAGCGGTGGGGGACTTGAACCCATGTTGTTCCCCGTGTTCTTTTGTTTTTTTAAATAATTTTTTTTTCAATACATGAAGGAGCTGAATTGCTTGTTTTTAGTTTTTGGCTGTACCCTGCGGCATGCGGGATCTTAGTTCCCCGTCAAACCCGTGCCCCCTGCATTGGAAGGCAGAGTCTTAACCACTGAACCACCGGGGAAGTCCTCCACCCCCGTGTTCTTTTTGAAAAGTTTTCAATCTGCATGGTCAAAAGTTCTAGAATATTCCCCCAGGGATTACCATCAAGCAACCTACCCTTTTACAATTTTTGAAAATGGACAGTTTGCCCAGGGGTCAGCTGCCCAGTGTTTAATCACGGTGCTTCTTTGAGGTCATCTGAGGGCTTCCATCTTTGCCTGGGCTGAAGACGAACTCATTTAGCATGTCTGGGTATCCGAGCGCTGCCTTGTCTTCTCACCAGCCCCGGGTTCTACCTTTGGAAGAACATTATAAAGAACTAGAAAACAGGGAAGCTAAATTGAAATTGCTGAATCTGACTCCTTTTTGTCAAGTCTTTACACTTCAGAGTCTTCTCCATGCAGAGCCCTGTCCCTTTCTTGTTCTACTCTTCCAGTGGCTTTAAAAACCTTCCTAACATTGTGGCTCCACAGTAACTTCTGCTTATTCTGGACATTAGCCCTTCCCAGGACTGTTCTCACAGGTACGGGCCCCTCATGCATGTTCTCCTTGATTCTGTGTCTCTCTTCACCTTTGGGTGCCTTTCTAAAGATTTGAGATCACCAGTGATCACCCTTTGGGACCACATTGGGCTTTTTTCTAGGTATTTCCTTTCTTTTTGTCCCTCACTGGGATTAGTCGCTATTATATAAGCAGAATTTGGGATTTCCCCCCAATCTCTTTCCTCACTTGGGATCAGATACTCGAACCCCTGGACCCTCAAGTTAAGACTGTGTGGCACTAGGAAATTTTGCCCATCTTTTCAGGCTTCAGTTCCTTCATGTCAAAATGGGCGTGATGATAGCTTTAACCTCCTAGAGTTGTTATGAAGGAAATAGTGCAGTGTCGTGATCAATATCAGTATTATTACCTATCTGTTACTGAAACCCTTTGTGGTGACAATCGATAGAAATCCAACTCAAACTGGCTTATACACAAAAAGAGAGTCTATGGGCTCAGGGAATTTTCCCCAAGGGCTCACCATCAAACAAAGTCCAAAAGTCGATCGGCTTCAGGCACAGCTGGATCAGAGCCCTGTCAACGTCCCCAGGCTCTGGTCTCTCCATCTGGCTCTGCTGCTGCTTCATTTGGGAGCGAGATGGTGCTCCAGCCCCTCCCCCTGCCCGCCTCCTCCACCAGCCCCTCCCCCAACCTCCTAGCAACCCGGGCCCCCAGCCCAGCAGAGCCATGGCGAGGGTCAGGACCACAGAGCCTGGCTCCTACCCCGGGAACTGGCACCATGCCCAGAAAAGGGGGAGCTGGGCTCTGAATTTGGGAGATGCGCTCACCAAAAAGCAGAGCTCCGGAGCCTTCCTGACTGTGAGTGATTTCACGGACACCTGGGCACCTCCTCCGCTCTGATGCAGCTGATGGCAGCTAGCCACTAAATGCTGCTCTTTCCAGCAAGACAAACCCCACCAGAGTGGAGAAAGATGACCCTGAGCCCTGCCCTCGGGTCCCGCTTTTTACTCCCTCCTTCACCCTGGCCCTGGCCCTGATGCTCGACTCTGACACCTGCTAGACTCCATCCTGTACTCCCCTCAGCTTGGTCCTGATGGCTGGTAATTAATTGGCTTTTTCTTTGTCCTTTAACCCCACACGAGCCTTCCAGATGGATTTTCCACACCTGGCAATTAACCTTGGCAATCACCCTCAACTCTGCCCAGTGGGCCTGCTGGACTGGATTTTATGTTTGTTTGTTACTTCTCTGCAATGCACTCTTGGGCTGTCCTAATACAAGTCTGGTCACTCACTGTGGTTATGGTGTGACACCGTCACATACAGTGCCAGGCACCATTTTTTCTTTAGTAGCCTGGAATCCCTGTCCCCTGCCTTTGTGCAGCTCCGTGACCCTCTGTGACCCGACCTTGACCCCTGTGCCATCTCAGTGGATCAGGGAGTCCAGGTGCTGTGCCCCTCGCAGGGAAGTAGAAAAGGTGTCCACGGTGTTGTCTGCTGAGCCCCCTGCTCTGCCCCAGGGCAGTCCCGAGCCAAGCTGGGTCAAGCAGCCTTGGACTGAGCAACGCCAGCCCCATTCATTCCCCACGGAGACACTTGACAGTGGAAGAGTTTCTGTCCTGGGCCGAACTGGCTCTCAGCTCAGGATCCAGCTTTCCTGTTGACTCCGTGAGCGTCTCTGTAGCTTCTAATACGTTTCCCTTTTTGCTGGAGTCAGCAAGAGCAGTTTCTTTGACTTTCAAGGACAGAGCTGACATTCTAGGGCTGTGCTTCAGCTCTTCTGGCTTTATAGATTTATTTGAGCTTTTTAAAAATGCCTCCCTCTGAAGTTTCCAGTTAAACTCTTTCTGGTCACACTAGCAAGTCTCCTGCAGCGTGTTCTTCTCGGATTTGGGTTCATACATCTTGCTTCCTGCCAGGACCCCACTGTTCTGGGGTGGATCTGGGCTGCGGTCCAGAAGACACAGTTCCGCACTCTGACACCATCTACATGCCCAGATGTTCCCTCCGTATACTTCCTCTCTCCTCCTTTCACTGCCAAAGTCACGAATTTCGAGCGAAAGAAGGAATGAAAACACCACCTGTAACACCAATTCCTTCAATTTCCTCCCCAGAACTTCCACATAAATAGAAATAGATTGGATTTAGACTCATAGAGGCATAGACCATCACACTTGGAAGAAAACTTAGAAACCATCACAGGTCTTTACTCAAGTGCCATCTGTGATCGATTGGTTATTCCTGACTGGGTTTCACATCTGGACACTGAAAGGTGCTGTGAGGGATTCACAATGCCTGCATGGGCGTGGTAAAGGAAAGTACCAGCCTATGATCTGATGATTCGCTCTCTTCCAACAACCTGCTCTGCATTTTACAAATGAGGAAAACTGAGTTACACACATATTAAGTTGTCTAAAGCTATATAGGAAGCCAGGGCAGATTTGGGGATAGAATCTAGGTTGTCACACCTTTCCTAACAATGACAATGACTTCTCTTCAGGTTGGAGTTCAGTCTCATATGAGGTCATTAAAGTCTCCTTGCTGGTTGCATGGCGTGGTTTCTATGCTCAGCCACTTCTGTGCATTGCAGCAGGACCCTGTGGATGCCTGTGGGGCTAGGGGCAATATTCATGGAGATCTTTCAGGATCACAGTTCCGATGCCCTAGGGCAGTCCAGGCGGTGCCGGCCCTGGGAGCTCACCCATTAAGTGGGGTTGTTTTATCAGACTGCAGCTGAAAACTTCAGAAACTACTGTCCCCAACGGAATATACTCCAATTCATTCCAAGTGGGGAGAAAACAAATAGCCCGGTGACCCTCCCCAAAGTGTTAAAGTTCCTTACGCTTGAGATGGGAAATCGGGTCCAGATGCAGACTTGGCATGATTCATGAGAGCTTGCTGTGGAAAGAGGGGGACAAAAGGTCTTCAACCTTCCTGTGAAAGCCAGCTCCTTATTTTTAAACCCATCCCGTTTGACTGTCAAGGTCGGAGCCTTCATAAAAGCCAAAATGCACTCCTAGAATTAGCAGGGCAGCATGCTCTAGGGTGGTGAGGACCCTGCAGAAGCAGGCAGCTGCAGGATCTGCGGTGTCCGCCTGCAAACATTCACTCAGCAAGTTCCTGGGAGACGGGCCTTTCTCCTGGGCCAGCAGCCCCAGAGTGGGCGTTCCCGATAAGGAACAGGGCTGCTGCTTTGGGGGAGGGAGTTCTTCTGGACTGGGGCCCATTCTCAGGACAGTTGTCAGTGGCCTTAGTAATGGGACAGCATTCTGTTTTATTAAAAGCCTGTTGCTGGCTGGGAAAGCTGTCTGCCTGCTGTGTGGGCAGGGGCCCAATATCGCTGCGGGCAATTCCAAGCCAGTCCTTCGAGCTGACATCAAACCAGGAAAGAACATGACTGAGTTTTAGCTGATGTAGCAGTACTTTTTCTTTCTTTCGTTTCTTTCTTTCTTTCTTTCTTTCTTTTTTTTTTTAACAGTTCTCTCTACCAGTTCCACTGTGTACATTTTGTGTGTGCGGGCATGTATGTGATCTTGTCAACCGGCGGCAGCTGGAGTTCACCCCTTGAGCACACCTCCCCTGGCTCTCCGTTTCTCCCCCTCCCTTCCCCCTTCTCCATAGCCTCACCCTTGCCTCACTGGCCTTCCCAGCCCCCAGCCCCCTGGTAGACACTGGAGCAGAGGGAGGCCCAGACTGTGGCCTGAGGGTATTTACAGGGTAGGGGTTGGGAGGGGAGAGAATTTGACTGCTTTGTTTATCTTCTGAGTCTGGAAACTCTACAGAATTCATCCATTTTCAAGGAAGCCTTCATTTGCAGGTTTCCCAAAATAAAAAATAAAAAAGGAGCCTCACTTCAACAGGAACCAGAGGAAGAGCAGTTTTCTCTGTGAGCTGATTTGTTTATTATTATTATTTTATTCTTTAACATTAGATTTGTTGAAGGTAGTCAAAGACAGTCACTTTTTTTCATATTTTTATTTTGCTTTTGTCTTTTTTTGCCTTATCAGTGTAGAGGGCAAATACTTTGTGGGGAGATTGACATAAAATGCTCACTTGACACATGTCTATGGGAAATAGAGGTTTTGTGTAAACTTTTATGTTCGCATTTTCTGCTGAGGTTACAGATGTCTCTGGGACTCTTCCCTTCATTTGTAACTTGAAATCACTCAAATTGCCCCTCTTTTACAAATTAAAAGAAATTAAATGTGCTTCAACACAGATTTTAAAAATAATTTCAAAAAATTTATAAAAGCGGTTTCCATATTCTGGTTAGCTGTGTGTACATGATTTCTCTGGGTCTTTTGAAAATTTGGAGCGAGCAGTGCCCATATCAGGTAGAGCATGTGAATTTACTGGCTTCTTTTTAACCCTGTACTCAAGCAGTAAACTTTTCCTGTAGTGCCAGAAAATGGCATATGTTTTGAAAAAATATTTCTAAAGATGGTCAGGGGAGATAAGGGGAATTCAGAAAAGAAAATATAAAATGTGTTACTTCACACGTGAACATTCAATTTCCACTTAAGGACAGACATTCCATTTTAAAAGCTGCTTTTATTTACCACACTATGAATCACTGTACTGATGTAAGCCTAAAATCATGTAAACTCACAAGTTTTGCCACAGATTTTAATTCATTTTATAATTGTTTTCAAAATCTTGGGAAGAGTAATATATGGCACAAGAAAAGAGTGGTATAAATCATGTTAAATCCAGTGTACTTTTTCCTAAACTGTGTCTTCAAGGTATAAGATATTCAGCAAATTGGATTTTTTTTTTCTCTACTCTCTGGTTACTTAAGAGAAACCAGAAGATTATCTCTATGGTGAGGGTATAGAAAGCAGTATTTTTATTTTTTAGTTTTTTTGATGAGGGGAAAGCTCGATCCGCTGGCATAGTGTACTGGCTACTGTGTCTGTGGTAAATTCTAAACATTAACTCCAGGTTTTAATACTGCACATTCCCGCAGGTCACTGGGCCAAAAGCCCATCCAATATTGTCAGGCAAAGGCCCAAGATGAGAAACAAGTAAAACACAGATACGAGGTCTTTACTGGTGCAGCTAAACATTTGTAATTAAGAAAACTCCAGTAGTTCCATGGTAATCTGTTTCTAGATAAACGTAGTCGTAGCCTTCGGCTCCAAAGGAAAACCTCTTCCTTCAAGACACTGGGTGAGGAACAGGGAGAACTCAGAGAAAAGCCGTTTTCGGTGTTACAGACAAGTGTTTACATTATGAACCAACTTTCGATCCAGGAAAGAAGTGATAACCTGTTTGGATTTTCCAAAGGAATTAATATCCTGTGGACTGAACACAGAGTAGGCGCAGAGAAACGTTGAATAATGCAATTGATCTCTTCCAAGAAAGCAGAGGGTGGAGTTCTGATCATAGGAAGCACCACTGACAGTATTTTTGTCTGCTTTCTGGAAAATCAACCAGGAAAGAAAATATGTCTGAAACATTTAAAAAATAGGCTGTTTTGGCATCTGGTTCTGGAACAAGATGGTGTAGATTCACTTTCCCTACTCTGTTTCTCTAAATACAACTAAAAACTCTGGAAGCTATTCAATAGACAATGATAAAAGAACTCTGAAAGTTGGAAAAGAAGAAGGTAGACTGGCAAGAATCCTCAAGACTTGAGAAACAACAACTTTTTGAGTTCCCTGAGCTTTTTTATCTTCCATGTACCCTGAACAGGGCACAGGAGAGGATTGCAACCTGGAACCACCAACAGGCTCAGGCAAAACAAACAAAAAACCCCAAGAATATCCTAATCTTTCTGGCCAAAGTCCAGGAGAAGGAAAGCACAACAGAGACCCAGTAAGAAGTTCCAGCCTCCTTTGGATTGTCTGCAAGGACCTAGGGTCCTTGCAGACAATCCAGTCCGCTGGCAGCAGCAAAGCCCTGGACACTTCTGGCTCCTGGTCCAAACTGAGATACCATCAGGTGGTCTGAATCACCCACAGCTGCAGCAGCAGTTGAAACCATACGTCTCCTTGGCCTCTACGCAGCGGCATAAGGAGACCCAGGCCCACCAGCAGCTTCTTCCTCATTCTCAAAGGTTTCCCAGCAACAGTCTCCATACAAAATGATCACTAAGAAAACTGTATGGAGAGATATACTGAAAATATAATTAAAGCAAAAAAGAACTCTAAAAACGTTCAAGTAACCCAGAGGAAGTCAATAAAAAAGAAACAGAAGAATGATAAACAGAAGGAACAAACAGAAAACAAACAATAAAATGTCAGACTTGGGGCTTCCCAGGTGGCGCAGTGGCTGAGAGTCCACCTGACAATGCAGGGGACGTGGGTTCGTGCCCCGGTCCGGGAAGATCCCACATGCCGCAGAGCGGCTGGGCCTGTGAGCCATGGCCGCTGAGCCTGCACGTCAGGAGCCTGTGCTCCGCAACGGGAGAGGCCACAACAGTGAGAGGCCTGCGTACCACAAAAAAAAAAAAAAAGTCAGACTTAGTCCTAATAGATCAGTAATTACCTTAAATACAAATGGTCTAAGTACACCAATTAAAAGGTAGAGATTGGCAGAATGGATCAAAAAGCACGACCCGACTAGATGTTATTTACAAGAAACCCACTTCAAATTCAGTGACATAGGTAGACTGAAAGCAAAAGAAAGGAAAAACATATACCATGCAAGCATTAATCAAAAGGAAGGGGCTATGTTAACATCGAAGTAGACTTCAGAGCAAAGAAAGTTACCATGGGCAAAGAGGGAGATTACATGTTGACATATAGGATTAATCCACAAAGAAGATACAGCCATCCTGTGAACCAAACAACAACATATTTCACAATATAGGAAACAAAAACTAAGACAGCTGAAAGAAGAACGAGATAAATCCACTACTGTTGTTGGGAGCTTAAATTCCCCATTCACCTCCCACTCAGGACTTATAGGGCTACTAAAGAGAAAATCAGCAAAAATATAGAAAAGAAAAAATATAGAAGAATTCAACAATACCATCAACTGAAAGGATCTAATTGACATTTATAAAATGCTCTGTCCAGCAACAGCGTTTAAAGGGCCCATGGAACATTTGCCAAGATAGACCACATCCAAACTTTAACAAATTCGAAAGAATCGAAATCATATAGAGTCTGGCCATAATGGAATTAGAGTAGAAATCAAAACCAGGAAAATCTCCAAACTCCTGGAAACTCAACAATAAACTAAATAATTTATGGGTGAAAGAGTTGATCTCAAAGGCAATTTTAAAAGTACATAGAAAGAAAGAAAATGAAGATAAATATATTAAAATTTGTGAGATGCAGCTAAAGCAATGCTGAAAGGGAAATTTATGGCGCTAAATGCTTACATTGGAAAGCAGTATCTCAAATAACTAATCTAAGTTCTGACTTCAAAAAATTTAAAAAGAGCAAACTAAACTCAAAGCAAACGAAAGGAAGGAAATACTAAGGAGAGAACATCAATAAAACTGAAAGCTGGAAAATAATAGAAAAAATAATGGGAACATAAAGATGGTCTTCAGAAAAACATCAGTAAAATTAATAACCTCTAGCAAGATTGGCAACGATAAAAAAAAGAGAGAAGACACAAATCACCAGTATCAGGAATGAAATGAGATACCACAACAAATTCTGTAGCCATTAAAATGATAATAGGAAAATATGACAAACAATTTTATGCTTATAAATTCAACAATTTAGAAGAAATGGGCCAATTCCTCAAAAACCACAAACTGCCAAAACTCAGCCAAGATTAAATAGATAATTTATTCAGCTCTGTAACTATGAAAGAAATTGAGTATGTAGTTAAAATACTCCCCCAAAATAATCTTCAGGCCCAGATGCTTTCCCTGGAAAATTTTACCGAACAGTTATTAAAGAGCAATTACTGCCAATTGTACACAGTCTCTTTCAGAAGATAGGAGAGGGGATTCTTTTTATGTGGTCATCATTTCTGACACCAAAACCAACCAGAGGCAGTTAAAAAAAAAAAAAAGAAAAGCTAAAGACCAAGATCTGTCAAGCACTTAGATGAAAAATTATCAACCAACTTTAATCAAATACAGCAAGTTATAAAAGAACATGACACCATGACCGAGAAGGATTAATGCCAGGTATGTAAGATAGATTCACTATTTGATCAGTCAATATAGTCCACCGTATCAACAGATCAAAGAAGAAAAAGCATATAATCATGTCAATTGATGCAGAAAAATCATTTGACAAAATTAGATACCCATTAATGATGAAAAAAAAAAAAACCCCTCTCAGTACACTAGGAACAGAGGGGAACTATTTCATCCTCATAAACCCTACATCAAACTTTGTATTTAATGGTGAAAGACTTAGTGCATTCACTCTAAGTTCTGGAATAAAGCAAGGATGTTTGCTGTCATCATTCTTATTTAATACAGTACTGGAGGTTCTAGCCACTGCTATAAGGCAGGAAAAAGAAATAAAAGTCATACGAATTGGAAAAGAAGAAATAAAACTAAAACTATCTTTTGTTGCAGGCAACATGATTGTCCACATAGAAGAATAAGCTGTCCTCCTTTCACTGACTGCATTGATCAAGCACGTGCTTCCACTTGTTCTGAGGGTGTTGCTGCAGCAGACAGAAGCACAGGGGCTGAGAGCACAGCTTGGGCGTGGTAGACCAGGTGGACACCCCAACTCCACCATTCCCAGCTGTGTACCCCTGGGCACCTTCCTTGACCTCTCTGAACTTTGGTCCCCTCATCTGAAATGGAGGTTATGGCAGAAACAAGAGCCTATAGTCGTTGTGAGTATTAAGTGAGAGCAATGTACAGACAACTGAGCAGTGTACTTGCTGCAGGTATTACTACTACTTGCTGCTGTTGTAGGTGATCCTGCACTGTCTGCTGTGCTGCCCCCAGGACTGTCACTGGAGCCAAGAAAACTCAATTCTCCTGCTCAGTGGCCCTGTGACTTGTCAACTCACACATCCATTCTGAGCTTCACTGCAGAATGGTTATAAATGGTTTATTTATAACATGGTGACAATAACCCCTCTCTCATAAGATTCTTGTTAAGACAGGACGAAACAACAAATAAAAGTGCTTTGAGCACTTTAATAATAATAATGATAATGATAATAACAGCAGCTAAAAATTTTTGAGCACTCCCTAGCACCAGCACCATGGATTGCTTTTTGCTTACAACATTTCACTTAATCCTTATAACCATGAGTTATTCGTCTAATTTATGTAGATTGGGAAACTAGTCCCCAAGAAGTAATCTGCCCAAAGACACAGCTTGTGAGCCGTAGAATCCAGATTTGGACCCCCAGGATCTGGCTGTGTTCTCATGCTTCCCAGAGAAAGTAAGCCAGTGAGGGAAAGAACAGCTTGGCCTGGGGCTCACTTCCACTGGAAAGGTGGGTATAATCTGTTGTGGGAGGCTCAGAGTGCAGTCTTTGATGTGCAGTGGGAGAGCCAAGAGTCATCCTTGGCGGTGGCAACTGGCTCCAAACTAACAAACTGTCTGAGAAATAAGGTTCCCTCTAGTAGGACACCAGGTAGGGTGTTACTCAGAAAGTCAGCTTTCCATTCCCTTGAAGGATTCAGTGATTAGACTGAGGCCAACTACGGGCCCAGGTCTAAAAATAACTCCATCCCTTCTAGCAAGGACTCAGTCTGGACTGAAGTCATTCTTTCAGGTGCAGAAAAGGAAAGCTTGACTGTACGTCATGGACTTAAAATAGGAGTGGGGTCATAGGGCCAGCTGGGGCTCACGGGTGCCAAGTGGGCAGTTTGTCAGCTGGTGTTTCCTGCTTTGGACAGCAGGTTTCTGCCTCCTTTTTTGAGTTGAGAAGGAGTGAAATTGTATGTTTGAAAAGCTCACTTGTTTTGCTTTCTCTCTTCTCCGCGTGTGCCCTTTTCATCCACAATAAACGTTCGTCTTTACTGGGTGTTCATGCATTGTCCTGAAATATACTAGTTACAGAAATTAAAATTGGCTACTCTGCTTCTTTCTCCCTAGCTCTGTACGATGGATCCATGAAGTTTTCCTTGAATATCTCTGCCCAGAGTGCAACAAAGAGGCCACTAGTTGAATAATTCCCACAATCCCATGGTATGGTGGAGGTCCATATGTGAGGGGTGGGCGCTCTATGGAAAGGTCTCCTTTGTGAAGGACGGTAGGCTACAGCCTAAGAGCCTACCAATTCTAAGAGTCTGGGATTTGTTTCCTTTTTATAGCCTGGCTATATTTAGGTCAATGAATTGTATTCAAGATGGACTCATCAGTGCTTCAGTCAATGCATTCTTTCATTGAAAAGTTATTGAAAGGACTTGTGCTCCAGACAGGGTAGCATAAAGTCATTCCTCTCTTCTCTCCTCTCAGCTAGGGACAATGATAAACTCTGGAAACACTGCAAGAAGCAGCCATTAAGAGAGTGAAAAGGCAAGCCACAGAGTGGGAGAAGATATTTGCAGATCATAAAACTGATAAGAGACTTGTATCCAGAATACATTAAAAATTTCCATAAATCATTAATAACCCAATAGAAAAAAATGAGCCAAAGACTTGGATAGGCACTTCACAAAGAAGGGATATAGTTTACCAGTAAACATGAGAAGCAGAGTGCACAGTGAAATCCCAAGGAGACACATCTACACGCCTGCCAGAGTGGCTGAAAATGAACAGACTAATAACCTAAGTGCTGGCGAGGATATGGGGCAAATACACCTGCCATCCACTGGCTAGTGGGGGCGTGAAGTGGAACCATCACTCTGGAAAACTGTTTGGCAGTATTGAGTGCTGAGTGTTGTAATACCCCCATGGCTCAGCATTTCTACCCCTCTGTATACACCCAACTGAAACACGTACTTATTAACACTGAAGGCATGTACAGAGCTGCTCGTAACCATCCAGTTATAGTAGCCAAAGACTGGAAACAACAGTGGAATGGATTAATATACTGTGGCGTCCTTAACAGTGAAACTGAACAATGGAATGCAGCACACGGTAACACAGAACTGAGATCTCCACGCCCAGTGAGAGAACCAAGACAACCAAGAGGGTTGAATGGTTCTACGTACACCAGGTTCAAGAACAGACAAAGCTGATGACGATTGAAGTCCAGACGGTAGTTATGTGGGGATGTAACTGGAAAGAGGCACAAGGGGTGCTGAGGTGCAGCTAATGTCCCGTTTCTTGAACTGGGCAGTGATTTCATAGGTTTGGACACTGTGAACATCTGTCGAGCTCTTATGCTTATCATTCGTGCACTTTTCTCTCTGCGTGTTTCGCTTCAATAGAGTTTACTTAAAAGAATGTACTTGGATTTGCAAAGTTGAAAAGAGCCACAAAACTCCTCATGGCCTCACAAAGAGTATTTTATATGCTGGTCAAAAACGTGAGAAACCAAGATGCTGGTCTCTCCCTCTGAGCCGATAAGCAAACAAATTAATAGAAAAGTAAGTGGGTTCACAAATGACTTACTTATAGACAGTCTACACAAAGTGTCCTGATGTCTCCCATCCACAGACAGGCCAGGCCCCTTTTGACACAGTGGCCTGCTCCCCTCTCGGCCCGTCTGCTTCACTGAGTCCATGGAGTCCCCGCCTCCAGACTCTCAGGCCTTGGGCCGCTCCGCCCATCTGCTCACCAGACACCATGACCAGGGACAAGGGAGTCTGGGCCACAGTCAGCCCTCCCTTGTCACTGTACAGCTCACTAGTGACCCCCTTTTTTTTTTTTTTTTGGCGGTACGCGGGCCTCTCACCATTGCCGCCTCTCCCGTTGCGGAGCACAGGCTCCGGACGCACAGGCCCAGCGGCCATGGCTCATGGCTCCCAGCCACTCCGCGACATGTGGGATCTTCCCAAACCGGGCCACGAACCCATGTCCCCTGCGTCGGCAGGCGGACTCTCAACCACTGCGCCACCGGGGAAGCCCTAGTGACCCATTTTTTTTCATCCCATGCTGATGCCCCCTGACATATAGAATTGGGGACAGAATTCTTTGGGAATTTCCTCTCTCTGGAAACATCTAGAGAGCTTTTGCTGAGATCCTAAAGATACTAAGGCATCTTTGCTGAGATACGTGGCTAAAATCATCCAGGCACTTTTTAAATGAGAAAAGAGGCTCTACTTTGGAAGGTGTATCTGGTGAAAGAAAGGGCCCTACACGAAAAGGCTGCTTTGGGCTTCCCTGGTGGTGCAGTGGTTGAGAGTCCACCTGCTGATGCAGGGGACGTGGGTTCGTGCCCTGGTCCGGGAAGATCCCACATGCCGCGGAGCGGCTGGGCCCGTGAGCCATGGCCGCTGAGCCTGCGCGTCCGGAGCCTGTGCTCCGCAACGGGAGAGGCCACAACAGTGAGAGGCCCGCGTACCGCAAAAAAAAACAAAAACAAAACAAAACCAAAAAAAAGGCTGCTTTATGTCCTCATGAGATCTTAGGGCTTTCCAATCTCTTACTCTTATCAATCCACAGGGTGAGAGGTGTTGGTATAACCAGCTGGACATTTTTTACAGACCATCTTTGTGAGGTCCGTCATCTCCCCTCCCCAGTAGGACGCTGAAGTTATGTTAGAGTGGGTGGGCCTTTGAGAACACCCAGCATAGACCCCTGGTTTGCAGAGGAGGGCGCCGAGGCCGAGGAGGGAAAGGGGCTTGTCAGCTGAGCAGTAAGAACACAGGTCTCCGGGGACACCTGGTAGCCACCCCACATCGGGGATTTGAGGACAGAGCGAGTCTCGTTGCTCCAAAATTCGCTGTCACCTCCTCCCCTTGGTTCCTTTTCTTATCTTCCTACCATCAAAGTCCGGTTCCAGAAGCCTCCTTAGGAGGGCCCAGGGAGCTGGCTGTGCCTCCTGCTAGGAGCGAATGGGCGCAGGCGGCCTCATCTGGGTGCGCTGGAGGAGAGAGGCAGCTGTGTGGACGGGCAAGCCAGAAACGCGCGTCCCTGAGCGGCCTTGCAGAGGGCTGTGTGAGGGCTGTGTGAGCATATTGGCTTCTGCAAGTGTACCTCACCGGTTCAAATCCCACCGGTTCAAATCACCTCTTATCCTCCCTGGGCCCCGTCTCCCTGCCTGTGAGGCAGGGATAGTGGTGGAATCCACTTTGTCGCTTGCTGGGAGCGATGACTAGCGTGTGAAGCACGTAGAACAGCCTCTGTGATGCTGAGATGAGGGTAGCTGACCACCCGAAAAGGCAAGGGGACATTCTTCCAATTTCTCAGGTGAGAAAAAGAGGCAGATGCAGCATTTGCTCAGGGAGGTAGAGCCTATCTATTGCCCAAGCTAACACTGTACCACCCGGCCTCTGGGAAACCCTGGCCTCTCGGTAGGAACAGCTAGGTATCCAGTGACCACATGATGCAGAGACAGAAAAGGGAGAGTCTGATGGGTGGAGCCCTGGCTAGGGCTGGGAAGGGTGCCAAAGGCAAACCAATGTCCCCTCCTTTACTGGTCAGCCTCTAAGGGATGCTTTGAACCAACACCCAACCAGGTGCTGGGGTCAGGGAGGGGAGGATGGAGAGCCTCTCTGTAGAATGGGCAGGGACAGCCTGAGATGCTCTAAAAGCCAGGGAGGGACTTCCCTGGTGGCGCAGTGCTTAAGAATCCACCTGCCAATGCAGGGGACACGGGTTCGAGCCCTGGTCCGGGAAGATCCCACATGCCGTGGAGCAGCTAAGCCCATGAGCCACAACTACTGAGCCCACGCACCACAACTACTGAAGCCCATGTGCCTAGAGCCCGTGCTCCGCAACAAGAGAAGCCCATGCACCGCCACGAAGAGTAGCCCCTGCTTACTGCAACTAGAGAAAGCCCGCATGCAGCAACGAAGACCCAATGCAGCCAAAAATAAATTTTAAAAAATTATTTAAAATAAATAAATAAAAGTCAGGGAAGTCTTTCCCCTGGAAAACATTCCCTCGGGGGATCTGTCAGGTGACGGCTGCCATGTCCGCTGTTAGAGAGCCATTTCTTTGGCTTAACGTTTGATTTTCTCTTAAAAGCAGAGCCCTCACTGGCAGAGGAGAAGACGAATTAGCCTTGATTCTGAATTCTGTGAGTTGCATGCAACAGGTTTTAAGAAAAGTATGGGAGGAAGCTTTAGGGATGCCTCCTATCTGAAAGGAAAGAGCCATGACAGCAAAGGTTACAGAGACCAGCCAGTTTTCCGCGCTGCCCCGATTCCAGCTGTGCTGGGCTTGGGTGGCTCCTCACATTTTCCACAGTGTCTTCTCTGCTGTGTCTCCTGTGAATCTCTGAACAACCCTGTGAAGCAGGGATCGTCCCCATTTTACAGATGAGGAAAGAGAAGGCTACTCCCCATTCTCTAACGGTTCCAAGCAGAGCAGCCAACGTTGGGAGGGGGGGCACTCCTGGGCCCAAGTGCTTCCTATCTCACCTCTGCTTTGTGTCATGGGGGACGGGGCAGAGCTGGAGGGAAGGGGAGGAGGTACAGAAAACGAAGGCCCCATAAACGTGACAAGGGTCTGCCCACCCTAGAGGGCTGGGATAGTGCGCTGCATTCAGGCTGGCCACGTTAAATTTGGTGAGTTAATTGCTGAGACCCACGCTGACTAACGAGGGGGCCCCTGCCTCTCCCTCTGCCTGGAGTGCTCAGCCAGGCGTCCCTGGTCCTCTGATCCCTTAGCTCTCAGCGGTCACTCTCCAGACAGGCTTCCCATTCCACACCATTGCTCTCCGCCTTGCACCCTGCCTAACCTTCATCGGCGCCCCTGACGGTTTCTTGTCTGTAATCTCTTCCCCTCACTAGCGTGTTATTCTTCCTAGCACCTGAATCAGTGCCTGGTACGGAGGTGGTGTTCAGTAAATGAATGAATGAATGAGCAGGTGATGAATGAACTGGGCACTTTCTCCTGCCACCCCACACTGACCCTGTGGGAGGCGTCCGAGGGGCACACGCTGATTCCAGCCACTTAATCCTGACATTCAATAAAACAGAGTAGGTGGTGTCCTTAGTAACAGGCCATGTGGGCCCTCCTATGAAGGCTCCAGTGGAACCTGTGAAGTGTTTAAAAGACAGAGATGTAGCATCAGCTCATTTATGCGGATGAGAAGCTGTCCTGGGGATGACATTCAGCTGCATTTTCATGAAAATGACATTGCAGGATTCTGACCAGCTCTCATCCACTCCATTTCTGCTTCTGTTTCTAGGGTTTAGCATGATTGTTTAAGAGACTAAAGGAAGGAAAAGCAGTCTCTAGACGCTCATAATAAAACCAGGACCCATGGCAATAGCTACTAAAACCAGGACCCATGGCAATAGCTACTGTCTGTGGACCGCTCGCTGCGTGCTGAGCGCCAGACCAGGAAGCTGGGTTGTGTTATTCTCACCTAATCCTACATCAGCCCGTGTACAGATGAGAAAAGTAGGGCTTCAACCAGCTGGCGTTCTGCCTTCACAGTTTCCTTTTCTTTCCAGGTCCTGGGGTTGCTCAGAGTGGACAGTCAGACACCCAGGACATTGTGCCCAGTCACCTCAGTTTGCTCTTTTCTAAGCTCTGAGGGTCATCCTGCAAAATGGGGGCAATGGTGTCTCCTCCTTTTGGAAAACCTGCCTTGTTCTCCGGCATCTTGGGAGTTTCCCAGCCTGCTTTGGTCCAGGTCTGGCTTGGTGTGTTCAGCAAAGCAAATGCAAGTAAGGCCTGGCCTTCCAGCTCCCATCTCCCCAACGCTGTCACAGTCTCTCCCCAGCAGTGCCTGCACTGGCTCATGGCCACGTCTGTCTAGTGGGCTGCGTGCCAGAGGGTTTTCACGGGTTGTCCGGGATCATATGCTAAAAGCTCAGTGCCTGACAGGGAGGACACTCAGTAAACCACAGTTGCCCTGCACTATTTTTCTGTTTCTGATTCATTTCCTACTCTTGCTAATGCCCCCCGTGTCATTTTTCCATGCCACCATCTAAAGTGACACACACGCTCCCTCTGAGGGGTGAAGATAACATGAGGTGGGAATTCCCTGGGGGTCCAGTGGTTAGGACTCCGTGCTTTCATTGCCAGGGGCACGGGTTCAATTCCTGGTCGGGGAACTAAGATCCCGCAAGCTGCATGGGGCTGCCAAAAAGAAAAAAGAAAAAAAGATACAAGAGGTATACTCCAATAAAGATGTTTAAAAAAAAAATAAAAGATACACAAGGGAGGAATCCCGTGTCCCAGGCACCGGCCAAACACAGTGTAACTTCCTGCAGAGGGCTCAACAGCCAGCAGCCTGAAGGCATCAGGCCTCCCAGGAGCCCAGTTGACAGGATAGGAACATTCCGGGCTCCTTTCAGCAGCATGTGGACAGAGCCCCACAGGGAAATGTACACAGGAGACCTGGATTCTGTTCCTGTCTAGCTCTGAGGTTTATTCCCTAGGTGTCCCTAGGTGACTGTTGGGGGCAGTCCTCCCGGTGGAAGCTGACGTGGGAGAGGATGGCTGCCTAGCTCTAACCTCCAGCTCGTAGAAGACATTTTCTCCCCACTTGCGGACATTCGTCAGGACATCGGAGTTCTCACCCTTCTTCTGCTCCTAACTTGTTATGTGACCTGAGGTAGGTCACTTAGCCTCTCTGAGACTCAGTTTCCTCTCCTACAGGGGGAGGGTGATGGGCTGGACTCAACTCTAGAGCCGTGAGACTCAAGTCTGCCTTTTAGGGTCACCTGTGGACATTTTTGGCAACCAGACTCCACTCCAGGCCGATCAGAGTGGTCCCTTGGTATCCGAAGGGCATTATTCCCAGGACCGCCCCCCCCCGCCCCCTGTGGATACAAAAATATGGGGATGCTCCAATCCTTTATATTAAATGGCATAGTGCAGTCGGCCCTCCGTATCCACAAGTTCCGTATTCGCGAATACGCAGGGTTGGCCGACTGCACCTGAGAATCTGGGGGAGCGGTCCCGGGGGTTCCCATGCACTTGGGAGGGAGGGGAATTCTGGAATGGATGGCTCCTCCCTCCCCCTCTCCCAGCGTTGACCTTGGTAAAGGCCCAAGCCCCACCCCCCGCCCCACCCATCTCCTCCACGCCCACCTTGTACTGTTTGCCACGGATACGTTTCCCAACTCAAGGATGGATGTGTTTAAGCCCAAAGCCCCTGAGAGTGGAAAATGTCAACTCACTTTCTCATCCTGCGTCCGTGGGTGTCTGGATGTGGGCTGTTGCGGGGACAGGCCCTGTGGGCCCAGGTTGCTGTGGGGCTGACTCAGGGACTGTGGGCCTCCAGGAGAAGGTGGGCAGGTCCTGAGGACATCTGAAGGCTTCACAAAAGACAGTGACAACAGACCTCTGTATTTGCGAGTTTTCAAAAGGGGGAATTCCTGCCTGTCATAAGCTCTCCTTCTCTGATGCTGACAGTTTCTTATTGTTGTTAGAGGTGATTATTTGCAGACAGGAATGAAAAACAGCCCCTCTGCTCTTTCTCTGCTGGCTGAGAAGAGGGACATCTGCTAGCTCCAGGGCCACCATCAGTGGGAATGGAAAACATCAACTTCCTTCTATTTCCCAATCTCTGGCCTTGTTTTTCTCCTTCTTTCCTTTCTTATCATTTCTTTGGCCTTTCATCTCCTTTCCCATTCTTCTCTTCATTCTTCACACCATAATGTTTACTTAGTTTCGAATGTTCTCTTCTGGTTGAGAGTTGGCTTGGTCCAGGCTAAGTGGAAATAAACAGGATTAGATCTGTTCTGTGCTGAGAAGGATGAAGATAAAGATCGATGCCAGATATGGTCGTGATGATGAAATTTGGGGGCAGAGGGCACCAGGAAGGGACGGACCCGTTCACAGGAGACGTGTCATTCACTCTTATTAGCATGTGCAGCACAGAGTGAGACAGAGATGTGATTCCAGCATGCTCCAGTACAGCGTTTCTCAGAGTGTGGTACCCAGACTAGCAGTGTCAGCATCACCCGAGACCTTGTTAGAAATGCAAGTTCTCAGGTTCTATCCCAGACCTGCTGAATCAGAAGTTCTGGGGGTAGAGCCTGGGAATCTGTTTTAACAAGCTCTAGGTGATTCTGATGCATCTTGAAATTTAAAAACCATCGCTTCTAGTGTGTAGATATCTCGATTGTTATCATTAAGTGAACGATTGTTTGTTGATGTGGAAATGGCCATGGGGGACCCCAGATGTCTGAGGAAGGCTGAGTAGGAGACAAGGGGGAGGACCAAGGAGGAGTGAGAGGTGGGGTATTCACAGCAGGGGAGACTGTTGTGTTCCATTAAGGACTTGCATTGGTTAAGGGGAAGCCTGATTGGTTAGGGGGAGGCTGATTTGGGGAGTCAGGAAACTGGGAGAATTTAATTCAAAGAAAAAAATCCTTGTTCCCGAGGGTGATTTTTGCACGATCCAAATAAAATAACTAAATAACTCTGCTCGGTTCCAGAGCAAAGGCTAAACGAAGAAACCACTTGGTTCTTAAATGATTTCTGATAAATCGAGAAGAGTGTTGCTTCCAAAAATTACGGACCTTTCAAATATACAAAGAACTTCAGAGAGCAATATAAAAATACATGAATAGTGATTTAACAGTGACAACATTTAACACACAGTAGATGAGAGCATTTTATTATATTGGCTTCAGATCTTTTTAAAGAAGATGCGGTTGGATGCCCCACCGTCCACCCCCATTACTAGGTTTTACACATTAACATAAATGGAGGGATTCTGCTGTCCTCTTTCTTCTCTCCATGTTGTGGATTCTGTCTTTGTTGCTACCCGTGGGTGTGGCTCATTTTCATGGCCGGGTGGTAGGTGTTTCGTCACGTGGACCCTTCTCATCCTCATGGGCATTTAAGTGAAGATGCTGTACAGTGTTTCCATGTATTCATGTGGGATAGTAAACACTGGACGTGGGAAATTATCTTTGAATATATTTAAAAAGAGGTTTTGGGGTTGTTTTCTTCCAATTTAAGTATAAAGGTCTCCAGATACACAGCTGGGGCTACGTTTTCCAAGAAAAAATGCCTTTGTCCGTCAACCCATTCTTTTCTTCCTACACTCATTCAGCCAACCGTTGTTGAGCAGGTATCCCGGGTCAAGCACTGTGCTGGGTGCTGGGAAACAGGGGGCCAAATCCTAGAGGTCCACAGAGACTGCAGAGTCGGGATGCCTGGAGCTTCTGCCTTTGTGGAGGCGGCAGAATATCTGTCCAGTTGCCTGGGCAACTCCAACCTGGAAAATGAATGAGCCCATCACATTCCATCCGCATGTTTCTAGTTTTCCTAGAACCCCAGCTGCTTCACGGAAACAGACCCCCACCCCCGCCCCAAGAGTCCCAAGTGTTAGAACTGATGGCAGCTCCCTGGATTTGGAGGACCCACCCTCCCCGGGGCGCTGGACTCTGCCTGCCAGCTGCTCCGAAGTGAACTATTGACTCTGTCCAGTCGGAGGCCCGTATTCAGTAAACAAAGATTCTTTCATGCATTACTTTTGAGAGTCCACTATTGCCAGACCCTCTAAGGGGCACCAGGGATGTATCAGTGGCTCAGACTGACTCGGCCCTACCCAGGGGAGACCCACAAGGGGAGAACCACACCACAGCGATGGGGGTGGGGAGGACAGAGACCATGGGAGCACTGAGGGGGCCCTAACATAGTCCTGGGGGGACAGGAGAAGCCCTGCAGCCTGGGACGGGAGGAAGGAAGGAGGAGATAGGCTGTGGTGTTAATCTGATGCAGCAGTGTGACTGGGCTAGGGGACGCCCAGATAGCAGGCGAAACATCTCTGGGGATGACTGTTAGGGTGTTTCCAGAAGAGACTAGCGTTTGAACCAGTAGACTGAGTAAAGCAGAGGTCCTCTCCAGCGTGGGTGGCATCATCCCCCCACCCCAAGGCACCCGAAAAGAACAAGAAGCCAGAGGAAGGGTGAACTCACTCTCTCTCTGCTTGAGCTGAGACATCCGTCTTCTGCTGCCTGCAGACATCACTCATGGTTCTCTGCCTTTCAAACTCAGATCAGGACTTAACCATCAACCCCGCCCCCCACTTCTCAGGCCTTTGGACTCGGGCCGAATTACGCTGCCAGCTCTCTTGGTCCTTCAGCTGGTGGACAACTGGTCACGGGACTTTTCAACCTCTGTAACATGTGAGCCAATCCGTAGACTAAATCTCCTCTTGTATATGTCTCTGTATGTCCTGTTGGTTCTGTTCCTCTGCTGACCCCTGACTAATCCACAGGCCAAGGTGGAGGAAATGAGACCCAGCTGGGGCACGGGCCAGAGCCTGGCCTCTGCAAGGATCTGAAAAGAATTCAGGGCAGGGGCCAAAGGACTAAGGGTGGCAGGGCAGTCCGGGAAGAGGCAGGCCTCCTCCCAAATTCTGTTCCTGATTTGCGCCAGAAAGGCAGACAAGCGAAAGCCGGGCACGAGTCAATTCTCAGCCTATCCCCTGTGCCTGGAGCTCTCTCCTGGGTGGGGCGATGGCATCCAGGGCGCTCCTGATGGGTCGCCTCTTGCACCTTTCAAAGCTTTCCAGCCACTGATCGGGGTAGAGGAGGTGGGGAGGGTGGGGGTGCACCATCACCTCCCGGCCGAGAGATCCCGCGCTCAGCAAACGTGTGCACGCTAAGCCTTATCCCCCGTGTTTATTTATAAGATTGTTTGAGATGCTGGTCCATTTGGTGACCAGACACTGGGCCTGTCCTTCCGTGTAGCTGACAGTGGGCCGACTGGCAGATGCTGCGGTTGAGGATCAGGGCTGCAGACAATGGAGGCTTTAATCCTATGAGCAGTTCGAAGCCAAGTCTGGAATTAAGGATGACTCTTTACCCAACGCACACTCTTACCCAACAAATCAGTGAGATGGCGTGATGTCTGGAGACCTGAAGCATGTCTGTCCGTCTCAGATGTGATGGAGCTGGTGGGGGCCACAGGTTCAGGTCGTAAACTTTGCACTTTACTTGAAGCCCTTTTCTGGTTCTGTTAGTGGCTCTAATGCCATACTTACACTTAACTTTAAAATGATTTTACATCTCCAGTTTCCTTGGGGTGTGCAGATGAATAAGCCCAGATAGAGGGGTTTTCACGTCCAGTTATCATTTGGGGTGAAGCTTCCACTGTAACTGCACGCAGTCCTGCTGAAGAAAATAATCAAAGCTGACGGGAAGCAGCCTTTCTCCCCAAGGGGAGAAAGAGCCCTTGGTCTGCCTTGGGGCTTGAGGAGAGGCTGAGTTTCCTTCCCCAAAAGCAATCGTTCCCTGCTGACTGCAAGTTTCTGTCCTGTTTATTGTTCTGTTTAGAAGTCTGGGAAGACAGGAGGAAGTTGCAGAAGTACCTCCAAACCGTTGATTCTGGGGCCTGGTGAGGGGAATCTGTCAGCATTCACTGCAGACTCCACCCGGACCCACTGGGATGAAGATTTTCCCAGGGATGGGTTAAGAGCCACCTCCAGGGGTGGCTGTACTCGCCGGCGTTGATCTGACAGTCACCGACTTCTCTCTTTGCCAAGATCCCCTCCACCCACTTAAGAGACCAAAATTCCCCCTTTACCACCTTCTCCTTCTTGTTGCCCCAGAATGGGGGAACTCACGGTGAGCACACGGGGACACAGGTCCAAAAATAGACTAGACCAATGGCAGCGGGAAGAGAACTGCAAAGGGGTTGATGATTGCATCAGTAATCAGCACGAGTGCAGCTCTGAACCTCCTGGTAAGGAAAGGGAAAAAGAAAGGAAAACAGGATGGTATGCGGCCCTTATTGTCTAATAAAGGAAAACATACCAGTTCTTCAGGGAACTTTTTTTTTCCCTGGCAACGAATTCTTGGAAGAATTTATGTGACAGAACGCTGCAGGGAAGCATCCTTGTGTTGGGAAGGAAGCCACCTAGTCTGAGGGGCTTTGGAAATTCCAGGCGTATATGTGGGACGGGGGCCAGGCCGGGCCGCCATCATGGTCCAGCGGGCTCCAGGGAGGGAGGTGCTGGGGGGGGGGGGGGATCAGAGGATGTTCCCCCGGGATGGGGGAAGGAGCTGGGGTGATGCCCCCAGGTACTAGAGGCAGAGGCCAAGTACCTCTGTTATATCCCGGCTGGAGCAGGCGAATCACAAAGCTCAGAATAAGTGGTCCTCGATTCACCAAAGCCAGAGAAGCAGCCCTGGGCATCTGGGAGAAAGAAAGGAGCCCGGGGAGCTCCTGAGGGATAAGGGCTGCAGCTCTCGGGACTCTTCAGGCTCTGGGTCCTAGGGTGGGTCAAGGCTGAGAAAGGGATGCTGGAAGGGAAGAAGAAAGAGGGAAGGAAGGGAAGGGAGGAGGGGAGGGAGAGGCAGAAAGAAGTGGGAAGCTGGACGGAGAGAGAGCAGGACGGAGGGCACAGGGGACATGGGTCCCGGCAGGAGACAAGGCCGAGGCTGTGATGAGGCCTTCCGCCGCTTCTGCTGTCTGGCTTCCGGTGACCATCCAGGGGCATCATGGAATAAAAACTTAGCAGCGAGGGCGGGCTGGCGGGTGTGGAATGTTGTCCAGGGCGGAGGCTTCACAAGCTGTCTTCTAGGGAGGGTCCAGGCTAAGAGGGGAGGCCAGGGCCTTCAGGGGAAGGATTGCATAAAGGGGTCTGGGAAGGGTTTTGCTGGGGACGTAGACCTGGGTTTGCGGGTGGGTCTTGTAGAAGCCGTGGGTGATTCTGCCTCATGTTCCCCTCATGCCCTAAACAGCCCCCCACTCCCCGCTGCAACATGTGTTAAAGTCACATCCGTTTTGGGGGAGGAGGGAAGAGACATATCGGCAGAACGAAGGGTTAAATAAGTGACTGGGAGACAGAGGGTGTGAGGATTCGTCCATCTGAGGAGTCAGAGAGGAGGGGCTATGGCTCGGGCCTCGTCTGAAGGAGGCGGTGAGGCCTCCACCAGGCTGGGAGGTCTAAGGACAGATGGAGACAGGAGGCGGTCCACCTGCTTCTCTGCCGTCCGACTCCTCCACCTGCTGGTGCGGCTCAAGCTCCCCCAGGCCGCCCCCAGGAGGGGCGGGCTGTGGGGGTCTTGGTCCCCAGTGGGGCCCCCCTGCCTGGGCATTGGATGGGCGCACAGCCCAAAGTGAGCCCACCTTCCGCCTCAACTCACATCTGAGGAGCCCCCTGCACCAGGCAGAGCTTAGGAAATCCACTCCAGCTGTCCCCACAGACCCTTCACGCCGCACGGACGGCACAACCCGGCCACCCAGGACTCGAGAGGACTCAGCATGGCTGAGGACCTCCCCACCACCCCAGCTCCCCCGCAAGCCAGGAGAAGCAAAGATGCTTCAGGGAACAGAAAAGCATCTCAAGAGATGCCCAGGGACTTCCCTGGTGGTCCAGTGGTAAAGAATCCACCTTCTAATGCAGGGGACTCAGGTTCGATCCCTGGGGAGGGAACTAAGATCCAACATGCTGCGGGGCAGCTAAGCCCATGTGCCACAACTACTGAGCTCGCACGCCTCAACTAGAGAGAGAAAACCCACCGCCACAACTAGAGAGAAGCCCGTGTGCCACAATGAAGAGCCCGTGTGCTGCAACGAAAGATCTCTCACGCTGCAACTAAGACCCGACACAGCCCAAAATAAATTAAATAAGTAATAAAATAAATCCTAAAAAAAAAAGAGAGAGAGAGATGCTCAATTTGACTCCCTTGAGATTTCTGGAAGAGGTTCTATCCCCAAACCAAACAACTCACCCACCAAACTGCAAATGTCAACGTCATTGTAGACAGGAAAAGAAGATACGTAGATCACACTTTGCGTGAGCTGTGAGATCTCTCACCCCAGGGTCTTCCCTGTTCTCCTGTACGCACCCCTCCCTTCTGTACTGAATTTAGAGCAAACTGTAATTTGCAAGTAGATTTCGAATGTTTAAATATATGAACCACGGTTTGTTTAGCAGGAGTGAAAAATTAATTTTTCTACATTTAAACCTCTTGAAATTTTTATAGAAACTTACGTTTTCATCAGAAAAATAAAACGATCTAGTTCTACTAGAAATCACATTTTCTAGGAACTTCGAATTTTCCCCAGACAAAGCCCCCAGGGTCGAGGTTTGCTGTTGGTGTCAACAGCTGAGCAGTGGCCATGACTCAGCTGATTCAAAATAAACCTGAGTGTGAATTCTCCCCTTCCAAGATTCGGATCTCATCCTCGGTACCCACCCCGTGGCCACCGCGTCACCTCCGTAACATCTGCTCAGGAATGTCGCAATTCTCCCTGACTCACGGGGGAAACACAGGCTGCAAGTGGCCGAGGAGCTCACACACGTGGGGTGGGCAGCACGTCACCTGCAGGGTGAGTCAGCAGCCAACAGATGCGTCCCAGGAAGAGGGGCAGAAAAAACAAGCGAGTGGCTCGTCCCTGGGAAAACGCGATGGCATGTTTGTTTTATGATTTTGGTGGAATGCTGCTGGTCAGGAGTGAATTGTCATATTCTTCGACCAAGCTGGTCGAAATAGAAACAGCTGGTTCTCTGGGCAGGCAGAGGTCAAGGCTGTGTGCCCTTGTGCCCCGGACCAGCCCGTGTGCTGTCAGGGGGCAGGGGTCGGAGGCTCTCCTTCCCTCCGCGGGCTCGGGTCAGCTCCCACCCCTGCAGTTCCTCCTGCCACATTCACAGGGCCCCTTGTGACTGCAAAAAGGGAACTCTCAGCCAGGACACAAAGCGAGTGTTTTGAACTCACTGTCAGGGCTTCCTCTGACCCTGCCCTGCCGACAGTCCCGCCACCTGCTTTGGAAATAGGACACAGGGTCAAGTGGCAGGCTCCCCACTCTCCCAGGCCCATCACAATGCAGAGCTGAGAGCGGCAAGAGTTTGAGCTTCTGCGTTTGGAAGGTCAGGGTGATCCCAGCTCCGGAGAGCTCTGACTGGGTGTCGTCATGGCCAAAGTCACGGTGGGGGGGGACGTTTGGCACCGCTTAGCTCTCGAATACACTCACAGAGGAGGGTGTCAGCGCCGTAGTCCATGTGATCCGTGTGACAGCCCAGTCCTCCAGAGGGTCCCCTTCTGAGAATGAGAGGGTCCTCGGCCTTTGGGAGTGCTGGGGGGCCAGGTGCAGCCACTCAGAGTATCTGTTATGTGTCAGACCCTCTCTGGGCCCAAAGCTGCTCCAGGTGGGGGGAGGGAGAGCCCAGGAAGTGGGAGGCTGGTGCTCTCAGGAGCCCCTGGAAGAGGCTCTGGGGCTGAGGGTCAGGCGATCGTCATCAAGGTTGGGCTTCAGACAAGGCCCATCAGAAGGAAGCTTTTGCCCTGAGCTTTGAAAGTTGAATCCAAATCTCCCCGATTTGAATTCTTTTTCTTTTGTCCGTCTCTCAAATTCTGGCTTTCTCCTCCTGGTCCCTCTGCAGCCCAGGACCTTAGTCCAGCTCCCTGATACCTAAAGCCTCCTACCCGGGTCCTGCCCGGGTCTGCCCACTCGTCTGCCTCTCGCTCTGCGGTTGCATCCATCGTGTCTCCTCGCTGGGAGAATCTGCCTTCTAAGAGCCCCCAGTGTTTAGTTATTACGGTCGTGACTTCTGACCGTTTCCCGAAAATGCACACAAATAAAAACATAAAACAAAGACACAATTTTAGGACGTTGAAGGCACCTTGAATCTAGGTTAGGTGCCACTGGATGCATTAACCTCTGACCCATATACATAAGTCCCCACACCCACGCCAAGCTTTCTGGCAGCAAGTGTGAAATGAGCCCTCATTAGGATCTTTCTTGAGCCTGACCTACGTTTTTGAGAATCTAATGAAAACCATGGATTTTTTTCCCCCATAAAAATGCACATATCCTAATACATCTAAAATTTAGCATTCATTTTCAGAAGTTTCACACTCCTCCTGCTGTTCATGAAGATTCAGCTCTGCTTTCTGATAGCATTCAATTAATTCTGAGTCTAAGCGCCCCCCCTCCCCTGATGCCCCAGTTAGGATGGTTCCTCCACCGTGGGGTCTCCCCTAAACCCCCAGCTGGAAATCCTCTCTGCTTCCTTGGGTTTCCCCACTTGTTCTGTGGCTCTTCACCCTGTGACACCCCAGGGGTCAAGGCTATGTGTTCCCACTACCTCTTGCCACGGCACCTGGATATATGGTCAACACTTCATTTTTGAATTCATTCAATTTTTGAATAGGTCTCAGGGAATGAGGGATTATGGTTTTCTTCTTCAATACACTGGACATTTTGTTCTGTCTCACCCAAATGTTAACACAGGTTGAGCAGAACACAACTTGGTTGGATTTAAGTTGGCTTATTGGGTCAGAAATATAACAGAAACTAGGAGAAGGGCAATTGATAAAACTTGGTGTAAGGAGACACCAAAAAGTGTGAGAATTTTTAATCTATGGAGATGGTGACTCAGAGGTCGTGTATGTATTGATAATATCAAGGAAATCATGAAAGCAATCGGTAGCCCATACTGGGATTTGCTTACCAAAATTGAAAATACTGAAATGAAGGGGGCCTGCAAAAATGGAAAGAGACAGCATCTTCTCTTGGCTTTAACACTAATCTGTGTAGCGAGGAAGGGAAACCTATGGCTGTCATTATCCTGAGAGTTTATGTAAGTCATAGCCACAAACAGGCTCAAGAAAGGTTTAGAGGTTGCTGAAAGAAATTAAAGAAGACCTAAATAAATGGAGAGACACCCTGCATTCATGAGTAGGAAGACTTAATATGGTCAAGATGTCAATACTACCCAAAGCAATGTACAGATTCAATGCAATCCTTTTAAAGTTTCAGCAGCCTTTTTCATGAAGAAAAAGACATGAAGAAGCCTATTCTCAAATTCACATGGAATCTCAAGGGCCCCCAAATATCCAAAACAATCTTGAAAAAGAAAAACCAAGTCAGAGAATTTACACTTCCTGATTTCAAAACTTACGAAAAAGCTACAGTAATCCAAACAATGTGGTACTGGCGTAAGAATAGGCATACAGATCAATGCAATAGAATCAAGAGTCCAGAAATATACCCGTACATCTTCGGCCAGTTGAATTTTTGACAAGTGCCAAGTCCATCCTGCGGGGAAGAAGAGTCACTTCGACAGATGGTGCTGGGACAACTGGATTTCCACATGCAAGAGAATGAAGTTGAACTTTTACCTCATACCACATACAAAAATTAACTCAAAATAGATCAATGACCTTAATGTAAAAGCTAAAACTATAAAACTCTTAGAAGAAAAATAGGAGTAAATCTTCATTGTGTCATATTTGGCAATGGACTCTTAGATTTAACACCAAAGCCATAAGCAACAAAAGAACAAAACAGTTCAGTTGGACTTCATTAAAATTCAAAAGTTTTGTGCATTATCAAGAAAGTAAAAAGGCAATCTACAGAATGGAAGAAAATATTTGAAAATCATATATCTGATGAGGACTTGATATCCAGAATATATAAATTACTCTTACAGCTCAACAACAAGAAGACAAATAGCTTAATTAAAAAATGTGCAAAAGACTTAAATAGACATTTCTCCAAAGAAGATATACAACTGGATAATAAGCATATGAAAAGATGCTCAACATCATTTATTATTAGGCAAAGAGTGAATTATTAGGCAAATCAAAACCACAGGGACATACTATATACCCACTTGGATGGCAATAACAATAAAAAAATAATAAAAACAGAGAAGATGTGGTGAAATTAAAACTCTTGTGCATTGCTAATGAGAATGTAAAATGGTGCAGCTGCTCCAGAAAAGAGTTTGGTGGTTCCTCAAAAATCTAAAGATAGAATAACCACATGACTCAGCAATTTCACTCCTAGGTACACAACCCAAAGAATTGAAAAGAGGGGCTTACACAGATACTTCATTGCAGCGTTGTTCACAATAGCTAAAATGTGGAAACAATACAAATGTCCATCAACAAATGACTAGATCAATAATATGTGGTGTATACTTGCAGTGGAATATTATTCAGCCCTGAAAAAGAATGCAGTGCTGATCCGTACGGCACCATGAATGAACCTTAAAAACATTGTGCTAAGTAAAGTGAGCTAGACACAAAAAGACACATATTATATGATTCCACTTAGAAGGGGTGCCTAGAATAGGAAAGTTCATAGAGAGAGAAAGTAGAATGGTGCTTACCAGCGGCTGGGGGAAGAAGGACTGTGTTGGGGGGAGTGGGTTATAGTTTAAGGGCACAGAGTTTCTGTTTAAGTTGATGAAAAAGTTTTGAAAATAGTGGCGATGGTTCCATAACACTGTGAATGGACTTAATGCCACAGAGTTGTACACTTTTTAAAAAAGAAACGTTTAGAGAAGTGTGTGTCACATCATAGGTTATCAAGAACATGGAGGGATGAACCACTGGCCTTTGCAGTGGCCTTTGTCCCAGAGCTTCATTCCTCACCATTGACAGGCTCTTGCCTCAGCTACGAAGGCACCCGTGGGGTCCACAGGACTAGGTTGAGGGTAAGCTTTCAGTTCTGCAGAGACCTGTCCTGGGATGCCAATAGATGTAGTGATTGCAGACATCCCTCAGGCAAAATGGAATGGCCTTGTGCATTTCTGGAAAATCCAGAGGTGCTGGCCACTAGAGTGTTTTGGACCATCAGATGTTTCCCAGGTAGGGAGAGTCCTCCTGGCATAAAATTTTCACTCCTTTAGAAGACGAGGGACAACGAAAGAAGCTACATTTTATTAATTTACTGCTAAGAAAGAAACACACACACTGACACACACACACACAAGCTCTCCCAAAAGAGAGAGACATCAATTACAGATATTTGCAATGACTACCCTCTATTAGCAATGACTACACGCATTTGGCATGCTTGCAGCCCAGAACTCCTTATCTTGTGCCCTGATGGCATGCCCACCCAGGCTACTGTCATGGACCCCGTGGCGTTTTAGGGTAGTTCACTGCAGGCTTGGCAGTGTCGCCGGCAGTATTAGTTAAGATTCCATCATTGCTAGAGATAGAGTCCAGCCAGCTCAGACAAAAGAACGCAAGGGCAGTTGACAAGGAAGCTCAGGGAATTTGGGAGTGGGGGAACCCCGGCTGCTTCCAGAGGGCTGGGAAGGCAGTAAGCACAGCCCTTGCCTCATAGAAGAGGCTGTCTGTCCCACGTCCCAGCTGGACCCACTGCCCCTCTGTCCCTGCTTCACTACTGCAGATGCCACACCCTGGGTGAGGACCTGGTTGGGTCACACACCCCTCTGGGAGTGGCCAAGGGCAGGGAGAGAAAGGATTTTGCTTCCTAGACTTCCATGGTGGAGGGTGACACCTACAATATTCTCCCACATGCCCCAAACACGATGGGGGAGGAGTCATCCCCAAAAGGTGACTGGGGGGCCAACCGGAAGTAGGACTGGACTGGAAGAGCCGGAAACCCAGTACATACAGTAAATCATAGCCCTCCCAGGTAAATATCCAATTCCCACTGGACTGAGAATCAAGGGTCAAGACCCATTCAAGGCTTTATAAGTATTTCCTCTCTAGGAATCGCAGGGTATGTTTGTGCATCTGGAGTAGCTGGTGCCTGATGGAGAATTCATGGGTTTTTTACTTCAGCAGAACACCCTAAGCTCTCTCTGCTCTCCCGTAGAAAGGTGACGCCCCAGCTGCCTTACTCTCAAAGTCTTGGCGGCAGTGGCCCCAAGTCCTCCCCACCAAGGCCAAGGCCGAGGAGACTGCTCCTGGCACGTCAGTGGCAGGGTCATGCTTCCTCAGGGCAGAGGCACGGAGGGACCCCTTGGGCAGAGTGTGGAAGTCTGGAGATGTCACCCCCTTCTCCTTGTGCAGCTGACCACTGGGACATAGAAAATGACTCAACTGGAATGAGTGACAAGTGCAACTTGTTCCTGGTCTTAGCAAGGTGCACTTCTGCGCTGGTGCCAGGTGAGAGGCGGGGCAGGGAGCCAGGAGAGGGGTCAGGGCCCAGCTGGCAGAGAAGGGCAGTCAGCGCCCGGGGGTGGTGGGCGCGGTGTGGGAGCTTGTTTGCCCACAGTAGGGCTACAGCAGCAGCCAGGGGCTGAGATCACAAAGGGAGGAGTTGCAGAGGAGGGGCCAGGTCGTAGATCAGGAGGGCTGTGCCAGGCCTGTCATCTGAGGAGACGTGCCAACCCTCAGATAGTCCCCAATGGACAGATGAAAAAATGGGCAAATCACCTCCCTTCCCCAGGGCAGGACACCGGGCCAGTGAGCGGCAGAGCCGGGGTTCAAACCCCAGTCCCTCTTGGTCAGACAGAACAGCAAGCAGGATATGAACAGGGACGGGTGGAGATGCAGGGACAGTGTTGTGACCCGAGGGGAGGATGGATTTGCTTAGACAGGGGACAGGCCTTCCTGGGAATTAGGAATGGAGGGTGGGTAACAGGGAAATGAACCTGTTACCCCAGTGGAGAATGGCCTCAGCGGCCTGAGACGTTGTCTCTCCCTTTCCTGTCCCTTCCCGCAGTGACTGACTGTCATAGCTTCAAATGACATTTGAACTTTGACCCCAGGGCACAGCCAGGTTTCACCTCAATGAACTTTGCAAAGGTAACGGAATTCAAGGCTGGTTCAAAGCTTGGTGTGCATACTTCCAGCAGAGGGCTGGTTCTCAGTGTTATCACATGGGAAGGAGATTTTGTGCACGTGGGGAGGTGTGGGCCTCGGGGATGGGTTTCTTAAAAGGCCCCGAGAGCCTGACACAGGATGCCACCCCTCTCTCTGCAGGCCTCCCCAGGCACGTTCCCCGGTCCCCCAGCTCTGGCCATCTGGTCTGTGGAGGCTGGCAGGGAATGCCATGCAGAGGGTCTGAGGAAGGTACCCTGTGAATGTCCTGCTGCCCCCCTGCCATCACCTGAGTCAGGGTCAGACCATCCTGCGCTTGTCCCCTAGAGAGGCATTTGCTGCAATTTGCAAGAACGTTTTACTATGGTTTCTAGCCTGCCCGAAATTCATGTTTTCTCTCTTGCACGGATACTCCCTTTTCTCTCTGATATTTGAAATCATGCAAAGATGAAGCCAGGTCAGAGGACACCAGTGACTATTCAAGTTTGATTCATATTTCCTCTCTGGCCTTCTCAACCCACTATGTAAAGCAAGAACTGCATTAGAACAAAATATTGACACGGCAGCTCCTAATAAGATTTCTGGGCATATCCTGTCCTAGGGACCATGTCAGACTCTTCCCAGGACTGTCCCAGGAGTCTCATTACAACCCACAAAGTAGGTTCCGTGACTGGTCCCCTTAACAGATGAGGACCCTGAGGCTCAGAAAGGGGAAGAGGGCAGGCCAGGGTCACACGGCTGAAAACAGCAACACCAAAATGAATCCGCCATGTTGGACACGCCCAACCCGGGCCGCGCTCTATTTCCCTTGGATGCAAAGCTGCCACCTCCCTCCACCCACACCCCTGACCCTAGCGGTCTCTCTCATTAGAAAAGATTCTTCAAGTGAGAATTATCAATATTACTGGGGATATACTTAACTGTCACACTCCACTGCTGCCCGTAATAATTATATCCAATTATTCCCAAAGCTCCCAGCATTACAACCCAATGCTCTGCTGGCATCAGAGAAATGCATTGCTTTCAGGATAGCCCTCAAAAGAGGAAGACAATGAGTCTACCTGGTTCTCAACTGGCTAATTGGTTAAAAAGTGTGAACACCAAATATTTATTTGCTGTGTTTTTGCTGAGCAGTCCTATTCAGAGTGAGATGGGGAGAAGAAGAAACGTTTAGAAAGTTAAGGGGGAAATGCAGGGCAGCACTGTCAATTTCAGGATGAAGCAGTAACGAAGTATCACATGGGGGAAAATCATGTCTGATGCCGGTTGAGGTTACGAATGGAGCATTGCCCGTGTTTGACTCTCTGGTTAACATCGGGAAAGCGTTGGCCTGTCCTCAGGGTTTAGGGCACCACCTGGCTGTGGCCAGTTTGGGGGTTTTAACTGCTGATTCAGCTCCAGCTTGTTCAGAACGGACTGCTTTACTGACCAAGGGAAGAGGACTCCACACTTCTGGTAAAAGAGGCCATTCCTCGTGTCTCCAGGACGCCTCAGCTTTGCTCTCAGCGGGCAGCCACGCTCCGCCTGGGTGCTGAGATCTTCCAAACAAGCGCAGACCCAAACCAGGTCCGAGTTAGGGGTTAAAGTTTCCACGTTCTCGCGCTACCAGCAAAGTTAAAAAATAATGATAATAATGAAGGTCCAACAGGCAGCCGGCATCTAAAGTTCTAGGTGTGAACTGTGTTCATCCTAGCAGCCGGAAGGATACGGCCTTTATAACGGGGGAAGGAGGGGGTGTGGGTAATGCAGTGAGCGTCAGGTCTCCGCGATGGACCCTGGTTCTAGTCAAGTCTATTGTAGTTTGGGAGCCGGGATCCCAGGAGCTCCTCCCCGTGGGGCTCAGGGCCCCACGAGCACTTTGGGCTTCTCTGGGTTGGGCCTGGGCATTCATTCCAACGCTGCTGCTGTGCTGGGGGGCGCTCCCAGACCTGCTCGCTGGCTGGGCTGACAGCGGCCAGGTGGAAGCAGGGGATGCCCCAGGCCCCGCATGCACCACTTCCACACTGGCTCAGATGGACCATGGAAGACGTCCTCAGAGTTCCCTGCGAGTCCCGCATCACTCCTGTTAAACCCCAAACCTGGCCTCCGCCCCTCTCAGCTGCTACAGGCGCAACTGAAAACCTACAATCTGAGGGACCCTGGAACGACCTCAGGCACCTTCCTCTGACCTTGTGAAGGTGGGTGCAGCCTCCTGCATCCCTGCCCGGAGTGCCTTCCTGTCCCAAAGGGCCCCAGTGCCTACTCTGTGGTCTTCATCTCACACTATCTCGGGGAACTGAAGTACAATAGAAAGCTCACTTTTTTCCCAGTTTGGGCGCCTTTTGGATCATTCTTAATACCTTCCGTTTTGCTCTTCCTCAACTTCAAATGTATCAAGATGTCCTGAGGGCAAAAGAACGGGTTTAACTCTCTGATTAGAAGGAACGCTGTTGGCCTAAGCCTCACTCATTTTGAAATCCTGACATTCACAGGCAAAATCACTCCAGCTCTCTTGTTACTTCCTGTGCTTAATTAAGTGTCTCTGCATGTGACTCGACCCTTTTATTTTGCAGAATGACATCAGACTTATTTTCCATTTTAATAGCCTGCTTACTTCATTGATTTTTTTTTAAAATCCAATTTCACTTTCTAGTGCAATTTTTTATCTGTTTTCTTCCCTCCACCCCAGGAAATGCTAACGCCCTCAGTGGCTAAACTCCAACTGTTACGAGTACCTCAGTCTTTTTTGAGTCCAGGGTCCAAAATCAGAATTTGAAGAAGGAACGAGAGGTGTAATTTGAAGAAGGCATGAGAGGTGTAATTCTTGTTTGCTAATTATCTACTGAATACATAATTTCACAAAGTGTTGGAGTTAATATAATTAACTACCTGATGCCACTCCTGACGGGGGTCCCTGAGTCCTGGGGGTGGCATCTGGGTCCCTGCAAGAAGCCACATCTGCTCTGAGAGCCCTTCCTGTCCACAGGACCCTCTCCCTTCTTGTCACTTGCCCCCACGCATTCCAGGAGGATGATTCCAATCTCATAAGTTTGTTTCCAGCTGCCTTAATGTGTATCAGGCAGCCGTGTGACATTTATTAATCTGGATGTGAAGTGTCATGGCTGTTGGGTAAATTCTGTAGTTTGAGGGAGACGTGAGGATTCATCATCTTACTATATAACACAGTTGGGACTCAGGGCTTTATGAAAAAGCAGCCATTTCACATGGCGCCGGACATTTCTTGTTTGTTTACCATCTGATTGGGGTTTCGTTTGTTTGATGCTTGGGTGAGCTGGGGGATTTCATTGTCTGCCTGCCCTGAGGGGTTTTCCTGCATTGAATCTTCATGCCTTGCTTGGTTTCCCAAAAGAAGCCATCCTGGTGAGTGCAGGGAGGGCCCTCGTCCTGGGCCTGGCCCTGCTCATTCCTCAGTGGTAGCACAGGGGACCGTGGCACAGACCGGCTAACAGCGGCCCACGGTGGCCCCAGCCTTGCCTCCTACCAGGAGGAGGCCTGGACATGAGCAGAAGATGCATTTTGTGCTGCCCAGGGCTCTTCTTCCCCGAATCTCAGTCACAAGTAGAGAACGTCCCAGAGCTGAGCACCCTGCAGGATTTGAGTGATACTTTTTTTTTTTTTAATCCAGGAGGAAGCAAAGATATAATGCATGGGATACGCACTCATTAAATATGAGTTTTCTTCTTTTTTAAATATTTGCATAATGACAATTTGAGGAAATGAGTTGGCTGCACGACTGGAAAAAGTCACACTCTAATGTTTCTTTTCCTCCTGAGAAAAATGTTAACTGTCTGCTGTTTACTTTCTTGCTATTCAGATGAGATTAGTCCTTGACTAACGTCCCATTTGAAGCAAAGCTGCATCACGATGAAACAGATCGTGGCGGCTGCTTCAAAACCTTCTTTCTAACCTACTGACTGTGATGAAAACTTGTCCTAAGCACACGGTGGGGACAGAGAAGCAAGAGCTGGGTCCCTGTACTCGAGTTGGTGATGATCACGCAGAAAGATAACTAGTCCAGAGACACGCGTGACGAGAACCGATGGATAGCGGTGGGAGAGTGAGAGATGAGACGTTAGGGTGTGGGTGAGGTAAGATCACCCCAAGTTGCTGTGGGCTCTCGTAGCTTTCCACACCCAGTTCCAAGCTTCTGCTGGCTTCGTCCCATGTGTGATGGTCCCCCAGATCACCCAGGTCCTCAAACCCAGAGACAAGCCCCAGCCCCTCCATGACGTCACACAAAATCTCAGTCTCAAAAGATATTTGTGTATAGAATAGAATTTACTGAGTGGCGGGAGGAGGGTACCTGGCTCATAGAAGGTATTCAATAAATATTTACGGGAGGAATTAATCCAAAGACTCTCCGTTAAACATTAGACACCTTTGTTCTTAGAAGTTTTCAGTCCCCCACCCTTGAGGATCTTACTCTGGGTACTTCATCCTGCATCACAACCCTCCCACCCCTGCTAAGAATGCTGGGTGACCTGGGTTTGCTGCTCAAGGTCTCAGTTAACCCCTCCACTCTCCTAGTCCTGCCTGCTGGGACTGATGTGCTCAGTCATCCCATTTCTCCACCCGAAATGCTCTGGGGGAATGTCTGTGTGTGGGATCACCTCTGCCCGATGCCCCCATCAACAATGGGTGAAGAGGCAGGATGGGAAGGCAGTGGGGTTTTCTCAGGACACCAGCTGCCTTACTCTGCCCCTTTGGGCCTCTTAGCCCGGGTTTCTCTGCTGCACTTGATGTTTTGGCAGAACGGCCTGCCTCTTGGCCCAGTTCCCAGGACACCAGGTAATCAGGTTGTTATCGGGGAAGCTGAGGCCAGCCTCTGATGCAGACGCTCTGCCTCATCTGACCTTCTCCTGGGCCTTCTGCCTACTGGGGCCCTGGGGCCCTTTCTTCACATGGCTGGGCTTCTGTTTGCTCCTCACTTTCCCAAAACTTTCTCAAAACTGAACAATGGGGCTTCCCTGGTGGTGCAGTGGTTGAGAATCTGCCTGCTAATGCGGGGGACATGGGTTCGAGCCCTGCTCTGGGAGGATCCCACATGCCGCGGAGCGACTAGGCCCGTGAGCCACAACTACTGAGCCTGTGCGTCTGGAGCCTGTGCTCCGCAACAAGAGAGGCCGCGATAGTGAGAGGCCCGCGCACCGCGATGAAGAGTGGCCCCTGCTCGCCACAACTAGAGAAAGCCCTCGCACAGAAACGAAGACCCAACACAGCAAAAATAAATTAATTAATTAATAAACTCCTACCCCCAACATCTTCTTTGAAAAAAAAAAACAAAAACAAAAAACTGAACAATGTGTTGTTTAGAGACCGTACGTATGTAGTACAACTTATAAAGAAAAGCAAGAGAACGGCTGACATAGAAGTCAGGAGGGTCATTACCTCTGTTGGAGGGAAGGAGGATGACACCATGTGGGGGAACACAGGACTCTTCTGTAAGATGCTGGTATTTTTTTTTTTTTTTTTTTCTATACGCGCGCCTCTCACTGTTGTGGCCTCTCCCGTTGCGGAGCACAGGCTCCGGACGTGCAGGCTCAGCGGCCATGGCTCACGGGCCCAGCCGCTCCGCGGCATGTGGGATCTTCCCGGACCGGGGCACGAACCCGTGTCCCCTGCATCGGCAGGCGGACTCTCAACCACTGCGCCACCAGGGAAGCCCTTTTCTTTTTTTTAACCATTTAAAAAAATTTGAAGTATAGTTGATCTACAATGTTGTGTTAGTTTCAGGTGTACAGCAAAGTGATTCCGTTATATATATATTCTTTTACAGATTCTTTTCCAATATAGTTTATTATGAGATATTAAATACAGATCCCTGTGCTGTACAGGAGGTCCTCGTAGTTTATCTATTTTATAAATAGTAGTATATATCTATTAATCCCAAACTCCAAATTTATCCCTCCCCCCTTTTCCCCTTTGGTAGCCATAAGTTTGCTTTCCATGTCTGTGAGTCTGTTTCTGTTTTGTAAATAAGTTCATTTGTATCATTTTTTTAGATTCCACATATAAGTGATATCATATGATATTTGTCTTTCTCCTTCTGACTTACTTCGCTGAGTATGATAGTCTCTAGGTCCATCTATGTTGCTGCAAATGGCATTATTTCATTCTTTTTCATGGCTGAGTAATATTCCATTGTGCATATGTAGCACATCTTCTTTATCCATTCATCTGTTGCTGGACATCTTGGCTATTGGAAATAGTGCTGCTATGAACATTGGGGTGAAGATGCTGTTATCTTTTTTAAACTTGGGTGTGGATCCTCAAGTGTTCATTTTATGATAATTCTTTAAACTGCTCGGATCCATTTTACGTGCTCTTCTGTACGTGAGATACAGTTCAAAATGTGCCTGTGTGATATATTTCACAGTAAAAACCATTTATAAGGAGCACCCCTGCCATGACTACCTCCCCTGCCATTTCTCCAAGTCCAGCAGGCCCAGTAGGTCTGGGGAGGACCTACTTCTGCCACTGCTGCCGCCTTCCCTGCCTTCCACACTGACCCGAGCTGCATCCTGTCCTGGCCACGGTCACATGGTAACTTTCTGGACAGCCCACTGTCTTCTCCCCTCCCCACCGGTTCAACACAGTATGGAAACTATAAAAAAGAACGTGTTGCAGAGAACTCTGCTTCCGATTGGAAGCCACCTCCATCCGGGTTCCCTCCCAGGCTGGTAAGTCTGTTTAGGAAGGCATGGACACTTTCTAGAACATGCAGGGGGCTGAGTGACCACCCAGGAAGAGCCCGAGGTCTGGAGTCAGGCCCCTCAGCTCCGCCTGTAAGCAGCACACGTGATTCTTCCTCTGTGCTTTCCCTGGTCATCTTTTGAAATATTTTTAACATTTTCTTTTATATTGGCATATAGCTGATGAACAATGTTGTGATGGTGTCAGGCGCACAGCAAAGCGACTCAGCTCTGCATACACGTGTATCCGTTCTCCCCCAAACTCCCCTCCCATCCAGGCTGCCACATGACACTGAGCAGAGTTCCCTGTGCTACACAGTAGGTCCTTGTTGGTTATCCATTTGAAATGTAGCCGTGTGTACATGTCAGTCCCAAACTCCCTAACTATCCCTTCCCCCACCCTTCTCCCTGGTAACCGTAAGTTCGTTCTCTAAGTCTGTGAGTCTTAACTCTCCTCCAGGACCTAGACCTTTGCTGCTCTCGTACCCCACCTTCCAGGTCATCCCCCCACCTCCGTTCAGTGCGCCTTCTCTGGATTACCCATCCCGCCGTGCTCCTCGTTCAGGGCCCCCAGGCCTCTCCTTGGCCTTTGCCTGTGAACTTGGTGAACATTGCCTGACACTTGTGGAGTCTTTCTGCAAACCGAGCAATGCCGAAGTCAGTCTTGGTGAATGAATGTCCCAACTGCCACCTCCAGGTTCACACAGCGGGCCACCGGGCTGGCGCCAAGAGCCGTTTGGACCCTGAAGCTGGGCCGTTGATCCCACTGACCAGACGCACACTTTCCCTTTGACGTGCATGTCTACAAGGTGGATGTATCGAACCAAAGCTAACGTGTGGACGAGTGGAAGGGGGAACGTGAATACCTGTTGGCTGCAGCCAGTGCTTTGTTGGCAAACACGTGAGGACCTTCTAACTGGAATAGCTCTCCTGTGTGTCTGCAGATCCTTAGTGAGGATCCCAACTCAGTTGGGACAGGGCAGGGGCCATCGGGTCAGACTCGCTCCCCAGGCCATCCTCTCCCGTCCATGGGATGCAGCCCAGTACGGACACCTCAGATGGGCCTGTGGGCACACCCTACCCCTGCCACTACCTCCGTGTGCTCTTGGGCAAGTTGATTAGCCTGTCTGAGTCTTCATTTCCTCAAGTGTCAGATGGGGGTGACAATCTCCTCTTCATGGGGTTGATGGGGCTTAAACGAGATTGCCGAGGTCACCCACAGGCCCAGGACGTGGTACTTCTTGGTCCTCAGGCTGGGCCAGCTTCTTCCTCCTTCCTTCCATCTTTCCTCTATACTTCTGGGGGCTCTTACCTGTGTAAAGGAACATGAGACTACCTCAAAGGACAGCCAGGACTGGCCAGTGTCTCTGCCATTCCCAGGAGCCAGGTAGTCTCTGGCCCAGAGCCCATTCTAGCCCCTCACTCTGTGGTCCCACAGGGGACTCCCCCGTCCTCAGAAGCCCAACCCTAAGGAAGCTCTCTACCCAGCATCCTGGCCTCATGCAAAGAGCCCTGACTGAGGTCTGAAACCACAGCAGCTGAGAGCCAGAGGCCACCGAGCTTGAACCTTCAATTTGCAGAGGCAGAAACAGACCAGAGAGGGCAGCAAATCCAGCCAGGGCTGCCCAGCTTGTCAGCATCACAACCCAGGAGGGAATTCACATAGCTCGACCTTTTGGCCACACCGCCCTGTGCTTTCCTTCCAAATATCCTTGCGGTTGGAGTTTGCTTATTTCCCTTGGTAAGTTATTTCCCTATGGAAGCCATGAATGTCTTCATGGGGATTTCCTAAGACAAGCCAGATAAATTTTAGAACCGTCGTTAAAAAATAAAATGGCACACTGTGAAGAAAAGACTGTGGAGGGGGCCTGCTGGTGACAAAAGATGCTGTCAAAATGCTGGCAGGGGCCTGTCCTGTGGCCGCCAGGCTTGCTGACCACCCCGGCTGTGCACAGATGAAATGTGCACCCAGGTTCCCTTCCCACCAAGAAAGACTGACAGATTCTATTATCTGGTCACGGTTTTGTACAAAGCTTGGAGGCGAGGAAACATGCACTTTCCTCGAATAGTTTTCAAGTCAACAGACAGTTCTGATGTGGGGATAACATCCCAAAGTGAGGGTGCTCGGGCCAGGGTGGGCAGGGCTGCAGCCGACCTGTCTGTCCTCAGTAGGGACAGAGGCTGTCCTGAAGGTTCCATCCTCGGACTGGCCACCAGCCGTCGCTCCTTTGCTACCTCGGCTTTTGGGATCGTACACATCCTTCCTTGACTCTGGAACGCGTCCCCGCAATGACCTCCCCAGCCAGAGAGTGGCCCCCTGGCCAGGCAGACCATCATCTGGGGAGGCAGCCACCTCCAGGGAAGTTGGAGGCTAAGAGCATCCTGTGAGCTTAGACTTGTCACGGAGGCTGCCTGACACTACACGGTACAGCCTCCCCGGCACGGTGTATGGTGCACAGTAGGGCTGTTTCTCTTGGAGAAGGTGGGTGAGTGTGTCAGAGCTGGAAGGTGTGGTAGACTTGCTTGGGTTTCATGAAGCTAAGAAAGTAATGGGGAGTCACTGAGGTCACACAGATGGTTAGGGACCATGGTCCAAGCATTTCAGGATGGACCCAGCATCCAGCCAACACACTTTTATCGAGTGTGTACTATGTTCCAGGCACTGTGCTGGAGCTAAAGGTCCAGTCAAGAATAAGATTGCTTATTTTTGCCTTTCTAGGGCACAGAGTCTGTTACGGCGACAAAGGTTAAACAAATAAATAGAAATAAATTGCGTACAGTGAGTCCTAACAGAGTGGGTGCCCAGGTCAGGGGAGGGTTCTCCCAGGTGGCGGGGTTTAAGACTGAGTAGTGTTGGTCACGTGGGGAAGTGAGAGGAGGGTCTCTGGTGAGGGAGCAGCTTGTGCAAAGGCCCTGAGGAAGCCTGCACGGTGGGAGCTAGGGAGAAAGGAAGAGTGGGAAGAGGCGAGGCGGGGAAATTATGGGCCGTATCACCAAGGGCCCCAGGACAGGGAGGAGTTTGGGTTTACCGTGACATGTGTCAGGACACTTCTGAAGGGCCTCGTGATGGGGTAACGTGGTCTGACCTGCGTCTTGTAAAGGGCACCCCAGCTACTGCGCTAATCAGAGGGAGAGAGGGGAGTTGATGGGTCCACAGGAGGTGCCTGCAGAGGCTGGTGACAGGTGGTCCCTGTCACTTACCAGATATGTGACTGTGACCAGCAACAGGCTTCTCCAGCCTCAGTTTCGCCCGTGTGACAGTGACAGTCCCGGGTCACAGGACTGCTTTGGGGGTTGGATGTTTGCAAGGGACCTAGTGGCCTGCCTGGCACAGGGACACTGCCGTTCTTTCCCACGAGACCCTCCCTCTCGCTTTTAACAGGAATTATTCAGAACCCAGGAAACTCAGACTTAAGACGCTGGTTTTCCTTTTTGTCTTAAGATGGAGAGACGTTCTTAATTTTAACGGGGTTTGTGATTTTTGTGTCTGGCGTGTAAGTCCTTTCTTCCCTGTCACGAGATCATAAAGATACTTCTCTTATGGTTGGAAAGCTTCGTTTCTACATTCAGTCTTTAATCCATCTGGAATTTGGGTCTGTGTGAAGCCCAGCTCCCCACTGCTTGGCTGTGTGACCTGGAGCATCTCAGGACCCCCGTGTTCCCACCTGACAGGTGAGAGGTTAGGTTATGTCATCTCTGAGGCTTCTTCCTAACCTGTGGTTGTGAGAACTCAGTCCTCCTTGATTCAACCTGAGACCAGAGGGATGCTCCAGTTAGCACGAGGATAAAATCGTTCCACAGATTTCCACTGCTCTGCAAAGATGCAGCCGTGTTCACACTGGGTTGGCTGTCCTCCCATCTCTCTGCTTTTTTCTCCTCCAGAAATAAAACAAAGCACTTCAAGGCAGGTTTCCCAAGGCCCATTTCCTAGCCAGAACTTGGCTTTAAATCATTCCTCTTTGACATTTTAGTTTTAACTATCCTGCACGTACCAGGCCAAGGATGGAGGAGAAGCCTCCGTAACTAGAATTGTTATGAAAACCAGATATCCGACTATACTGGCATTTCTGGACACACCGATTTGCAGGACTTGTAAGTTTATCCACTAAAGTCTTTCAAACTTACACTGAAGAAGCCTCTGAGAGGTGCCACTGCTAGTTAGTGACCACAGGTTAGTGACCACGTGGGTGGAAACACGTCTCTAGAAGTGAGTGGCTGGTGATAAAAAAACAAACAAACAAACATACAAACAAATAAAAACACAGTTTCTGGGCTTCCCTGGTGGCACAGTGGCTGAGAGTCCACCTGCCGATGCAGGGGACATGGGTTCGTGCCCCGGTCCGGGAAGATCCCACATGCCGTGGGGCGGCTGGGCCCGTGAGCCATGGCCGCTGAGCCTGTGCGTCCGGAGCCTGTGCTCCGCAACTGGAGAGGCCAAAACAGTGAGAGGCCCGCGTACCACAAAAAAAAAAAACCAAAAAAACGCAGTTTCCAGTTTTCACCCTGATTGCTATCACAAAACGGAGGGTGGAAGACTCTGTGTCAGGCCAGTTTGCTGGGGGTGACCCAGCCCAGTGCTAACAGCTTGGGGTAGGGGAGGAGGAAGGAGGGCCTGATGAAAAGAAGCCAGTGTTCACAGGGGCCCCAGGGGTGGTACAGGTAAGGAAACTCAGCCCAAGTTCGTTAAAGGGAAAAGGTGTGCACGTGATCCAGATACAGGGGCAGGGAGGGGTGGTGTCTTAAGGGACTCAAGGGTTGAGAAGGAGACGTGGAGGGAGTCTGTAAAGAAAACCTCCAATCCACTGGGACCCAGGTCTGCCCAGGCAGAGACCAGCTGGTCCCCCCCTCCTAGTGGGAAATTCCTTTGGAGAGGGAATCTGATTGACAATTGGACTGGGCCATGAGGTGCCCAGATGTTTGGTCAAACGTCATTCTAAATCAGGTGTTTCTGAGAGGGCTTTTTTGCATGAGTTCCATGTTTAGACCAATAGACTGAGTAAAGCAGATTGCTCTTCCTAATGTGGGTGGGCCTCATCCAATCAGCTGAAGGCCTGGCTAGAACACAAAGGCTGACCCTACCACTAGTAAGAGGGAACTCCTCCTGCTTGACGGCCTCTGAGCTGGGACTTGGATCTTTTCCTGCCTTCGGACTCAAGCAGGTTTTCCTGGGTCTTGCGCCTGCTAGCTTTCACACTGGAACTCACCCCCTCAAAGCCCTGGTTCTCAGGCTTTCGGGCTTGGGCCAGGACTACATTTGTTCTCCCCTGGGTCTCCAGTTTACTGACCGCAGTTCTTGAGACTTTTCAGCTTCCATAATCATGTGAGCTGATTCCTTACAACAAATCACTGTGTGTGTGTGTGTGTGTCTTACTGGTTCTGTTTTTCTGGAGAACCTGACAAAGGCAAGGTCCTGTGGAGCACAAGTGCTACCTAAGGCCCATCTCTGTAAGGGGGAGGCAGCTTCCAGATAAGAGGACATCGTGAGCTGAACAGACACCCAAAGGGGTCTACAGTGGCCATGCCACACCAGGAGCAGCGGGAGACCCCTCCTCTGTGTTTCAGGAGCATGTTGCCCGTATATCCATGTAACCACATGTGTGCATGTATCCAGTCTCTGCACTCCACAAGGCCAGTGGTTCACTCTGGGACAGTCTTTAAGCCTTTGTATGTCAAGGGCTAGTCCGAGGCTGGACGGTGCTCAGGTGTGGCTTTTGAATTACTGAGGACTGAGGTGGCCGTCAGCACACAGAGCCAGAGGATCGCAAGCCACCCTGAGTAGTGGTGACAGAAAGAGCCTGTGCTCCAGACACTTCCCACCCCAGGCACGGAGGCCACACCCTCTGTCCTCGCTTTAAGTTAAAGCATCGAGGTGTCCCCAGAGCCTCCAGGCAGGTTCTGCAGGGTCAGGGAGGAGCTGCCCAATGGGACAGTGCAAGACTCCAGGGCAGCCTTCCTCTAAGCCCAGCATGGGGGCTTACTGTTGCTATTTTCAAATGTTTTTAAGTCTGGTAGAAACCAAAGGGGCCTCGCCGGGCTGTGATGTTCTCTTTCACACAAGGCTGACCTGCAGGAAGAGTGACGCCAGCCAAACCCCAGGGCAGCCTCCGCCAGCCATGGGCGTGCCCCAGCGGGCTGCCACTCACCTTGCACAGCCCCAGGATGGCAGTGTTCCCTCTGTGCCCTTATTTCCGGAACTCCTTATTCAGAGCCCAGCATTATCGGAACCACAGGGGGAGGAGGTGTCAGCAGGAAACAAAAGGACGCTCACCCCTTGCCCTGCCTGTCCCTCTAAAGGCAGCCACAGTGGGCCCTGCCCCAGGCCACAGTGAGCACCCTTGGCCTGGTGCCTGTCCACTTCGGCCCCTTCCCTCACCCTTGTTCCTCTTTATCCTATCCGTATGTGTCCACCCTCAGTGAACTGCTTAATGACATCGGCTGTGGTGTGGAACCCGGCGGCTCTGGGTCATGCATTTCTGTCTCTGATCTGACAGCTCTGGATGTCGTTGGACACCAGAATGCATAGACATAGAACTTTAAAGCCTGAAGACCATCCGGTGATCTCTGATCGCCTCTCTTGACAAAGGTGGAAAGTTGTAGAAGATCCCAGCAGTGAGGGGACCAGAGACACACGGAGTGTCCCCATACATCCTCTCCAGGGTACCTCTCCGCCACGGAGCTGCTTCTCACTGACAGGCACCTCTCATCCTCCCCTCCCTGCACCGTCATATATATCCAAAGTATACAAACAAGTCATATATATCCAAAGTATACAAACAGCTTATACAGCTCGATATCAAAGAATGAAAAAACCCGAACAAAGAAATGGGCAGAAGAACTAAATATATATTTCTCCAAAGAAGACATGAAGATGGCCAACAGACACGTGAAAAGATGCTCAACACTGCTAATTATTAGAGAAATGCAAATCAAAACTACAATGAGGTATCACCTCTGACTGGTCAGAATGGTCATCATTAAAAAGTCTGCAAATAATAAATGCTTGAGAGAGTGTGGAGAAAAGGGAATCCTCCTACACTGGGAATGTAAATTGGTGAAGCCACTATGGAAAACAGTATGAAGGTTCCTCAAAAAATTAAAAATAGAGCTACCATATGATCCAGCGACCCCACTCCTGGGCATATATCTGGAGAAGACAAAAACTCTAATTCGAAAAGATACATGCAGCCCAGTGTTCATTGCAGGACTATTTACAATAGCCAGGACATGGAAGCAACCTAAGTGTCCACCAACAGATGAATGGATAAAGATGTGGTACATATATACAATGGAATATTACTCAGCCATAAAAAAGAATGAAATAATGCCATTTTCAGCAACATGGATGGATCTAGAGATTATCATACTAAATGGAGTAAGTCAGACAAATATCATATGATACCACTTATAGGTGGAATCTAAAAAAAATGATACAAATGAACTTATTTATAAAACAGAAATAGACTCACAGACATAGAAAACAAACATATAGTTACCAAAGCAGGAAGGTGGGGGTGAGATAAATTGGGAATTTGGGATTAACAGATACACACTACTATATATAAAATAGATAAGCAACAGGGACCTACTGTATAGCACAGGGAACTATATTCAATATCTTGTAATAACCTATAATGGAAAAGAATCTGAAAAAGGATATATATATACATATTTATGTACATATATATAATGTATAACTGAATGACTTTGCTGTACACCTGAAAATTGTAAATCAAATATACTTCAATAAAAATAAATGAATGAATGAATTTTTTAAAAAAGAAAGTCATATATAAATTTTAATGAGATTTGGAAAAAGTATAAGGTGCACATCAAATCCATCATTTCAGGGATATTGTTGCTTAGGACAAAGCTAAGTAAAAATGGACTTAATTTAAAGTTGCTCCTAAGGAATATATATTAAGTAAAGTTGGCACATGGTGGAGCATGAATTGCTGAAATGTGGGCAGTTCTGGAGTGGAAGAAACCATGTGGTTTTGGGGTCTGACAATTCTGAGTTCAAATTCTGTTCTTCTTACTGGTGCTGGGACCCAGTGGCGATTGTCGGATCTCTGAACCTCAGATTCCTCTTCTGCAGAATGGGATCACAAGGCCTAAATTAGAGGCTTTCTCTGAAGGATTAAGACAAAGGGGGACTGAGGATGTGCCTGGCACGGTGCCTGGCACATGGGATGCTCAGCAAATGAAGTGGCCTCCACATGCCCTGCTGTGAGGCCTCCTGCAGGGTCCCCCAGGCTCCTACCTGTGGTCCTTACCGCTTCCATCCTTCCCTGCTGGAACCCTGTCTGCATCATGGGAAGCAGCAGGCTTGTCCTGGTGGGAAGGCAGAGGGCCTGCCAGGTTGCCTAGACAACCAGAGGAAGGCATGTGGGCACCTGGTGATGAATGATAGCTCTCCCTGCCCCTAACTCCTGGGTCACCTTCAGACTGGAGCCGTCACACTGAAACCTTCCGCGCACTGTTGGAGCTTTGGAATAAAGGCATCATGGGTCACCCTGGGTGTGAGCAGGGCAGAGAGATGCCTGTTGCGCTATGAGATTGTGCTGGAGCGTGCTTTCTGGAAAGGTCTGGAAAGAAGGCAGGTAGGCCTTTTGCCTAGACAACCTTGGAAATCTCCTCCAGACAGGTGCCCAGGAGGCAGGGCTTGTCCAGAGGCCCGAGTGCATTGTCCCCAGGGCCACCAGTTTGTCCCTGGTGCAGTAGCACAGACCCTCCATCACAGAGCCACAGGGGGCCCAGCCTCATTGGCATCTCGCCTGGACACTTCCCAGATCCCCAGGCCCACCGTGATCCCACTTCCCAGGTCTCTTCCAAGTGTCGATGCCATGCCCCAGACACACGGCTCGGGGATCACTCATTCAAGTAATACTATCATTAAAGTATGGACTTCATTTAATGCATTCCTGATACTTGTGTGACAAATATCTGATATTAATTTATATAGTTTTTTTATTGTGGTGAAATATACATAACATAAAATTTACTATTTTAGCCAGTTTTAAGTGTACAGTTTAAGGCCTATGATTTCTAACGGACCTTAATCTACAGATATGGAGTAAGGCTTGCGTAGGTTGGGGAAGTTCACCTCTGCTCACAGGACTATTAAGGGGCTAGATGGAGACTTGAACCCAGGCTGCCTGATTCCAAAACTGTGCTTATCATAATGACAATGAGAACCAGAGGAAGAAGAAAAAGCAGCACAATTAATATTTATGTGCCAGGCATTGTTCTAAGTACTTTAAATATGTAGTTATAATCTCATAGATATTTATATATAAAAGCTCATTTATATTTATATACCTAAACACTCATATATAGTTCCTTTATATTTATATATATAATTTCATATATACACACGAGTGTGTGTACAGCTATGTCTGTGTATATACATAAAACCTCGTTTAATCCTTAGGTCAACTCAGTGAGGTGGGTCCTTATTTTCAGCCTATTGTACAGATGAGGAAACAGGCGCAGTGAGTTGAGCTACCCAAGGTCACGTGGCAGGTTAGAGGAGCTGGGAATCTAGCTCAGACCGGCTCAGGGCTGGTGTTGTAGCCCCGCCTAGGCCTCTCCTGTTGTGGGCTGAGGAGGGTGGATTGATGGTCTCTCCTGAAACCCTGCCGTGGCACTGTCTCCAAACAGGGAGGCGAAGACACTGCCCTCACTGGGCCGTGTATGTGACTCGGTCGCTCTCGCCTCACGTGTGCATCTGTGCACTCAGGGGCTCTGGAAGGGCAGTCCATGGCCATGAGGCTTGCAGAGGGAACAGCCCTTGAGGGCTGACCCCGTGACCCTCAGCTCAGCATCATGGTGCCTCCCCAGAGATGCGTGGGCCCCTACATAAATCAATGGGTGGCCCCTACCAGCTAAACCCTTGGAGCGAGTGGATCTGTGGGTAGCCTGGACCGCTGACGGTCCCCAGGTACTTTGAGATGATTCTGCATCCTCCCCCGGCCCATGGAGTGAGGAAGGAAGCGGTGAACAGGGCCCAGCTGGGTATGGGCCCGTTCTCCCAGCAGCTCCAGCTTGGCCCTCCTGTGGCAGCCACCGCAGGAGCACAGCCACCACCGCTGCTGCCGTCTCTGCGAGCTGGTGGCAGCTCGTGAGCTGTGCATCTGGGGGTGGAGGTGGGAAGAGTTCTCCGGCTGGTTTCTGGAGAGCCTGCTTCTCCATAAGGCGCATATCTGTTACCTTTCAGCTGCATCAGCTCATGAGGTTTCTGGCTTTGTGTATTTATGTTCCGGTTCTGGCTCCTGGCCTGTATCTCTATTCACAAGAAGAGCTGGAGTGCTGGGCTTCTAGAAACGTGTACCTGGCAGCACTCAGAAAAATAAAATGATAGCCCAGGAGACGGGCACTCGAGCTCACAGCTGGCTGCTGTGGCACGAAGAGCTGACACTGGGGGACAGTCCTGTGGTTTGCCTGCCCTTCCCCGCTGAATACAATGTTGCAATCATTTAGGGGGTTTTATGGTGCTTTTACAAAACCTACAGTTAAGTCCCCTACATACGAACCTTCAGGTTGTGAACTTTCAAAGATGTGAACGTGCGTTCGCATGTCCAGTCACGTAAGTTAGTTCCCATGGCTGGCACATTGTCACCTGTGTGCATCCCCTACAGGTGGTTGTGCTTTTGTGTACTTTACTGTAGAGTACTGTAGCGAGTACAGTAGTACAGTATCTTTATTTCAAGCCCAGGATGTCCGGAAGCGAGCATAAAAGCAGTGGTATAGAGCTGATTGTGTTAGTTGGGTACCTAGGTTAACTTTGTTGGACTTACAAACAAATTGGACTTACAAGCGCACTCTCGGAACAGAACTCGTTCACATGTAGGGGACTGACTGTATTTTAATTAGACCTTCTAAGAGTCCTGAACTTAGGAGCAAGATACAGGAGGGGCGGAGACTCTGCCTTTTCTCCTCTGGTGCCCAAGCCACCCCCGGTTCATACCCAGCAGAGCCCTTGGCCTCGAAGCTGATCCTCATTGCTGTGCAGCTGAGCGGAAGGAGATGGGCGTGAAGGTGGAGCTGGGAGAGGCCCTCCTCTGCTCTCCCCAGCACCAGGTACCGCTCGCGGAACAGAGAGGGAGGGGCCTGGAGACCCTAACCTTGTCAACCATGCGGGGGCTGGCGGTTCTGCACGGCCATAAGGAGGCAGAGGGGGCTCGATGCCCCCAGTTTACAGAGGGTGACAGACCCCTGCCCTGACGCTGGCCACCTTTCTGAAAGCGCCGTGTGCTCATTGGGTGCTCGCATGGGCAGGCGTGAGGCAAGCACAGGTCCTGCCCTCCCCGAGCCCAGCTCGGATCCCGACAGGGCTGCCCACCGTGGGGAACCTTGCTCATGCCTCTGGGTCCCCGCGTCCAGACCTAAAGAACGGGCTAATCGTGCCGATCGGCAGGACGGTTGGGAGATGAAGCGATGAGGTGTGTGTGATGGGGCTTCGCACAGACTGGGGAGCGGCGCGAATGCACCGCTCTCTCAGCAAAGCGCCCACTGCGGGCGCTGCCGTGCTCGGAACGGCAGCTCACCTGGGCTGCACCCGGACTTCACGTCTGAAACATGGTCCTCAGCCTCCCAACTCAATAGCGCCCCCTACAGCCCAGAGTAGCCCAGCCTCCTGTGAGGTCAGTGGAGAAACAGGCTGGGCTCCAACCAAGACGCGGGTGTGTACAGGCCCCGGCCGGCAGCAGCCCGAGGCTTCCAGAACTGCCCCCAGGAGAGGGACTCAGTGCCACCCACCTCTCACCACTGCCACACACGTACCTGTGCACAGACACAGACGTGCGCATTCACACACACATTCGCACATGTGCACACACACACAGAGACACATCCATCTACACACAGGCAGGCACACAGACACACAGACACACACAGACACACACAGACACAGACATGCACACACATACACAGACACCCATTCAAACACATATTCACACATGTGTAACAAAGACACCCCTTCACATAGGCCTTCACACATCCACACACGTGTTCACACAGATACACAGACATGCGAATTCACACAGACACACTCATTCACACACATATTCACACATGTGTAACACAGACACACCTTCACACACATACACAGACATACTCATTCACATAGACATTCACAAACTCACACACAGGTGCACATACACAGACATGCAAATTCACACACACACATACAGAAACTCAAACTCACTCATGTACACACTTGTACACACAGACATACATACTCACACATATATATATATACACATACAGACACTCAGACATAAACACACACGTACAGGCACACACAGACATTCACACTCACTCGTGCACACACACACACACACAGACACTCACACTCACACCATCAACAGGGCCTGGCTGATACACAGGGTTTGGGCCTTAGTAAAACAATACTGACCTTTGTCCACAATCCTCTCCTGTTCCCCTCAGGCACAAGGGGTCTGACCCAGGGCAGCCTCAGAGTTCCCAGGCAGGGGGTCTCCAGGTAGGGCTCAGCAGTGGGCGCTGTCCAGTTGCACGTGGTGGCACCAGGCTCCTTGTTGTCCCCTGGCCACACGCGTGCCCCTGTGTGAGGTGGACCATGTGGGCCACAGGAAAAACCATGCAATGTTGGATCCGGGTTACCCACTGGCCAGTCCTAGCGTGGAATCTGTCGTGAGTGGTCACGTCCTGAGCCGCCATCCTCAGGCCCTGGCATGGGAGCCAGTGGACTCCATGGACCACCACTCCAGAGTCCGCGGCAGGTGGGGTGACCAGTGCCCACCCCTGGCCCCGCAGATGGCTGCACAAGGCAGATTCCCGCTAACCCTCCCGGGCCCAGGTGTTCTGTTCTCCCCTCTCACGCCAGGTCCCGTAGCCAGGAGAATGAGGCAACAGTATCCTCAGCTGGGGTCCTCCCTTGTGGCCAGAGGTGCTGGGTGAGTTACCGGAAGAGGCACAAGAAAAAGCGGTAACTTCCACTTCATCCCTGGTCATCCTCCCTCAGGCATCAGCCTCCAGCTGTGCTGTGGACCACTGGCCTCCATCCCTCCGCCCCTCCGCCCCTCCGCCCCTCCAAGCTCCGCCCCTCCAAGCCTCCGCCCCTCCAAGCCTCCGCCCCTCCGCCCCTCCATCCCTACTTCTCTCCCCTCCACGCCCACCCCCAGTGCTAAATTCTGATCCTTTTCCACACAGAGCAGATGATCTTTATTCCCAGGTCCCTCTGGGCTCCAGACCTTGCTGTTCATATTCCCAAAGGCACTAAGATTCTTTGCTGAACAAAAAGACCCTAGTCTCCCACCTTAGCTGTTAAAAAGGAAAGAAAAAAACGACAGATGCTTATAATTGAAAGGCTTTTCTTATTGTTTTGCTTTGTTTTTGTTTCCTTAACATTTCCCAGATCAAAGTCTGAGGCAAGACTCCTGTCCTCAACCAGATAAAACTCCCAAGGGTGATTTTTCATTTAAGTGAGGGGAAGAGTAAAGGTTACTGGTGTTAATGTAAGAATAAGAAGATAACTCACACAGGTAACAGAATGAAAGCCTCAGGTATAGATAAGAGGTTGGATGAGCGCAAATGACGTGGGTCTATCTCAAGAATTACAGAATCAAATTGTGATTCCTGGTTCCCCTGCTGCTACTTCTTGAGGAATTGCTTTTGGTTTGGTCTTTAAGGATCTTGCAGCTGAATTGTCTGGGGGAAAATGTCTATATCTGTTGGAAACTTTTCTGTTACTGATGAAAGGGGGGATCTATCAGCACTATAATTAACAGGGGAGGGGGAACACTGTTGGATTCAGACCCCCCCCCCCCCCCCCCCCCGGATGAGACTGGAACCCACCTTCCCGGTTCAGGCCTGGGCTCATCTGAGAGGTTAGGAAGGCTTCCAAGAGGAGGGGGCATCTATCTGATCAAGCCCAGTGGCACCAATACTCCAAATTACGGCGCTCAAACTTGGGGGCCCTTTGAATGTAAGGTCGTATACGTGATAGATGAGAGACTGGCTCAGGGCTCCAATAACCTTAGGCCCTGGTTAGGAGCTGAACCAAAGGAGGAGCAAGGTAAAACAAAGGTGTTGGGGAGCAAGAGAGGCAGGTTCATTGGATGTGGGGAGCCTCTTTCCCAACCCCCTGTCAAAGTCGTGTGATGGCCTCAGCAGGCCAGACCTGCTGCCTGTCTGTCCCTTCTTGGCCTGGCTCCATCCCAGCTTCTCCCAGTCAGTCGACTTAGTGGGCTGGCTTTTATTAAATGGCTGTTTCACCTTTAATCTGTTAAAGCCAGTCCATGAAAGCCATTCCCTCCAGAGGGACAGAAAGCAGCAGTGCAAATACACATGCACTCATGCACGTACACATGTTCACACGCACGATCAGTAGTATGTTGGGGGACGTTCATGCCAATGAAGGAAATTAAATATACTCGTTGGAGAGAAAACCCAGCCACCGGCGTACCATTCCCATCACAGTAGAGATGAAACACGTGGTTGGTGCCCCGTGGTCTGCAGCTGAATCACAGGACTCGTTTGACTTTATCCCTAAATCATCACGGAGGGCCACCGGTGCCAGCTTCTGAGCTTTTTTTGCAGACTCTACAGATCACAGGAGAGAATAAAACAACCTTTCTTCAGCTCTGGACCACAATGTGGGAAAAGCCAACCCCGGGTTGGAAAGGGGAAAGGGGAAGGGGGAGGAGTCAAGGAAATCTCTTCAAGAGAAAAAAAAAAGGAACCATCTTTACTCTTTCCCAAACTGACAAATTTGACTTGTCAGAGGCAAGTTCAACTTATGGACAACGCACTCACAACTGATAATCTCCACAGCAACTGCTGTGTCACGTGACAACACAGAGGCAGTGGAGCCAGGAGAGCTGCTCTCCAGACTTCTGGCAAATTCCACAAAGTCAGCCTAATTAACAGGCGTGGAATGGAGACCTCGGTTTAGGTCACTGGCAGACGTTCTTAAAGAAGAATGAAGATGTTTTAGCACCTGCTCTTCCCATTCACGGGGCCCTGTGCCGGGATCAAGGAGGCTGCAACCTACTACCCCCTCACCCTCCCTCCTGATCTCCCAAGCTCCAGGCAGCACTTCTAAATGCAGCTCTTTGTAGCATCGTGTCTGGAGAAAAACTCTTAATTCTTCTCTTGAGGCTTTAAACTATCAGAAACTGGTGAGAGAGAGAGAGCCAGGAATACACCTCCCAATGATCCCAATTCTTCTTTTTATTGAAGATTATAAATTTCTAGGAACTTCCCTGGTGGTCAAGTGGTTAAGATTCCGTGCTTCCACTGCAGAGGGTGCAGGTTTGACCCCTGGTCAGGGAATTAAGATACCGCATCAGCATAGCCAAAGGGAAAAAAAAAAAATGTATATACATATATATATATATATATATATATATATATATGTATATGTATAGATATATATGTGTGTGTGTGTATATATATATATATATATATATAAATTTCTACTTTAATTTCCCACTGCTTCTCCCAGCAAAATACAGGTCTGATAGCTTTAAAGCTCTCCGTCCCTGATGTCATTCTGTTCTTATATGACAAAATGATGTCTCCTTCCCAAGACCTACTCTTTTAGTTGAGTTTAATGTAGGTCTGGTGACTTGATAAAGGTGGAAAGTTGGTTCATTTTCAGAGGCTCAAAGAATGAGTTGCCTCTGCTGCTAAGAATCTTTGTGACTTTCTTCAACGAGGAGGTGACAGGGCTGCTGGCCCTCGTGGCCCAGCCCGTTCATGGTCAGTGGCTGCCCTTTCCACTGCCAGCTTCGACCTGCAGAAATCTGTGCCCAGGCCACTCAGGCAGCTCTGCTTGTCCCAGACTCCAGCATTTTGCTTTGTCTGCCCCTGGACAGTTGCCCCATTGTCTCCAGGTTAATAAAATTTTGGTCACAACACGACGATTTCAAACATCTCTTGGGCCCCTTTGCCCTTCATCTGGGATGGGCTGGTCCATCAATTCTGTCGGAACTGTCTCTTCCGAGTCAGGTCTGTGGAGTTAGTGTGAACCTGGGGGTGACCCCGACTGCTAACCAAACTGTGCGTGTGAGTGTGCATGAGCTGTGGAAATGAACAAAAACCGCCTAAGTGAGAACAAGCAAAGGCTGTTTAGTGGGGGCTTGTCCTATCCAGGGCGTCAGACACCATCACTTGTGTTTGGCATCGCTGAGGCAGGCAGGGCTTGGGCTGGGGACAGGGGAGGGGAAGATTCATGGAGGAAAAGAGGGAGGGTTCCAGGTGTGCCCTGATTGGAGGCTGTCATTAGGGGAAGCTGCAGGCGGCAACCAGCTGTAGGTGGGGCATCCTTATGGGGTGGGTTAGGGATGCACATCTGTCTTTCTCTTGTTGGTCCCTAGTTGGAAGTGGGGACAACAGCTAGGGAAACTCTGAGTTATTAATCAAGTCCTGAGAGTTTGAGGCCAATTGCTATGGAGTTGTTTGACTTCCTGGGCTGGGTGCTGCAAATGGTGGGTCCGAGTTCTATCTTATCCATGCACTGGCCATTATCCTTACGTATGTTCAGTCTCAGAGTGTGTATAAGACTGTCTTCTCCCAGAACTTGCTTGATATTAGTAAGAAGTTGAACAGGTCGGGGTAGGGGAAGGAAACTCATCTTTTTTACAAATAGCCATGAGTGGAAATTCAGGGTGCTTTTGAAAGAACTGAGTTTGAGGGGTTCTATAGCAACTGTTCCTTTGGCCCAGCTGAAGGTCACCTCATGGTCGATGACCTTTCTCAGGTGCTGCTGGGAATTGAAGATCGGACGTTGGAGGCCAAATCTGGGTCCCACATGGGCCAGAATGGAAACCATGAAATAGATCAAGGTAGCCTCCAGATATGCCCACCCGCTGCCTTCTCTTTCCTCCCCACTCTGTCCCACCCCAGGAAGCCAACTCACCACCAAACCCACCACGGGCCCAACTTCAGTGCCTTATCTTCAGAATTACCACTTTTTACCAAGGAAAGAGTTATTGAGAAGGCAGTCAAGGCTGATCTATTTTTAACCAGGAGACAAAACCCAAAGACAAGAGCTCTGTCCTCGGTTATGGACTGTCACATCCGTTGCAGCAGGTGGTGGGCTCTGAAATGCCGTGGTCCAGATGGCAGCCAACTCCACCCGCATGTCAGGCGGGCGACAATGATTCCAGACGTACTCCTTGTTTAGACAAGGAGTTTCTGCCCCCAGTAACATGCCTTCGAGCAGCAAAATGATTCTAGACCTTTCCAGAGGTCACAGACTGGAGGCTTGGGGGCCACGTTCAATCTGAGGGTGTGTTTTGTTTGGCACACGTATGTTTTAAGTGTTTTACTTGTCAAGATTTAAAAATCAGGAGCTTGCCTTGCACATAAAAAAAAAAAATCTGTGTTTTTAAACTTCTTTTAGAAAATGGGATGATCTGGGTCACCTTCCCACCCAAGGATGCCCAGCAGAAGAGAAGCTGCCCTGTTTTCTTCTCCACCATGGTCCCCGTTTGGCCTACAGTTTTTCCCTGTGTGTGGACTAGATGTGTGTGTGTGTGTGTGTGTGTGTGTGTGTGTGTGTGTGTGTGTGTGTGTGTCCTTTCTCCCCCATCCCAGCCAAATTCATTTTGAGATCCTAACTCCCAATGTGATGGTATAAGGAGATGGGGCTTCTGGGGAGTAATTTGGTCTTAAGGGCAGAACCCTTATGAATAGGATTAGTGCCCTTATAAGAGAGAACCCAGAGGGTCCTCTTGCCCTCTTTCTGCCATGTGAGAATATAATAAGCAGTCTGATCCCTCTCGTGGGCATATATCTGAAGAAAACCCTAAGTCAAAAAGATACACACACCCCAATATTCACTGCAGCACTATTTACAATAGCCAAGGCATAGAAGCAACCTAAGTGTCCATCAGCAGAGGAATGAATAAAGAAGACGTGGCACATATATACAATGGAATATTACTCACCCATAAAAAAGAACAAAGTAATGCCATTTACAGCAACATGGATGGACCTAGAGATTATCATACTAAGTGAAGTAAGTCAGCAAAAGACAAATATTATATGGTATCACTCATATGTGGAATCTAATTTTTAAAAAATGATGTAAATGAACTTATTTACAAAACAGAAACAGACTCACAGCTTTCGAAAACAAACTTACGGTTACCAAAGGGGAAGCATAGTGGGGAGGGATAAAGTAAGAGCTTGGGATTAACATACATACACTACTATATGTAAAATAGATAATCAACAAGGACCTACTGTATAGCAGGAACTCTACTCAATATTCTGTAGTAACCTATATGGGAAAAGAATCTGAAAAAATATCAATATATGGATAACTGAATCACTATACTGTACACCTGAAATTGACACAACATCACAAATCAACTATACTCCAATAAAATTTTTAAAAAAAAGAGAGAGAAAGAAAAAAATACAGCAGTCTGCAACGCAGAAGAGGGCCCTCGCTGGAACCTGACCGTGCTGACACCCTGGTCTTGGACTTCCAGCCTCCAGAACTGTGAGAAATAAATGTCTGTTGTTTAGAAGTCACCCAGGCTATGGGGTAATGGGTGGCTAAGGTGCCCGTTTCAGAGTCAGCTATGTGACTTTACCTCTCAGAGCCTCAGTTTCCTTATCTGTCAAATGGGATAGGACCCCTGGCTCCCAAGTTCATGAGGCTTCCCTGGACATGCGTCCAATGTGACCAGTAGGGAATATGGTTGGATGTCAATGGTATCCATCTGGATAGGCTGGTTATGCTGTGGTGAAAAATAAACCCCAAACTCAGTGTCTGCACCAGCGCAGGTGTATCTGTTGCACACACTGCACGCCTGTCTTGCATCAGCAAGGCTCTGCTGGGCGTCACCCTCACTCAGCGGTGCAGGGTGATGAAAACTCCCTTCTAGGTTTGCCATCGGTCTCTGTGACAGGCAGAAGGGGACGTGGTATATCACGCCCTGGGCTTACGGACCTCTTCACAGAAGAGGCACTTGTTCCCTCAACTCCCATTTCATTGGCCCCAGTAAGTCACAAGTCACAACTGACTTCAAAGAGCGCCCCAAACCTCATGATTCCAAGTGCTGCACTCTCCCCCCACAGCACAGCTGGCTCCCCAGAGAGGACACCCTGCTCCACCACTCACTTCCAAGGAGACCTTCTTGAACAGGTTTGCCCTGAGGGATAGAAGAATGTTTTCCTCCTCAAATGCTAGGCCTATCAGTGAAGTAATAATGACACATCTCGGGCTTCCCTGGTGGCGCTGTGGTTGAGAGTCCGCCTGCCGATGCAGGGGACACGGGTTCGTGCCCCGGTCCGGGAGGATCCCACATGCGGTGGGACGGCTGGGCCCGTGAGCCACGGCCGCTGAGCCTGCGCGTCCGGAGCCTGTGCTCCGCAACGGGAGAGGCCACAACAGTGAGAGGCCCGCGTACCGCCAAAAAAAAAAAAAAAGACACATCTCAATGAAAAGACCCCAAAGACAAGATGCCTCCTGTGCTTCCGTGTATAAGACCATGGTCTTCATACCCAACCAAGGCTTCTCTTAGGTTTTCGGTGGGACGAGCATGTGGCATATTCTGTGTGCTGGTGCCATGCCCACGTGTGACAGCTTTGATGCTGACCCTCACAGCGGTGTCCTGTCCAGTGGAGGAGGGAGGGCCCTATTCAACTCAGGGTTCCTCGTAAATTAAAGATCATTCTCGCATTGACTGGAGATCGTTAAATGGTCAGGGAATATTACTGCAGGCGGCCTCCAAGGTCTGGCAGGAGTTTGCCTCTTCTTGTTGCGGTGTAAAGACCTCTTTGGAGGATGCTATATAGGTTCTCACGGTGTGACCATGAACTCTGGGGAAGTGTAACCTTGGTCTACTCCCCAACAGGGAGCAGAAACTGCTGTCTCCTCACTGCCCCGAGACCCATGGGTGTCCAGGGATATGAAAGGCCTCTCTGATATCCATCCTTCAGCACCATTCTGAAGCCTCTCTAAAGAAGGCCAGGAAGAGCCAGCTAAGAAGACTGCACTGTAAACACAGAACCCAGAGACCCTAACCCTATGGCTCTGTGCCCGGTGGCTATTGGGACATCCTTTGATAACAAAGAAATGGGAAAATCATTTTGGAAATGATTTGGGAAATGCTCTCCCAGATGGCAAGAGCCCCCGTGGTGAGGGTGAGAACTCGTCCTGTCCTGGGCCTACTCTGCAGCACTTTCTGGGCTTTGCTCCTTTTAGTCACCGCGGTAACCTAGCCAGTAGCTACTATCGTGATTTCTGTTTTACAGATAAGAATTACTCTTAACTCAGAGTGGTCTGAATGTTACAAAACACCCTCAAGCACTGCATCGCCTCCAGAATAACCCCACTTTGTACTGTATATGTGGTGGGACAAAGGCGCCACCTCTCCCCAAGCCCCCCTGCTTTCCAGCGAGCAGAGCATCACCTCCCCCGCTCCCACGTTCCCCTGGGAGGAGCTGGTGTCCTCAAGGTCCCCCTAATCTGTGGCAGGCCCTGACGTGAGGGCTGGACAGGATTCAGCAGAGACGCATGCCTCTGTTCCTCCCCCCATCCTTACATAAAGTCATTTAAAAAGGTCAAAACCACACTGAGCTCATCATGGCAAAACTGAGATTCAAACCACGCAGACCAAACTTTAAGCCGCTAAACGGTGCTGCCTCCTATTATAATATGATTATAGTATAACCCAAATCTGAAAGACCACCCACTGCTTTCATTATTGGATCCTTCCAATAAACTGGTCATGCTGGTAAGCACCATTCCCTAAAGAAATCGAAAATGACTATTCTAAAATAAATCTGGAGGACACACCCAGCCACAAAGTGGGAGGCGTTTTATGCCAACACAACCAGGGCCTTTCTCTCCAGCCAGTCTGTGCTCAGGGCTAAGAATCTAGGACTCAGCCCCCTGGGGTGGGAGGGCGGTTTGAGGCTGGGAGAGAAACGAGAGATGCCAGCTGGCAGCAAGAGGCAAACAGGGTAAAGAAAGAAATGGATTTAAAAGGCAGATGGGAGAATTCTGACAGCTCTGAATGTCCTTGTGAAAGGTCCAGGACTGGTGGGCGGAGCTTGGGGGCGGCCACACTGGGTGGGTGGGGCTCATTTGCATAATACGTAACATCAGGTAGAGGCGCATCGTTGGCCAGCCTCTTAACTGGACCTGGGTCCTGAGAAAAACACTTACCGCTGATCCTTGGGTGCTGTTTCTAAAGAACAGAAATACGTAGTTTTAGAAATACAGTCACAAAAAATGCTAGAAGAATAACATGCATTATTTTTTTTTTTTTTTTTTTGCGGTACGCGGGCCTCTCACCGTTGTGGCCTCTCGCGTTGTGGAGCGCAGGCTCTGGATGCGCAGGCTCAGTGGCCATGGCTCACGGGCCCAGCCGCTCCGCGGCATGTGGGATCTTCCCGGACCGGGGCACGAACCCACGTCTCCTGCATCGGCAGGCGGACTCTCAACCACTGCGCCACCAGGGAGGCCCAACATGCATTATTTAAGTACTTCAAGGTACTCCTTGATGCTTGACTTACCCGGAAGCACCTTGGCTTATTCTCAAGGATAAATGCGCCATCACAGGCGGGACAGGGAAGGGGGAAAGGTTATTTCAACATTTTATTCACAATCCCTCAGATTCATATGGAGAGCACTTTAGGGATTATTTTAAACCTGAGGACTTCCCTGGTGGCGCAGTGGTTAAGAATCCGCCTGCCAACGCAGGGGACACGGGTTCCAGCCCTAGTCCAGGAAGATCCCACATGCCGCAGAGCAACTAAGCCCATGCGCCACGACTACTGAGCCTGCGTGCTGCAACTACTGAAGCCCGTGTGCGTCTAGAGCCCGTGCTCCACAACAAGAGAAGCCACTGCAGTAAGAAGCCCGCGCACCGCAACAAAGAGTAGCCCCCGCTCACCGCAACTAGAGAAAGCCCGTGCGCAACAACGAAGACCCAATGCAGCCAAAAATTAATTAATTAATTAAAAAAAACACAAACGCTGAGTCTTCTTTCTTGGTGTGACCAACATAGCCTGCGAGGTGGCATTATTAACCCTTTGCAGGTGAGGAGACTAAGAGAGATGAACTTCCTGGCGTGGCCCAGTGTGGTGGAATTCTCCACCAGGGCCTGGGTCTCTCAGGCCGTCGGCAGCTGCCACTGTGGGTTGACCCGCATTCTGGATGCATTGCTTGGATTAGCATCTCTGGAGTGGGGGAGCGGGGAGGGAGGAAAGGACACATGACACTGAAAAGGGGAAATGGAAATGAAGAGGGGAAACTGAGTGAGAGAAAGTCAGGGTGGAAAATGAAGGAAGCTCCTGTCAAGGCACTGAGCTCAGGGAGGAGCTGGACCCATAGAGGAGAGGCGAGACCTGCTGGGGGGCTCTGTCAGGACTGGCTCAGCAAGAGAAACCTGCAGAGTCCCGGTGGACTTCCAGAAGCTTCCTCTCCGACAGCTAGGTGCAGAGCCCTACCCCGCTTCTACTGGCCCCCCCAACTCTCCACTTGGCAAGACCCTCCTGTCATCAGCTGCTCTGTATCTGGTGTCCCTCGTGGCTCTAGAACCTGTAAGTGAACCCAGCAGTCACACAGCGTTCTAGGAACGCATTCTTTCCAGTTTCCTGCACTGGTTTTCCAAATCACCTCGGAAGTGCCTCCTGGACTTGGAGGGCATCCTGCTAAGTGAAGTAAGTCAGAGAAAGATAAATACTGTATGTTATCACTTATATATGGACACTAAAAAATACAACGAACTAGTGAATATGACAAAAAAGAAGCAGACTCACAGATATAGAGGACAAACTGGTGGTTACCAGTGGGGTGGGGGAAGGAGGGAGGGGCCAGGTAGGGGTGGGAGAGCAGGAGGTACAAACCGTAGGGTGTAAGATAGGCTCAGGGATCTATTGTACAACATGGGGAATATAGCCAATATTTTGTAATAACTGTAAATGGAAAGTCACCTTTAAAAATTGCATAAGAATAAAAAATTTAAAGAAAGAAAATGAGGAGTTCTGCTCACCACAAGCTCTACAACAAATGATAGGAGCAGTGCCGGCAGGTTTTGACAATTTTGTTAGACTGCGCATCAGGTTAGGTTTTCTGAGGAAACTAGACCTGTCTGAAGATAGAGAGTCCACGCCGCAGGCAGGGGCTCTCACAGGACAGGCCTTCCCCATGTGGACATGTGTCAGGGCAGCGAACACACGTGGCTTCTAACTCTGTTCTTCCCTCAGCCCTGCCTGTGGAACCTCTGGGCCCACGTGCTAACTCTGAGGTCAAACGTTCCCCAGACTCCGTTTTAGAAAACTGTAAACCTCAAGACACATTTCCATCTGAAAGTTGGGTTTAACCGTATAAAACTTATAAAACTTATTTTTCTCCTTTTTTTCTTCCAGTTTTACTGACGCATAACTGACATACAGCACTGCGTACATTTCCGGCGTCCAGCATCATGATTTAACTTAACATACATCAGGAAATGGTGACCACCATACACATAGTGAACATACATCGTCTCATACTACAAAATAAAAGAAAAAGAAAAATCCTATTTTCCTATGCGAAGAACTCAGGATTCACTCCCTTAACAACTTTCGTAGGAAACATGCACAGTGTTCATTATATTAACCCTGTTGTCCATGACACCCCAGTACTTATTTTTCTTTGAACTGAAAGTTTGTACCTTTTGATCACCTTCATCCAACTTATAAAATCTTACAATTTTATTTATTTATTATTATTATTTGACTGCACTGGGTGTTCTTTGCTGCACACGGGCCTTCTCTAGTTGCGGCGAGCGGGGGCTACTCTTCATTGCAGTGCGCGGGCTTCTCATTGTGGTGGCTTCTCTTATTGCGGAGCATGGGCTCTAGGCGTGTGGGCTTCAGCAGTTGTGGGCACGTGGGCTCAGTAGTTGTGGCTCGTGGGCTGTAGAGCACAGGCTCAGTAGTTGTGGTGCACGGGATTAGTTGCTCTGCGGCATGTGGGGTCTTCCTGGACCAGGGCTCAAATCCATGTCTCCTGCATTGTCAGGCTGACTCTTAACCACTGCACCACCTGGGGAGTTCCAAAGTTTTATAATTTTAAAGCCCTAAACTTTAATTTAAAAAAAAAAGCAAAATTTGGTAAACTTGGTCAATATCACAGCATATGGGGAAGATCTTCACAACCAGAAGGTTGTGAGGGAGCCAGACGTGAGGCTGTGTGGACAAGGGAGCAGCAAAGGCCCTGAGGTGTCAAACAAGGAAGCACACCAACAATTCCGTATCTTTTTGTTGACAGAGTTGTTTTTCACATGACCTTGTGGAATTTTCTAGATGAGATCCTCTCCATTATGTCGATGAGAAAATTGCAGCCCAAAGAGGCAAGAGACTCACTCAAGGGGCCCCAAGAGTGAGGGGTAGAGCAGGGGTTCTCACCCTTGGCCTCTGATCCCACCTACTGTTTTTCATTTTGCTACATTGCTCCTTCGGGGGAACTGGAGCCCTCCTCCTGGAATGTTTACATGAGGAAAAGATGTAATGCCACGTCATTTCAGAGGGGGCTGGTCTTCACATTCAAGGGTGACATGAACCCTAAATGAAGAGGCAGTTTTTCTTACTCTCCCATGGAAATATCTATGTCACATCTTAGCGTTTCCACTTCATGTTCCAAGGCCTGTTGTTAACTTTTCATGATCCGTGAGTGGCTTTTCCATTTTGTGTATTTTTCTGAAGGATCTGAGGCTCTTTGCTTTTTGTGGCAAAAGAGGTTTTAAAAATCCTCAGGAGGAGAAGGAGAGTTGGCCATAAAAGATCTCAAAAGTGGGAGAAGGGCTCACCGTTGGCTCATCTGAGCATGGCACGTGTACCCCTGACACCAAAAACTCAGCCTCTGTGCACTCGTGCTGAATTGAATCTCAGAGACAGAGTTTTGGGTGAAGTAGAAAAGTATAACTTTATTTCTTTGCCAGGCAAAGGGGGTCACAGGGTGCTCGTGCCCTGAAAAACTGTGTGTTCCAACCCAGGAGGGATTTGGTGAGGAGTTTTATAGCAATGGTTCGAGGGTGGTTTGCTGATAAGGATCTCGATGTGTGCAGGGCCTGCATTCCCTTAATCTGGGCTCAGGTGGTCTCCTGATGGCTTCTCTGATTCTCAAGGAATGAGTAATGCTTCATCAAGTACTTAATATCTTCCATTCGTTGGGGATTTTAGTTCTGTAGAAGAGCTCAAAGATATGGTTACGTGTATCCCTTGAGGTGGAGCCAGAACCCTGCCCCAAGCCTGCACCATTGTTTCTTGACTGCTCCTCCCTTGTCTCTGCACCCCCTCCCTTCCCTGATTAGCAACTGTTCGAATCTGCCCTTTGGAACCCAGGGAAGGTCATGGAGGCTGGAGTTTATTCCCTATAAACAAGAAACACGGGACACAGAAAGGATTCCGTGCCCAGGAGCCCCACAGGCTCCTGCTTGGTTTCACCCCCAACCAAGAGCGTTGGATGCAGAATCCATGCCCCACTCCAAAATAACCATGTGTTCCACATGCATGAAATTTACAAGTAGTTGCACAGGAATAACAGGGCTTGTGAAATTATAATATCGAAGAGTAACCAGTGGCAAAGAGGAACGATGAACTCACAGTCTAGGGGCCATGTTTTCAAGTCTCCATTGAGACTGAGTTTGTTTTCTGTGATCTGTCACATTTTCTGCTGGTCAATGTTTCCCTTTGGGGAGCCTGGCCAATGAAAAGTCATGCAGAAAACAGTCACTCCCAGAAATGCCAGAAAAGCAGGGCAGGCAAATGCCCTCGTTTTCCGAGGAGCAGACTGTGTAAACCAGAAGAGGGTACTTCTTATGTTATCTTTGGCAAAACTCTCAGATGAGTTAGCAAATAGTGACTGGAGATAAAGTAAAACTTGGTTCAAAGGTCAACCTTTGCACCAACTCATGTTACATTCCACTCTCCACCTTAGCAAAGAGGGGCAGACCCGAAAGCAAGCAGCAGACAGCAAAAACAACCTCAGAATTTCCCTGAATAGAGACCCATGGGATCTGGGGCCAATTGCCATTCTCCTCACTTGCAAATGTGCTGGGGCAATTGGCTACCCATGGAAGAAAGACTAAAGTAGTAGAAAAGACGGGACAACATGTTTATGACCTTGGAGTTAGAGAGGGCACGCCTCAAGCAAACACAAATCACAAAGGCAAACAGAGAGTGATGTCAGCCTTTATCAAAATGTGAAACTTCTGATTCAAAATCAGAAATCACTAGAAGCTGAGATAAAATAAAAGCCACAGAGTGGGAGAAGATATTTGTAGTATATAGAGATGTGTGTATGTACGTGTATTTATGCGTATGTGTGTATACATATACAGATATATCTGCATAGATGCAGAAATGTATACACATACACATAAAGGTTGGGTTATTATCCAGACTCTATTAGGAACTCCTAGCAATCTGTAAGAAAAAAGACCACACCATCAACCCAATGGAAAATCAGATAAAAAGATGACCACCCAGTTTATAAAGTGGGAGGGTCTGGAGGGACTCTCGCTTTATCTCTATGGTGCAAATTATTTCCAGTGAGAGCTTATTCTTATATAAATTTTACAAAGAAAAATAAAGAAGAAAATTACCTGAAGATGAACCCAAGCAATGTGATGTATTAGTTTGCCGACACGTAGGAAAGGAGCACTTAATCGATAAGATATGAGCCCTCTGGTGTGAAGCTGGGCAACTACAGGGCAGCAAAGGGCAGAGCTGGACCCAAACAGGACAGAGAGGCAGCAGGCAACAGGACTGCAAGAGGGAGGCCCCGCCCCTCGCAGCTCTGTGCCTGGTAGCCTGTGCGGGCCTTGCTGCACCCTGGGTGCTGGGAAGGATGGGCTCCAAATTGAAGACCCTCTGACCACCATTCTACCATTATGCTCCATTACAGATATGCAAGTCTTAAAAGGACTGCAAAGAATTTCCACCCCCTTCCAATGCACAATTTAAAAACTACATTTGAATCATCGATGTTGAAGTTGCATTTGGAGACAGGCTAGAATGAGCTAAGTGACCTCAGTTTTCAGGCTGAAAACAGTGCATCAGCTGTAATATTTGTCTTACCCTCTTTCTTTATTTGATTTGTTTTGTTTTGTTTTGTTTTGTTTTTTTGTCCATTCACTCATTCCTTCTGTTCTTTAGGAAAGAGTTTTGTGGACCTTCCAAGCACCAAGTGCTGTGCTGGCTTCCAGGCGACCATGGCCACCCTGTCCCTGAATTCAGGGCTCTGCAGAGTGGAGGGTCCCAGCCAGGGATGCGAGGGATGCTGGAAAAATGACACTGGTGGACTTAGGGTCTTCCTTGGGGGTGCTGGGTGCCCTAGAGGCCCCAGAGCAGCTGTCAGGGTCCGTACCACGCGGGCCTGGGGATCCGAGCAAAAGCAAACTCTGATCCCTAACCAACCCAGGTAACTTCAAAGGCTCAGGTCTCCGGTGGAAGGAAATGAACATTCTCATGTGGTTTGTGCTGGGACCACACTAAGATGGTTCATTTCAATTGGACGTACACCTCGCAACAGTGTGCTGTGTCATTTCTGGTATCAAAACAGCATTTCACGTGCTTCGTGGACACGTGGGGTCTCGTTCTCGTGTTAATCACGCCGATGGATTCGGGAGCAGTGAATGAGCAGATTTAGTGACTGAGCAGGGATTTTGGTTCTTTTTTCTTCTAAACTGAACAGATATGGAATTTGCTCTGCTTCTCAGGAGAGTACGTGACTCCATCCACACTTGTGGTAAGTGTTATTATTCCCTAAAAAGGAGAGAAAAATCCTTAGAACATCTGAAGCCTTCAACTTCTATTATGGGCTCCATCAGGTTGGACCCGCAGGCTTCGGGAATAAGGAGAACTGTGACCCCCCTCCGGCTCCCATCTCATTCTGCTCACCTGCTTGACACCCTCCGTCTCCCTGTCTCTCGAGGGCTCGATTGGAGAGACACACTTTACATGTTATAATACAGTACCTACTACTGGGAGATCTTTTATAAAGGAGGCCCCATGAGACAACAGTCCTGCCAACCCCCAAATCTTGGCAATGGGCCGGATAGGAGCATCCAGCAATGTACAGGGTGTGCTACGAGGCAGCAATGATCCCTCCTGGTGGTAAGGCCACATTTGTGACGGGATTCAGCCATTATTAGGAGTAAGCTTGTCGACCTCTCTGAAAAAAAAATAAAAAGGAGGGCTTCCCTGGTGGCGCAGTGGTTGAGAGTCCGCCTGCCGATGCAGGCGACACGGGTTCGTGCCCCGGTCCGGGAAGATCCCCCATGCCGTGGAGCGGCTGGGCCTGTGAGCCGTGGCCGCTGAGCCTGCGCGTCTGGAGCCTGTGCTCCGCAACGGGAGAGGCCACAACAGTGAGAGGCCCGTGTATCACAGAAAATAAAAAAATAAAAATGAGAATCACATTCAAAATCCAGTTTGGGCTTCCCTATATATATATATATATATATATAAATTTTTTTATTTTTAGATTTTTTTTGATGTGGACCATTTTTTAAAGTTTTTATTGAATTTATTACAATATTGCTTCTGTTTTATGTTTTCGATTTTTTGGCCCTGAGGCATGTGGGATCTCATTTCCCCAACCAGGGATCGAACCTGCACCCCCTGCATTGGAAGGCGAAGTCTTAACCACAGGACCGCCAGGGAAGTCCCTCCCTATATTTTTAAAATGTAGAAATGTGTGGATCTCACCCTCTCCTTCCTTTTCTCGCGTATAGGAGGTTGGGCTCCTGGGCACTGTCTTGTCAGTAAAGCCTGTGCACCGTGGCCTCACCTGTGCTCGGGAGCCTGGGGACCTGGGCCGCGTCAGACGCACAGCAGAGTTTTGATTGATCCTCTTCTTTGCATCCTGGATCTCAACACCCTGTCACAGAGGGTGTCACTTTAGTTTCCCTGCCTTCTCCTGAGGTCACTTTAGCCTCTGAAGTCAAGTCTGCCCCTGCCCTGCGTGCTCTGAGCTTCCCTCACTCTCTGCTACCTCTCTCCCCTTGATCCTCAGAACACCATCTCTTTGGTCCTCAGTAATCCAGGACTTTCCACTCTGATGGTAGCACTGATGCCATTATAAACCCGTCCTCCTGTTCATCCACTGAAAACATTCGGATGGATCCCTCCCCTGGTCCCTTCTAACCCATATTCTTCCCTGCGGGGCATCCTCAGACATACATTATGTGCTCCCTCGACTCTTCTGTGCTGAAGGAGGGTCCAGAGGCTGGGCTGGGGGAGGGGTTTCCAGGGGCCCAAGGAAGGCTTCTCAGAGGAGCTGGGTCACATTGGGGTCTGACAGAAGCAGAAATGTAGACAAGGAAAAAGGCTGAGGGGGTGTGTTCTGAGCGGGATGGAGGGTTAGCCCCTTGGAGGATGAAGCCAAGATGCTTGGAGTGGTTGGTAGGTGCAGGGCAGGGCAGCAGCAAGAAGAAGCTTCGAGAAGAACAGCCCTGCAGGCTACGGGGGGGCCTTGAAAGCTGGGCTGGGGGACTGGCACCCCTTCTAGTGGGTGGTGGGTACCTCGGAGGGCCTCCAGCAGGAATCCCTCTCACTCTGATTGGTGATTCATTTTTCTTCCAACTTTGGGAATAAAAATCGCCCAGTCAACTGCTCCTCTGCAACAAGCTCTGTCATATTCTTGAAGCATCTGTGCCACCCGCCTTCCCCTGGCATTGATTAGCCTCTGACCTTTCTGTGAAAGCTTAGTTTCTCAACCCCGCCAGTGATCAGGGTGGCCTAGCTTGGCATCCAGGCCACCCAGCCCTGTCCCGGCCAAAGCTGGCGTGGGGTTGGGGAGTGTCTCTGTTGTGTGCATTTTAGCCAGCTGAGCGCAGGACTTTTCCTGCGTGATCAGAATATTCTAGTGCAGGAGGGCAGGGTTGGTGCCACAGCCTGGGAGGTCGGGGGATCCAGGATCATGAGAGCTTTCTTCTTCCTCCTTTGGTTCCCGATGACCCACTACAGACTGGCTGAACACTTCAGAACAAACAATAATAACTTAATTTTTTATTTCAAACACACCTTGAATTTTATCCAGTTTTCAGGTGACCCAAGGGGATAAATTCCCCTAATCCTACACCTGATAGTCAGAATCGAGAAATCACCCTGCCTTGGAACACAGGAACTTTTCTTTTGTAACTCCTGTCTCTTCTCCTCAATGCCTGGTTTTCTGTTTAGGAGTCTCCCGGGGTGATGGTGCCGCCAGATAAAAGTTGTAATGAGAGAGGGGCGGAGGGGTCTGGGGAAAAGGCAGGGCAGAGAGTAAACAGACCTTCTCCAATCCAACGTCTAGACGGAAGGGCACTCAGTAGGTCTGCAGAGTGACTGTGAATGCCTATGAATGCCCTCTATTCAGGAGTCCAGGCTTTTGTTTAAGGCTGGGCTACATTCTGAAGAGCAGAGAACTGGCTGAACTGGTCTGGCCACTCAGCAGAGGTGAATACTTCCCCCTGGGGCCAGGACTCAGGTGAATGAAGTCATCGATATTTTTGGGGCAATTCTAATCTGTGATTAACTTTTATCTCTGCTGTGAAATAACTGGCTGCCTGGAGGGGTCTGTTTCCTGCTAGGCTCAGACCACGGGGGCAGCTCGAAACAGAGGCAGACTTGAGAAGGCTGATGGGACGCCCCTGGGGAGACCCTGGAGTGAGGGAGGGCTGGGTGTGAGGGGGGGACAGGAGCCCCCCTAGTCCTGGCCTTTGTTATTCCACTACACCCAGCTGTCCTGACCTGATTTCAAACTCAGCTTACCCAAAGCAGACAGGCCACTTTCTCCTGTCCTCTCTCCTTGTTTAACCGGGAAGACTTGATGGAACTATTTAGTAATTTTTTGAGTCCTGTCTCATTCAGTCTCGTATTGAATCCCTCAGTGAGCACAGGGACATGTCGGAAGGCCTTCCAGTGGCCGCTCTCTCCTCCCCAGGCCCTCACCTTTGCAGGAGACTTTCAATTTCTCAGCCCATATCAGGTCTCAGACAAAAAGAAGCCAGGGTTGTTTTTCTAAAAGACATATTTGTTCCTGTCATTCCTCTGTCTAAAGTTCCTACTGTTGGGACCCTGGAGCCTGGCACTCAAGACCCTTCATGATCCAACTGAGAACCATGGGTTCTCAAACTCAAGACCATGGGGAATGTCATAGGTGAATCCAGCAGATGAAACCCAGGGCGTTTTTTGGTCTCTATTTTGTTTATTCGATTTTGATGAGGACAAAATACCAGACATAGTTTACTCTCCTCTTCACTCTGTAGTAAAACAACACAGCAAGCAAGGTGTGACCATTCGCACACGGCCTCACTGCTGGGGAGAGAGTAGAGAGTGGTGGGGACTAGGGCTAAGACTAGGACAAGGCCAGCAAGTTGCCCAGTGAACAAATCTTAAGGAGGCACTCACTCTCAGGGCCTTGCAAGCACAGGGTTGGCACCTGAAAGTGAGCACATCCTTAAATTTTGCTCCTTGGGCCTCACTTGCCTCACCTTAGTCCATCCCTGGTGAGGATAGTGGTGAAATGGAAAGTGGATCCACCCAAAAGGATGGCTCATAATCAGCTTCAGGTAGTTGTCGCCAAAAGGCAACACGGTGGTCCCACTGCTGTCTGCAGGCGTACAGCAGGTGCTCCGTGATGTCAAATGACCACGTAGACTTTAGAAATAGAACTTTGGAGCCGCGTGAGTCTTGAATTAGCATCATTCTTTATTCAAGGAATAATTATTGAGTCAGCAGCTCAGCTGCTCTCAGCCCAGGGAGCACTGGCTGCTTCAAGAGAGAGCAGGTTTTACTGGTACTGCAGGTACAGTTCCCTCATGATTTCAGGACCCCGACAGACTCTTCTTCATGGAGCTTCAGTCTAGTCCTCGTTATGTAACAAAGTAAGAGGAAGGCAGGAAAGAAGAAAAAAATAATTTTTTAAAAAGCACACAAAACGTGTAATAGCAAAATAATAATTACAGTAGCTATAAATGGGCTTAAACGCATCTACTCCAAGAGAGCAATTAGCTGATTGGATTCCTCTAAAAAGTCCCATTATATCCTGCTTCCAAGATACCATCTAAGACAAAACCACACAGAAAGGCTATTTAAAATAGAGGGACAGAAAAATATACACTAGGTCACTGCTAGCAATAAGAGACAAATTAGAAGAAGAGAAACCACATAATATCAAGACATCAGATCAGAAGCCATCTTAGTTCTAAATGTAGACTCATCTAATGTATACACACCTCAAAATATAGTAAGCAAATTTACAGAATTACAAGTCAAAGATTTTGACTCATCTAACTTCACCAGGAATTAATACAGCAAGCAGCTGAAAAAAATTAGGATATAAAGGATTTAGAAAAAAAAATTAATGGGCATTATTTCATGTATGTGTGTGTGTGTGTGTGTGTGTGTGTGTGTGTGTGTGTGTATAAAAGTCTGCAACCAAAGAAAAATTGTCATCATTTTCTTGGAAGATACATAGATCATTTGAAAATTTGACCACACGCTAGGTCACAAAGAAAGACTGAACAAATGTCTAGAATTCACCAAAATCACACAGATTATATTCTTTAAACACAAGCCAATTAAATTATAAATCAATACTAAAAACATAGTCTCAAACTCGTATGTGTGGGAACTCAAATTATTCATAGATTAAAGAGAAAATTACAAATGAAATTTCCTTGGGATAGACTGACAATAAAAGTATTGCGTATCAAAATTCAACAATTTGGCAACTGAAAGTATACTTAGAAGCAAACAAATAAATGAATGAATTTATTTCTAAAACATAAGAGATTTAAAGTGAATGAGGTGAGTGTTCAAAATAGAAATGATAGGGGACTTCCATAATGTGATCAAAGATATCTTCCCATCAGCATCAGAAGCAAAGACAAGGATGTCCATTATCAGTACCCAGAAGCCTCACTGAGGGCACTAAAGTGAGTGAAAGAGATAATAAAAATAAAATTGACCAAAAAAGAAGCAAAAATGTCCTTATTTGCAGAAAATATAATAATCTATATAGAACATTCAAGAGAATTTTCAAATAAGCTAGTCCAATGGAAAGAGAATTCAGCAAATATGCTAGATGTCATATCTATACACAACAATTAGCACTATTTTATGCAGTAGTTAAACCAATTAGAAAATATAACAGGAAGAAAATCTCCTTTATACTAGCAACTAAAGCTATAAGATATCTCTGCATGCATCTAACAAAAGATGTGCAAGTTGTTTTGGTTTTGATTTGGTTTGGGGAGGCTTTTTTTTTGGAGAAAACTTTGCAGTACTGCTAAAGAAAATGAAAAAGTATTAAAAAGTGGAGTGATTTATCATGTTCTTGAATGGAAAACTAGACTTTAACAAAGATGTCAGTCATCCCCTAATTATTCTCTAAATTCAATACAATTTTGTCCAAAATCACAAAGGGTATTTTTCGTAAAATTCCAAAAGCTGATAACCATCAAGACTAATTATAAAGTTATGATAATGCAGATAGTGAAATATTGGTACAGAGATAGCATATAGATCAATAGAAGAATAGAGCACTCAGAAACTGACCTATGCATACGGAAATTTGATTTATGACAGAAGGATCATTACAGAGTAGTTTAAAAAAAAGGGACAGGTGAGCTCATTCAATAAATAGCCTGGAAGTAATAGGTTATCCCTATAAGAATAAGTTAGTTACTTACATCACAACACACGCAAAAATAAATCCTATGTTTATTAAATACCTAAGTGTAAAAAGCCACTACTTTGAACAATTTAGAAGAAAATATAGAAAACTATCTTTAGGAACTCAGAGGAAGAAATTATTTTCTCAAACTAGTTACAAGAAGACAAACATTAATGCAAAAAGTAATAGACTACTTAGGGTAAGCAGAACTACATTAATTTTTTAAAAACATTGTTTATAAAAAAGGTTAAATGTCAAGTCAGATACAGATGCTTGCAATGCAGTCATGTAACTGACAAAGGGTCAGAATCTAGAACACCTACAAATCACTGAGAAAAAAAAATGGCTCAATAAAAGTAATGGGCAAAGATGAGGACAAGTCCTGGATGAGGCAATCCAAATGTCAAACGAATTTTGATCAGATGGTCAACATGACTGGTAAACAGACAAATGCAAACTCAAACAACAAAGAGATACCATCTCTGTGTTCGGGTTCTCCAGAAACAGAGCCGATAGGATGTGCGTATGTATGGAAAGAGGTTTATTTTAAGGGGTTGGCTCATTGATTATGGAGGCTGGGTGGACCAGCAGGCTGGAGACCCAGGGAGAAGCTGATGCTGCAGTTCAAGTCTGAAGAGCTGATGTTGCAGGTGAAGTCTGAAGAGCAGATTGCTGGAGAATCCCTGCTTGCTTGGGGAAGTCAGCCTTTTGGTCTATCCAGGCCTTCAGTTGATTGCATGAAGCTCATCCACATTATGGAAGGCAATCTGCTTTACTCAAAGTCCACCATTTAAAACATAAACATGGAGAAACACCCACCTAGAAACACCCAGAATAGGCCCAACCAAACGGACACATAAAATGGACCATCGCAACCTCTTATGCATCCGATTGGCCAAAGTGTTTGTGTGCCAGTACCAAGTGTTGGCATGAACAGGGAGCACTGGGACTTTATTCTGTGCTGATGATGTAGAGTGGGGCCAGCTCTTTGGAGGGTGGGGATCCACAATGGGAAATTCACACACATGCATAAATATTCACAGCAGCCTTGTCTGTGACTCCAGTGAAAAACTGAAATGGAACTGGAAGATCATCAATAAGAAATAGATAAATTCAAAGTGATACTTTCATACAATAGACTATTATACAGCAGTTAAAATAAACAAGTGAAAGCAACTCATACCTTCATGGGTAAACCTAAAGACAATGGTGAAGGACAAAACCTAGTTTCACGGGGATATATACCGTAGGGTAGATTTGCATAAAATTTAAAAACATGCAAAACAATACTATGTAATATTTATGGACAAACACCATAGGGAAATCTAAAAACCATGCTTGAGATGAATATACACTAAATTCATGGTCGTGCTGTCTCTGAGAAAGAGGGATGGGCAATGGGATCAAGGAGGCCGTCAGCTGTGTCTATAATGTTTACCTACTAAATTTTTTTTAAGGCTTGAAAAAATGTGGCAAAATATTGACTTAATGAAGCCATGGGGGTGCATAGATATTTGTCATATTCTTCTCTCCACTTGTTCATGTATTTGAAATATTTCCCCAAGAGAAGTGTACAGAGGGTTCTGTGTGTCTGGTGAGATGTTCCAGTAAAGATAAGTGTACAGGAGTAGAAGATATTAGAAAAGTGCCCCAAATGCCAGGCTGTGACCCTGGGGTGTTCCTGCATGCTGGTGGCAATCCTTACAGACCAACAGCATTGCAGGAGCTCAAGGAGGAGCAAAACACAGAGGTGACAGGTGCAATAACCCCCCTGTGGAACATTGAGTCTGGGCACGAAGCATGGTGGAAACCCAGAGGCTGGTGACCCTACAAAGATAAGAGTGCAAAACAAGGGGTGGGGGTCTGTCCAGCTCGACACAGCCAGTGCAGACGACCACGCACAAGGCCTTGGGGGCTGCAGAAATTAATTACTGTACAGCGTGGTGGTGCTTTTCTCCAGAGAGGGGCTGGTCCATTCCGTTCCAGTGGGTTCAAGTTCCCCTCCAAGAGACCTATTGACAGGAAAAGAATTGAGTCACTCATGTGGGTTGACTCTTATGACCTCAGCACCGAACCCTTAGGTTTTCAATATGTTTCTTAAATGGGGCCGAGAAATGAGAAAAGGACCCTGGGGGTAGCAGGAAATAAGACTAAGATTTTCCACTGGGGCTACAGGTTCCTGGGACTCTTCTTAGGACCTGAGGGCTCTGGCAGCTGGCACCGTAGGGGTTTCATGCAGGTGAGTCACTGGGAAGGAACTAAATCAGTGCAACGCTCATCTCCACCTCTGCGTGTGGAGGAGGAGATATTTTAGCGTATTCAGAGGCGTTTTCTTTAAGGATGTTGTTTTCTCTTAGTCGTGATACGAAGCCATCCAGAGTCAGCTGTTTCTCCGTCGGGGCTGGGATGGGCTGGGAAAACATCTGTTGACTCAAAGTGGGTTTAAGGGTCTCAGGCCGCAACTTGTTGACATTTTTCATCGTAAGGCACACGAGGGCAGTGAATTTTGTCTGTTTTGGGAGCAGAGGGTCTCCTGGATAAAGGTGGCGCCGTATTCGGATCAGACCTGGGAAGGAGGGAAGGATGGACCGCACAGGGAACGGGCATCTTCAGTTGAGCCCAGACGCTTGGCCCTAGTCATCCCCCATCGTGGCCTCGTTGTTATCGATTAAAGGGTGGACATCAAATAAACCCCAGAGGGACAGCCCAGCCAGTGTCTCGCCCACACGCTCTGCATTCTGCCCTTGCCACTATCAGTGGCAGTTCTGGGATATTTCTCCAGCGCCATGAACCCAGAGGTGTGACTCAGCAGAAATCACAGGAATATTTGGAGGGTAAAGTAGATGATCTTAATGAATTGCTTTGAGTCTGGAAACGAAGAAGCTGGCTGGTAATAAAGGAGAATGGAGCCTTTCTAGCTCCTTCCCAGCAAATGCGGAGATCCAGAGAAGGAAGAGAAAGCCAGCTAATGCGACATAAGTAACGTATTAAAGGGCCAGAGGGATGTGATGCTGGGCTTCAGTGATGTGTGTGAGGGCAGCAAAGACACACCAGGTACATGTTTGGAGAAGCCACCCGATGGCCTTCGGGAATGCACTGGCCTGAACCCCAGATCGGAATTCCGGAAGCTTCCCCTGAGGCTAGAGTTCTGGGGCCTCCGACTAAAATGGGAGCGGAGGGGATGGGGGGCAGGGTCTCTCTGCCCACCAACATGACCCTTTCTTCTCGGTCCTCGCCTCGGAGGCTGCCAACCCCCTGGGAAGCTGACACTTTCCGTATTAGTACATCATGACCTTCGTGTGTCATTTAGTTCACTCTGTAGGTTGAAATTTATTTTACAGATAAGATTTCAAGCATATTGTAATCAGAAGACTATGGTAACAACCACGCCCGGTCTGTATCTAATGCCTCCCTGGACCAGACACTGGGCTGGGGCTCCTGCATATGTTATCTCGTGGAATGGCCTGTTGCCTGAGTATTATAATTACCATTTTTACAGATAAGGAAACTGAGGCTCAGAGAGGTAACTTTAAAATTCAAGTCACACAGCAAAGTAAGTGCAAACAGCAAGTATAAAGCCAAATTTTAGTCCCAAATCATTCTTTTCACGTCTCTGCATAGCAGTACAAGTGAATACCCACTTTAAGATGAGAATACCAAAATTAAATATTCTCATAGAATCATACATTTGCATAAACATAGAAATTTTGTTGTAGAAACGCCCATTTATATGTCTTGAAAGTGACTGGTTGGAAAATAAGCAAAAACAGAGCAAGCAGAGAGGCTGAGAGGGTGCTATTGGCTCTGATGTGAGTTTTAAGGGAACAGGGACCAGAAAGCCACGCTCTGTCTCCAGCTGTCCCCCCACTGCTTGGGTAAAGCTGAGCCATGAAGCCTGGGTCTCCCTGTGTGGTTTCTTCTGACACCAAGTACATTGTTCCAACACCAGTTCTCCAACTCTCCAAAGCCGGCTGGATGTCCCGCAATTCCATCCAATTCTGACGCTAACTATTCAGAGTTAGAGCAGAGCCCACAGGTTAGGGGCTCAGTCCCCCAGGATGGCCCCCACTTCAGATGGCAGCTGCAGATGAGGAGCCCAGGCTACCCACACTTCTGCCTGGCCAACCACAAACTCAGGGGTTCCCACACCCCCTCCTCAAGTTCAGGAATTTGCTAGAGCGACTCAGAGAACTAAGGATAGCGCTCTACTAACAATTACCGATTTGTTATAAAGGATACAACTCAGGAACAACTAAAGGGAAGAGATGTGTAGGGCAAGGCATGGAGGAAGGGGCAGAACTTTGATGCGCTCTCTGGGTGTACCACCCTCCCAGCACCCCTGTGTGCTCACCAACCTAGAAGCTCCTAAATCCCATTGCTGAGGGATGTTTATAGAGGTTCCACTACACAGATATGGTTGATTAAACCACTGGCCAATTGGTGATTGAAGGGTGGGACTGAAAGTTCTAACGCTCTAATCCTGTGGTTGGTTTTTCTAGCTGACTAGTCCCATCCTGAAGCTATCTAGGGCCTCCCCATGGGTCACCTCATGAGCATACAAAGGACAGTAAAGTCTGAGCATTTTAGACTCTATGCCAGGAACTGGGGACAGAGACCAAGTATTTATTTTTTATTATACCCCTCCCTCTCTAAAACCAGTTCCTGTTCACCAAGGCGTAGCATCCCAGGTTCACCAATTCCTAGAATCTTAGGGTAACTTTTAGCTTAATTATCATAGGTAGACCTGACAGCCTTGCAAGTATTCTTCATGTAGCCTGGAACTATTTCACATTTTGATTTTGCTTAGTAATTTGGCCATCTTTTCTGTAGTTGACCCAAGGTTTCTTCCACTGTGGTCAGAGAATCCACAATCTGCTTCCTATCTGGGAAACTTATGTATGATTTTCTTTGTATTCCAGTGTGGTCATGTGTTGTCTGATTTTTAAAGATGTACATACACACATTCATTCATTCATTCGCTCATTCCTTTACTTATTTTTCTTTTTTATATAATTTTAAAGGTTATACTCCATTTACAGTTATTTCAAAATATTGGCTATATTGCCCATGTCATACAATATATCCTTGAGGCTATCTTACACCCAGTAGTTTGTACCTCCTCCTCCCCCACCCCTATATTGCCTCTCCCCCATCACTGGTAACCACTAGTTTGTTCTCTATATCTGTGAATGTGCTTCTTTTTTGTTATTGATATATTCACTAGTTTGTTGTACTTTTTAGATTTGACATATAAGTGACATCATACAGTATTTGTCTTTCTCTGTCTGACTTATTTCACTCAGTATAATATCCCCCATGTCTATCCATGTTGCTGCAAATGGCATTATTTCATTCTTTTTTATGGCTGAGTAATATTCCTATATATATATGTATACATATATGTATATATAACATCTTTGGACACTTAGGTTGCTTCCATAGCTTGGCTATTGTAAAAAATGCTGCTATGAACATTTGAATGCATGTATCTTTTCAAATTTCACTCATTCATTCATATTGCTCCTCAAAACCTCTGGATTTTCACAAAACCTTGGCACGCTGGTTCTCACGTTGTCTGAGGGTTATTCAACGCATTGTCCTTCAGCACTCGGAAAAGCTGCTCACCTCCAGCCCTAGCCTCCTGTACTTACTTTCTCTGTCACTAGACTGTCGCTGTGAAGGCAGGGACACTGCTGAATCCCTGGTCTGATACTCATGAGGGTGCTAACAGAGGCTGCCTGTCTCCTGCCCTTTCTCTGTTTTGGGCCAATGGGACTGAAAGAGAGAGAAAGATGTGGAAGAAATGCACAAGATTACAACTGTAAGGTTATCTTAAAATAATAATGATGAGAACACCTATTTATTTTAGAGCTGGAGAGAACTAATTCGAATCCTGGTTTTATCCCTTTGTACTGAGAAACTTTGAGATCGTTACTTAGCCTCTTGGAGCCTTCCTCGTTGTTTAGTGGGAAAAATAATGCCTGTGTCCTGTGGTTCCTGGGACCTGTGACAAGACATAGAGCGCAGCCACACATGCCATACAAGGCAGCTGACCGTGGGCTGCCTATGGCTGGGGTCCCGATGGTGGTGCTTGTTGCGTATCTGCTATTACTGCCGCTCTCATTCCCCTTCCTCGCTGGGTCCCATCAGACTCGCCTGCTTTCAGAAAACTGACAGAGACTGACCAAAACTATAGCACCTTGAGGCTGCTGTGAGCAAACACAGATCAACATCAGAGACACAATTTCTTGTCTTATGAAATGAGGAACGCTTTAAAGCTTACTAACAGTAACAGCTACTATATATTGGGTGCTCACTGAGTCAGGCATGATTCTTAGTGCTTTCCATGTATGAACTCCTTTAATCCTCCCAATGGCCCCATGAGATAGGTGCTCTGACTATCCCCTTTTTATGGACAAGGAAACAGAGGAATTGAAAATCACTAACTCACCCAAATCACTCAACTAGCGAGCAAGTATTTATTTTTATTATACCCCTCCCTCTCTAAAACCAGTTCCTGTTCCAAGGTGAGATTCCATTTGTAGGAAGTTTAAGAACAGGCAACACTAATCTATGCTGATAGAAATCAGACTAGCAATCACCTGGGCAGGGGGTGGTAGTGGTGAATATATAAATGTACACACACTCACACACACACATATCTTTCAGTGAAATGTACACATTTTGTAAAAGAAAGAAACAAGAAAATAAATACATCATTTGAACAGCAAAAAAACAAAACAAAACATGTGATTGCCCAAACACCACTGCTTGAGGTTCTGATCTAACTGAGGTGAGCAGCAGTCTGATTTAGAAGTTTACTCATTGATGCTATTACATTGCTGCAGGGTTGAAAATGTTGCTTGCTGAAGCCTCACTAGAAAGGCTAAGAGGAAGCAGAGTGGCTCTGTGTTGGGATTACGCCATGTGCTTGGTGCAGCCATGAGGCCCCATTGGCCTTTTGTTTCTCTACTCTAACCTTGAATTGCTCTGGAAATCCCTCTCTGAATTCTGCAGATGTTAGCTCTTCACCCATGACATCTGCAAGTTTCCCATTTTTACCAGAATCACCCTCTCTGAATTCCTCATCCCTTTTTATTCATCACCAGGCTAAGGACCTATATTAGTTGTCTTTAACTGTGTAACAAATCACCCCCAAACTTGGCAACTTAAGACAACAAACATTTGTCATCCCACACTATCTGTGGGTCAGGAACATAGACACAGCTTAGCTGGGTACCCATAGCTCAAGGTCTCTCATGACGTTGCAGTCAAGCTGCTGGCTGGGGTCTCATCCGAAAGCTTGATGTGGGGCGTGGGAGTGTTTCCAAGCCCACTCATGTGGTTGTTGCTGTGCTTCCATCCGTCACCACCCTGGTGTCTCCATAGGCAGCCTCAGGACATCGTGACTGGCTTCCTCTAGGCTGTGTGATCCCAGAGAGGGTGAGAGAGCACCCAAGATGGAAGCCACAGTCTTTTCATAACCTGATATCAGAAGTGACAGCCCATCACTTCTGCCCTATTCTGCTCATTAGAAGCAAGCCACTTAGGGGACTTCTCTGGTGGCGCAGTGGTTAAGACTTCATGCTCCCAATGCAGGGGGCCCGGGTTCGATCCCTGGTCAGGGAACTAAGATCCCACATGCATGCCGCAACTAAGAGTTCGCATGCCACAACTAAGAAGCCCACGTGCCACAACTAAGAAGCTGGCAAACTGCAACTAAGACCCGGCACAACCAAAAAATAAATAAATAAACAAATAAATATGGAAGCAAGGGTCACCTTAGAGGTTGCCAACTGCAGGACTGCTAATTGTTTCTCTGAAAACAAAAGGGGAAGAAAGAGAAAGACCCAATGTTGTATATTTCTTCTCCCTTCTGAGTCCAGATGGTGGGACCAGTGTCTATTTCCATGCTTTAAAAGTCCACTCCCATTTCACTGGGTGGTTTTCAAATGGTCACGTCAAGAGAGGGATTCCTTTCAAGGAAACATCAGTCCCTCCTTCGGTTGATACCACCTTTGGCTGGGTCTCTCCACAGAGCCGTTCTGGGGTGGAGGGAATACTCTTTCCCAGGGGCTTCTGTCTGAACCCGTGGGCTTAAAAATGGACATGGGGGGCTTCCCTGGTGGCGCAGTGGTTGGGAGTCCACCTGCCGACGCAGGGGACACAGGTTCGTGCCCCGGTCCGGGAAGATCCCACATGCCGCGGAGCGGCTGGGCCCGCGAGCCATGGCCGCTGAGCCTGCGCGTCCGGAGCCTGTGCTCCGCAACGGGAGAGGCCACAACAGTGAGAGGCCTGCGTACTGCAAAAAAAAAAAAAAAAGTAAAAATGGACATGGAAGGGCTTCATGAAAAACATAATTTGAGCCCCTGCTGGATACCAGGCTCCGTGAGTCTGGGGCTGGGAGTGCTGGGCTCCACAGAGAAGCCAGTGTGATGGGTCAGAGAGATGCAGAGGGTCAGCTTGTCAGAACCTCCCTCCCCGAAGTGCTATTATGGGGTGAGGGATTTGGGGGGAGTTACTCGACCTTCAGGAGCCTCAATTTCCAAAGCTTCTTAACTGAGAGATTATGTCTGTGATGCCCTCAGACCCACACTGGAGTCGGGGTGCTCCAACTAGGTCTCTGTGAAGCGTGGATACGCACAACGCGGCAGCAGAGATTACCCTGCAGAACCGTGTCTCACCTGGGCCAGCCTGAGACTGGGCTCAGTGGATCTTAGTGATGGTTTGAGCAAACCTGTATCCTGAGGCCACGGGAGGCTCTCAGAGGAGCCGCTTCAGGGAGTGATGGCCCTGGGTCCACGTTCAGGTTTGGATGGGAGCTGGGTCAGGGTGAGCCATGTCCGGCTTCAGAGCCTGGTGGCTCTCCTGGCCGGTTCTCCCAAGACCGAGGAAAATGGGGCCGGTTTTCAATCCTCGTCATCTCCTTATGCCTTCTTGCTTGATTCTTGCCTCCTGTAACCCTTCTCAGGGATGTCACCTGGCCACTTCCTCTTGGCTAGAGAAACCTTTAAGAAGTTGCAAATTCTAGGTGGGTCCAGAGTTAGCCTCTGCCATGGGAAGTCTCTTCGGTTTTCCACCCTCCACCCCCATCCTGCGCCTCAGACTTCACATTTGGGTCTTGTTTACCAAGTGATGGAATCCCACGGTGGGTGTCAACCTCAGTCTCATCTGAGGAGCCCTCAACTTGCCCATCTGGAACAGGGGGCTGCTAAGTCCCGAGAACCTGGGGCTCCCAAGCTAGTGCTGAGTGGGTGCAAGGGCGTGTCATCCTGAAGGTCAATGCCATGTGGGAAAAGGGTGGGGCTCTGTGCCCCCGCCCCCTTCCCAGCCCCAATACTATCTTGGGTAATTCCTTTAGCTTCTTTTAGATGTTTTTGCAATTTATAAATCAGAAAAATATTGAGAATCTGATAAAGTAATAAATGTGGAAGAACTCAGAAAACAGTGTAATTCAACAACAATAAACGTGGAGCACCTGCTAAGTGTCAGACTATGTTCTGAGCACGAAGCCAAGACGGAGCTCACAGTCTCGTGGAGAGACAGAGAAAAACAAACACATGCATGCAGAGCTCCCTGCAGAATAACAAGGCATGATGGAGGAGACAGAAGGAGGGGGCTTGGTTCATAGTAAGAGGTTCAGGAAGGAAGCCCGCTCAGACCTGGATGAAATGGGCACTGAGCCATGCACTTTCCTATGAGAAGAGCATTCCAGAAGGAGGAACAGCCAGGTTCCCCAGATGGAAGGTGTGTGTGCCGGTGCCTACGGTCTACATGGGAGCTCTGCCCCCAGGACTGTGATCCATGAAACAACAGAGTATCTGGGGCACTGCGGATGCTTGCAGCAGCCATGGCAACATGTGAAGCGTCTTCGGCTGATTTGTTGAAAATAAGGTCTAGAAGTCAGTCAGCAAGAAGGTGATACAGAGTTCCCTGGGCTATACGGTAAGGGAAATCTGCTCAGTATTCTGTAATAACCTAAATGGGAAAAGAATTTGAAAAATAGATACATGTATATGTATAACTGGATCGCTTTGCTGCACACCTGAAACTAACACAACGTTGTTAATCAACTATACTCCAATATTAAAAAAAAAAACGTGATGCAGATCAACAGGATAAGTTCAAAGTCCGAACTCCCTTCACAGCCCAGCACAGCTCCAATCCCCCATACCTCCCACCACACATCTTCCCAGCCTGCACGTCCCAGCAGCAAACTTCTCACTAGTCCACAACTTGCCTCCAGCCTCGGTTCTCTGGCTAACATCTCCAGCCTCACCACTGTGCCTGACTTTTAAGAACCACCTCAAACATCATCACTTCATGAAGACTCCCATCCTCCCTGGGGTCACCCAAGCAACTGGTCACTCCTCCCAGGCCTTCTCCTTTTTTTTTTAAGATTTTTTTTTGATGTGGACCATTTTTAGTCTTTATTGAATTTGTTACAATATTGTTTCTGTTGTTTGCGTATTGGTTTTTTGGCCACGAGGCACATGGGATCTTAGCTCCCTGACCAGGGATGGAACCCACGCCCCCTGCCTTGGAAGGCGAAGCCTTAACCACTGGGCAACTAGGGAAGTCCCCATCCAGGCCTCCTCTTGCACTTGGACATCCCTCCAATGTGATTCTATTGCCCAGGGCCACTGGGAGGTAGCCGAGGACCTGCCCCCATCAGTAGTGTGACAGAGTGTTAGTGAGAACTGAGGCAAACAGGCAGGGGATCACGTTAGTGACGGAGCAGAGGTGCATCCCCTGTGATGTGGAACCACTGGAGGGTCACTGTCAGTTCATAATGACTCCAAAATACTCATAGTAAATTTCTGTTTTAATTTTATCTTTATTAGTAGTAATTTTGATGTCATATCAGAAAAAAAGAGTGATGCTCTGTTGCACAGTCTACAGAGCTGGCTTCATCCACACTTGGACCGTCCTGCTATGTTTCTGGGAGTCACACACCACTGCCTTTCCTTCTGGGAAGCTGCAGCGGATGCATTGCCTCCTGACGGGATCCAGTGGTTGTATGCTGGAGGGTAGAGGTGGGGCACGTTTCACCCCACGCTCCTCTCACTTAGCACAGAGCCTGGCAGCGTGGAGGGTCAGTGGTTATTGAGATCAAACACCTGCCCAGCACCCAGCCTCCTGCCTTCTGCCTTGGAACTGGCATCTCAGCTTCCTCAGGAGTGATGAAAAAGGAAGCCGACCCTGACCTGTAGAAATAGTCTGTTTCCTTAATTCCAAGGTACACAATTGTTCAGATTTTAATTATTCTGGATTCAGGATATGTCTTACAATTAGTTGGTACATTACATGGGTGTTTCTTTTTTTTTTTTTTTCTCCCTCCCACAAAAAAAGCTGTTCTGAAAACAATGCCATGTCTTACAATTGATGGCATCTTAGAGTCAAAGAAAATAGGAGTTAAAATCATGGGGTGGCAGCTGAAGGCCCAACTCATGTCGGACTCCCAGGAGCCACTGTGAAAATCATGTTCTGTTGTAAATGTCTGTTGGTGTGAGCGCAGGGCGACCGGATTCCTAGAGCCCTGGGGTTCCCTGGCCATGCCAGGATCACGGGGCAGACAAAGAAGAGTGTAGCATGGGTCCTGCCCACGTGTGGTCAGCCGTGCCAGTCTGGCCACTGGCTTTTGTACTTTTCATTCCGGAATTCGTAGAGAAGGCTGCCAGCGAGGAGAGGTAACCTCGGGACACACAGGCCTGTGTCAGGCCTTAGAATTCCGGAAGTCAGTGGCCAGAGTTGCATGGAGCCAGACAGGACACATATGGGAATACAATTACAGTGAAGCCAGCGTGGCTGGAGCGGGGAAGAGGGCCCTGTTGCATGAGGGCCCAGTACGGTGAGCAGGCCCAGGCCTGGTGCTGGTCTTGCAGAACCACACCTCCTGTCACCCATTCCTCACCACACACTCCCTCAAGAGCCTCCTTGAACAAACACACCCCACGGTCTCAAAAATCTTAGAAGTGCTACGGCAACTGTCATGCTCTTGAAGAGCCATACACATTAAAGGCACTGAGAAGTCCTGCAGAAACATGATGAACGTTTGTTGAATGTGCTCCAAACATCTTTGATCACAGAACGCTTTGATTCAAGTTGCATCTTATAAAATCTGAAGATAGGAATTTTCTGCAGAACCACTAATGGGCAACAGTCCTGTCTGAGAAGAACGTCTGAGAGCTGAGAACCACTTTTGTCACTCTCCAGCTGATCATGGAAAGGAGAAAGCAGAGTGGAGGAGTGAAGGGCAAGACCACAGAAGAGACCCTTTCTGGGATCCAGTGCATGGCCCCACTTGCACGCTGGCCTCCTCCGGAAGTTGGCTTTGGCTGTTCACAGGTGTCCCCGGGGCAGTGCACTGCCAGCCCTGGTCTGACAGTTATGCGAGCCAGGTGGGTGTGCTCAGCATGGCCTTGGCACACGGGCTGAGTTGTTTTTGGAAGGATCTTTTCTCGAACAGGAGCTCACACACGCAAAAACAGCAGCAAAATACAAGGCCACACTCACCCACAAAGGTTCTCTGGTTCCTCCTGCAAACCCAGGACAGACCTTATAGAAACAAGCACTGCAGGGCATGGGGTGTGGAGCCAGACAAAGAGGACTGTTGCTCTCTGAATTAGGGAAACACAGATGCTGCTCGCCATCCTCTGGAGATTTGAAAGGAAAAATGGTGGATAATACTGGTTGATAAGCAAGGCTCGAGTTTCCTAGTTTCTCCCTAAGCCCTTGGTGACCACCTCCTGGGTGCGGGACAAACAGAACTCCAAAGTACTTTAGGCTGCAGGTGGGTCTCTGGTGCCCAGCAAACTCTAGTGGGGAAAAGGATGCAGCCCTGGAGAGGTAGTGATAGCCAGTATAAAATCGCTGGTGTCAAACCCTCCTCGAGACAGCAGGGATCTGGGAAGAGCAGGTAGGTCTTTCCAGAAGACTCACTGGAAGCATTGAGACGTGTGCTAAGTTTTGAAGGACTGGTCTGGGGAGGGGGGAGTCCTACTGGATAGCACAGGGAACTATATTCAGTATCCTGTGATAAACCACAGTGGATAAGAATAGAACATTGAGTCACTTTGCTGTAAAGCAGAAATGAACACGACACTGTAAATCAACTGTACTTCAATTGAAAAAAAACAAAACAGGGCTTCCCTGGTAGCGCAGTGGTTGAGAGTCTGCCTGCTGATGCAGGGGACACGGGTTCGTGCCGCTGTCCGGGAAGATCCCACATGCCGCGGAGCGGCTGGGCCCGCGAGCCATGGCCGCTGAGCCTGCGCGTCCGGAGCCTGTGCTCCGCAATGGGAGAGGCCACAACAGTGAGAGGCCCGCACACCGCAAAAAAACCAAAACAAAACAAAACCTAGGTGTTCAGTGTAGAATCTGTACTACACCATTACTAGTACTCCTACTCCATTTTTGATGTTAACCTCCTGGTACCCTGAGCTGAGACCATCTGTTCAGGTTGTATGGTTAGGAAACTCCAAACTCTGAGCATTAACCAGAATGTTTCTAACAACTGGGAATCTGTGCCTTTCCTACGAGACAGACCACCTGTGGCTGACGCTGGTCAGTTGTAGGGATAAAGCTCGGGCCGAGTCAGCGACCTGGGTTCCAGCCCAGCCCGGCGACTCTAGCTGTGTGACGGTGGCCAGCCGCTTACCTCTCAAGGTCTCACCTGCCTCTCCTGGGACATGAGCGTGGCCTTGGCCCCTGCGTCCCGGGCTGTGGGGTCTGGTGAGATCACGTATGGAATGGGCTCAGATCTGGTGCTTGGTGAGCCACTGAGGACGGGGATGGAGAGGGGGTGTGCTTCTCATCCCAGGCAGAGGGGTGAGGGCCAACCACCAGCAAGGCCAGTGAGAGTTTTGAGCCATTTCAGAGCAAGGCTGGCGATGGACCTGGGAGCACAGTCCAGCTCCAGGGACAGGATGGAGGGGCAGCCCTTTCTTCTTATCACATGCAACGCCCCCACCCCCCCAGCAGAGTGGGGAGAGAGCTCCCGGCCGCTTCCCGCAGAGGAGCACCGCGAAAGACCTGCCCCAAGACCTACACCCTCCCACCCAGCCCTGCCACTTAGACACCTGGCCCTGGACTACTCAGTCCCCAGGCCCCCATGTCTCAGGATGGTCCCAGGCAGCAGGGAGCACTTAATCAGCTTCCCCTAGCCTCCTAACAATGCCAGGCATGGAGCCACTCTGCTTTTCCAGAAGCTTCTGTGTCCAAGGTCAGGCGGCCACTCAGTTATTTTCGCTCTGTCCCTGGGGTCGCCACTGGGCTTATGACAAAAATTTTCCTGCTCAGGACTTGGGGAGTAGAGGAGCCCTGTGCCCACCTCCCAGCTGCCGATTACATGCATGGCGCTGCAGGTTTGGGGGCTTAGCTCTCTCCCAGGGGGAGCCCCACATGGAGGGTACCTTTGGTCCCCCAGCTGCTGAATCTTGCTGCAGCATCCTTGAAGACACTAGAAACCTGTTTAAAAGAGAAACTCTACTCTATTGCTAGTCTGTAATGACCTATGTGGGAAAAGAATCTAAAAAAGAGTGGACATATATATTTGTATAACTGATTCACTTTGCTGTACACCTGAAAGTAACACAACATTGTAAATCAACTCTACTCCAATAGAAATGAAACGAAAAAAAGAGAGAGAGAGAAGAAAGCAAGAACACCAATGTGTTGTGCTGAAGCAGCTCTGACTAGCATCAGGTCAGATGGAGCTGGGGTGGGAGCAGCAGCCAGAAGGCTTTGCAGTCCTGGATTGTTTGTCCAAGTACATCCTGTGAATATGCGAAGCTCTCTGGCCCCAGCCCGTGGCCCGGCTCCCATCCATAACACATTCAAACACTTGAAAGCAATTACAGTAGTTGGAGCTGTCAGCCTGGGCTGTTTTTTCCTAACCAGACGGTGTCCAGGTGCCCATCCCCCCTAGCAGAGGGGGAAATGCCATGTTGAGGAGCCAGGTCAGAGCACTGGATGGGGGGGTGGAGGGGGGGGAAGAGGGGGTAGACTGAGGAAATGGACCAGGGATGGGAGAGGCTCTGGAATGTTCTGTTGTAGCAGGTAGAAGGGCAGTAACATTCCCTTCCCTGGGAGCTGAAGATAGGAAGACAGCAAGGGGCTGTAAAAAAAAAAAAAAAGGAAAAAGAACAGGACACAGGACTTCCCGGCAGTCCAGTGATTAAGACCTCGCCTTCCAATGCAGGGGGTGCGGGTTCTATCCCTGGTCAGGGAGCTAAGATCCCATATGCCTCGTGGCCAAAAAACAAAACATAAAACAGAAGCAATAGTGTAAAAATTCAATAAAGACTGAAAAAAATGGTCCACATCAAAAATAAAAAATCTTAAAAAAAAAAGAGTATTATTTAAAAAAAAAAAAAGAACAGGACAGATGTGGGAGGAGAGTGAGAGAGAAAGAAGCAGGCTGGGGTCGTGGGGAGAAGTATGAGGAACAGCAGCTCCAGGTCCAAGTCGGCAGAGTCTGTTTGAAAGAAAAGTGTGCAGGTCCGGGAGGAAGGGAAGGATGGGAGATCTCCGAGGTTTCCCCGAAATTTTCAGGTGCGAATGATGTCTCATTAAAATAGTCACAAGAGAGAAGCTGCCACCAACTTATCCATCTGGAGAATGGGTCAGGGGAGGTCTCAGGAGGAAAGAAGTCTCCGTGGAGACTGAGAACCAACACAGGGTCATGGAGCTTTCAGAGTCAGAAGGCACCTCTCGTGAATGAGAAAGCTGAGGCCTGGGGACAGTAAAGTGACAATAAAGTGATTTGCCCCAAATAATCCAGCCTGAATTCAAACCCTGAGTCCAAACCACCACGCTCTATAATAAGGCAGGTCAAAAGTATGACAAAGATATATCAAATATATCTGAAACTAATGTCATGTTTTACATCAATCATACCTCAATAAAAATATATACGATAAAGACAGATGGTGGGCTGGTGGTCAGAGCTCTCTGCCCACATCATCCTCCTACACACACTGAAACCCATATAGGATGATGGAATGTGCTGGCTTCTTGTCTCTAACAGATATTAATTTTAAAACCTGGTGTGCTTTAAACAGTACACTAGTAAAGCAGAATTTACACATCCAAACAACGACCTTGAGTTCCTTGAAAAGCTGCACACCTATGTTTAGCAATTGAACTCACATTTGTTCATTCCTTTCAGAGTAATCCATCTACAATTCATACTCATTCCTGAATGCCTATGTGAGTCAGACTCTGGTATCGGCAATTAAAAAATAAAAAAGACAGAGCTCCCACTGTGTAATTGCTAAACACAGTTACAATTTTAATCAAGGTATTGAAGGAGGGTCAGGGGAGCCCAGGAGGGCAGGACTGCAGCTGTGTGTTCAGCTGGGAGGGTTTCGTGGCAACTTTACCATGCGCTTCCCAGAGCAGACATCACTAATCAATCACAGCATTCTCTCCCAAGGAAGCTGGATCAAGCTCAGCATCTTTGTCAGCCTAGCTGAGAAGCTCATATACCTCCTCTGATTTGCCATCCCTGGGATGCTAGCTGAATCTGCCCATTTTCCAGAGGAAAGTGAGGGACAGAGAGTTCAGAAGCAGAGTGAGATCTAGAACCAGATCAGCTGACACGGGAGACTGAGCAGCTCAGAGACCCTCCCACCAAGTGGTCAAAAACCACCCATGGCAGCCTCTACTTCACCCCTCAACCCCACCCCCCTGGCCTTGGATCCACAGATAAAATTACATTCCCAAGAGCAGTGCTTGGATTTTATGAAATACTATAGAAAATGGGTCCTCAACCCCCAGGCTGTGGACCGGTGGCCATCCGCGGCCTGTTAGGAACTGGGCTGCACAGCCGGAGGTGAGCGGCGGGCAAGGGAGCAAAGCTTCATCTGCAGCTCCCCGTCGCCCCCCATCGCTCACATTACCGCCTGAACCATTGCTCGCATTACTGCCTGGACAGCCCGCCCCCGTCCCCACGCACCCTGCCACCGCTGTCCGTGGAAAAATTGTCTTCCACGAACACGGTACTTGGTGCCAAAAAGGCTGGGGACTGCAGCTATAGAAAACAATTTGTTTTTTCTTCTCTTACTATTTTTTGTTATATAATACATTCTTTTCAGAAAAACTAGAAAATACAACCAAGTAAAAAGAAAAAATTAAAGTCACCTATAATCTAACCACTGCTATTTACATTTACACTTTATCGAAAATTGTTCTAGTATCTTTCCAGGCATTTTTCTCTCTGCTTATGCATCTGAGCGGTGTGCAATTGCAGAGTATGCATTTATCCTGTATGTCTAAATGTATATGTGTGTATATGCATACATATATGTATATATGATCTGTATGTATACATATATGCACATATATACACATATATATACAGACAGACACATACATAGACATATATACATATATATATGATCCTATCGTACACTCGTTTGTAAGCTTCCTTTTCCACTTACCAATATATTATGAATATGCAAAATTTCCCTCTGAATGTCTGTGTCACTGCCAACCTACACTCTCCTGGCCCCCATTCCTCAACCACCAGTATTATGGGTATTGAACCCCTTCATTCAGGCGGGCTTCCCAGGCAGTGGAGGGGGGTGAGCCTGGGCTCACATAGAGTACCACAGGGCTGGAGATGGGGTGAGCCAAGGAATGGAGAGTTCCAGGTAACAGTGTGCAGAGCAATGCCACGGCCTGTGTCCAGCAACCAGGAGAAACACGAGCAAGATGAGGCTGTGTCCGCTAGCCGGGAGCCAGGGCCCCCAGGCCTTCAACCGGAACGTGGTCCAGCAGGACAAGGCTACCCGACAGAGGAGGAAAGGTGGCCGCAGGACAGGACGGTGTTTTGTGGATGAGCTGATTCTCACAGTGGGCAACAGAGTGGAAAGTCCTAGAGAAACCGTCACCCAGGACTTGACTGAGCAAATTGACTGGCTGGAGGAACCCCATTTCAAACCAAGAAATCCAGAGGGGGAAACAGAAGCATTCTAGTTACATTGTTATATATTTAAAAACTGGGAAAAAGGAACAACCTAATTCGAGTATTGAAGTTCCACTGTTTAGAAATCCACACAGGTCCAGCCCGTTATCCTGGTTGAGGGGTGCACGCCTTGGCTGGGAGGTTGTGATTGGGAGCACCTGGCACGTGATGGCCATCCATCAGTTTCTACTCTCCCTCTCTTCCTCCCTGCACCCCTCCGAAGGACATTAAACTGAACACAGCTTGAGAACAGAGACCTCATTTCCCTGCTACCACTGACAACACCCTGCACACAGTGGCTCCACCATAAACATGTGGAGTTTGTGACCCTTGCAGGACAGACAAAGGAAGAATGATGATGTCGAACAAAGAATACCCTTGCCTGGGACTCATTACAATGGTTTGAGGTTTCAGACGGGCTCAGCGCAAAGAGAGCCTGGAATTCAGCCACGATCCCTGGAAGACATTGCGGGTGCCACGTGGGAGGGAGGGACAGGGCCATTCTCAAAGACAAGGAGGAGAAACCACCGAAGACATCACAGACAAGAAAGGTCAGGAGCTATAGGACCTGGGATGGAAAAAAATCTCACTTTCTAAAACAGCCTCAAAGAGCACACACTTCAGAGCTTTCCAGAAACTCCTTAGGACACAAAAGGCTGAGGAAGTATGGGTCTAGGATATGAACCTTTAGCAAGAAACCACCTCTCTGGTCTCCTACTGCCTTGGGCTGTGTTCATGACTCAGTGTCTGCCCTTCACCAGCTTCCTCTACACCTCGGAAAACAAAGACGTGCTTTCACTCATTCAGAAGGCGAGCCCGTGTAGGTGTTGGCACCGCAGCAATAGAGGGGCTAGGGCAGCAGTCCCCAACCTTTTTGGCACCAGGGACCGGTTCTGTGGAAGACACTTTTTCCATGGCTGGGGCTGGGGTTGGGGGATGGTTCAGGCGGTGCTGAGAGCCATGCGGGGGCGGGGGATGGGAGCTGCAGATGAAGCTTTGCTCGCTGGAGCCCACTGCGCACCTCCTGCTGTGCGGCCCTGTTCCTAACAGACCACAGACCAGCACAGGTCTGCAGCCCCGGGGCTGGGGACCCCTGGACTAGAGGAAGGATGAACAAAGGGATGAGGTGATCCAGAATGGAGGCGAGGCCAGTTTGGAACACGCTTCTTGTTATCCTCACTTGTGTACAGCTGAACAAGCTGGCATGTGTGTCTGGACAAGAACGGAAAGGGAGGCTGCCCCTGACTCACCAACCAGGGAATGCCAAATGGAAGGAGTGGGAAATGGGTCAGGGCATTTGCCTTTGGACTTCACGGAAAGGCTGGGAAGCAGGAATGAGCAGAGTCCCTTCCACGAAAATCTAAAAGCCAAAGGATCCAACAGATCAACTTGAAAAATTGGAAGGGCTGGCAGAGAAAAGTCCCCCCAGAAATCACCAAGGTCATGGGGGAAGATGGTGAGAAATTTTTATGCATTAGGAAAAGGTATACTAGAAAGCCAGGTTGAGGCCCCCACCAGATCTGGCTTGTCCCATCACATTGCCCACTCTGATGGGTTGGCCCCAGCTACTCATCTGGATGTCCCAAGGACTGCCCACTCTGATGACCTCATTGCCCCTTGACTACCTCACTGAAGACCTTGTCTCCAAATGAGGTCGCATCCTGAGGTCCTAGGAGTCAGCACTTCAACATGTGAATGTTGAGGTGGACACAATTCAGTGCATAACAGAGATTAGCAGGTAGAATGTTTACTGTGGGGTGTCCTCAGGATGAATACCAGTGAAAGGAGGAGGAGAAGTAAGAATAGGCAGTGAGAGACTAGGACAGTGACATAGGGCTGACCCTACAGGGAACTCTGGAGCTAGGATGACCCTTTGGAATTGTCCTGAGTTGGGTCAAGATGTGCTTACACCCCTACAGTGACGAGTGGCCACCCAGGAAGGGCTCTAACCTTGCTTGGCTCCGTGCACCTGAGGTGGTCCCTGAAGGGGCCACAGCAGGAAGCTGTCAGCAACGCAAGTCCTTCCTTGAGGGTGGACATCTTAACCTTGAGGGTGGATGATGGTTGCACATCACAGGGACAGACCCAGCCGAGGTGCTGTGACAGTCGGGGGCCACGGTTCCTCCCCCCAACCACGGGGAGATCGGGAGAGACCTCATGCAGTGGGTGTCATTCGGCCCTGAATTAGCAGAATGGGAAGAACTGGCTCATGGGAAGCAGGTGGGAGCTCCAGGGACCACGGGGACTTCCCAGGTGGGGAAACAGAGGCGAAAGAAATGTGGCATCACTGAGTGAGGCCCTTATAGGCAACTCCAAACATTTGTGATAGGCAGAGCAGAGAGTTTGTGGAGAGGAATGAAGGCTGGAAAGGAAAGTGGAGGCCTGAGCAGGGAGGCCTTTGCTGCCCAGATCGGTAGGTGGTGGGAGCCACCAACATTTCCAAACAGGACAACGACATGGTCAGAGCCATACTCAAGGAGATTTCTGGGGCAGCACTGTAGGAAGTGAGTTTTTGGCAAGAGGAGAACTCCTGAGGCCCCTAAGTGTCAGGGGAAGAGGGGAAGCCGCTCTGGAGTGGTGGGGGTGGACCACTGGGGATGGGCAGCAGAGGGGCTACTGAGGTAGGGCTGAGGATGTGCCATGAGGCAGCAAGGGAGGAGGGAGATGAAGACTTGACCAAGGGCGTGGGAGTTTTCCGAGCAGAAAACTCAGGAGTGGAGCAAATTTGAGAGAGAAGATAGTTCCTGTGAAGACCCTCCATGGGCAGTTGAAATATGGGTTGATAATCTGAGAACTGGTCAGGGCCGTGATGATGGATTGGGATCCCAGCCACAGCAGGAGTCCCCGGGAGACTTCTCTTAAGGGACTTCCATTTGGGAAGACGAGACCAAGGCATAGAGCCATCAGCCCCTGATGTGTGATCCCACCTGCAGAGGAGCTGAACGGAGGCGCGTAGCTGCAGAAGGGCAGCCTGGGCAAGGGTGGGGGAAGAGGGCACTTGAGTTGGATCTTGAGGGAAGAACAGAATCTGCTTAGGAGCAGGGGGTGTGGAATAAGTTGGGGGAGGGCCCCAAAGACCTAACCAAGCCCTAAGGAATAGAGAGAAACAGGTAGAACTGATCAGCAGTTGTGAGGGTGGAGAACTAGATCTCAGCGTGGATGGAATTTACAGAGAGGATGAGTTGGAGAGGGGGCCATGGACTGAACCACAAATGAGAAGGCTGTTGAAAGGAGAGTTGTTCCTTTACTCACAATACTTCTCATAGCGAATGCGTGGGTTTTCCAAGCCAAGAAATTCTCTAATTCTCTGCAGATACCAACTGGATGTCCTACAATTTAGTTCAGTTCTGATTCTAACGACCCGGAGTTAACACAAAACCCACAGGTTAAGGGCTCAGTTCCATAAAACTCCCTGCATTTCAGATGCCAATCACAAGTAGTGGTTCCCCAGGTTACCCACATTTCTGTCTGGTTTGGCTACAAATTGGGGGTTCCCATGACCTCCTGCTCAGCCTTGATAATCTGTTCTAACAGTTCATAGATCCCAGTGAAATAGTTTTACTTACTATTTCCAGTTTATGGTAAACGATATTGTAAACGATACAAACGAACAGCTGGATAGAGGTCTGGAAGGGTCCTAAATGTAGGAGCTTCTGCTCCCATGGAGTTTGGGGTGCACCACCCTCCTGGCTCACGGATGCATTCCCCAACCCGGAAGCTCTCCAAACCTCTTTGTTCAGGGTTTTTATGGGGGTTCCATGTCATAGGCAGAGTTGATTAAATCCTTGGCCCTTGGTGATTAATTTAGTCCCCAGTATCTCTCCCCTCCATGGAGGTTGGGGGTGGGCTGAACGCTCCAAGCCTCTAGTCATATGGTTAGTTTCTCTGGCAACCAGCCCCGGTCCTGAAGCTATCCAGAAACCCCACCAAGGATCACCTCATTAGCATAAATTCAGGTATGGTTAAAAGGGCTCATTATGAATCACAAAAGATGCTCTTCTCTCCCCTATCACTCGGGAAATTCCAAAGGCTTTTGGAGCTCTTTGCTTGGAACAGAGGATGAAAATCAAATATATATTTCTTGTCGTATCACAATATCACAGTGTCTGAGGTCTCAGCCCTGGTCCCACAGCAGGTAAAGAATATAGAAGGTTCACTCTATCCAGAACCCTCCCGCTGCAGCTCAGCTGGGGCTGTGCCCGGTCAGCCCCTTGCCTTGGCCTCCCAAGCGGCCCACCTGCTCCTTCACCAGTCTTTCCTCCCCACACCCTCAACCCCACCCACCATCAGAGAGGTCTGGTTCTCACATTTCATCCTCATAGGTCTGTTACCCAAGTGTATGCCAGCATTCTGCTGGTTGCAGGGGCAGCTCCCAACCCCAGTTGGGACCCACAGAATCTTTGCACTTCATCTTGGCTGCTAGAGACCAGACTTAGATGTCTGGGCCGTCCTAGTGGGTGCACAGCGGCCACCTGGGTGACTCCACTGATGTTAACCCTCTACAGATGGCCACATCGGCAGCAGCAGCCACGGAGGGGGCGCCCTCAGGGAGGGCCCAGTGTGCAGACCTTCCTTTATTCCAACTGCTTTCTGTTCCTGCAGTTTAAGAAGAAAACAGGCAGCCCATCCCTCCTTGTAATAAATGCCTCTGAGTATTTGAAGACAGTAGTTAAGTCATGCCTGAGCTTTCTCCTCTCCAAACTAAACAATCTCAGCCCCTGTAACCTTTCTTGGCAAAATTTAAGGCCCATATGCAGAGGGAAAGCAAAACAAAACCATCTGATGGGGGAGGCCTCCTATCTCCAGCCCAGACTCTGCGTTTGAAACTTGCGTCTTTAATTACATGTAAATTGGGTAGCTCCAAGCATTGGAACCAGTGAGAGACCAGGTGTTCATCAAGCCCCCCATGTGTTTGGCTGCAAAGCTTCCTGCGAGCGCCCAGCTGAGGCTTGCATTTCTTCTGTGTTCAGATGCGTTTGGGGGGATGAGAAGGTACATCGCTGGGCAGTGGCCCAGAAGCCCAATCTGCTGAAACTTCCTGCCCCCGTCTCCTAGGGGTGGGATGGGCCCCAGGAGCCTCTAGAGAGCCAGGCGGCCTGCTGGGAAGGCTGCCCTCTGACCCCACAGAAGCTGGCAAGACCGGTTTCCCAGGAACTCTCAGTGGAGCTGGTAACCTTGCCTGTCAGCTCTCCCCAGAGACTTCCTGCTGCTTCTAAAACAGGAGAGAGGCTGCCTGGACTGATAATCCTCAGTGGGGTCCTCATATCACATTCAAATTCCTTCCTGAGGTGGTTTCCTGGGGGCACCTTTCCCAGGAATTCACTGGGTGTCTTAAGAGACCCCAGGTTAGTGGGTTCTGTCCTCAGGTTTTGCCGGCTGTGGACCAATTGTCCTTTGGGTCTCCGGGGCCTCTTCTTTCCTTCAAAGCCCAGTGTTTGTAGATCAGGCCGAACTTCCAGAAACAGGAGAGTCACATTACAAGCTCACTTAAGCAAATTCAACACATTTTTCTAAATAAATCAAAGTTATTTGGACAGTGCCAATACTTCGTATGTCATTCTCATTATACCCAGGAGTGCATAGGGAGGGGAGGGTACATTAGTGCATCCCTCCGTCCGTCTGTGCTGTCCTTCCTGCTGGCTGTTCAGGCTGGAGGCCCCTTGTTTTATAGTATGGCCTCTAAGTAGAAGTCTGAAACTGGGGCTCAACCAGAGAAAGCATCTTTTCCAGCGTTGGAGAAAAAAATGTGCTGTGTAGACTTTTCAATAGCAAAGGAGGTAATCTCAAACGCGGTACCTCCGTTAGGATTTTCAGAAGTTTTGGCTACGTGAAAACTGTGCCTTGGGGTGACTTTAGAACTTCGCCCCCAGGTAGAGGTGCCCCCACTGTGTGGTCCCTGGCAGGGACTCAGCCACTGGACCCTAAGTGAGGGCAGCCCCACATCCGCCTTCCTCACTCTTGTATCCCCAGCCCCCAGGACACTGCCTAGCGCTTGCAGGCCCTTAATAAGTAATTTCTGATGGGCTTGACTGGTTGAATTAACTCATTAGAGACACAAAGTTCCACTTGGATATTTATGGCATGCCTACTGTGTAAACTACTCCATGGCTGGTAGGGGACAGGGATTCAAAGAGACAAAAATCACACTTTCTTTCCCCAAATGTACATAAAGCCAACAAGAAGACAAGATATTGACATGTCAAAAAATGTAAATAAGGGCTTCCCTGGTGGCGCAGTGGTTGAGAGTCCGCCTGCCGATGCAGGGGACACGGGTTCGTGCCCCGGTCCAGGAAGATCCCACATGCCGCGGAGTGGCTGGGCCCGTGAGCCATGGCCACTGAGCCTGCGCGTCTGGAGCCTGTGCTCCGCAACGGGAGAGGCCACGACAGTGAGAGGCCCGCGTACCGAAAAAAAAAGTAAATAAAATATAAAATGGTTTACCCCAACCATGCCAAAGCTGTGTTCACAGAAACAAATTCTGTCACCAAACTCCCGTTTTCTAAAGCAGTTTTTCCTAAAGCATGTTTTTCAGGATATCAGTTTCTTTGGGTGTTAATGTGAGAAAAAAAATGTGGTGGTTAGATGAATTCAGGACCAATTTAGGCAGATTTCTTTAGCACAGGCTTTCTTGAAAACCTTTTTTTTAGAAAAAAAAAAAAAAAAAGCTTTATTGGAAGTTCCCTGATGGTCCAGTGGTTAGGAATTGGTGCTTTCACTGCTGAGGCCCCGGATTCAGTCCCCGGTCAGGGAAATAAGATCCTGTAAGCCGCGCGGCATGATCAAATAAAATAAAATAAAATAAAAAAGCTTTCTTGAGCTAGAATTTATACATAACAAAATTTATCCATTTTAGGTGTCCAATAGGTTTTATTTTAAAATTATTTTATTGAAGTATAGTTGATTTACAATGTTTTGTTAATTTCTGCTGTACAGCAAAATGATCCAGTTATACATTTATACATTCTTTTCATATCTTTTCAGTTATGGTTTATCACAGGATATTGAATATAGTTCCCTGAGCTGTACGGTAGGACCTTGCTGTTTATCCATCCTATATATAGTAGTTTGCATCTACAATAGCTTTTCCTATATTTATAGTTGGGCAGTCATCACCATGGTAACTATAGAACATTTTCATCACCCCAAAATGAAACCTTGTGGCCATCTGAAATGACCCTCCCACCTAGGCAACCACTAATCTACCTTCTGTCTCTGTAGATTCGCCTGTCCTCACCGTGTCATGTAGACGGAATCATACAACATGTGGCCTTTTGACTGGCTTCCATAACATAATGTTTTCAAGGTTCGTCTAAGTTCATCAGCCCTTCATTCCTTTTTGTTGAGGATTGATATTTTATTGTCTAGTGATGTCACATTTTGTTTATCTCTTCATCAGTTGGTAGACATTTCATGGGCACATTTTGTGTGAACAGGTTTTCAATTCTCTTGGATATATACCTCGAAGTGGGATTACTGGGTAACTCGGTGACTCTATATTTCATTTTGAGGACGCACGCAACTGTTTTCCAAAGTAGCTACCCCGTTCTACATTCCCATCAGCAGTGCATGAGAGTTCTAATTTCCCCATGTCTTTACCAGTGCCTTTTATTGTCCCTCTTTTTTTATGCTAGCAATCCTAGTGGGTGTGAAGTGGGGTTTGATTTACATTTCCCTAATGAACTAATGATGTGGAGCATCTTTTCCTGGGCTTTGGAATCTTTGATATGTTGATCGCTTTGTGAATCTTCCAAAGGGGACACAGTGCGCAACAGTTCCTAATGCATTGCACCACGGATCACCCTTGCACAGGGCAGCTCCTGGAAAGCGAGCCCACACTCCAAAGCTGGGATGCACTGGCCCAAAGCTGTCTGTGCCCGGAAATGTGAGTTTGGGGAACACCTTTAGGGCATTACTTTTACAAGATTTTCTCAAAGTAACAAATTCTTAACTCTTTGCTGTTTTACATGAAACTTTGTCAAGGGTAATTTTGGCTAAAACGAAAAGGGAAAAGCAGGCTAAGATCTATCTCCTTGAAAACTGTAAAAATTTTGTTGTTTGACAGGGAGAGTTGAGGAAGTTGAACCCCCCACCCCCCCGTGTCCCTTCTTGTGGCCAGCAGTGGCCAACTCTGCAAGATTGTCTTAATGCTTTTGCCCCCAAAATGGTTCAGGCATAGCTGGAGACATGGTGCGGGCATCTCGATTGCGCTGGGTTGTCTCAGCTTGACTGGGGACTCCAGGTTCCCAGAGATCACTTCACGGGGACAGAGAGGCACTCTAGTCCCAGTTCTGTCCCAACACATGTAGTGATGAGGTCCTGGGCGTCCTGGGCTTTATAAGCCAAACAGACCATAGGCCAGAACTTCCCAAGAGTAGGAGAAGCAGCGTCTATCTCCTAGTCCGTTCATGGCTCTGGTGTCTTCGGGAGCATCTTCCCTCTGTCCTCCCCGGAGCCAACCACAACCTCATCCGGGCCCTCTAACAGTGTCCACGCCTCTGATTCCCCGGGGGGCGTCTCTGCTCATCCTGTGATTATGGGCTTTGAGTCTCCTCCGGGGTCTTCCTGAAGCCCAGTGTGGCCTCCAGGCACACCACCCTGGTGTGTGTGCCTCCCAAGCCAGGCATGGCCTCTCACCCGAGCCCTATGACAAGTCCTTTGCCAGAAGCTGAAGCTTTCTCCTCAGTATAATTCACATGTGCCCCTTCTTGCAACACCCAAAACCGCGGTAGGGATTTTATTCTTTTTTTTTTTTGCGGTACGCGGGCCTCTCACTGTTGCGGCCTCTCCCGTTGTGGAGCACAGGCTCCGGACGCGCAGGCTCAGCGGCCACGGCTCACGGGCCCAGCCGCTCCGCGGCATGTGGGATCTTCCCGGACCGGGGCACGAACCCGTGTCCCCCGTATCGGCAGGCGGACTCTCAGCCACTGCGCCACCAGGGAAGCCCAGGGATTTTATTCTTCTTATTTTTTTTTTAGTAGAGAGACAGGGATGAAAAGGGGGATACTTGGGTCTCCCGAATTCTATAGCCACGCTCTTCGCTGAACCTACCAGTGGCTGGTTTTCCTAAGCTGCTGTGCTGCTGTCTTCCTTGTCTTCTTTGTCTGGAGGAAATGACACCTGCCTCTTTGGTGCTTTTCATCAGTCACTTTTCATCACATCTGGTCTTTCCCTCTAAAGAATTAGCCTAACTGGTCACGCTGGGTGGTACAGCCTGGACTGGACCCCTGAGTCAGAGTCCCTGTCTCTCTTCTTATCTGTGCCAGGGCAGGAGAGGACCTCAAAGCTTCCCCTCACTCCAGCCTCACTGCCTAAAGGGGCACAAGACCCTCCAGGCTATGGGGACAGGCACACTGGAGCAGCCCAGGAACCTCTCGAGCCCTACATCCTCTCATAAAGCTTATGATAAAACTTGATAATTTACTTTATGATTGCCATAGCTTATTATAAACTTAAAATAATCCGTGGGGTTGGTGTCAAGATAGACATATAGATCAGTGGGACAGACTTAGGAGTACAGAAGTAGACCCACATGTACATGGTCGATTTTTTTTCTGACAAGGGACCAAGGAAATTCAGTATAGAAATGGAATCTTCAACGAATGGTGCTAGGAAAACATGGGCAGCCATATACAAAAAAAAAAAAAATCCTTCACATTATACAGCGTCAACTCAAAATAGATCATAGACCTAAATGTAAGAGCTAAGACTATAGAACTCTTAGAAGAAAACATACGAGAACATCTTAGTGACCTTGGTTTGGCACCAATTTGTTAAATTCAACAAATAAAATGCAAATCATAAAAGAAATAATCTATTGACTGGATCTTATCAAAATAAAAAATAAGCTTTTGCTCTTCAAAAGACACTTAAGAAAATGAAAAGGAAAGCCACAGACTGAAAATATTTGCAAAACATATACATGACAAAGGTCTTGTACTAGAATTTATAAATAAGTTCTTTATAAGAAGACAAACAACGTAATTTTTTGAGTGGGCAAAAGATCTGAAAGAAAACTTCACCAAAGAATGCACAGAATTGGAATTTAGCACATGAAAAGAGGCTCGACATTGTTAGTCCTTAGGGGAATGCAAATTACAACCAAAATGAGACTAACCCACGTGAGTGAATAAAATGAAAAAGACTGACCATCCCAAATGTTGGCAAGGGTGTGAAGCAACTGGAACACTCGTTCACCGCTGGTGGGAATGGAAAATAGTATGACCACTCTGAAGAGCATTTTGTCAGTTTTTTTAGAAAGCTAAAAATATATCTACCATATGACTCAGCCATTCCACCCCTTGTTATTACACAGAAAGAAAGAAAGAATATATTCACACAAAGATTTGCACCCCAATGTTCATAAAACATTATGAACATAAACATTATAAAACATTTATAAAAACATTTATAAAAAAAAAGTTTATAAAACATGATAAAACATGGAAAGTAGCACAAGAGGACCCCAGCAAATGAACAGATTAACAACTTGTAACATATCCATCCAATAGAATGTTACTCAACAATAAAAAGGAAGAAAAGATTCATGTACACAAAAGCATGATTGAATATCAAAATAATTATGCTGAATAAGAGAAAAAAGGCAAACACAAGTACATACTATGATTCTAGTTATATAAAATGGTAGAAAAATGCAACTAATCTATAGTAACAGAAAGATTGGTAGTTGCCTCTTGGGGGAGAGGGAGTTGGAAGGCTGCAGGAACTGCAAAGTGGCAGAAGGAAACTTTTGGGGGTGATGTATATGTTCATTATCTTAATTGGAATGACAGTTTCAGAGATGTATAAATATGTCCAAACTACTCAAATATACAATTTAATTATATAAGGTTTATTAAGTGGCAATTATACTTTGATAAAGTTGTTGCCAAAAAAAAAAAAAGAACTCTTATCTTCTGGAGATAGACACTGAATGTTTTACAAACAAAGTTATCTAAGTACTGAAATTTGTTTCAAGATAATACAGGAATGGGGTGTGAAGTAGGTGGTGACACAGATACAAGGGTGATATAGAAAACGGGCCACCAAATGACAAATGTTGAGGCTAGGCTCATTTGCATGTATGTTTGAAATACCACATTTAACAAAACGCCTACTAGAAAACGTGACTTTAACCCTAAGAATGTGGCACAGCTTATCGCCATGTTTCTTTCTTTGGCTTCCTTTCTTTCTTTAGTCAGAAACCTCATTAGCTTTTATTTAGTTTAATAAAAATATGTATGGGTGACATACTCCAAATGAATTGGTTAAAATTGATGTGAAACAATTAATTAATAATTAATGCAGGGGACTTCCCTGGTGGTCCAGTGGTTAAGACTCCACACTCCCAGTGCAGGGGGGCCCAGGTTCGATCCCTGGTCAGGGAACTAGATCCTGCGTGTCGCAACTAAAGATCCTGCATGCTGCAGTGAAGATCCCATGTGTCACAGCTAAGACACGATGCAGCCAAAAATAAATAAATAAAATAAATAAAAAATAAAAACAATGATAAAAATAGAGTCAACTTTTTCAGAACTCTGGAAATTAACCAAATGCTAGCAGCTATCCAGGGAATATTTACGCAAGCAACACAAAACAGTGAGTTTTACAGCATTTTAACCTGTCCCATGCCCATCACTCTCTCTCTCCAGCTCCATGGTAACCTTGAAAGCCAACAGCTTCCATCATGAGAAAAACCAGTCTGGTGGTTCTCTGGAAGACCTCACTTGCAACTCTGTCCTTGTTTAATCTGATTTGGAGTTTCCCCTGTAGAAAAGCCATTTCCTCTAGTGCATTTGTTAAAAACATTTAGAGGTAATTGTTCAACTTCATGGATGTTTGAGGGAGTGGATAATAGCTGGGACAAACAAGAGGCTAACCAAAATGCTTAAAGTAAAAACTGGGGAATAGGAATAATATGAAAAGCTCTGCCATATTCTGGGGAATCTAGAGGGCCCTCAGACCTTTAAGGAAATCTCAGTACTATCATTAGCTGACCATTAACTTAACCAAGCAGAGACTTCAGTAGCTACACAGGACAAAGAATGCAGACTTTACAGAATTACATCAGAAAAGTCACTAAACAACCAAACACCAACAATAAACAGCAACAACAACAAAACCAGGGAAGTGGAGGAGAGACTCCGATTTCCAGAGTTGCCACATTATGTTATTTAAAATGTCCAGGTTATAATAAAAAATTACAAGACATAGAAAGAAATAAGAAAGTATGGTCCATAAAAAGGGAACATGTAATCAACAGACACTGTCCTTGAGGAAGCCCAAACATAGGACTTCCTAGACAAAGTCTTTCAATTTAGCTCAAAGAGCTAAAGGAAATCATGTCTAAAGAACTAAAGGAAAGTAGGAGAATAGTGTCTCACTTAATAGAAAATATCAATAAAGAGATAGAAATCATTTTCTAAAAACAATCAAATAGAAATTATGGAGTTGAAAAGTTAATAACTGAAAATTCACTAGAAGGGCTCAACAATGGATCTGACCAGGAGGAAGAAAGATTCAGTAAACTTGAAGAGGGGTCAATTGAGATTATCCAGAACCTCAGAGACCTGTGGGACACCATCAAGCATACCAACATACACATAATGGGGAGTCCCAGAGGAGCAGAAAAAGAGAAAGTGGAAGAAAAAAAGAAAAGTTGAAGAAATAATGTCTGTAAACTTTCCAAATTTTATGAAAAACATTAAACTACACGTCCAAGAGGCTCAATGGATTCCAAGTAGGACACACTAAAATATATCCACACCTAGACGCATCATTATCAAAATCTCAAAAGTCAAAGACAAAGACACAATCTTGACTTGTCACACACAAGGGATCCTCAGTAAGACTGAGCTGTTTTCTCTTCAGATTCCATGGAAACCAGGAGGTGGTAGAATGATATATGAAAAGTGCTGCGAGAAAAAGATGATCAACCAAGAATTCTATATCCAGAAAAACAGTCATTAAAGAATGAAGAAGGGCTTCCCTGGTGGCGCAGTGGTTGAGAGCCCGCCTGCCGACGCAGGGGACACGGGTTCGTGTCCCGGTCCGGGAAGATCCCACATACCGCGGAGCGGCTGGGCCCGTGAGCCATGGCCGCTGAGCCTGCGCGTCCGGAGCTTGTGCTCCGCAACGGGAGAGGCCACAGCAGTGAGAAACCCGCGTACCACCAAAAAAAAAAAAAAAGAATGAAGAAGAAATTAAGGCATTCCTAGATAAAAACTGAGAGCATTTGTCGTTGACAGAACTGTTCCTATAGGAAATACTGAAGAGTCCTTCAGGCTGAAATGAAAGAACAGCAGCTTGAATCCACACAAAAATAACTGAAGAGGACCAGTAAAGGTAACTACATAGGTAATGCAAAAGAGAGTACAGATGTACTTTTTGTTTGTAATTCTTTTTTCCTCTCCTATTTGATTTGAGACAACTGCATAAAGCCATAATAATAAATGTCTATTGATGGATATACAAAATATAAAGATGCATTTTGTACAGTACAGAACAAAAGAGGGGGGCGGGAAATGAAGCAATGTAGGAGCAGAGTTTTACATACTATTGAGCCATTTAGTATTGTTAAAGTGGTATTAATATAAACTAGATTGTCATAAATTAAGGTGATAATTATAATCCCCAAGGGAATCCTTAAAAAAAAAGAATAATAACAACTAACATCATAGTTAATGATGAAAGACCAAAAGCTTTCTGTCTAAGATCAGGAATAAGACAAAAACATCCATTCTCACTATTTCTATTCAACTTTGTACTGAAGTTTCTAGCAGGGGCATTTATGCAAGAAAAAGAAATAGAAGTCATCCAGATTGGAAACAAAGAAGTAAATCTATCTCTGATCTTGTATGTAGAAAATCCCAAGGGACCCGCTAAAAAACTATTAGAATTAATAAAGGAGTTTAGCAAGGTTGCCAGATACAAAATCAGTATTTAAAAAAAAAATCCATTGAATTTTTATACACTAGTAAGGAGTAATCCAAAAGTTAAATTAAGAAAATAATTCCATTTATAACAGCGTCACAAAGAACAAAATACTTAGGAATTAATTTAATCAAAGGGGTACAAAACTTTATATGCTGTAAACTGCAAAACATTGTTGAAAAAATTAAAGATAACCTAAATAGGGCTTCCCTGGTGGCACAGCGGTTGAGAGTCTGCCTGCCGATGCAGGGGACACAGGTTCGTGCCCCGGTCCGGGAAGATCCCACATGCCGCGGAGCAGCGAGGCCCGTGAGCCATGGCCGCTGAGCCTGCGCGTCCGGAGCCTGTGCTCCACAGTGGGAGAGGCCACAACAGTGAGAGGCCCGCTTACCACCACCACCCCCCGAAAAAAGAAAAAAACTAAATAAATGGAAAGACATTTCTTGTTTGTGGATTGTAAAATGTAATATTGTTATGATGGCCATGCTCTCCAAACTGACCACCAGATTCAACACAATGCCTACCAAAATTCAACCTCCTTTTAGGAGAAATCAATAAACTAACCCTAAAATTCACGTGGAAATATAAGGGACCCAGAATAGCCAAATAATCTTTAAAAGAAGAACATGGTTAAATGATTCACACTTGCAGATTTGAAAACTTTTACAAAGCTACAGTAATCAAGACCGCATGGTATTGGCATAAGGAGAGATACATAGAACAATGGAATAGAATTGATAGTCTAGAAATAAACCCATATATTTATGGTCAATTGATATTCAAGAAGAGTTCCAAGACAATTCAATGGGAAAATCATAGTCTTTTCAACAAATGATGCTGAGACAACTAGATATCCACCTGCAGAAGAATGTAATTAGACTTCATACTCACACCACGCAAAAAATCAACTTCAAGTGAATCAAAGACCTAATGTAACAGCTAAAACTTTTAGAAGAAAACATAAGTCTTTGTGACTTTGGATTAGGCAATGATTTCTTAGATAGGCTATCAGAAGCATAAGCATCTAAATTAAAAATAGATATAGTTAACATCATGAAAACTAAAAACTGTTGTGTCTCAAGGACGCCATCAAGAAAGTGAAAAGCCAACTCACAGAACGGGAGAAATACTTGCAAAGCATACATCTGACAAGAGTTGAGTATCTAGAATACATAAAAAAATTATTACAGCTCAACAGTGAAAAGATAAATACCCCAGTTAGAAGATGGATGAGAGATCTGAATAGACATTTCTTTGAAAAAGATATACAAATAGTCAATAAGCAAATGAAAAGATGCTCAACATCGTTAGTCATTAGATAAATGCAAGTAAAAACCCCAATAAAATGCCACTTCACACTCAGTAGGATGATTAAAATTAAAAAAAGCAAGATAAACCCAAGTATTGTTGAGGATGTGAAGACATTTGATCCCTCAATATATTGCTGGTGGGAATGAAAAACTAGTGCAGCCACTGTGAAATAGACTTTGGCAGTTCTTCAAAATGTTAAGCACAGATTTACCGTGTGACCCAGCGATTCCACTCTTACATATATAAGCGAACTGAAAACATGTTCACACAAACACTTGTGCATGGATGTTCGTAGCAGCATTCTTTATGATAATGTCCATCAACTGATAAATGAAGAAACACAATATCAGGACATTATTCAGCTATAGAAAGGAATGAAGTACCAATGCACGCTAAAACATGGATGAACCTTGAAAACATTATGCTAAGAGAAAGAAGCTGGTCTCAAAAGTCCATATAATTTATGGTTCCATTTAAATGAAATGCTTAGACAGGCAAATCCATAGAGACAGGAAGTAGATTAATGGCTGTCAGGAGCTGAAGGAGAAGGAGATGGGGAATAACTGTTAATCGTACCGGCTTTCTCTGGGGGGTTATGCAAATGTTCCAGAATGAGATAGTGGGGATGATTGCACAGCCTTGTGAATACACTAAAAGCCACTGAATTGTACACTTTAAAGGGTGAATTTTATGACAAGTGAATTATATCTCAATTTTCTAAAAAAGCGAATGCAGTCTGATGGTTCAAAATTCAAAAGACACAAGAGTCAGCAATGATAAGTCTTCCTTCTTCCTATGAAAGCAGCCACCCATCGCCCCTGCAGCCCTTGGGATCCATGTTCATTAAGGACTCAATTTTCTACTGTTCAAGATGTTGTCTTAGGGCTTCCCTGGTGGCGCAGTGGTTGAGAGTCCGCCTGCTGATGCAGGGGACACGGGTTCGTGCCCCGGTCCGGGAAGACCCCACATGCCGCGGAGCGGCTGGGCCCGTGAGCCGTGGCCGCTGAGCCTGCGCGTCCGGAGCCTGTGCTCCACAGTGGGAGAGGCCACAACAGTGAGAGGCCTGCGTACCGCAAAAAAAAAAAAAGAGAGAGGAAGGACTTGGTGCTCCTGGGAAAGGATGGGGATTCCAGAAGGAGGAGCATCAAGGATGAGATCTCAAAAGAGAAATAACTTTGGGAAAGAAGAAATTTATTTAATAGGGAATTTTGTGGGCTTTGAAATATGTGGGGTTAATCTCTTCCTTGGGCTACTCAACATCGTCTGTCAAGTCTATGCTTTTCACTAAGAGTTGTGGAAAAGTGGACTCTTTTTGTTTATCTCGAAGAGTTTGAGTTGTGTTGAGTTAGGCTTGGGATGAAAAACAGACTGACCCTATGAATGCAGGATCCAGCGGATAGGGAACTGCTGACATCTGGGCTATAGTGTTGTTGCTATGATGACGGTGAATCTAGAAGAGGGGTCAGTGGTTGGGGACGGGAGATGCAGATGTGGCTTAAAAACATGGTTAGGGAGGGGAGGGAGGGAAGGAACCCAGTGACTGTATGTTCCTTGAACAAACTCCAAAAGGAATCCAGGAAGAAGAAAGACGGTTTAAACCTCAGAAAAAGCAAGAGGATTATGCAGGTCCAAGTTAAGCCAGGGTAGAGGGTCTTGAGCCAAACCGTAGCAGACAGCCCCTCCCCCGTGGTGGAGGTGATTGTGCCTGAGAACCTCGGTGGGTCTTGGGTTGTAACCGAGCAGGACCCAGTGGGGCCTTCCCGGGCAGGCCCTTCCCCCATATCCTCTGCTTTAGCTCCTCCCTTAAGGACCTTGATAATAGTATCTGATGCACATTCCTGAGTTGTTTTACAGACGCTAAAACCACCACCCAAGGGAAGAAATGAACTACTTGATAATCATAAGCATGGAGCCCCCCAGACCTACTGGCACCTAAGGGTTGACAATGTTCACCCCCGTGACATCGACCTGTTACCCCACCACCAACCAATCAGAGAATTGTGCACGAGCTGATCACACACCCTGGGACGCCCCTCCCTAAATGCTTTGCTGAAACCCATTGGGGTTCCTGGCGTTTTGAGCACTAGCTGTCCTGAACTCTCTGCTTGGTGCCCGGCAATAACTGCTTCATTTCCCTTTACCACAACCTGGTGTCAGTACGTTGGCTTTACTGAGTGCGGGCAAATGGACCCAAGTTTGGTTCGGTAACAGTGTCAAGATTGGACAACCAGGGCTTCCCTGGTGGCGCAGCGGTTGACAGTCCGCCTGCCGATGCAGGGGACACAGGTTCGTGCCCCGGTCCGGGAAGATCCCACATGCCGCGGAGCGGCTGGGCCCGTGAGCCATGGCCGCTGAGCCTGTGCGTCCGGAGCCTGTGCTCCGCAACGGGAGTAGGCCACAACAGTGAGAGGCCCGCATACCGCAAGAAACAAACAAACAAACAAACAAACAAAAAAGAGTGGACAACCTTAGATTTGGGCCAGGAGGCACCACGTGTGCAGATTGCACTTCTTTTTCTCGTGGTGGTCTTAGAAAGGGGCCAAATTCCTTAAGCCCTAGTGGCTGACACATTCCTTGTGCTCTAATGACATAAGGTAAGCTGATTCTCATGTCTGAAGAATCAACTAGAAGAACATAGACAGTTTAGGAGAGAGGTCACAGGCGTAAGAAGAGCTGACGAGGGCTGATTATTCAGGCTTACCGTCCAGGAAAGAAGTACTTATTGAGTGCCTACTGTGTGCTGAGTATCATACCCTTGTTTCCATACTGGAAATGCAGGACTCCTTTACCCAATCAAAAACATGTCATAAGTGCCTACTGCATAGAGTTTTAGGTTCCACACACTGAAAACGGTCTAAGATGCCTGGGATACAACTTTCCTCCTTCTCTTTACCTCCTTGCAAGAGCCTTCAATATTAGATCTTATTTATAATTCCTTCAACTTTAATTTTACCAAAGAGGCATTTGGTTTAGCCAAAAACAACATTAAACTGTATATACTTTTGTCAGTCTGAGACTGGAAAATCAAAACATGACCTTTTCTTTTTTTTTTAACATCTTTATTGGAGTATAATTGCTTTACATTGTTGTATTAGTTTTTGCTGTATAACAAAGTGAATCAGCTATACGTATACTTATATCCCCATATCCCCTCCCTCTTGCATCTCCCTCCCACCCTCCCTATCCCACCCCTCTAGGTGGTCACAAAGCACCGAGCTGATCTCCCTGTGCTATGCGGCTGCTTCCCACTAGCTATCTATTTTACATTTGGTAGTGTACATATGTCCATGCCACTCTCTCAAGTTCATCCCAACTTATCCTTCCCCCTCCCCATGTCCTTAAGCCCATTCTCTATGTCTGCGTCTTTAGTCCTGCCCTGCCCCTAGGTTCTTCAGAACCATTTTTTTTTTTAGATTCCATATATATGTGTTAGCATACGGTATTTGTTTTTCTCTTTCTGACTTCCTTCACTCTGCATGACAGATTCTAGGTTCGTCCACCTCACTACAAATAACTCAATTTTGTTTCTTTTTATGGCTGAATAATATTCCATTGTATATATGGGCCATATCTTCTTTATCCATTCATATCTCCCCATCCCAGTCCCACTAGCCCATGAAGAAGAGAATCTCATTGGTAGCTGTTTTTTCTCAACGGTACCGTGACCACAGTCTGAACTATATCCAATCACGTTGATAGGATGATTTTAAATTATGTTGTCTTTAACTTTGTTTTATCAAGGAGGCTATGAAATCTCTGACCCACCCTAGTCTTGTCTTTTCATTTGGAAAGAGAAGATTGTGCTCTTTGTAAGAGGCCTTAAATTATTACTGGAGCCATGGATGGAATTTTCATATGTAAGCTTATTGAAATGGCAGTCATTTTCTACCTGCCCTTTACTGCACAGACTATCTTTACACTTTTTGAGGAGTTAAATTGAGGACTAAAACTACAAATGTTTTACTACTTATTTTTTTTAAGATGAATGTTGTATTTATATGTATTCATGTGCTGTATTTAGGCAACCCGCTTATATCTTTTTTATTCTCCAGCTGGTATTTCCTGTTTCCAGTGATACAAACTGGCTGTGATGGTTAATTTTATGTGTCCGCTTGACTAGTCTAAGTGATGCTAAGATAACCAGTAAAGCAATACCTCTGGGCATGTCTGTGAAGGTGTCTCTGGGAGAGGTTAGCATTTGAATGGTAGACTGAGGGATGCGGAGGACCCTCACCAATGCCGTGGGCATCTTCCAATCTGTTGAGAGCCTGAATAGAATAAAAAAGCTAAGGGAAGACAAATTCACTGTCTGCTTGAGCTGAAACATCCATCTTCTCCTGCCCTGGGACATCAGTGCTTCTAGGTCTTGGGCTTTCGAACTCAGACCAGGTCTTACACCATCATCCCGCCTCCCCCATTCTCAGGCCTTTGGACTCAGACTGAATGACACCATCAGCTTTCCTGGTCCTCAGCTTGCATGTGGCAGGTGGTGGACCTTCTCGGCCTCCATAACCACGTGAGCCCGTTCCTATCATCAGTTTCCTCTTATACACATCAGTCTCTCTATATACACCCTATAGGTTCTGTTTCTCTGGAGAACGCTGACCAGTACAGTGGCTTCAGAAAAGACACCATTGAAGCCCAGCTTTCTCACAGGGGACTTTTCTGCTCTCAGGAGAACTTGGAAAAGGGCAGTCTGGCCTTCAGAGGACAAAGTGGAGAAAGGGTCTAGCGCTAAAAACACTCACATGGTCACATGGGGAATGGGCACTATGCAATATGCCTAACTCTCAGGCTGACTTTTCTAGAACATGGGAGGGGAGGTGTGCCCATCCCTGTTCTGACTGGGGAGCCTCGTGCTGTTCAGGAGAGTCCCTGCAGACTGGCCACCAGTCTGGGCCCTGTTTGTCTGCATTGTTGAACCAGCAAAGACATGCCGGGCCTACGGGGGTGCTGACAGTACCTGCTGGTAGGAAGGAAGATGGGGTCCATGAGGCTCGAAAGTCTGGGGACTGAAAACAAGCCCAGGGACCCAGGGAAGGAAGAGCAGCTCAGGTCGCCACACTTGAGTCACCACACCAGCTCTAAGTCAGCACAAGGCTCTTAATCGTCTTCCTATGAAAAAGGTGTGTCTGGAGACCCAGTGGCCAAGGGTGAGTCACAGGTAAGGTGGTCAACCACCCCAGTTTTCAGGGGACAGAAAGGTTTTCCAGGACTTTGGGTTTTAAAGCCAGGAAAGGAAGCTGGGATGAGTCGGTCACCCTAGGAGGGACCTACAAGGGTCAGACATGAAGGATGTAATTCACTCTAGGGCGCAAGCCATGTTCTGAGTCGTCTGGTAAAGGCCATGCTCTCACCAGGAACCGCCCCCTCCCCGAAATGAGAACCGGCCATTCTAATTCTGCCTGTTCTCTTGCCGGTCCGGGGTCAATAGATCCCTCCCCATGGCCAGGCCCTGGCTTTTAGCCCCACGTTGGCCTCTGCTCCATCCTCCAGAGATAAACCAGAAAGCGGATCTGGAAGAGGACAGCCTGGTGTCCTCTGCTACCCTGGTGAGGGCACCCACCCTGCTTGCACTGCATTTTCATTTAAAGCATTATATTTGCAAACCAAAAAAAGAAGGTCTAGAAATGCAGAACTCCACCTGCCTCTCAGAGAGAATAAATCCCAGGTACATTTAAAAAAATGACAATCCCGAAAGGATTTATGAGTAGCAAACTGTAATTAAAAAACTAATCTTTTATCCAGAAAGCAACACACATTCTTTTCTTAAGTTGTGTTTCTTTGTTAAAACGTCCTGCCTCTCAGAGGTGTAATATGTCCATCAGGACAAACACTGAAGCATGCCCATTTAATAACTTCCACACACCACATGGGTCCAGCAGAGATGTAGTTACAACAGAAAAACAGCAGGTATGGCCACCAAACCAATAAAAATGATGGAAAAGACAATTTCTCAATTTCAGCCCGTCTATGCCTGGGCCAAAAATCCATCTGCTTGGGTTCAAATTCTGACTCACTCAGGCACATTACTTACCCTTCTAAGCCTCAGTTTCCTCATCTGTGGCATCCTCCTCTCCTACTGGCGGTTAGCCTGAGGCCTAGTGGAGAGCAAGTGCTCAGTTGCTATTACAATTCATCCCTCCTGCGAGAGGCTATTTTTTTTAAATTAATTTTTATTGGAGTATAGTTGTTTTACAATGTTGTGTTAGTTTCTACTGTACAGCAAAATGAATCAGCTATACATATACATGCATCCCCTCTTTTCTGGATTTCCTTCCCATTTAGGTCACAACAGTGCGTTAAGTAGAGTTCCCCGTGCTATACGGTATGTTCTCATTAGTTATCTATGCTATACATAGTATCAATAGTGCATATATGTCGATCCCAATCTCCCAATTCATCCCACACTCACTTCCCCCCCGGTATCCATACATTTGTTCTCTATGTCTGTGTGTGAGACACCTTCTTGAATCTCACGGATGTGTCCCTTGCGATTGCAAAGGCAGCTTTGTAAATCTTGGCATCTCAAGGGAGCCAGGAGCCCTCAGGGACTCACCTGGTGGCCCTTTTGCAGGTGGGGAGAGGGAGGTCCCAAGAAAGGCTGCGATCCACTCTGGGCCACACAACAGGTAACCAGGGTGAACTCTCTGGACTCCCTCTTTGGGGCTCTTTCCACGACAACTGGCTGTCATTCTTCTGTTGGACATGGAAGTACAGCCAAAAGGAAACCAGAGGGGATTTTTTTGTTTTTATTATTGTTCTTTTGTTGGTTTTGTTCAGTTCTGTTTTTTCTTTTTGTTTTTATGTGTTTGAGATTTTTCTGTTTTTTAAAGAACTTTTTAAAGACCTTTTTTTCGATATGGACCATTTTTTAGTCTTTATTGAATTTGTTACAATATTGCTTCTGTTTTATGTTTTGGTTTTCTGGCCCCGGGGCATGTGGGATCTTAGCTCCCCAACCAGGGATCGAACTCATACCTCCTGCATTGGATGGCGAAGTCTTAACCACTGGACCTCCAGGGAAGTCCCTGTTTGTTTGTTTGTTTTTGTTTTAATGAGACTTCCTCCATGTAAGCACAGGATGTAGAAATTCGAGTCTGCAGCTTGATGACGTGAGAATTATAACCCTCTTCATTTTGGCGTGTAACAGAACATAGTCTCTGCTTTTGGTCCTTGACTGCTTTCAGTGGAAGCTTAATCTCGGTGTACCAAAGTTATTCCCCCTCCCTGGGGTAGCACTTGAGCTTGGGCCTGCCGACATCGTGGTGAAGGATGGGTAGGCGGCACCCCCTATCCCACTGGGCCTGGCTTCTCGAAGGTCTGGTTTCAGCCTCTTTCTCTGCCCTCAGGCCCTCGAGAGGAGCCTCCCTCAGTGGCTCTTGTGCCCTCCCAGGCCCTCTTTCCAGGGAGAGCAAGGGAGCCCCGGTAGAAAGCAGCCTGAGCATCCAAGTACCACCAGCCCCTGCATCAGGGCACCCGGGGGAGAGAGAAGACCAATGTCATCCCTTTGACCCTGGATTCCAGAAGAAAGCAACTGTGAGGAAGAACAAAGGAAAACATCCCTGCCAGGGCAATTTCTCCCCACGCAGGCTGCAGGCAGGGTCGAGGAAGCCACAGACTGGGCTGTGGTTTGTAAACTTGCACGTAGAACTAGGCACAGAAGATTCTTCAAAGATCCTAACATGTTTCCAGAGAGGGTCCTGGGCCCCTTCAAAAATCCACCGAGGAGGCGTCCATCTGGCCACACATACTGCACCTGACTCTCTTGCATCGTGAGTATTAGTACAGAGAAAATTCGGGTAGTGATGGGTAGATAGATGAACAGGAAAGAGACAGAAAGGGGAGAGAGAGAGAGTGAATGAGAACAAGAGAGAAGGCTGTTTGGTTTTTCTCTCTATCATATATGCACACACTCATAAAGCCCTTTTTTAAAACCCCTTCCGTGCTTTCAGCTTGCTGTGGACAATTTTCCGTCCCCAGCTGAGTTCTTTGAAGGTGAGGAGAACTGTGTATACGTGTGAAGTTCTCTGTGCCGTATCGGTCTCACACAATCAATACATAATAAATAAATCAAAGAATGCCTGATGCTCTAAAAGATGTCTTACTATTTTCAGGCATGTGATTTGGGCAAAGAGTATGCATATGCTCCAGATATAGATGCATCTGGGAACCACGACATTTTAAATTTAAAATAAATTATAACTAGAAGCCAGTAAAGGCCTGGTAAAGAAGGAACACGTAGAGAAGGGGAAAATTGAAGCCCTCCCTTCCATTTCACTCCCCAGTGGGTGTCACTGTTAACAGTTCAGACTTCATTTCTTTAATAAAAAACTTTTTTGAATTAACTTGGTGAAATTGAGAGCTATTCATTTTTTAAAACTTCATTTGCTTCTCTCCTAAATTTTAATTTCCTCCGTGTCTGCTTTTGTATTCTCTTTACCATGTTTTGTAGTCCTCAAACTATTTATTGAGTTGAGTTTGCAGGTTGTTTTAAGGTGAAAATTCCATACATCAAAGCACGCACATCTACCTGAGGTGACTTTTGACCAATATCAAGGTAAAGAAAGTTGCCATCACCTTAGAAAATTCTCCCATGCCCCTTTTCTGTCAAGCCTCCCACTCCAAGAAGCAACCACAATTCTGATTTGCTCCACTGTAGATGAGTTTTGTCTGGTCTAGGGCGTCCTGTGAACACAAGGAGAGTGTATTGTTCTGTAAGCCTTCTTTTGCTCAGTGTAATGTTTTGGTATCCATCAATGTTGTTGTGTGTATCGATGGTCTGTTCCTTTTTTATTGCTGTGTAGCATTCCATTTTATTAAGATATCCCCATTTGCTGATCCGTTCTCCTTCCCAGGAACAGCTGACATGCCTCCAGTTTTTCCACTCCAATGAATAGAGCTGCTGTGAACATTCCTGTATACGTCTTTTTGCGAATGTATGTTTCCATTTCTCTTGGGAAAACACCTGGGAATGGTATTGCTGGGTCACAGGGTAGGTGTTTGTATAGTTTTATAAGAAGTTGTCACATCCTCGCTAACATTTGGTGATATCGGTCTTTTTCATTTTAGGTAGGTCTGTGGTAGTATCTTGTTGTGGTTTTAATTTTCATTTCCCTGATGAGTAATGGTTGAGTGTTTTTCACGCCCCTATTGGCCATTTGAATATCTTCTTCTGTGAAGTGTCATTCAGCTCTTTCGTCCATTTTAATTGCATTGTGTTTTCATCACTGAGTTAAACAGTTCTTTATATATCCAGGATACCATTTCTTTTTCAGATGTTCTGCAAATATTTTCTCCCAATATACGCTCGCCTCTAGTTTTTTTTTTTTTTTTTTTGGGCTGTGTTGGGTTTTCATTGCTGCGCACAGGCTTTCCCTAGTTGTGGCGAGTGGGGGCTACTCTTTGTTGTGGTGGCTTCTCTTTGTTGCAGAGCATGGGCTCTAGGCATGCGGGCTTCAGTAGTTGTGGCACACAGGCTCAGTAGTTGTGGCACAAGGGCTCAGTAGTTGTGGCACAGGGGCTTAGTTGCTCTGCGGCATGTGGGATCTTCCCGGACCAGGGATCAAACCCGTGTCCCCTGCATTGGCAGGCAGATTCTTAACCACTGCACCACCAGGGAAGTCCTTGCCTCTATTTTCTTAATGGAATCTTCTATCAGCTGAACTTTTTAATTTTGATAGAGACTAATTTATTGATTTTTCTTTTATGTTTTTTGCTGTTTATCAAACATTTGCCTGTCCCAGGTTATGAAGTTATTCTTATATGTTTTTCTTTAAAAGCTTTATGGCTTTACATTTAGGTCTGTGATTCATTTCAAATTAATCTTTGTACATAGTGTGAGAAAGGAGTTGAGGTTTTGTTTCCATATGAACATCCAGTTAATACAGCGCCATTTTTTTTTGAAAAGACTTTTCTTTCTTCCATTGAATTGCTTTGGCATCTTATCAAAAACCAAATGACTGTAAGTAAGGACCTGTTTCCTGGCTCTCTATTCAGATCTATTTATCTATTCGCCAATCCTTCTGCCAGTACCACACTGTCTTGTACTGTGGTTTTATGTTTTCAGGTCAGAGTTTGAGCACTCCAAATTTGTTCTTCTATTTCAAGATTATTTTAGGTATTCTTTGCATGTCTATACAAACTTTAGATTTGGTTGGGATTGCAGTGATCCTATAGATCAACTTTTAGAGAACTGAAACATCTTCACAACTTGATTCCAATCTGAGAACATGGATGTATCCCTCCATTTATTTGGGTCTTCCTTAATTTCTCTCAGTAATGTTCTGTAGTCTTCAATAGAGATCTTGCCCATCTTTTGTTAAATTTATTCCTGAGTCTTTTATATTCTTTGATGACATTAATGGAATTGTTTTCAAGGTTTTTTCCCCCAGTTGTTGCTGCTAGTATATAAAAATACAATTGATATTTTAATATTAACCTTGTTCAATTGATGTATTAGTTCTAGTCATTGTTTTGTAGATTTCGTAGGATTTTCTACATAAACAATCATGTCATGTGTAGGGTTAATTATAATTCTTTTCCAATCTTAATGCCTTTACTTCTTGTGCCTGCATTATTGCAATAGTTAAGACTTCTGGTTCAAACGTTGAATGGAATTAGTGGAAGTAGATACCCTTGTCTTGTTCCTGATATTGGGGGGAAAGCACCCAATATTTCACCGTTAAGTATGATGTTAGCTGTAAGTTTTTCATAAATTGTTTTTATCAGATTGAGGAAGTTCTCTTTTATTCCTTATTTTCCAAGAGTTTTTATTATGAATGAGTGTTGAATTCTTTTTCTGTGTCTATTGAAATAATTATATAATTTTCTCCATCATTCTGTTAACTGGTTAAATTATATTGATCAATTTTTCTAATATTAACTCAAACTTGCATTTCTGGTATGAAGCTTACTTAAGTATGATGTATTATCCTTTTTATGTATAACTAGTTCAACTTGCTAACGTTTTGTTTGAAATTTTTGCACTTGTGTCCCTTCTACTTTTTTCTAATGTCTTTGTCAGGTTTTATATTAGAATTATGCTGGTCTCATAAAATAAGTTCAGAGATATTCTTGCCTCGTTTGTTCTCTGAGAGAGTTTATGAAAGATTTGCATTATTTCTCTCTTAAACGTTAGACTTAATGAAACTATTTTGAGCAAAGTTTTCTTTGGGGAACACTTTTTTATAATAAATTCAATTTCCTAAATAGATGTAGAGTTATTTAGATTTCTATTTTATCAAACATGAGTTATGGTAAGTTGCATTTTTCAAGGAATTTGTCCATTTCATCTAAGTTGTCAAATTTGTTGGTGTAAAGGTTTTTAAAATATTTTCGTACCATTCTTTCAATATCTGTAGCATTTTCAGTGTTGACCCCTCTTTTATTCTAATATTGATAATTTGCATTCTCTCTCCTTTTCTTGATTAGTCTAACTAGAGTTGATCTTTTCTAGAGAACCAACTTTTGGTTCTGTTAATTTTCTCTATTCTTTGTTTTTACATCATATATTCCTGTTCTTATATTTCTTTACTCCTACTTACTCTGGGTTTACTTTTTTCTTCTTTCTTTCTTTACCCATTTTTTTTTTTAGACTCAAATTAGAACCTGAAGGCAGTGATTTTAGACCTTTCTTCTTTTCTAATGTAAGTATGTAAAACTATAAATTTCCCTCTTAACATTGCCTTAACTACAGCTCATGAATATTACTATGTTGTATTTTCATTATTATTCTGTTCAAAAGTTTTTCTAATTTTCCTTATGATTTCTTCTTTGGGGTTATTTAGAAGTATGTCATTTGATTTCCAAATATTTAGGGTCATCCTAGATTTCTTATTGTTATTGATTTCTAATTTAATTCCACTTTGGACAGAGAAAATACTCTGTAGGATTTCCATCCTTTTCAACTTATCAAGACATTTTATGGCCTAACATATGTTTTATCTTGACAAAAGCTCCACATGTATCTGGAAAGAATGTGTATTCTTCAGTTGTTGGGTGTAGTGTTCTATAATTATTACTAGGTCAAGGTGGTGATGGTTTTGTACAGATAGCCTATGTCTTTACTGATTTTAGGCCTAGTTTTTCTATCAATGACTGAGGAGAGGTGTTAACATTTCTAACTATGATTGTGGTATTGTCTACTTCTCCTTTTAACTCTGCCATTTTTGCTTTGTGTATTTTAAAGCTCTGTTATTAGGCCCACATAACTTTATCATTGTAATATCTTCCTGTTGAATTGATGCTTATCATTAGGACATGTCCCTTTCCACACCTGGTAGCACTCTTCATCATGAAGTTAACTTCATCTGATATTGATACAGCCACGCCAGCATTCTTATGCTTACTATTCTCATGGTATTTTTTTCCATTCATTCTCTCAACACATCTGTTTCTTTCTGTTTAAAGTGGGTCTCTTACAGAAAGTGTTTTTATCCATTCTGACAATCTTTGCTTTTCATTGGAGTTTTTAGTCCATTAGCATTCAATGTAATTATTGATATATTTGGAGACAGGTCTTCCATTTTACTATTTGTTTTATGTTTGCAGCCTCTAATTTCTGCTCCTCTGTTCCTCTTTTCCTAATTTCTTTTAAAATTATTTTAATAGATTTTAGAATTACTTCTTAATTTATGTATTGACTTTTTAGCTATACCTTTTTGCATTTTTTGTTGATTGCCTATAGATTACAATGTATTTCCTTTCCTTTTACAATCTGTGAGAGTTAAGTGTGTGCCACTTTACATAAACTGTAGAAGCCTTACAATCGTATAGATCTATTTACCCCCAATCATTCTTTACACTATAATTTTCATATGCATTACATCTACATAATTATAAACCCCACAAGACAGCATTACAGATTTTTCTTTAAACAATCATATGTAGTTTAAATAAATTAAGTGAAAAAATAGTCTTTTATACTTATCCTGAAATTCACCATTTCCAATGGTATAATTTCTTTTCAGTCTGAAGAACTTTCGTTTTTCTTATCGTACGGGTCTCCTGATGATGAATTCTCTTAGTTATCTGAATTGCCTTTATTTTGTATTTATTATTGAAGGATATTTTCACTGTATATAGAATTCTGGGCTGACAATTTACTTCTTAGAGCAGTTTAAGGATGTTGTTTCACTGTCTCCTGGTCTCTGTTGTTTCTGATGAGAAGTTAGCAGGAGCTGCAGGAGAAGGTTGGTTCTGTTGTCCACAGGAGGCCTTGTTTGCATACATACATGCATCACACACCGGGGAAGAACCTATAATCTTTGCTGACAATGATGTGCAGCATTTAAAAATCTCTATAGTCAGACCCAGTGCTTGAAAAATTTAGACCTAACATTACTCTGGCCCAGGAAGGATTTTAGTTGGAAATTATAGTTTATAGCCTAGGAGCTATTTTCCAAAGATCTTTAAGGCTTACCAGCAATGACAATGATAACAATAACGGTGATCACAATGATATCGTTGCCAATAGCTGCTACAACCTATTGACCCCATAATATGTGGTCATAGGTTATCTCCATCCTTTTAACAACCCATTTTGCAGTTGAAGAAACAGACTCAGTGAGCATATGGTCTCTGCTCATGACTAATGCAGCCAGGATACAGTCATTGTGGCCCTAGAGGCCCCCCCCACCTTTTTTTCCACTGTACCACAAGACTGGCCCCTGGGCTGGGACGCTACCTCAGACCACAACCGCATGATGACAGCCATTTCCTCCAATGGGCCTGAGGATACTTTTTTGTTTTGTTTTGTTTTATTTCTCTACCTCACAAGGGGCCTGTTTGGTAACTCAGAGGTCCTGTGTTGTAGCTCCAGGGGTGGGTCCGAAAGAAAAGGGTCTCCACCTGCAGATGTCCTGGGCAGAGGACTTGATCCAGCTCCCTTCCCTCTAATCCCCAGATCTCAGCGGCTGGGTGGAAACTCCGTTCTGAGACCACAAGGCGAGAAAATGTCAGGGAGTAAGTTGGGCTAAGCTTCGAGGTTTGGATGTGAGACGTAGTTAGTCTACGTGGCTGGAGCGTGGTAACAAGACACATGGGCCCTTGAGCCTTGTCAGAAACCCTGATTGGGCTGGCAGCGTCTGACCTGCAGTCCCCTTCAGATAGGACTGAGACACGAGATTCGGTAAACATGGTCCCTGAAGAGCTTGCACGTTTCTTGGAAAAGGGATTTCCAGAGAGTTCTCAGAGCACACAAATAGCAGGGCCATCAAGACAGAGGTACCCATTCAAGGAATGGAGAAGTATATTCTCAAAAATTACACTCCAAGTCAGAGCTGTGGTTCAGAAAGGGGGTTTTACGTTGTTGCTGTTATTGTTTCAGTTTTGGCCTCAGAAAGGGTGCGCTGACCTGCTGTCAACAGTCTCTCGGCAGTGGGAAGGGGCGTGCCTCGCAGTGGGTACAGGCATCTAGACCCTGACATAGAGAGAAAGACATGGAGGACCCACCCCGGCCAGTCTTGGGGTACACTAAAAAGAGCCCTGATTTGAGAGAGGAGTATTTCTTTATAGAAGCAAGCGTCTGGGATATGTTTCCAGAGAACTTGTCACGACTTGTAATGTAGTTTCTCCCCCCTGCCTTCTGCAGGTGGGGTTGCTATGCATCTCTGATGGACCAAAAATCTAAGTCTTGAGTTAGACTCTCTCAACTCTGAGCATGTAAGACCCAAAAGGATGAGGGAGCTCCAGCACAGCCGGGAGCACTTGGAGGAGAAATCCTCAGATCCTATCAGATCCTATTGTCTTGTTGGACTCCTGGGTTAATTTCTGCATCTCTTCGATGGTCTACCCCAGGCTGCCTTCCGCTACACGCCACCCTCCTGGCCGTGCCCTGTTGACAACCTGCTTATTTTCCACTCATTACTAATGGGAGCCTATCTCAGAAGAGGAAAGAATCAGAAAAGTTCCTTGCAATGTGTTACAGTAGAACTTCACTTCTCCAACAGGCTCCTTTTCAGATGGCCATTCCAACTCTCTGGGAAGACAGATCTCAGAGAACAGAGAGATGTGATTGGAGATGACCCTCACTGTGCTTCTTGGGCAGCCGCTGAACCAGAAAATGTGCCTGCAGGGAAAGCCTCATTTGGGGAAGTGAAGAGGCTAAAGTTCTTTATTTTGAAAATAGAAAACAACCTTCCTCACAATCCTGTCCCCCTTCTTCCCTTCCACCCAGAATATCATCCCCTCCCCCCCGAAAATGAAGAGTTAGTCAAATTTGAGGGACAAGTGGGTGATGATGAAGAAATAGCTGGAGAGCAAACTCTGTCCTTGAGCCGTGAGTTTCTGAATGTCAGAGGCAGCTGTTCCCCAGGGCAGAGACCAAGCCAGGCCCTCACCCATTTGAACACCCTCTATGCACAAGGGCTTGAAGCTCCTGATGGATGGAAGTAACCAGTGAGGAAGGAGAGAGAAGAGGAAAGGAAGGAACCCAAATGTGGATTTGCCATTCTTTGTTGTCACAACACACACACATACACACACCTGCACTCTGGTCCTGTGGTCCCTGTTTGGAATCTAAAAGCCCACCGTGCAACCAGGTGGTCATGAACTGGTCATCAAGTCATCTGAATCTCTCACATAGCAAGGGGCACAGAGACTTTAAGGACATGATTATAAGACCCCTTCAAGGCAGCTGATGACAGGACAGGGGTCTACACTGAAGTCTGGGGCACCGAGGCCTGGGTCGAGGGGAGGGCTGGGCTCTATTGATCTCGTGTGTGGTGATCTTCCTGGGTAGAAGCTCGTTCAGGGGATTTACAGGTTGGGTCTAATTATATCTTTTGTTCATGTTCTTCTAGATTAGAGGGACAGCATATACTGATTTTAAGATGAACTCTGTAGATGACTTTCTCAATCAGAAGTTCTGTAAGCAATGTTTTGATCAACATTTAGGAATGTAGAGAGAATAGTTAAATACCTAGTTAACTGGTGATGGAGGGACATGTTCATATTTAAAATAACACATGAGTTTGGAAATGGTGCTTTTTTCCATCTTCACATTCCTCACAGCACCAGTATCTCTGTCATCACCAGATCCCTTTCTGATTGTGGCACAAACATTGCATCATTTCAATGCAGTGACTCAGAGTCTGGAGGAGGCACCCCCAAGAAGAGCACGTTGCACAGCCACTGACGGAACATGAAGATGATTGAGTTTTACCTGCATCCCTTAGGTTTGTGGTGGTTGTTTCAACCCCTGGCATTGCCAGGCAGGGTGTTACATTTCTTTGCCTGCTCTTAGTGACCCGATCAGCATCTCAAACTAACCTTCTCTGAGGATGTTGGAGTCAACGGTTCTTTCCCGGATATGAATTTGTGCTTCAAAATAAACTGCAAAATCATCAAGCAAATCGATGCTAATGTGAGAAGTTTTATGAGGATTTGACTCTAAAGTGACTTCCTTTTCCACAGTCAGAGTTTAGAAACCAAAGCAAACCTGGCCGTAGGTTTGAGTATATCTCAGAAGCAATGGGGCGTGGCTCAGTGTGTGCTGACAAGGTCACTGTGAAGGTGGGTGGCCAGTGCCTTAGCAAGTCTGGACCTGAGGGCTGGACCTCTTAAGCCCAGAAGGGCCAAAGGAGGTAGGCTGGTCCACTTGCCATCCACAGGCAGAGATTCTGCAGGCCCAGGGGACAGAGGGCTGCCCGAGGCTAGAGAGCAGAGGACCACTAGGCTGAGGCCCAACCCGGGTCCCTTACTCAAAGCCTCTGCCCAGGGCTTGCCCTTCCCCCTAAATATATGTGCCCCAAATTGTCACCAGATCTCAGGAAAGCACTGGCTTTGTCTGGAATAAACACTAACCCCACAGCACACCCAGTCATTATCAGATGGGCAGTTCTCATCTAGGTCTTGTGGCTTTCCTGGGGTTTTCTCGGGTGTCTCTCTCCCAAATCTTTCCCCCTTTCTTTGATTATATTCACATAAACATTCATCTTTGTAGCCCTAATGCATTCACAAACATCGCTCAGGTTACCCATCTGGATTTCCCTGAGTAGTGCCTGGTGGAGTCCCCTTCGCAGCTGCCTGTCAACTATTGTCCAAGGTCCATCCCCAGCTGCCCCGGCCTGTCCAGTGGCTCCATTTTCTCTTCTCTTTCCCCTACTCCTCTCCTGGGAAGATGTATCTGAGGATCCTGAGGGAGGAGACCTGAGGTTCTTCCCTCGGGCAAACAGGGCTAGATGGATGACATAATCCCTTTAAGTCTTACAAAAACAACCTTGTGGCTCTTGGCTCTCTCGGGCTCTCATTTTGGTTGCCTCAAGGCACCAGGCAGAAGGCCAGGGAGCCCAACCCCAGCTTAGAGACTTGCCGGGCTCCAGGGAGCACCGGCGATGATCTGTCTGCCGCTGCCTGCTCCCCCTGGCCGAGGACTCTGGCCCACAGAACCTTACAGCTCTGAGACAAGCCCTGAAACTCCCCCTCATGCCTCCTAAAGTCTGCAGTTGCTTGATCACACACTGCTTCATGCTGACTTCCACTTCCCCTCTTTGTGTGTTTTGACTGATAACTTGACTTCAGATAACTGGATGTCAGAAAGTGATTCAGCTGTTGCTCTAGCCCTGGGAAAGGGCAGGTTCCATGGAAGGCTGAACGCCTATTGTTCTGGGTCATTTTAAAGAGGAGTGAGATGTCTTGAAGAAAAATGAAGACAAAATACTGACGGGTGCTGAATTTACAACACTTAAGGGGAAAAAGCCTAAATGTTCATCAGGAATGGAATGGATCAACAAATCATGGCATATTCCCACAATGAAATACTGCCTACCAACAAAAATGAATGACCTACAGATGGACACAAAAACGTGGATGATTCTACCAGACATCCCATGTGAAAGAAACCAGACTAAAGAGCATATACTATATGGTTCCATTTATATAAAGTTCTAGAACAGGCTAAGCAATCCATGCTGATAAAAGTCAGAGTAGTGATTACTGACGAGCAGGGGAGGATGATGGATGGACTGGTAAGGAATATGAGGGAGCTTCTTAAAGTGTCCTCTGTCTCATTCAGGGTGGTGGTCACAAACACACAGGTATGTGTGTAAAACTCCATTAAGTTCCACCTTTAAGAATTACGCTCTTTGCTGTATGCATGTTATACCTCAATAAAAACTTAAAAAAAAAAGACAAAAGGAATGAGGAGTCAATGGAGGAAAGAAGAAGAATGAAAGGCTCAGAGAAGGAGTGTAAGAGGACAAAGAAATCCAGGAAGAGCACTTCAGTAAAAGGGCAACAGGGTTGACTAATGTAGAGAGACTCTTAGATGTGGTGGCTGAGAAATTATTTGTCCTGACAGAAGAATTTCAATAGGTTAGCTTCAACTTGAAAAAAAAAAGAGCAAGATTAAAGAAATCCACGGATTATGATGTTCTTGTTAGATTGTGAAGGAAACCTCATGCTGACCACTTGCCAGCTACATCTGGGAACCCAAGAGTGAATGCAAAGAAGGCAAGTGTATGGGAGTTACTCCAGCTTGGAGATGAACAATGCAGACTTGGCCCAAAGATGAGAATTCTAGGAAAGTAAAGATGTCTCTCAGAAGGAAGACTCATGATGATAGAAAATGATGGCAATATTTGTATTATCAAAGTCCCAGAAAGAGAAGATAAATAGAGGGGAGCTGAAAAAAACATGTGGAGAAATAATGGTGGGACACTTTTCCAACTTTGGCAAAAGACAAACTTGTAGATTCAAGAAGCTCAGAGAATTCTAAATAGGATAAACTCAAACAAATCAACACTAGACACATCATAATTAAACCACTGAAAACTAGGAACAAAGGAAACATCTTGAAAGCAGCCAGCAAAAAAATGACCTGTTGTTTATAGAGGAGCAATTATTTAAAGGACTGCAAATTTCTCATCAGAAACCATGTAGGCCAGAAAGCAATCGAACAATATAAAAACAAACAAACAAAACCCAAACAAACAAAAGAAAAACTTCTTATTTTAAAATAATTATAGATTCATACGAAGTTGTAAAGATAAGTTCTCATGTACTCTTCTCTATAGTTTCCCCCTGTGGTTAACATCTTACCTAACTACAGTATAATAAGAAAACCAGGAAATTGACATGAGTAAAATGTGTGTGTGCGTGTGTGTGTGTGTGTGTGTGTGTGTGTGGTTCTATACCTTTTATCACAGATGTAGATTCCTATAACCACCACTGCAATCAAGATACAGAACCATTCCCTCACTACAAAGTACTCCCTCGTGCTACCCTTTAGAGTTACACCCACTACTCTCCTGGTAATTGTTAGTCTAATCTCCGTCTCTGTAATTTTGTATAAATAGAATCATGCAATATGTGATCTTTTGAGATTTGCTTTTCTTACTCAATATAACACCCTTAAGATCTATTCAAGTTGTTGCATGTATCAAGAGTTTCTTCCTTTCTATTACTGAGTAGTTTTCTGTGGTATGGATGTATCATTTTGTTTAATCATTCTTATACTGTAAGACATTTAGCTTGTTCACAGGTTTCGGTTATTACATGTAAAACTGCCATAACGAATCATGTACAAGTTTTTGTGTGGCACTAAAGCTTCTAGTTACCTGGCATAAATGTCCAGGAGTAGAATGGCTATGTCATATAGAAAGTGTATGCTTAGTTTGTTAAGAAACTTCTCAACTATTTTCCAGAGTAGCTGTACCATTTTATATTCTCATCAGCAATGTAGGATATCTGGTTTCTTACCATCTGGGCCAGCATTTGATATTGTCACTATTTTAAATTTTATTTTAGCTGTTCCGATAGATATGTAGTAATATCTGATGGTGGTCTTAATTTGCATCTCCCCCATGGCTAGTGAAGTTCAAGATCTTTTCACGTGCTTATTTGCCACCCATATATCCTCTTTGATGAAATACCTCTCCAATTCTTTGACCCAAGTTCTAATAGGATTGTTTATTTTTTTATTGTTGAGATTTGACAGGTCTTTATAAATTCTAGATATGAGTCCTTTATTGAATATTGACTATTGGAATTATTTGAAAATATTGCCTTGTAATATACAGCATGTATTTTCATCCTTTTAACAGGGTATTTCACTAACAAATGTTTTTAACTTTTGTAAAGTCCAATTTATCAATTTTCATTTTATGGAATGTGCTTTAAGTGTCACGCCCAGTTTTAAAATAATGAATTGAATTTCCTTAACAGTTATGAAGCTGTTTATATTATCTATTTCATATTGATGAGTTGTGGTAGCTTGTGCTTTTTAAGCTTAAATTTAATGTAAGTTGCCAAATGTATATATGTAGAGTTATTCATACTATTTTTTTTTTAACATCTTTATTGGAGTATAATTACTTTACAATGGTGTGTTAGTTTCTGCTTTACAACAAAGTGAATCAGCTATACATATACATATATCCCCATATCTCCTCCCTCTTGCATCTCCCTCCCACCCTCCCTATCCCACCCCTCTAGGTGGTCACAAAGCACCGAGCTGATCTCCCTGTGCTATGCAGCTGTTTCCCACTAGCTATTTATTTTACATTTGGTAGTATATATAAGTCCATTCCACTCTCTCACTTTGTCCCAGCTTACCCTTCCCCCTCCCCGTGTCCTCAAGTCCATTCTCTACATCTGCGTCTTTATTCTTGCCCTGCCCTTAGGTTCTTCAGAACCTTTTTTTCTTTCTTAGATTCCATATATATGTGTTAGCATATGGTATTTGTTTTTCTCTTTCTGACTTACTTCACTCTGTATGACAGTCTCTAGGTCCATCCATCTCACTACAAATAACTCAATTTCGTTTCTATTTATGGCTGAGTAATATTGCATTGTACATATGTGCCACATCTTCTTTATCCATTTTTATCGATGGACACTTAGGTTGCTTCCATGTCCCGGCTATTGTAAATAGAGCTGCAATGAACATTGTGGTACATGACTCTTTTTGAATTATGGCTTTCTCAGGGTATATGCCCAGTAGTGGGATTGCTGGGTCGTATGGTAGTTCTATTTTTAGTTTCTTCAGGAACGTCCATACTGTTCTCCATAGTGGCTGTACCAATTTACATTCCCACCAACAGTGCAAGAGGGTTCCCTTTTCTCCACACGCTCTCCAGCATTTATTGTTTGGAGATTTTTTGATGATGGCCATTCTGACTGGTGTGAGGTGATACCTCATTGTAGTTTTGATTTGCATTTCTCTAATGATTAGTGATGTTGAGCATCCTTTCATGTGTTTGCTGGCAAGCTGTATACCTTCTTTGGAGAAATGTCTATTTAGGTCTTCTGCCCATTTTTGGATTGGGTTGTTTGTTTTTTTGATACTGAGCTGCATGAGCTGCTTGTAAATTTTGTAGATTAATCCTTTGTCAGTTGCTTCATTTGTAAATATTTTCTCCCATTCTGAGGGTTGTCTTTTCGTCTTGTTTATGGTTTCCTTTGCTGTGCAAAAGCTTTTAAGTTTCATTAGGTCCCATTTGTTTATTTTTGTTTTTATTTCCACTTCTCTAGGAGGTGGGTCAAAAAGGATCTTGCTGTGATTTATGTCATAGAGGGTTCTGCCTACGTTTTCCTTGAAGAGTTTTATAGTGTCTGGACTTACATTTAGATCTTTAATCCATTTTGAGTTTATTTTTGTGTATGATGTTAGGGAGTGTTCAAATTTCATTCTTTTACATGTAGCTGTCCAGCTTTTCCCAGCACTACTTATTGAAGAGGCTGTCTTTTCTCCATTGTATATTCTTGCCTCCTCTATCAAAAATAAGGTGACCATATGTGCATGGGCTTGTCTCTGGGCTTTCTATCCTGTTCCATTGATCTATATTTCTGTTTTTGTGCCAGTACCATACTGTCTTGATTACTGTAGCTTTGTAGTATAGTCTGAAGTCAGGAAGCCTGATTCCTCCAGCTCCGTTTTCCTTTCTCAAGATTGCTTTAGCTATTCGGGGTCTTTTGTGTTTCCATACAAATTGTGAAATTTTTTGTTCCAGTTCTGTGAAAAATGCCATTGGTCATTTGATAGGGATTGCACTGAATCTGTTGATTGCTTTGGGTAGTATAGTCATTTTCACAATGTTGATTCTTCCAATCCAAGAACATGGTATATCTCTCCATCTGTTTATATCATCTTTAATTTCTTTCATCAGTGTCTTACAGTTTTCTGCATACAGGTCTATTCCTAGGTATCATACTATTTTCTTATTAACCTTCTGAGGTCTGCAGGACCTGTAGTGATTTTTCCTGCTTCATTCCTGATATTGGTAATTTGTGTCTTCTTTCCCTTTTCTGGTCAGTCTTGCTAGAGGTTTGTTAATTTTATTGATCTTTTCAAGGGCTGGCTTTTGTTTCATGAATTTTCTCTCTTTCTTTTTTTTTTTTGTTTTTGTTTTTTTGTTTGCTTTCACTTTCATTGCTTTCTGTTCCTATTTTCTTATTTTCTTCTTTCTGCTTGCTTTGGGATTATTTTTGCTCTTCTTTTTCTAGTTTCCTGAGGTGAGAGTTTAGGTACTCATTTGAAAATGTTCCTCTTTTCTAACGAAAGCATTAATAGTATAAAATTTCTTCTGAGTGTTGCTTTAAAGATCCCACAAATGTTGATGTGTCGTATTTTCATTTTCATTCAGTTCAGTGTCTGCTTCCCTTGAGACTTCCTCTCTGAACCATGGATTATCTGGAAGTAGGTTGTCTAGCTTTTAAGTATTTGCGATTTTCCTGTTATATTTCTGTATGACACTGGGCAGTGGCAGCTGCCAGATCCCTGAGGTCTGGGGGTCCCTGGGATGCTTGGCCTTCAGCGTGAGAGAAGGGGAAGCTTCGTATGGATAATGGCAGGTGTAGGACAGGTTAGAAATGTCATTCAGTATGTGACACACAGCCCTGTGAGTTGCATTCCCTAGACTGCTCAAAGCAGGAGGAAGCCTCAGAACTGAATGTTCATTGCTGTTTTAATACTTTACCCCTTCCAGATGCCATATTAGCATTTTAATAGGGCTTTCCAGTCCACAACCCCAGGAGTCACTGTTGCACTCCAGGCTGTGGCTGAGCTCTGAGAAGAGGGTGAGGAGTTGATGTAGGTCAGAGGCTCCCCAGGGGGACACCGTCACCAGCAGAGGGCTGAGGCTGCCTCCAGGGCAGACAGGGAGGGTGAAGGATGGAAAGGAACTTGAGGAGCATGGGGAGTGGTAGTGCCGTCCCCTGGGAGTGGGAGGAAAGACATTCAGGGCAGCATGAAGACAGAAATAGATTAATTTTATTCTCTCATGGATGAATGGCTATGTCTGCCCAAAAACAGAGGCGGGTTCCAGAGTTATGACTGTGTTAATTGCCATCCAGGCAGGGACAAGGAGGAAGGACCCAGGGATGGGGAGAGGGGGAGGCCAGGAGGAGTGCTTAAAAACCCTTTGTTCTCTGTGGGAGAAGAGTTAATGGTGGTGGTAGAAGCAGCAACAGAGCCGGTGGTGGTGAGGGTGGTGTGTGTGCGTGTGTAGAAGTGAGTTGGAGCGCTTGGAGCTGGGCCTGAGAACAGCACTAAATATTCTCTCACATCTCACTCGGGCAACTTCACAGTCTGTGGCTGACTCAGCCAATGCCATGGCCTCCATGTCCCCTGATCGATCTGAGCTCCAAGGTCCCTCCCCCACCTCACACTCCCTCCAGTGCCCCCAAGGCCACAGGAGACCCTGGTGCCCCCAGCACTGTTCCACCTCAGAGTCTTAACTCCATTTCCAGTTTTCCCACCCACTCTCCTCTTCCCCAGCTGCTTCACTCTCAGCAGACACTACCGCACGGAGACCCCGGTTCCGCCCGGCCGCATTCCCCTACTTCTGCGTTCATGACCATCTTGGCTTCTAGGGCTTCTCATTTCTAATCCTTCTCTCCATCATCCTCGAATCTCTTCCTCCCTTATCTTCCCATAGCACCTGCCCAGGAAAACCCCAAACCCCCAAAGCAATCCAGCTGGTCACACCCAGGATGTGGAGGACCGCTGAAGAAATCACACCGGTAGGTGTGCAGCGGAACTTCTCAGGTTGGGTCCCAGCTGAACCAGCTTCCCTGTGCCCAGCGAGCTGCTTCCTCTCTTCGAGGCCCCAGGCACTTCTGCTCCCAGACTCTCTGTCCTCAGATGTTCTTACCCCTTTCAACAAAAGGACCCACTCTCCATGCCTCTGGAATTAACTATTCTCATGCCCAGCTCTGTGCATAACCTTGCTTTCCTCCTTCCCCTCCTTTCCAGCAGAATCTAAATCTTGGGATCACATCCCTCCCCCTTTTCAGAACCAGCTAAGTCTCTCCGTCAGCCTCCTTCTCACCGTCTTCTTGAGAAACAGAGCCATTTGGGGGTAGAGTTCGCAGGTAGAGCATTTGACTGCAGAAACAGAGCCATTTTCTGAAAGACCATTTACCAAACGCCAAATCTCACTGTGACCAAAAAGCCAACTTATTAAAGATCAGTTTGCCAAGTGACCAATTCCACAGACTGCCAAAGCCCCCAAAAGTATTTCTCTTAATTACTTACAAAATGTGTCATAATAGGTGTGGCACAGGAAGTTTCAAAAGCCGTTAATGATGCTTTTCAACATTTTGGCTGTTGGTGTTTCTCTAGTTTAGAAGTTTTATTTTTGGTTTCTCCACCACTGTTTTATATTGGATTTATGGGTCTGTGATTCACATTCTAAAGCTGACTACTGCTCAAAAATTACTTAGAAAAGGTTTTGGTAATGCATGAGCCTTTAACCTTTGGTTTGCAGAGAAGATAGTTTGCCCTTCAAGCGTAATTTTACACCAATTTGCAACTTCTCTCTTTTTTTTTTTTTCAAAGTGGTTTGGCAGTCAGCCAAATAAATGTTTCTTCTGCATGTTAATTTTCACATATCCATGACAACTTCCCCAATGGCAGAATCCCAAAGTGGGAGCTATAGTTCAACGTAGGCACAAGTCTTTAAATTAGAGTTGACAGTAAACGCAGTTGAGGGAAAATCCATCCACGGGCACAAATATATATATATGGGGCATTCAAGAAGTGCCCTGCTTCTGAAATATGGAAACCCACGTAAGATTGACATTTACCAGAGATGGACTGAGAAGTCCACAAGGAAATACCTGGTGAAAATACACCTGAAAACTTGTAAACCAAGCTAAACTACTAAACATATGTGAAAAAGCAAACCAAACCTACAGGAAAATCTTCAGTGTTGTAGAAACCATAGCACACACATTTCTATAATTTTTAAAGTCATAGAGTAAAACAACTTTTGGGGGAATTCCAGGGATCACTCATCAGGGAAATGGGTTCTTCAGCAAACTGATTTTCAACAAATCAGTTTTCAATTAATTGGCCTTTGGTAAATGGTGATTGGTTATTTGTCAGATTGACCTATTTCTTCAACCTCTCTGTCTTTCCTGGGTCTTTCCCTCCGGAAGCCACGCATCAGGTACCTGGGGCTCCCATACCTGCTAGCCTCCTTCCCGTTACAGTCAGTGAATTGGGCTGGAGTACCAGCCTTTAACCTGGTACTTTGTAACCTCTGCTGCTGGATTCTCCCCCTCATTCACACTCTGATTCTTAGGGCTGTTTTCTCTTCTCCCCACATTGATCTAAGACCCCCATCCCTAATTAAGCCCTCTGAACTCTACTCTCAAAAAGTACTTGGGGGCTTCCCTGGTGGCGCAGTGGTTGAGAGTCCGCCTGCCGGTGCAGGGGACACGAGATCGTGCCCCGGTCCGGGAAGATCCCACATGCCGCGGAGCAGCTGGGCCCGTGAGCCATGGCCGCTGAGCCTGCGCGTCCGGAGCCTGTGCTCCGCAACGGGGGAGGCCACAGCAGTGAGAGGCCCGCGTACCGCAAAAAACAAAAACAAAAAGTACTAGCGCATGACCGACCTTTACTGAGGTTTGAGGTTACCTGGCCAAGCAGGTAACTTCAAGTGGGAGGCCAGTCAACCCAGCTCTGCCGACATCACCCCTTTTCCTCCAGGCATGCCTTTGGGTCCTCCCCTTCTCAGCCCCTCCTTTTTGCTGTTCATGCTTCTTCCCTCTCTCTGGTCCTTCTTCAGTCACTCCTGTTGAGTTTTCTTATAGAACACCTCTCACTCTATCCTACTTAACTGCTTCCACGCACAGATGGGAGAAATTCACCTTCCAGAGCCAAGCAGGCTTCGGAAGCTGTTGTCAAAGAAACCTGACCCTCCTTTGCAAGAGAGAAAAGGTGCTGTATGTCTATATATCGCAATGGAAAGAAACCCACTATGCATCTACATGCACTGAAATCTCCCACCTTGACACATCCTCTCTTGACCCTATATCCCCCTCTCCATCCTGACTTTTTTTCACAGCCAAGTTTCCTGGACCATCTACTGATACTCACCGTTTCTCCTTTGTCCCAACCAGTAGACACTTCCTGATCTTTTTCTTTCCTAACCTCCTTGTAACATTTGACATAGTAGATACCTCCTTCCAGAAACTCTTTTTTGTCCAACTGCTCTGGCCAGGGCTTCTCAATCTCTTTTGCGCTGTCCTTTTCTCTTATTGCCTTCTTAGAGGTCATTGAGCCCAGCTCTGGCCTCAGGACTCACCTGTTCTATACGCAGACCTTGGTTGGTCCCACCCACCCATGGACTTAACCACCTCTGCTGTGCTGCTATGGGGTCTCAGCTCATTGCCCTGGGCCATGCTCTGGGCAGCTTCAACACCTACAAAGTGAACTCATTCTCTTTCCCGCAAGTATGTGTCCATTGTCTAAGCCAGCAAGCTCCCTTTCCCACCCACCAAATCCAAGCTGGGCAGAATCTCCTCTTTCATGCCTCTGAAAGCCACTTTGCTCTCCCCATCCCACTGCTGCCAGTTGAGCAGAGCACTCATCACTCCCTCCTTGGGGTAAGACCATTGCCCTTGGCCTTCCGGATCTTCTAATCCACACCCAACACGGCTGCCAAAGGAATCTTTCCTTAATGCAAAGTTAGCCATACCCTACCTCCCTGGCTTGACACTATGAGGCTCAGAGCTTTCAAGATGACATTTCAAGCACACAGGGCCCTTTGTCATTTAATCTCCTCTCTCTCCAGCTCCCCAGTTCAACGTAGGCTCTATGTCTTCTGGGAAACTTGCCTGACCCCTGCTCCTGCTAGGTGCCCTGTGCCTAGCTAGCAGCCCACATTACTCTGATGAGGGACTTCATTGTCTGTGAATTTCTAGAGGGCAGGCCTGGTCTAACTCAGCTTCATCTCTCCAGAGTCTAGCTCATGGTAGGCGTTCAAAAGTGTTTGATAAAGACAGGAGGGATATCTCAGGCTTCTCAGCTCATAAGGTCTCTGCTGAGACCTTGACATTGTGCAGGAGGCAGAGATAGGGACCCGTACAGGGAAACCCAACGGTCCAAGGGTGCTACGACTTGGCTGAGAGACTTCTGAGGACCAAGGCAATCGGGGGAAGTGCAGCCTTCCTCCTACTTGGGAAGATGTCATTTCCATCATTCTGTCTCCCCAGGACTCTGCTCAAGGAGGCTTCTGCCGTGGCAAGTGAAGGTGGTTCTTCTGGAAGGGTCTGTCCTGCTGTGAAGGTAGTCAGTGGTGCTTGGACAGCATGAAGGTGCCACAGACATTTGTTGGTTACACACAGGAAGTGCTTCTGGCTTTGCCTCAAGGCAGGGGCGCATTTTATGTGCCAAGACCTCCCCTTCTGCCCCATTATGCTTGACTTAGAGAGACTCCGGCCCCCTCTTGGCTTGTCTTCTGAGCACTGAGAGGACAAGCATGGTGCTGTGGTAGCAGTTGGAGGGGACATATGATTTAGAGCCTTCTCTGGTGAGGCCACCAGTCCTTGAGGGGCTTTGCTGCTGGGCCACTCCTTAGATGCCACTGACCTGTGACCAAACAGTCCAGGAATACTTTCCCAGACCAGTGGCCATTGGGCACTTCAGGTATAGGTGTCACCAAGAGGGCAGCCAAGAAGGAGGTGGCACCTGGTACCCAAGTCCAGTGCCACAGGCCAATTCCTCAAGCCAAGGGAGACAGGCACCTAACTCACCATGACAGGACAGGACCCTTGCCAAGTCCTTCCTGAGAGGGGGAAGAGCCACTTCCAAATAAACACAGAGCTGGGTCTATAAAACATGGCCTTCCTGGCATCGGTGGTCAGAAGAGACAAGCCTGCCAAAGCTCTGCGATGCATGGCGTGCCTGACATCAATGGTCAGAGGTAATGAGCTTGCCAAAGTTCTATGAAAAATAGCTTTCCAAGGTATGGAAACCAAAGGGAAACACTGCAGGTACTTAACTGGCCTGGAGCCACGGTGACTTAACTAGTCTACGGAAAATCAGTCAACGTTCACATTAGTCATCAAATTGAAATATCGATAAAGGACTATGCTTTGGTCTAATACACTAAGAAAAATTAACATTTTAATGACAATTTGTAACGTTGGGAAGGATATGGCAAAAACTGTTATCTTCATACATTGCTCTTGACAGTATATATTTGTACAGTCTCCCATGGAGAGCAATTTATCATTATCTGTCAAGAATTGCAAGAGTTCATGACCCTCTCTCCAAAGAAAATAAAGCAAGATATGGAGGAAAGTTTCATTAGAGTGTTAATTGTCATTTTGACAGATGCATCAAGTGTTCAAATTATAGTGCATGACAAATGTTTTAATATTGTGTTAGGTATTGAAACGATGACTGTGAGAACAACGTAGCAACATGGAAAAGTGCCTGTGACAATAACAGGACACAAGTCCGTGTGTGTATATAAGGACGACAAGCGAGTGAAACAACGTTCACAGCAAAGTGGAATCTGAGTCAATCCACCAAAATGATAACTGTGGTTGTGTCTGGGGGTGGAAGCGATGGGGGATTATTTTTTCTTTTTCAAATTTGGTATAATGTGATATAACAAGAAAAACTTTTTTTTAGAGATTGGAGGGTTGCCAAGTGGAGATAAAAAAGACAACTGAGAATCCTCTTCAGGTGGGTGGGAAGAAGCCTTTCGGGCAAGAAAGACAGGGTAGCCCGACCTCCCAGGGCTGGATTCTGCTTTGGTTTGGACAGGGCAGGGTGCAGGCTGGGCACAGAAGAAAGGACAGGCCTTTGCTATACTGCTTTTTCTTGGGATCTGAAGAAGTCTGGGGACGTGACAAGCTGATCTTAACTGGGGAAAGGTTGGAGATCTCACACAAGGCCTGTGTGGGAAGGCTTTTGGTTCCAAAATGGGCAGTCTCTCAACGAATCTGGCATGGGCCCATGAGGACCCCAGGGGGAGCCTGAGGAAGTGATGGTTTCAACACTGCTCCAAGGAACCGGTGAGGAAGGAGGCCAAGGAGAAGGGATGGGTGAGGGGCGGCAGGCAGGGAGCTATGAGGTTCTCATGGGCAGTGACAGTCACAATGCCTGGGCTTGGAGGAACAAGAGGAGGCATTCTGGTCCTCCAGTGGGAGGAGGGTGGAGCATGGCTTTGAGATGTACTCATGATCGTGTCTTAAGAAAGCAGGCTCAAGTTGAAGGAGACACTAGGCCAGGTGCATAGGGCACACACATAGCCCAAAGCCTAGTGTCAGAATGTTGTGCAGAAAGAGGCAGCTGAACAAATAGATGGATGAATAAGGGAACGCATGAGGCTTTATGCAATGCACGGGGGTGTGATAACATGGCCGCAACTGGATCTGACATTGTCCCATCTCAACTCACCATGTGTCACAGCAGCTAGCTCTTAGAAACATCAAAACATGTCTTAAATAATCCCTATGGAGAAAATTTATCAACCAGAAAGCACATATGGAGATGCTGTGAGCTCCTTAGAGCCAAGCCTTGTAGGATACAAAGAACCCCAAGACAGAGTTCCATCCTACGAGGGGCACCTCATCACTCCCCTACCCCCACACGCAGGCTCTTATTCTGGGGTCTTGTCTGAAATTCTTTAGGGCCAGGGCTACAAAAGCAGGGGCCTCATATTCGAAATTGACAACCTGTGGGGCAACGGAGAAGGGTCAGCCTACAAAGTGAGAAGCAAATCTGAATGTAAATCGGGTGAAGGCATAAATATCTCTTAGACTTAAGCGCGGACGAGAAAGTATGCAAAATTAGGGGGAAACCATTCCATCTTCATTATGTGTGTGCTACGCTCTCTTTTGCACTGGGAGTGACTTTAACTCACCCGTTTATTTGCATCTGGACAAAGAGAAACCTAAAATACTTTCATTATCTTAAGAGAGCGATTAGCCAGCTGAAAAGAATGTTTCTCCTGACAGCAATTAATCTTGGTCAGCCTCCTCTCTACTCCCAGGCCATTGCTTTGCTGAGTCATTCCACCACGCAGGGTCCCCAGCCAGAGCCCAGCTGCCTGCAGCCACCATGGAACCCTAGGATCTCACCATTGGGGTTATTTTCACTGCTGTCACTTTGTTGGTTTGTGTGTGTGTGTGTGTGTGCGTGTGCGTGTGTGTGTGTCCTTAGATAAGAAGCATACTATTCATGTAAAATTATGTATTTAGGTAAAAATCCATATTTAAGATCACGTCAGAGCTTAAAATGTGTATAAAATTGGCCCATTCTTGGACTCCAAAGAGAAAGAACCTTCCTTTTCATCTGGTTTTAACTTCTGCTTCTAAACAGCTGTTTATTCTGTTTTATAAAGATCTGCAAGCAGAATGCTTAAGCAAAAAAGAGGAAGGAGCAGAATAATAGATATACTGTAACACCAGTTCCATCAACACACACACACACACACACACACACACACACACACACACACACACATACACATATACATGAAAAAATCTGAATGGCTTACTAAACCATTGAGAGTCATGATCTCAGGGGCTGTGAAGATAGAGGAAAATCATTTTCTAAATTTTGCTCTTCTCTAATGTATGATTATTTTATATTGAGTTTATATTACTTTTGTAACTAAAACCAATAAAGATTGAATGTTAACGATGACCAGGCACTAAGACGCTCTTTGCATGAGAGGTTTTCCTAGTGACGAAGCATCTTCTTAATTGAGCTACATACTTTCTCTCTTACAATTTATTCTCATTTCCTCCTTGGTTTTGTTTTTCCTAGGAATGAAGAAAGTGGTCAGCATCTTCTCTAGATCAGAGGGACTATGCATTTGTCTTTACTTTTTATCATGAAAATTTCAAACGTAACACAAAGGAAGCAGAAGAGTCTAACGGGCCCCTGTATATCTATCACCGCCTTCTGTAACTATCCACTTTCCGCCTTCATCTGTCTTCCACCCCCATCTCAAACAAATTAATTTATAGGCATACAGTTCTTTTTGGTTTTGAAGTAAAATTTATACACCGTGAAATGCATGAAATCTTTTTTTTTTTTTTTTTTTTTGCGGTATGCGGGCCTCTCACTGTTGTGGCCTCTCCCACTGTGGAGCACAGGCTCCGGACGCACAGGCTCAGCGGCCATGGCTCACAGGCCCAGCCGCTCCGCGGCATGTGGGATCTTCCCGGACCGGGGCACGAACCCGCGTCCCCTGCATCGACAGGCGGACTCTCAACCACTGTGCCACCAGGGAAGCCTCTGCATGAAATCTTAACATTAAAATTTTGAAAAATAGATACGTCTGTGTAACTTACATCCTCATCAAGATACAAAACCTTCCCATCACCCAAAAAAAGTGCTCTTGTACTTTTCACGGTCCCTCTCCTCACTTCCCTGACTTTTCACCATATTTAATTTAGTCGCCTGTCCTAGAATATCTGTTCATTGCTTTTTAATATAATAAAACTATTTCCATTATAAAAGCTGTACATGTTAGGGAAAATCTTTAGGGTAAAATAAAACCCTAGAAAAATAGAAAGAAAATTGATAATGAATAGTCCCACCACACAAAGGGAAAAATCGTTAAAAGTTTTGTTTTCTTCGAGTTCCTGGGTGTAAAGTTTTCTTATTTTATGTATCTGTGATTGCTTACTTCACATGACTTCCCATAATAATTTCACATTACTCTCATAATAATTTCATAAGATAAGCATCTCTCCTATAATATTCACAAAGGACAAAAAAACTTGTCAACCTAGAACTTAATACCCAATAAAAAGATCATTCAAAAGTGCAGAAGAAATAAAGATTTTTGCAGACTTACAAAAGCTGAAAGAATTCTTCAGAAACAGATGCACACTGCAAGAAAGTTTAAAGGAAGTCTTTCAGGCAGGAGGTAAATGACATCAGATGGAAATATGGACCTGCACAAAGGAATAAAGAGTACTAGAAATGGTAAATACATGAGTAAGTAATAGGAATTTTATCTTATTATTTAATGTCTTTAAAAGATCCTCGAGGACATCCAGTCCCAGCCAAGGTGGAGTAGCCCCATTCCCCCCAGGTCCTACCCTCTTACAACTAAAAACCTCTGGATGTAACACAACATAGCAAACAAAAGACAACTCTGAAAAGGGTCTGAAAGAATAACGTGAACTGCCTAAGGGACGCAGGGCTTGAGGAACAACACAGCAGTGGGTACCCTGTTTGGTTTTTAAGAAAAGTTTGTGTTTGTGTGTTTATTTTGTCTCCTACACACCCTGGATGGGGTACCCAAAGCTGTCAACAGGCACAGACAAAAAAGCCCTAAGAGGGCTTCCCTGGTGGCGCAGTGGTTGAGAGTCCACCTGCCGATGCAGGGGACATGGGTTCGTGCCCCGGTCCGGGAAGATCCCACATGCCGCGGAGCAGCTAGGCCCGTGAGCCACAACTACAGAGCCTGCGCGTCTGGAGCCTGTGCTCCGCAGTGGGAGAGGCCACAACAGTGAGAGGCCCGCGTACCATAAAAAAAAAAAAAGCTCTAAGAAAAGTCTGCTTCCCTAGCTAAAGAACCAGTAAAAGGTGACATAACAATAGAAACTCTTGTTTGATCATATTTGCCCTACTTAAGCCCAACACCAATGGAATCCCGTGCCCCCTCCCCCCTCCCCTCGATCCTGCTCAGAGGATTCAGTCCAGCTGAGTGGGAGCTCATGGTCCACTTCCTTTATGGCAGAAGCAGGCGGCACTCCAAGTCCCCCACTGGGGTTGCACTAGAAGGGTCCATTAGGGAGCTGAACCTCCTCCCCCAACCTGGCACCAACAAGACCGACTGAGGCAGTGTGGGGTGACGCTGGTTGGAACTCTGCTTTCCTACAGCTGGTGTCAGCAGGGCTCAGAGAGAAGCTGAGCATCCGTCCCCACCCGGCAGCAACAAGGTAGAATGAAGTGGTGTGAGGGACACTGTGTCAACAGGGCATAGAGGGGGCTGAACTTACGCTCCCCTCAGTGCCAGCAAGAGGATGTGAGTAGAGGTTCCACTTTTCTCAGGAAGGTACCAGCTGGGCTGAGAAGGGGGGAATTAAACACCCACCCCTACCACAACCTACCACTATACCTAAACAGGGTGACTGCCTGCTAAAAAGGAAGGTTAACTAGAATCCAGTCACACAACATAGTAGCCAAAATGCCCAGGTTAAAATAAAAAATCGCTTGTCACACCAAGAACCAGGAAAATCACACTTGAATGAGAAAAGACAATCAACCAGTGCTTACAGCGCGATGACTCAGATGCTGGAATATTCTGAAGAGTGTTCTAAAGCAGCGATTATAAAAATTATGCAATGAGTAATTTAAAACACGCTTGAAACAAAAGAAAAAGCTAGAAAATCTAAGTGAAGGAATATAAGCTATTAAAGAAACAACCGGTTGGAAACGATAAAACTGAAAGATACAATAACTGAAATAAAAACCCAAAGGATGGGCTCGATAGTAGGTTAGAGACAACAGGGAATGAATGAGTGAGGTTGAAGACGGATAACTGGAAACGACCCAATCTTAGTAATAGAAAAGGAAATAGGCTGAAAAAAGAAATGAACAGAGTCTGAGAGATCTGTGTGATGATCACAAAAGATCTAGCATTGGTATCATGAGCATCCCAGAAAAGAGGAGAAGAAGCGTGCAGCTGAAACAAGTACTCAAATAAATGATAGCTAAAAATTTCCCAAATTTGACAAAAGGCAAAACCTAGAGATTCAAAAACTGGAACAAATCCTGAACAGGATATAGCCAAAGAAATCCTCACTAAGACATATTATAGTTAAATTTCTGAAAATTAAAGGCAAAGAAAAAAGTCTTGATAAAGGCTAAAGAGAAGTAAGGTATTGCTTATAAAACTATTCAAATGACAGCCATCTCTCCTCTGAAACCATGGAAGCCAAGAAGAAGTGGTAAAGCATTTTACAAGTCCTGATAGAAAAGAATTAAGAATTTACTTGTAAAATTCAAAAGAACTGTAAAATTCAAAAAGAATTGTAAAATTCAAAAGAATTCTACTTCCAGCAAAACTATTCTTGCCGTATCTGAATCTGATTCTGATACTTGCTAAGTCTCTTCAAACTGTGGGCTTTGGGGTGTTTTTTTCCTCTTAATATGCCTTGAAATCTTTTCTTGATAGCCAGACATGACATACTAGATAAAACAAGTTGAGATAAATAGGTCTTCAGTAGGGCTTCCCTGGTGGCGCAGTGGTTGAGAGTCCGCCTGCCGACGCAGGGGACACGGGTTCGTGCCCCGGTCCGGGAAGATCCCACATGCCGCGGATGCGGCTGGGCCCGTGAGCCATGGCCGCTGAGCCTGCGCGCCCGGAGCCTGTGCTCCGCAGCGAGAGAGGCCACAGCAATGAGAGGCCCACGTACCGCAAAAATAAATTAAATTAAAAAATACGTCTTCAGTAATGTGGTAGTAAGAGGTAAGGTGTAAGGGGAGCATTCTATGGTCCTGTGATTAGGTCTCAGTCTTTTAGCGATCCTGTGCCTCTGAACTATGAACTTCACAACTGCTTCCCAGTCTCTCTCGCCCTCCTCACCCCGCACCTTACATTGGACTGGATGGCTAGAGGGGCCTCGAGTTGGGTATTTCCCTTCCCCCAGGTTGGTTCGGCTCTGATAAAATCCTAATAGTTTAGGCTCTGGAAAAACAGTTTCACTTGAGGGCAGGTCTTGTTAAGAACGGAACGTTCTGACTTATTTCAAAATAGTTCCTTTTCCATCCCCCGATGGAAAACCAAGGGAATTTTTCTCTGATGTTCACTGTAAAACCCTGTTTGAGTTCCTGGAGATAATATTTACAAAAGTGTGTGGGCTCCCTAGGATAGGTCTCCCTGGAGTTTTTGACCCTAAGACTTGTCCGCACTGAGCCTCCGGCAATTCAGGTTTTCTTACCCTGGCTCTGGTTCCTACAGAGGTTTCTGCTCCCTCAGGAATTTTTGCTCCCATAAGAAGTGATTCTCACTATTTGCTTATCTGTCTTTTCAATTTGGGGAGATGTGGTTTGCCTTGTGATCTCATTTCTCTGAAAATCAAAGAGTTGTTGATTTTTCAGTTTGCTCTACCTTTTGCTTGATGTTAGGACAGAGTGATGACTTCCAAGCTCCTTATATGATGAATAGGAAGTCAAACTACTTTTTAGGAATAAAGGTAAAATAAAGACATTCTCAGATGAACGGAAACTAAGAGAATATGTCACCAGAAGACCTACCCTTAAAGAATGACTGAAGGAAGTGCTGTAAACAGAAAGAAAATGATAACAGAAGACTTCAGGACCTCGGGAGGAAATAAAGAAAAGAAAGCATGACTATAATTGACTATTTGAACAAAAATAATAATGATTAGAAGGATACTTATAAATATATGTACATGTAAAATGAATGACAAAAATAAAATCAAGGCCAGGAGGGGAGAAGCGGAGGTATCGTGTTGTGAGCTTCTTTTACTACATGGGAAGGGGTATAATATCACCTGAAAGTAGACCTGATAAATTAAATATGTATTCTATAAACACTAAGGAATACCAATATAACACAACAGAGAGAGCAAATAAGGCAACAAAAGAGGTAAAAGTTAGTCATAAAAATATCCAATTAATCCAAAAGAAGGGAGAGAAAAGGTAAGGGGGGTGGGCAAAGAACAGATGGGATAATTTTTGGAAAAAATAGCAAGATGACAGGATTAAACCTAATCATATCAATAATTACATTTAATGTAAATGCTCTAAATATCTCTAATAAAATGCAGAGTTTGTGAAATTAGATTTTTTTTTTTTTTTTCGGTACGCGGGCCTCTCACTTCTGTGGCCTCTCCTGTTGCGGAGCACAGGCTCCAGATGCACAGCCTCAGCGGCCATGGCTCACGGGCCCAGCCACTCCGCAGCATGTGGGATCCTCCCGGACCTGGACACGAACCCGTGTCCCCTGCATCGGCAGGCGGACTCTCAACCACTGCGCCACCAGGGAAGCCCGAAATTATATATTTTTAAATAGCAGTTCCAACTGCATGCTACTTATACAAAATGTATAAATAGGTTAAAAGAAAAAGGATGGGAAAAGATATACAATGTGAACATTAATAAAAAGAATCTGAGTGGCCATATAAATATAAAAGTAGATTTCAAGCAAAGGATATCATCAGGGATAGAGAAGGACATCTCAAAATGATAAAGGGCTCAATTTTTCAAGAGAACATAACAATCCTAAATAAATGTATGTGCATCTAATAAAAGAGCTTCAAAATACTGAAGCAGAAATTGGCAAAACTATAAGGAGAAATAGATAAATACACATTTAGAGTTATAGATTTCAATACCTTTCTCTCAATAATTGATAGACAAGTAAACAGAAAATCAGAAAGGATGTAGAAGACTTGAACACTACTATTAATAAAATTCAGCTACTTGGCATTTATAGAATACTTCACCCAGAAACAACAGAACGCACATTTTTTACAAGGGCGCTTGGAACATTTTCTAAGATGTAATATATTCTGGGCCATAAAACAATGCTTAACTTTAAATAAATTCAAGTTATTAAAAGTATGTTTTCTGAAAAAAAATTACAATTTAAATAGAAATCATTAACAGAAATGTATCTGGAAAATTCCCAAATATTTTGAAACTAAATAATTCATTTTTCAATAACTCATTGGTCAAATAATAAGTCAAAAGGTAAAAAAAAATTATTTTCACATAATGAAAATGAAAACACCCTATATCAACATTTGCAAGATGCCACTATAGTAAACTTATGGCACTCCATGTCTGTTTTAGAAAAAAGGAAAGATCTTGAGTCAATGGCCTCAACTCACACTTGAAACAAGCAGAAAAAAAAAAGCAAATCAAACCCAAGTAAGAATTAAAAGGGAAATAATAAAGATCAAAGTGAAAAATCTATGAAATAGAAAAACAATAAAGAAAAGTCAATAAACCAAAAGCTAGTATTTTAAGTAGATCAACAAAATTTAAAAACCTCTTGTCAGACTGATCAGGAAAAAAGGATTAAGACACAAATTACTCAATATCAGGAATGATAAAGATGACATCACTCAGATTCTACAGATATTAAAAGGATAGTAAGAAAATATTATGAACAACTTTAAGCCTATAAATTAGAAAACATAGATGAAATGGACAAATTCCTTTAAAGACACAAATTATCAGAGCTCACTTCAAATACAATAATAACATGAATTGCCCCCTATCTATGGAATAAACTGAATTGTAGTTAAAATGTACTCATGAAGAAAACTGCAGGCTGAGATGGCTTCACGAGTGAACTCTACCAAACATTAGGAAAGAAGGTATAACAATCCTCAGAAACTCTTTAAGAAAATTGAAGTGAATACTTCCAATTCATTTTATGAGTCCAGCATTGCCCTGATTCCAAAGCCAGGCAAAGAAAACCATAGACAAGTACCTTTCATGAACAAAATGCAACAATTTTTAAAGAAAATTTTGCAAATTGAATCCAACAATATATAAAAAGGATAAAACATCATGGCCAGATGGGGTTTATCCCAGGAATGCAAGGTTGGTTTGATATGCAAGCCCTAATCAATACAAGTCACTATATTAACTACAAGAGAAAAACCATTTGATCATCTCTATAGGATGCAGAAAAAACTTGGCCAATTTTAACACCCATTCCTGATTAAAAACTTAGAAAACTAAGAACAGAAAAGTACTTTCCATCTTGTGTAAGGTCAGCTATGAAAAACCTACAGTTGATACCATATTTCATGATGAAAGATGAAATCTTTTCACCCTAATGTCATGAACAAGGCAAGGATGTCTGTTCTCACTACTCTTTTTCAAGATAGTGCTGGAAGTGCTAGCCAGCACAAAAAGACAAGAGAAAGAAAGAAAAGGCATGGACTGTGAAGAGCCACAGTTGGCATAAGTATGTATGTATGAAGTTGCCAAGCATCTACAAATAAAACACTAAAAAGTGAATTTAGCAAGCTTGCAGGACACAGCACACTGTAAAACGTTATTGTATTTCTATGTGCCATATACCCAAAATACACACACACACACACACACACACACACACTCGGACAGCTGCTTTTTGACAAAGGTGCAAAAGCAATTAAATGGAGAAAGGACAGCCTTTTCAACAAGTGACACTGGAACAAGTGGATGCCCATGTGCAAAAGAATCAACTTGAGTCCATAACATGCATCATATAAAAATAATTTAAGATGGATTATAGACCTCAATGTAAAATCTGAAACTATAAACCTCTAGATGAAAAACATAGGAGAAAATCTTTGTGATCTTGAGTTAGGCAAAGAGTTTTTAGCTACGACACCAGATACACAATACATAAAAAGTAAATTGATAAATGGAACTTTATCAGAATTAAAACTTGTGCTCTTTGAGAGACACTATTAAGAGAAAGAAAAGACAAATCACAAATTGGGAGAAAACTTTTGCCACGTATATATCTGATAATGCACTTATGTCTAGAATATATAATGAACTCTCAAAACTCAATAGTAAGAAAATAGCCCAATTAAAAATAAAATGGACAAAAGATTTGAACAGACATTTTCCCAAAGAAGTTATATGGATGGCAATGAGCACATGAAAACATGCTTAACATCATTAGTCATTAGGGAAATGCAAATTAAAATCACAATATGATACTATTACACATATTTCAGAATAGCTAAAATTAAAAAGACTGACAATACCAAGTGCTGGAGAGGATGTGGAGGATATTAATCCTGATATGCTGCTGGTGGAATGTAAAATGATACAACCACTTCGGAAGTGTAAAACTTCTCAAAAAGTTAAACATTTACCACGTGTCCCAGACATTCAATTCCAAGAGAAAAGGCAGCAGATGTCTACACAAAGACTTGTACACAGATGTTCATAGCAGCTTTATTTGTAATAGCACCAAACTGGCAACAACCAAAATGTCCATCCACAGATGAATGGAAGAACAAATTGTGGTACATCTGTACAATGGACCACTTCTCAGAAAAAAGAAAAGAAAAAGAAAAAAGAAAGAAATGATTTATTGATAAACACAATATGGATAAATCTCAAAAATAACTATGTTGATACAAATAACAAATGCTGGAGGGCATGTAGAGAAAAGGAAACCCTCCTACACTGTTGGCGGGATTGTAAATTGGTGCAGCCACTATGGAGAACAGTAGGGAGGTTCCTCAGAAAACTAAAAATAGAATTACCATATGATCCAGCAATCTCACTCCTGGGCATATATCCAGACAAAACTCTAATTCAAAAATATACACGCACCCCTGTGTTCATAGCAGCACTATTAACAATAGCCAAGACATGGAAACAACTTAAATGTCCATCGACAGATGAATGGATAAAGAAGATGTGGTACACGTATACCATAGAATATTACTCAGTCATAAAAAAAGAAAGAAATAATGGAATCTAAAATATGACACAAATGAACCTATCTATGAAACAGAAACAGAATCACAGGCACAGAGAACAGACTGGTAGTTGCCAAGGGGGAGGGGGTGGGGGGGAGGATGGAGTGGGAGGTTGAGATTAGCAGATGTAAGCTTTTACATATGGAATGGATAAACAACAAGGTCCTACGGTATAGCACAGAGAACTATATTCAATATCCTATGATAAACCATAATAAAAAAGAATATTAAAAAAATGTATATATGTCTAACTGAATCACTTTGCTGTACAGCAGTAAACACAACGTTGTAAATCAACTATACTTCAATAAAAAATAAGTATAAATTAAAAAAAATAATGTTGAGTGAAAGAAGTCAGGCAAAAAAAAAAAGACTACATACTGTATATTCCATTTGTATAAAACTATAGAAAATGAAAATCTACAGTGACATGAAACAAACGAATAGGGATGGAGGGGAAAGAGAAGGGAAGCCTGGGAGAGATTACAAACGTACAGGGGGTGATGGAGATGTTTACTATACGGATTGCTGTGATGGTTTCATGGATGTATACATATGTGAAAACTTACTTTGTATATTTTAAATATGTGCAGTTTTTTGTATGTCAATTATACTGCAGTGAAGCTGCTTTAAAAAAATAAATAAGGCCACGGAAAGTAGAAGGACTTTACTCTCATAAGACTGTACTCTATCTGGTCTGCAAACAGGTGCACACAAAATCTGCACACTTAGCTGGAGCCTACCTGACAACACCTCTGCAACATTATGCAAATCACCGTGAGAAGGAAACAATAATTACGTTAGAAACCACCGGAACATGGTTGTTTTCACACACATTTTCTTGTTTGTTTTCAGATCTGGGTTGTCTTTAGCATATGGCTGTCAGTTAACCCAACTCGGGGCTTTTCTCTTCGGTTTAGAGAATCTGAAATTGAGCTCTGCTGGGGTTAAGTCCATGTGGTGGTTCATGGGTGTGGAAAGTACCTACAGCTGACCACAGACTAGAGTTCCCTACAGCTACATTAGTCTCGGAACTAACTATTGTCTCCTAAGTTGTTTGTTTTTAAAAAAATCCCATAGTCTTCATTTTAATTGCTCTTAAATAATCTATGAAATATGCTTCTTTTCTGCTCTTGTCAGTTCCTAACGTCAGATTTTTCTTTCTGCATCCCGGCGGAGATCTTGCTAAAGAATGATTCCAACAGCATGTTCAGTCTCTCCTTCCCTTTTGTGCTTCCCTGAGCAGACCTCCCAACCCAACTGCTGTGAAGGGGCCCAGATCTAAGGGCTGTTCTTGGCGCCCCAAACGCGCCAAGTCTTGTCACTAAGGTGGCCCCGTCTGGGCATAGCCATCTAAAGCAACCGTCTACTTCTTATCAGAAAATCTTGTGCTTCAACAAAGCCTTTTCTAGAACTAACCACGCCATGGTGAGGTGCGGAGGAGGGGCAGAGCACCCCTGGGCCTGGGTTTACAGAACCCCTCATCAGCTCTGCACCTCATCTCTGTTTTGCAGCATTGCTCAGGGAACCACTGGACTTTGTATCTGTGGAAGAAGGGGGAAGAGACCGCTGACTGCATTTCTGTCCCTGTGCTGAAAAGGATGCTATGTCAGAGAACCATTCCAGCAAACTTCAAAGGTCAGTATCACCCCATGTTACAGATGAAGCTCAGAGAGCCTCAGCAGCTCACATGCCCCAGGTCTCAGTGGGATGGGGCAGAGCAAGGATTTGAACCCAGGCCAGAGGACCCACATGCTTTCCTCAGCTCGGCATGCTGCCTCACCATGACTGCTGGGTCACCACCACTCTCCATGACCACCCGTTCATTGCTCCGCACTACTGCCAGGTCACTATTCCCCACTGGTCTGATCCTCTAGGTTTCCCTATAAATAAACCCATTTGTCCATGAAGTCAAGGAGGCAGGCAGGGGCCCTTCACACAGGACCTTTTAGGCCATGGTAAAGAGTTTAGACTTTAGTCTAAGAGAGGGTTTTGCTTAGAAGGAGAGATAGGATCAGATCCTTCAAGAAAAGATGCTTATAAGACTAGGAAACAACCTAAATGTCCATCAACAGATGAATGGATAAAGAAGATATGGTACATATATAAAATGGAATATTACTGGCCATAAAAAGGAATGAAATAATGCCATTTGCAGCAACATGGAGAGACCTAGAGATTATCATACTAAGCAAAGTAAGTCAGAAAGAGAAAGACAAATACCATATGATATGACTTATATGTAGGATCTAAAGTATGACACAAATGAACTTATCTACGAAACAGAAACACTCACAGACATAGAGAACAGACTTGTGGTTGCCAAGGGGGAAGGGGGGTGGGGGAGGGTTGGGCTGGGAGTTTGGGAGTAGCAGATGCAAACTATTATATATAGTATGGATAAACCACAAGGTCCTACTGTATAGCACAAGGAACTATATTCAATATCCTGTGATAAACCATAATGGAAAAGAAAAAAAAAAAAACAGAAAGAAAGGATGCTTAGGGACCGGTCCAGGCTCCACTGCAGTAGCCCAGGCAAGAGGTGATAGTGGCTTGGACTTGAGTGGTGATAGTAAGAATGACAAAAAGTGGAGACACTCAGAAATTGTTTCAGAGGTAGAGTCAAACTAGACTTGTTGAAGAACTAGACGTGGGGAGTGAGGATTACGAGCAGAACCAAGGCTGACTCGTAGGATTTTGTCTTCAGAAATTTGAAAACCCAAGACGAACAAGAGTGAGGTAAAATCAGACTTGGGAAAATCTTGTGCTTCGTTTGGGACAAATCTAAATTTGAAATGCCTGCTGAAATAGAAGTAGAGTAGACCATGGAATATATGAGTATGGACTCTGGATGGATATACAAATTCAGGAGTCATGAACACATTGATTGTAAACATAAAGCCATGAGAGTGGATGAGATCACCAAGGGAGACATTGTGCATAGAGAAGAAAGAGGGGTAAGAAATGAACCCTGGACAGGGCAGCACTTAGAGCAGAGGCAACAGATGCAGCCTAGAAGACTAGGAAAGGACAGTCAGTGCAGGAGGAGGAAAGCAAAGAGCGTGCGGTGTTCTGGAAGCAAAGAGAATAAAGGGCATCAGAAAAGAGGTGTGGTCAGTTGTGTCAAATCAGATGAAGACAGACTTGTCCACTGAATTTGGTAGCAACAAATCATGGCAGCCTGCCATATAAATGGTTACATCCAAAAATATCTAGAAAATATTGTTCAGCCTCCACACATTTAATAAGCACTATGTGTGAGATATGCTCTCAGGTACTGGGAAACAGAGATTCATAAGACATGGTCTCTGTTCTCAAGGAGTTTACAGTGTTGAGGAAGAAAGAGGCAATAGTCACTACTGATACTGCAACAGCCCTGTACGTCAGTTTGCCAATAAGGATACCGCAGCAGGGAGAGGTCAAGGGATGCCTCAGATTTTCGACGACAAAGCCCAGGCTTAAATGTAACATAAAACATCCAAATAGGAATTCGCTAAGGTGACAGCAGTGATTTGACAAATCAACAACAGTTTGGCCAGAAAGCAAACGTTTGCAGTTGAGGCAGACTTCAGCACACAGGGAAGATGCTTTCCACTTTGTGAGATGTGTTCTGGTTGGTGGAAGACTGTGTGAATTAGGTAGACTGAGGGAAAGACTAATTGATTTAGGAGCGTACAATCAAGACAACTGGATAGCCTAGTGAAGCTCGCAGAAAACAAGAATATAAAAGTATAAGGAAGATAAAATTAGATTTAACTTGGTGGCCATCGTGTCTGAGTAGAAACTGATGTATAAACGAAGACAGCAGAGTGACAAAGACAAGCTGCAAAGTAGGAACCCAGGGGCAGGAATGTGTTAAGTCCGGAAAAAACATAATGATCTGCTTTTCCATGTGGGATTATAAAAGGTTTTAACTGAACACCAGCTAAAATGGCAAAAGAAAAACAGACTGCAAAGAAAACTCAAGAAGCCCACTGAAGAGGGAACTTGGGGGCCCAGTACATACTTGCGGATCCCTAACCTTCCCCATCAGCAACATATGCATGTAATATACATTAAATAAAAGTGAGGTTGAGAGTTGTCTGCCCAAATTCCATTATCTGACATGATATCTCAGAATTCCTATTGATTTCGCCAGAAATAGAACTACTGTAATGGATCTAGAAAATGCCTAAATTGTATTTTCCATCTGAAAATTGTTCTAATTAACTTTTGATCTTTTGTCCAGTTAGACTTTAAAAATTTCTTATGTCAAATCTTGTTTAAACTATTTCTCCTCATCATAATAGAAGAAACTTATGTCTTCATTTTTAATACCTAGTTGCTTTGAAGATTCTTCTAATACTGAATTTTCATTCTTATCTTTTGGACCGGTTATTTGAAAAATTATGATTTTAATGCAGATAATCTGGAAGGGATAAAAGTATAACTCCGAGTAATTTTCATATTGCTGCCAGTAGAAAAGTAATACACGATGCCAATCTATTTTGGCGAAAAATATTTCTAATGGGCAAAAGACTTGGGTGACCAGATGCCTCATAAAAGAGGATACCTAAATGGCCAATAAGCACATGAAAATGTTCTCAACCCATTATTCATGAGAGAACTCTAACTTAAAACCACACACGAAATATCACCATAAATCCACTCAAATGGCTAAAGTTAAAGAGATGGACAATACTAAAAGTTGGCAAGATGTAGAAAAAGCAGAGCGCTCACGGTTGGTATGGATGCAAAATGGTACAAGACCACTGAAAAATTGTTGGCATTTTCTAGTAAAATAAACATTTCCCTCCTGAATCACCCAGCAACTCCACTCCTAGGAATTTATCAAAGAGAAGTAATAGTAAATGTCCACCAAAATGTTTATAAGTTTAATTTGTGATAGCTAAAAATAAGACACAACCCATATGTCCATTAAATGTCTATCAAGATACACTCTAAATTGCAGTGTAGCCATACAATGGAAAACAACTTAGCAATGAAAAAGAGCAAACTACTAAGATCCATGTAATTTAAATTTGGATGAATCTCAAAAACATTATGCTGAGGGAAAGAAACTGAACACAGAAAGCCTGTATTGTGTGATTCCATTTTCATGAAGTTCAAGAACAGGCAAAACCAATACTATGATGATAGAAGTCAGATAATAGTTACCTCTGGGGAGATGTTGACGGAAAGGGCCAGGAAGGAACCCCCTGGGGTGATGGACTGCTCTGGATCATGATCTGGGTGGGAATGCATAAGTAAGATTTGCACATTTTACTGTATGTAATGTATATCTCAATTTTAAAAAATATAGAATGAATCACAGATGTAGAAAACAAACATATGGTTACCAGGGGATAAGGCAGGGAGAGGGGTGATAGACTGGGAGACTGGGATGGACATATACACACTACTATATATAAAATAGATAACTAATAAGAACCTGCTGTATAGCACAGGGAACTCTACTCAACACTCTGTAATGACCTATATAGGAACAGAATCTAAAAAAGAGTGGATATATGTATATGTATAACCGATTTACTTTGCTGTACACCTGCAACTAACACAACATTGTACATCAACTATACTCCAATAAAATTTTTTTTAGAAAAAATATACAATGAAATAAAGGTCGGGGGCAGGGAGCTATGGTTTTTTCATTTTCTACCATGTTCCAGAAGGGATCTCTTCTGGGGAGGCTGAGCCTCCAATAGCTTGGAGAACGGGTCCAGGCCCAGAACTAGCTTAGAACCAAAGTCTGGCTGGTCTTCTCCTCAGTGACTGAGAGCAAGGCCTCTCTCGACTTGAGAGCACCCCAGCTCCAGCCTGTTGGCCTGCAAGTGATGACAGGTTTCTCTGTAGAAAGTGCTGGAAGGCTGCCCCTCCCTTCATAGCTGGTCTCAGAAGCCATCGATAGCACCTAATCACAGTCCAGAGGACTCTCCACGCCTGGCTGTAATTAGATAACAGCAGGGTGACCTCTCAGGGGAGAAGCAGGTTTGCTTTGAGACTTCATGCATTGAGCCAGGACCACTTGCCCCTGCTGGTCTTCTTGAGCAGAACTGGGTGTCAGCGGTCATGGGCACAATTCTTATTTATTGGGTTACACTGGCCCGGGCCTACGATCAGTAGCTTTCTTTCTCATGTGCTAGTGCCTTTAACCCTCATTGTAGGTCAGGACTCTTAGCCCAAGCGGTAGAGGCCACTAATACTAGAGGGCTGGTCCGTGAGTTCAAATCTCTCCCTCCTTCTCCTTCCCCCCCCCTTCCTCCCTCTCTCCCTCTCTCTCTTCAACTCCATTTTTCTCTGTACTGACTTTATTCTCTGGACCACTTTCTTGCCTGCTCCTGACTTTTTGATTTCAGAATAAGAGACCTTCTCTGGCCCAGGGTCCATACCAGTTATCCCCAAAGGACTCTTATTGAGCCATGCCAGGGCCAATCACTGCAGCCCAGGCACGGGGCTTTCTGATTGGTCGGTTGTGTTATGGGCTCACCCCCTTGATTGACAGTCCCACCCCTGCAGTGGGGGAAAGGGCTGAGCCAGACAGAAAGCTAGGCCATGCATACAGAGGAGTTTCCAGTGTCCATTCCATATGCCCATTTCACAGACAGGCACCCAAGTACCTGAGCCCAGATAGTGTATCTGTAACAGAACGAAGATTTGAGACCAGCTGCCCATCAGGGTACATGAACTGGAAACCACCAGAAGCCTGTCTCCATCCCACTTAGGGGAATCAAGCCCAGCGTTCCCCAGCTTGCTCCACTGAAACAGAAAGAAGCCATGGGGAAGACACAGCCCTAGTCCAAACTCCTTCCCCCGTCCATCACCCACACTCGCTGGTGATAACAGTGGGACGGTTTCTGTCTGCGAAACGAATGAGATTGATCTGGGCGCTTATTAAAGGCAGGGGTAGATGTCCCACTTGGGGATGGGGGAGCAGAAAGGATTTCCCTGCTGTTAGGGAGATACACAGTGGGGAGGGCGGACCCCGGCTGGGAGGAGAGGGCAGGGGACAGACCCCACAGGCTCTCTTCACTCTCCTGGGAAGAGAAGTTAGGGCTGTGGAGGGGAGTCAGGGAAATGAGAGGTCATGTTTTCCGTGTGTTTGGGACACTGGTTGAGAGAGAGCCCCTTCAGACAAGGTGCAGCCACCCTGGGGCTCATGGCAGGAAATAACAAGGCTCCTCTGTTTCAGCACTTGCCCTTGGGCATCAGTGTCGGTTGACAGTCCAGGACATAGGGGTCTTTTCCTCAGAGCCTGAGTGCAATAGCTTCCCGGGCTATATACACCCAAACTTCTGAGGACCTCTCCCACAGGTTATGATTTTTAGGCTGTCAGCAGTGAGATCAATTTCTGCCAGGGCTCATGGGAAGGGGAGGATTCAGAAAAAGCCTTCCAAAAGTGGCAACTCCTAAACTGGGTTTTGAAAGATAAATAAGAGTGTTCCAGTTGGCCATGATAGGATGGGGGGCAGAGCATTCCAGGCAGTGGGTTGGCATAGTTCTGGGAGTTGTTGGTTCTTTATTCTTGTGGAAGGTAAAGGCTAGGTCCCCGACAGAGAGGAGAAGAGAGGAAAGCAGGGCAGGAGGCAGATCCCCTGGCCCCCTGGCTCACGCCACTCCCCAGATTCAGTTCGAGTCCATCTGTATGACTACTGCCATGTGCCACCACCTAGATCACTATCAACCTAATATTTTTCTTCCAATCAACTAAAAAATAAATTTTATCCTACTACCAAAAATGGAAGACCATCTTACTTGTCCTAAATAGAAGATAACCATAAAAACAGAAATATAACCATCAAAATAAAAACATTCACCCTTATGCCACCTAAAGCCATCTGGTATGTTATATACCACGTTTTGGAAAACTGCCGTGAGCCGCAGGGAGCCAGGGAAGGATTTGAAGCAAGAGAATCACATGATCAGATCTGCGCTTTAAAAAGACCAGTTTGTTGGGAGGGTCGTGAACAAGCAGAGGGCCAGGCCAGAGGAGAGAGCAGTTAATCAGTTGTCTATTGTTACAAACCCCGTACAGATGTCCTTAAAAAGAAAGCAAAGTTTTTTATTCATATGTCCTTAAAACTAAATTGGGCATCCTTTTCTAGAAGCTCACTATTACTAGCAACTGGGAATTATGAAAATGGCCATTTGGTACAAAGAACCGTTTTACGATGAATGGCCAGTCCAATTCTGGTCTCCCTTTGAGGGGTGAGTTTAGATTCTGGGCTCCCTAAGATCTTTGGGTGAAGAAGTGAGCAAAAACCTCTCCCCTCTTTTCAGGGTTGAACTCACGCAGAGAGGGAACTGGAGACTGCTGACTGTGGTGTGTAAAGTCATCGACTGAAGAGGACCAAGGAGCTTATCTGAAGGAGGTACATCCTTCATCCTTTCCCCACTCAAGGGACTGAAACCAGGCTCTCCCACAGTGCCTGGCCCATGGCTGGCCCTGGGCATCTCACATTCGTCGTTTGCAGCGATAACAGAGGAGTGACAGTCTTGTGTGCAGGCCTAAATGCCAGGACATCTCACAGAAGTTTCACTGCTGTGATGGCAAATTTTGTGTGTCAACTTGGTGAGGCCACGGTACCCCCTTGTCTGGTCAAAAACCATCTAGACGTCGCTGTGGAGGTATTTTTTAGGTGCGATTGATGTTTAAATCAGTAGACTTTGAATAAGGCGGAGCCGATTACCCTCCATAACATGGGTGGGCCTCATCCAATCAGTTGAGGGCCTTAAGCGAAAAGACTGAGGTTTCCCGAAGAGAAAGGAATTCTGCCTTCAGACTGCAACAAAGAAATTCTGCCTGAGGTTTTAGCCTTTGGACTCAAGACTACAACATTGACTCCTGCTGGAATTTCCAGGCTGCCAAGATGCCCTGTAGATTCTGGACTATCTGTCTATCTATCTATCTACCATCTAGCTAGCTGGCTATCTATCATCTACCATCTAGCTAGCTGGCTATCTAGCTATCTATCTACCATCTAGCTAGCTGGCTATCTATCATCTACCATCTAGCTAGCTGGCTAGCTATCTATCTACCATCTAGCTAGCTGGCTAGCTATCTATCTACCATCTAGCTAGCTGGCTAGCTATCTATCTACCATCTAGCTAGCTGGCTAGCTATCATCTACCATCTAGCTAGCTGGCTATCTATCATCTACCATCTAGCTAGCTGGCTATCTATCATCTACCATCTAGCTAGCTGGCTAGCTATCATCTACCATCTAGCTAGCTGGCTAGCTATCTATCTACCATCTAGCTAGCTGGCTAGCTATCTGTTTAAAGCCACAGCACCATGTCTTTGCTTTGTTATTGTTGGTTTCCTCTATTGCTGCCACCCCCAAATGTAGTGCCTTAAAGCAGCATTTTATTATCTTTCATGATTCTGTGGGTTGACTGGATGCAAGGGGACCGGTTTTCTGTTCCACGAGGCCATGGCAGAAGAGGCTAGTTACCTGGGGCTCGTCTGAGCTGGAGTCTCCAAGACTCCCTCCTCATGTAGCTGACAGCTGGTGCTGCCTGCTGACTGGTACCCCAGCTGAGCTATCCTCGGGGTGCTCGGTTCCCATCCACATGCCATGTGACCCAAACTTCTGGTATCATGGAGGCCGAGGTCCAAAAGCAAGTAAGCAGAAGCCACTGGCCCACTTCAGGTCTGGACTCGGAAGTCCCAGAACACACTTCTGTAGGAGTCCTTTGGTCAAGGCAGTCACAGGCCCAGCCCAGGCTGGGGAGGGGAATAGATCCTACATCTCAATCGGTGCATAAAGGAAGGAATGAATTGATGGTGGCCGTGTTTGGAAACTATCAACCACACCAAGTATATTTCCCCTATTTTACCCTGAAAAAACCAACAATACAAAAGCATACTATATTATTTATATCTATTTGGGAAACTTAAAGATGTTTCTTCAGCTGCAATTTCTCTCTGCCCACTTCCAAAGAGGATGTGTAGTCGCTTTTAGTGAATGTAATACGGTAATTGTACTGTTGGCATCAAAATAAAAGGTTATAAAAAGCCATGCAGAGGTAAGAGAAAAGCATGCTAGAGAAAAGCTTGACTAAAATTCTTACTGCAATGGGGCCTCCATTCACTGAGTTCCTGCGTGCCCTGGAAAGGGGAAGCTACCCTTTACCAAAATATTCCATTTGATTGAAGGGACCAGGGCCCGCCCATGGGAGAACCTCAAGAGATAGGAACTTATAAATAACTTATAAATAACAACAGCATAGAAACAATCCCTCAACCACAGATGCAGAGCGTTCTTCTCCCAGAAAAGGAATCACATTACAGAGCGAGAGTCCTGCTGAGGGGAGTTAAAACAGTAGGAACCAAACCGATGTCTGGGCCCCCTGCCGTAGACTCCTCAGAGCCCAATCTCGGAGCCTAGGCTGGTTCCCAGACTTTTTGAAAATTCTTCTGAAGACTGGTGAGCACCCGGGCCTGTGTTTGTGCTGAATTCCCCGCTGTCCAGCTCCTGGCAGTAATTGGTTGAGATGGTTGATAACTGAGCAAGGTTGATATCACATCAGGCCGTGACTCCAGGCTCTCCTGGAACCTCCGGAGCTCTGGATTACTGGACAGCACGTGTGGCACTCCATCCAGACGTGAAGGTTGGTGGGAGGGCCACAGCGGAAATTCCGAAGAAGGCAATTAAAATGTGTTAACCAAAACAGAAAACATCGGTGAGGTAGATGAGAGCGTTTTACTTCAGAGGTGTGATTTTATCAATACTTTTATTGTTCATATTTTATTTTTAGATGTATTTTGCCAAACAAGCCCAAACAAGCCCACTTCTCACTCATTCTAAATTCTTGTGTATTTTTCATGCTTGCATTTGGGGCAAGATTGAGACAAAACACAAAACACTTCGTTCACATTGGAGTGTCAGGTTCTTTTTACTGGTCAAGAGATGCTGTTTCCTGAAGGAGAGAGGGCATCAGACCAAAGCACTGGTTTAATCAAAAAGATTTAGGATGGAGTGAACACCTTTTTTCTGTGGTGACCAAAATGATCTCTGACCACTAGCAAACTCATAGCATCGGTACGCAGTGTGACAGATTTTCAAAGCCACCTACTTCTCCACATCCAAGATGGTTCTGTGCCCATACTCAGTGCATCCATGGCAAATTCACTGAATGTGAGAATTAGAACCTTCCAAAGAACAAGTATATTAGCCAATGATCATCATTATCATCTTTTTTTATTTTTTGGTCCTAAGAAATTTGGGACAAAATTAAATAAAAGGCTTTTGATTTAATTCAGCCGGTTTTTTGTGTATAAAGCTGCCATGTATTACCTTTACCTTAAAAAGTTACTGCGGGGGCTTCCCTGGTGGCGCAGCGGTTGGGAGTCCGCCTGCCGATGCAGGGGACACGGGTTCGCGCCCCGGTCCGGGAAGATCCCACATGCCGCGGAGCGGCTGGGCCCGTGAGCCATGGCCGCTGAGCCTGCGCGTCCGGAGCCTGTGCTCTGCAACGGGAGAGGTCACGGCAGTGAGGGGCCCGCGTACCGCAAAAAAAAAAAAGTTACTGTGAACGGACTGGTGAGTATGCTGTAGTTTTCCGTTTTGTGGAGCACCATGCAGCTGTGAAAAGTATTGATGAAGGAGGTCAGGGACATGGAAAGTTATTTCCACTCAATAGAATGCTGAGTGGAAAAGAAGTATATTTCCTAATGTGTACGCTGCAATGATCCCATTTTGCATCTATCTATCTATCATCTATCTATCTATCTATCATCTTTCTATACTTACATGCATCCACACATACCTTTTTTTTTAAAGATTTTTTTGATGTGGACCATTTTTAAAGTCTTTATTGAATTTGTTACAATATGGCTTCTGTTTTATGTTTTGGGTTTTTTGGCCACAAGGCATGTGGGATCTTAGCTCCCTGACCGGGGATCAAACCCGCATCCCCTGCATTGGAAGGCGAAGTCTTAACCACTGAACCGCCAGGGAAGTCCCCATCTACACATACCTTTAAAGGACATATACCAAAATGTCAACAGTGGCTATCTCTGATAATGTTTTATTTCCTTCTTATTGTACATATTTATTTTCTAGGTTTCATAGAAGAAATACGTGAATTCTTATTTTAAAAAAATTACCAAGACACTGAAGGAGCCAAGAACCCCAGGGGAGTAAACCTGCTGGCGAGTCTACACTATGAAGACCCAGCTTCTCCGGCAGGCAGCCCACAAGGAAAGCCACTTGCTCCCCGGACCGCCCCAAGCACAGACGTTAAGAGTGTGGGGTGAGACCCACCCTACTGGCTCTAATGATCGACCACACTTACAGAGAATTCATTTTCTGGGGAGAAAGCACAGCTGTAGGACAGGCAGATTCAGGACTGGACATTCAAGTGGGCATCTCCTTAGGCTAGGAGATTAAGGATCTTCCACTCTGCATCCAGGTAGGACAGATGTGTGTCCACCCTGGGCTGGCTAGTCCTCTGGTGGCCCTACAAGCAGACATTTTCCCCATAACCATCCAGCTTTTATCTGGAAGGGATGTTGCAACCTTCTGCTGTTTCTGAGGCGGCATGAATGGTGGTCTTCCAGAGTGGGCGTGGGACGATTGGCAGGACAGCTATGGCGCCCCTGGTACCATAGCCCTTGGGCATTGGCCAGCCCACCTTTTCCCCCAGCTCTGCCTGCCTTCCATCTACCCAGGAAGGGCAGCCAGTGCCAGAATGAGCAGGGACTCGAGGTCCAGAGAGCTGGGTGGGGCCGATGGGGGTGGAAGGAAGTAAAGGAAGTCTTTACTTTATCACCTGCAGAAAGGTGTATCGGAGAAGCCCCTGCTGTGCTGGGCTGCACGAATACATGGAAATTGCCCAAATGCCCGGCCCCTACTGGGACTGAGTCACACGGTTTCCAGAGCACAGACAAAACAGGAAAATGCTCATGGGAAGGTAACTTCCTCAAGGGCAGGGATATTGGTCTGTTTTGTTCACTGCTGTCTGTCCAGTGTCTACAACAATGCCTGGCACAGAGTGGGCATCCGATGAATAAATTCATCCAGGAGTGCATGAATGAATGAATGAATGGAACTTGCTAGTAATCAAAGAAATACACATTACAACAATGATGTGGCATTGTTTTGTATATTAATCTGCCCCAAAGTAACATAATGAAAAACACTCAATCCTGGTGAAATCTGATGGGATCTGCCATGTATCTAGTATTAACGGCAATATGTATTAATATAAATCTTTTGGAAAGCAATTTGGTAACAGAGTTATTTAAGAAGTTGCTACTCAGTAATTCCAGTTCTAGAAATGTATGTTAAACAGGTAAATCAGAAGAAGGACAGAGCTGCATATATAAACTATTCCTTGAAACGTTATTCATGACTGTAAAGAGAGGGAGGCAGTCTGAACGGCTAGAACAGTGGACGAGCAGAGAGCTTGTGGTGGTGATTAAGGCCTGTGAAACGGTGAAGCAAAGTGGCAAGTGAGAAAAAAGCAGGGATGCAGAAGTGTCCCTCTAAAATGAGTGTGACCATAAAATATATTCTGGGGAAAAGCCTGGAAGGATGGAGAGTGTATGGATTTTTTTTCCCTTCTAATTTTTGTCATCAAAATATTCTTCACCAAAAAGAGATTAACCAAATAAGACCTCCCTACAGTACACCATGCACCAGTAAGCACACATACGGCGGCTAGCTCAAGGCGCTCACTGCTCACACAGTTCCCAAGACAGAGCGGTCTGCCCACCGCCCGCTCACCCAGCTGAAGTGGGCCCCCAGCCTCCAGGTTTCAAGCCACTGGACAGCAGAGCCAGGGGAGTTTTCTGCCAGAGTTTGCCATGGGGTCACCCACCTCTGAATAACAAGCAAGTGCTGCTGTGGGAACATTATTTAGCACCATCTGATCACAGAACGGAGAACGTTTGCCAGAAATAACCCTTTGGGCTTTGGCAAAGCAGGTACTGAGTTGCGCTTCCCGATGGTGGTTAAATAAGCGTTGTGGCTGCCTTTTGACGGTAAAACTACCCATGTATCAAGACGCACTTCCCTTCCTACTGCAGGAGGGCAGTATCCAGGGCACCTACAAAAGGTATCAGGTTCCAAAAGTGTAAGAAGGAGGTTACACCTAGGAGAGCCTCTGATTCTTGCTAATTCAGCACTAGGTGGTGGTTCTTAACCTCACTGCGAACAGAAACCACCTGGGAGCTTTAAACATGGACCCCTGGGTCCCTCTCGCAGAGATTCTGATTGAATTGGTTTGGTGAACCATCCGGGGCATTGGAAATTTTAAAAGCTCCAAGATGGTTTAGATGAGCATCCAGGGTTGAGATCCACTGTCTTATGGTACAAGCGGCTGACATCCACACTGAAAACATTCAGACGGAGTCTGAATGGGCGCGGTCTCTGTGCAAAGATCAACAAGAATCCGTGCCACGTTTTGCAAAGGTTTGCCGTGCGCTCCTAGCCATCACAGGAAGCAGAGCACAGGGTCAGGAGGCCCAGGGGGTTAAGGCTCTCAGAGGCCAGCAGGCTGGGTGCCAAGTGTGACTCTATCACTTACTAGCTCTGCAACCTTGGGCAAGTCACTCACCCTCTCTGAGCCTCTATTTAATCATCTGAAAAGGGGATGCTTGTCACCATGCCAATCTCACAGTGGTGTTTAGAATGTGATACGTCCATGCAGGGGGGATATGGACCCCTCAGGATACGTGGCTATTCCCCCAGATCATGTGGGCATGTGGGAAGAATACCGTTACCCTTTGATTTCACAGAACCGGGCCAACATTCTGACGACCTTCGCGGACTTGATGGAAAGCTGCACACCCTTGGGTTAGGTATTAAGTGAGTCAGATACCAAGTGAATTAGTGGCTCTGTGATTTATAGGAGCCAGGGAAAATGGAAACAGGGCAGACGTTGATGTGAAAGTCTCCCACGATCTCCACCTTCAAAGTGAATTCAAGCATATTTAGAAGAGTCACAGCCCACCCTCAGAAGAGCACCTGACCGGTTTAGGAGCAGACAGATTTCTCTTCAGAGGCCAGAGAAGCGGAAGGTGGTAAGATTTCTGGGACCCGTATTCAAGGAGACAGCTCCTGACCCCACAAGATGTAGGGAAACTGCCAGGGGACCAGGAGGCTGGCCTTGGTGTATTCCTGAATTTGCGTGTGTCTTAATGACGGACAAATGTTCTTAAATCTGCCTAACATTGGAAAGAAACAGACCAAGGCCTGACACTCTTGGTGGAGGGCTGCGGCAGCACAGTGGTGAGCTTCTTGCTGTCCCTGACCGTCACCTCTCTAGGGAGCCATTCCTGGGAAAAGCCATTCCTGGGAAAAGCCATTCCTGGGAAAAGCCATTCCTGGCTTTCACTTAAACGGAAGAGCAAAGAGGTAAACATGTTACATTTTAGGAAACGTGTGATGGTCGCTGGCCACATGGATGCTAATTTCTTCCCCTGTCACTGGAGCTGCACTGAGGTTTCAGAGCTGACTACAATTAACTGGAGAATCACATCTCGCTGTCTGGTTTGGTCAGGAAGGGATTATGGCCTCTGGCATCGTACATGTGGCTGACAGCCACTGGAGGAGGCTTCGGGCTTCCCGGTTCAGCCATGGAGATGGCTGAAGGTCAAAGCTACGGCCAAGGGACTGTGGTGGGCACCCCTCCCCCCGGCCCCCCAAACCGTGGCTGCCATCCTTCCTGCTCTCCCTGTGGCCAGTCTACTGCAGCAAGCAATCTCTGGGCTGTGTTGGTTTCTGTCTTGTGTTTTTGGTTTTTTTTTTTAATCTTTTTTTAAAAAGTATTTGTGTTGTTACCATAGAAGCCCCCTTTTGCATTCACTTGTGTTTTGAAGAAAATTCTCTCGTGTGTCTGTCTGGCTTGCGTTGTCTGCAGTAAATTGTGGGCTCCCAGGGGAGGGAGGTGTCTTGGAGGGGAGTCTGAGAGAGGCTCCTGCCTTCCCCATCTGCAGGTAGGGCCAGGGTCTGGCTCCATCATCATCCTCCCACAGAGGGCAGCCCGAAACAGAGACCCGCCCCCCTCCCCCCTGGCTTCGGAAGCTGAGGTTCTGCTGTCACATTTCATTTCATCATTGTCATGACACTGATCACACCACTATAATTATCTCCACTTTACAAGGTACCATTTTTGGGGGAGGGCCGGGCTGCGTGGCATGCAGGCTCTTAGTTCCCTGACCAGGGACGGAACCCGCACCCCCTGGGGTGGAAGCTCAGAGTGCTAATCACTGGACCGCCAGGGATGTCCCTATCTCCATTTCACAGAGGAGGAAACCGAGGCAGAGGGTGGCTAAGTAACATAGCAAAGGACCACAGCAAGTGCAGGAACCAGGATGTACCCAGGCCGTGGGACCTTGGAGCCCACAGCTGCGGCCATCTCACCAGGCTGCTGGGCTCCCATGCAGGGTGGCCCCCAAGGGTTCCCAAGCCTGGCTGGCCTCAGCCTGCCCTGGGAGATTTGACAGGTAGATGCTCAGCCCCATTCCCCACGCAGCCACACACACCTGTTGAATCAGGTTCTTGGGGGATCTGAGGCCCAGAAATCTGCATTTTAATTCTCTAGGTGGTCCAATAGGGCAGGACCACAGAAAGGTATCTGGCATCCCTGGGTCTAAAATCAGACGATGGTTTCCGCAGGGACCTGCCTGGTCTCACTCCTGGACACAGATGCATTTCTGAAAAGACCTGGGTGTGAAGAAACTGTGGCCTGAGAAGCCAAGCCTGAAGAGTAGTACCTTCATTCCCTCTCTGGAGCCAGTTCTGGAAGGAAGCCCTCCAGTGGCTGCATGTGAAGCCAGGCGTCTTTGCCTTCGAAGGACATAGTGCTTCCATTGACCACACTTGTACTGAGCCTTGGCTACAGGCCACGCAGACCAGCGTGGTCCCTGCCTGCCATGCAGAGGACGCGGCTTCTTGGCCGGGCATGGAGTCCCCAGCCCAACTCCCAGTACGGGGCACCCGGGCAGAGCAACCAGGCTGCTGGCAGGGCGAGAGACCCCCCGGCCGGGGACCCAGCTGAGCCCGGGCTTTCTCCTGCATCAGATGCGCGAAATGGTAACAATAACGCCTGCCTGTCTACTCTGCAAGGCGGAAGGGAGGTTGCCATCGCCGTGAGACGCTCTCCAGAGGCCGAGATCACAGCCGGGTCTGCAGGCTGTAAAGTGTTTTCACTGTGCTCTTCTGAGCGGAAGAGTAATGATGTGGACCACGGCGGTGACAGTGAGGGGCCCGCCCTGGGGGACCCAAGGCAGGAGCGCACAGGCCAGTGGACTCGGTTGCAAGGCAACGCAGAGTGTGTGTATTCCTTACTTTTAGTGGTCAGCGCTTTCAATGAACGAGGAAGAGAGAATAACATTGTAAAAGGACCCCTGCCATCCCCCTCCCGGCCCCTAAGGGTACTTTTGTGAGTGTGATTTGTGTGTGGGATCTGATGATGGGGTCAAGAGGCTGACCTGACCACAGGATCTGTACAGACAGACTGAGGAGGGCTCAGCGTGGGTTGCCCGGGGGCCCCTCGCACTGAGAGACCTCTGGCTGGGGGACGTCTGGCTGTGTGGGACGGCGGAGGGATCCGAGCTGGACAGCTGCCCTGGCTGCAGGGCGAGGTCAAGAGCAAGTTTTCCTGCCCAGCCCTTTCCACTCAAAAGACCGTGGAGCTGGGGGGTTGGGTGCCTGTTCAAGGGTCTGTGTATTAGCGGGAGCCAGAGTCACTCAAGGGCTTTTTTTTTTGGATTTATCTGAAGGTTTGGACAAAAAAAACACCAGCCTGGTTCACCCTTTCTCACGCCTCAAGAACCAAGGTCATATAGGACCTCCTCCCGGTGGTCAGTCCAGGGTGTTGTGGTGAAACGGCCCTGACTGCCTGTTCTAGGCCTCTGCACCCGCGCACACGGTGATGGGTGGTGTCCACACGCACAGGCCCCCGGTGTTGGTCTCACCCCGACATCCTCATAAGGGTGGCCAGCAAGCCCTGCCAGGTTCAAGGGCATCCCCTAAGAGGGCTGAGCTCTACCAGGTCAAAGGCAGAAACTCCAAGGTGGGCTCTCCCCGCCATGAATCCTGCAGTGGGCAAAGCAGGATAAGCCAGGAGGTTCATGCTCACCGTGACAGAGGCCCCGTGTTCCCTCACCACCAAGCGCCTCCATCGCTTACACACACACACACACACACACACCCCTCTGCACAGGGCACCCCAGAGGGAGGTAGCCTGGCTGGGTGCATCAATATCACCAAGTGATGGGAGCAGAGGGGACCCGTGCTCTGCTCAGAAGAGCACTGAAAGGCCTGGGGGAAGGACCTGGAACCCGGCTCATTCTATCCCCCCCTCTGGAAAGGACACCCAAGAAGGCCCATGTCATATGGAACGGCTCATTGTTCCAGGGAACCAGCCAGCGTTCGCCGAGCCTTTGCCTGGAACCTAGCCTAGGCCTCAGTGCCACAGACTGATGAGAAGACAGCCCAGGGCCCGCAGAGCCTCTGTTGCAGCCATGACTGACCTGCTGAATTATCATGCTCCCATTCAAGCCCACGGTGGGGGGACGCCGTGGATGTACAGGTGGGTGAGAGGGCGGGAGAGGGAAGGAAACGTCATCAATGGAAGGGGACCGGAGGGAGGGGGTCAGTGTTCACAGTGGGGCTGTGATGAGCCATTATTTCATTCATTCACACAGTGTCATTGATGGTCCACATTCTACAGATGAGAAAACAAGCTCAGGGAGGTGACTTGCCCAGTCACACAGCTGAGAAAGGACAGACTAAACCAGCCTGACCCAACCTGTGCTCCTTCCTCTACACCGTCCACTCCTGGCGCGTATATACATGTACGCATGGTTGAAAAACATGGTTGATGCGTGGATGAACAGACGACCAACCACATGTTCCTGAGCTGGATCCTGAAGGATGACGAGACCCTAAGTGGCAGGGAGGATGAGAAAATGCATTCCAGGCTGGGCAGACGAGATGAGGCATGTGGAACTGTTCTAGGCTGGAGGAGAGACAGCTGGTCAGAGCAACACGTTGGGAAGATGCCTCGGGCCGGCAGGAGCTGTGCCCTGCAGAGTTTGCCTCCGTGGGGTCCTGGGAGGGGTTCTCCCTCAACAAACCTGCTAGTACTTCGCAGAGCTCCCTGGAGAGGAAATGGGACTGGACCAGGGCGGGATTGGTCAAGCACCTGGTACCTCCTCCTTCAGGTAAACCCACTTATTCCCTCTGGTGAGGCAGGCAAGGTAGGCTTGGGCCTCTAGAAGAGGCTAAGAATGGGGGAAGTAATTAGCAAAGAGCTTGGGGCCATCGGTCATCAGAATTATCCCCCCCCCCCACCATCATCATCACCATCGCCATCGCCATCTTTATCACTGCTATCGTCTCCTGCATCATCACTGCCAACCCTCCGTGGCAAGCTTAGTGGCTAAGAGCAAGGCCTGGGAAGTCTTTCTGGGCTCTAGCCCAGCGCCATCACTCACAAACACTATGAACTTGGGCGTATTTTTTAACTTGCCCAAGCCTCATTTTCTTCATATATAAACTGGGATGATTGTAAAAGGTAATAAAGTTCTTAGCACCTGGTCTGGAACGTGGTGCCAGGATAAGTTAGTTAACATTATCACTAGTATCGTTTGTATCGTTACAGAGCCTTCTAAGTGGAGATGCTTTGGGTCGTTACCATGGTACCTGATTGACAGAGTGGAAATGAGGTTGACTCCTTTCCACCTTTCAGATGAGGAAAGGGAAGCTCTCAGAAGTGAAGACACTTGTCCAGTTGGCTCAGCTCAGAGCCTGGGCAGCGGGTGGGAGGAGCCGAGCAGTCCCCTCCCACTCTGCCTGCCTCCGTCACTCTTGCCCTTGGGCAGAGCTCCAAGAGCTGGGATGCTCTCCGAAATGCCCATTAAAACTCACTGCTATTTTATGGTTTGTTTGTTTGCTCCTAAAGACATAAAATCCAAGCTTATCAAAGAAAAGTCACACTTAGCCCTGCTGACTTGAGTGGTAAAGTCCACCATTATCTGTGCTCTTCAGGCCGCACAGAGAACACTTCGTTCCCCACGGAGCTGGCGACACGCTCCAAGGGCTGACCTTTGGCATCACTCAACCCTGCAGCCGCGGACCAGTCACAGGGCAGGTGGGGTGGGCAGTCAGACTGGCGGGGGAGAGCCCAGAGATCTTGCCTACAGCTGGACACCTAGAGTAAGTTTTTCAGCCTCTCTGAACCTTCCTCAGTATCCTCATCGGTCAAATGGATTTCATGATGAGAGCCTCTCACCAAGAAATCATCAGATGATATGAGAAAGCACTTAATCCAGTGCCTGGCCTCTGAGAAGTACTCAACACACTGTAGCCAACAGAAAGGAGTGGTCCTGTGTTCTCAGGGGCAGGCACAAGACTGTTCAACCCGTGCGTCTGAGATGGCCCGAGCTGGAACCGGCCTGGGATCTCGAGAGATCAGGGTGGGGCTGGGAGTGGAGGGGGGCATGGGGACACGAACAGGGAAAGAAATGGAGTCTGTGGCTAAAAAGCACAGCTCAGGGAGAGGTAAGCTCCTATAAATTTCACCAAAAATTCTATCAGAAGCTGTCTTGACGGCTTCAGTCAAATGATCCCATGCACCAGAACCTGTTTTAGGGGAAAGGGAGAGTTTACTAGGTCTAGAGATGGGACACTTGCTCATTCAGAACTGGGCCCAAGTTTTAGGTGAGGAAGAGATAGCATGAGACCCAGCCCCTAGCCTTTGGGAACTCCCAGTTGACTTGGGGGGGGGCCATGAGGGTTATGCACTACTGTTTCCATTGTGCTACGGAGCCCTTCATAGGATCACACTCTCTTGTCTCCACCTCTCCTCGCCTCTCGGGTTAGGTGTGGCCCTGTGATGGCTCTGGCCTGTAATATGGGAGCAGAAGTGACACGGAGCATTCTGGGTGGATGCTTGGGGAGAACTGATGCCACATTCCCTTCCTCCCACCGTAACGCCTGGCAACACTCTAGAGGGTAGAGGCTCATCAGCTCGTGTCCTTGCATGAGGAAGATGGGAGCAGAGCCTCTACCAAATCCCGGTGGACTTGCAGTATGAAACCCCAACCCTTTGCCTGTTAATGCCCACCAGTGTTAAGCCACTGTGTGCTGGGGTTTGGCTGTTACTGCAGTCCTGAGAAACTAGCAAGACAGAGCCAATCCATGGGAGAAAAGCAAAGTCCTGAGACAGGAGACAGCAGGGACATGCTTGAAGAACTAAGGGTCCTCAGGAAGGGTTGGGTAAGAGTTCCAGGAGGAGGTTTGGGGCTGGACCTTGAAGCAGGACCTAGAGGATGTTGAGGAATGGACCAGATGCTGGGGTAACCCTGGAGGTAGCTGCAGGTGGGAGGGGCTTGGAGGATAGAAGTGTTTGAAAACACTTGTGCCTGGAAAAGAAGGTGCTGGCAGCAGTCTTAGAAGAGCTGGTATCCAATTTCTTTCTTTCACAGGCTAGATGTACGGGAGAGACAAGTTCAGCTCAGACTCAAAGCCATTTCGTCACGATCGGGGCTGAGCAGTATGGGACCTGGTGTGATCAGAAGGCAGGGGACAAAGGATGGGGGTCTCATCCTTCTGGATCCACCTCCCTTCCTCCAGGAAGCCCTCTCTGACTACCATGTGGAATGTGAGAAGAAAGCAAAGCTCTGGAATCAGACAGATGTGGTTAGAATCCCGATTTTCTTCCTTCAATCGTTCAGTCCTTCACTCAGCATGTGTAACGGGTCAGGCCCTGTTCCATGTCCTGAAGATGTATTGTGAGCAATCCCCTGGCCTCCCCTGCCTCTTCTATTCAAGTGAGAAAGTCAACCACAATAGTCAGTCACAACACAAATAAGAAAACAATATGAAGTCGTGATGTTGATGAAGAAAACAGCTGAGGGGCAGAAATGAAGCAGTCCAGAGGGACCTACTCTAGACGGGGTGGTTAGCGACAGTCACTTCAAATGGGCAACTGGAAACTAACACTTAGATGAAGAACAGGAGAGAACATTCCAGGTAAGAAAAATGGTGTGTGCAAGACCTTTAAGGGGGAAAGAGCTTGGGTGGGGAAGGGAAGTAGAAAGAGAAAGGAGAGCAGGGTCTCTGGAGAGCATTCTGGGCTGAGGCTGGGAAGGTAGAGCTGTGTCTTCCAGGCTGTGTTAAGGGTGGATTCGAGATATATTTTAGAGAGCAAGTCGGTAGGAAGGGAGAGGGAGAAAGAGAGGGTTATAAAACCCGGGGACGGGGTACCATCGACTGACAAGGGGAAGTCTAGGGAAAGGATGGGGCAGGTCTGGAGGGGGCAACTGCGTCTGCCCTGGATGTGTTCATTTTGCCACGTCTGGGACCTAGTGGAGATGGCAGTGGGCAGTGGAATCTGCCCATCTGAAGGAGGCTCCAAGGAGAAGTCCAGGTTGGGGATACAGACTTGGGATCACTGGCATAAGAACGGTATTTAAATCCAGGGCACTGCATGGCATCACCTAGGAAGTGAGTGTGGAAGGTGAAGAGAGAGGGCCCAAGGGGGTCTAAGGAAGACCAATACTTAGGGGTCAGAAAAAGGAGGACCCCATGAAGGACTGGCCAGTGGAGGAGGAAAACTGGGAGAGTGTTCAGCGTGGAAACTGGGAGAGTAGGGTGTTTCCAGAAGGAAGGAGCAAACAAAGGACTAAGATGAAGCAGAGCGGGACTGGACCCAGCAAGATGGGGGTCATGGGTGACCTTGACTCAGTGGTGTGAGGAGAGCATCGGGAACAGAGCCAGGCTGCTGTGGGGTCTGGAGTGCGTGGGGTTGAGAAACTGGGGACCATGTGTGTGCATCAAACTCTGGAGAAACTGGACTTGGAAAGAGAATCGAGGAATCAGGAGGTGGCTGTCAAGGGGAGGAGTTGCTGTAGGAGGACCAGAGGGGCATGTCTGAGAAAGGAGGAGACCCGTGTGAAAGGCAGGGAGGACACCACCGAGGGAGCCAAGTTCTTGAGTAGCTGGAGGGATGAATCCAGAGCACAGGTGGAGAGACTTTTCTCCATCCGTCTAGGAAGGAAGAAGCAGAAGAGGTGCCTATCTGGGTGGGGTGGTGAGTTTGGTGCTGGCAAGATGAGTTTGGAACTGGAGGGAAAGTGCAGGGATGGGGGAGGAGGTGTGAGAGCATCATCTTCGTGTGGGAGTGGGACAGTGGACTGGCGGAGAGAGCAGTGGGGTTGCCTGGCGGTACTGCGGGATGTGCCCAGACTGAGATCCTGGATTTAGAGCAAAGCAGCCAACCCTATTGTGTGATTACCCCCCAAAACACTCAACAGCTCTGCTGCAGGCAAGAAGAAGGTAGACCGGAGGGTTCATTTAGGGCTGGTATTTTGCCAAGGGGCTGTAACCTACAAGAGAAAGGCTGAGTTGCTGAGGGAATCCATGATGGAGCAGAGGCTGGATGGGGAGGGAAGAGAGGCCAGTGGGGAGGGAAGAGAGGCCAGCAGAGAGGCCTGGGGCAGGGGTGGGGCTCAGTGCATTGAAATGGAAGGAATGGGGCAGTGGGGGAACTTGAGTGGCAGGCATGGGAGGATGAGGACCTGTGTCTGGAATCCAGATTTGAGGTGGGTTAAGGTGCTGCACGGTCCATCTGATAGGATGTAGATGTCACCAAGGATGAGGACAGAAAGCCCTGAATAGGAGGGAGGCGCAGCCATGCGTGAGCTCTGAGAGCCAGGCCGGGTGGTGGGGTTCCCAGCAGGCTCTGCAGAACCACTGCCCAGCTTCTGCTACTTTCCAGATGCATGACCCCGGAGACTTATTTCCCCTCTCGGCGCTTTGGTATCTCCACTTGTAAACATAAGGACAATAATTTGTACCTGTCTCCTCAAGTCGCTGTGAAGACTAAACGAGATGATTCAGATAAAGCACAAAACAGGGCCTGGGGCAAATTAAGTGCCAATACGTGTTAAGTATCACCCCGTGGAGTGGGATGAATTGTAGCCCCCCAAAGACAGGCTCATGTCCTAATCCCCGGCACCTATAAATGTGACCTTATTTGGGAAAAGGGTCTTTGCAGATGTAATTAAGTCAAGGATCTTGAGATGAGACAGTCCTGGATTGCTTGGTAGGGCCCTAAATCCCATGACCGAGAGACAGAAAGGAGACACAAGACACACAGAGGGGAAGGCCGTGTGACAGTGGAGGCAGAGGTAGGAGTGAGGCAGCCATGAGCTGAGGAGTGCCTGACTTATGGTATCAGAAGCCAGAAACAGCAAGGAACGATTCTCCCCTAGAGCTTTCGGAGGGAGCACAGCCCTGCTGACGCCTTGATTTTAGATTTCTGGCCTTCAGAACTGTGAATGAGTAAATTTCTGTTGCTTTAAGCCACCACGTTTGTGGTAACTTGTTACAGCAGCTCTAGAAATCTAATACACTCACATGTCTGGGCAGTGATAATCGGTACCTTTGGAAACTGACATGGGCATTAAAGAAGAAAGTACATGAAAATTTCAGGTGCAATGAGGTGACCAATAAATATCAGAGTGACCCTCCCAACCTCCACCATACTGGCATGCTTACACACACACACACACACACACGCACGCACGCACACTCAGGCACGCACACATGCACACTCAGGCATGCACACACGCACACGCACACTCAGGCATGCACACTCAGGCATGCGCACACGCACACACACACTCAGGCATGCACACACGCACACTCAGGCATGCACACTCAGGCATGCACACACACACACTCAGGAATGCACACACGCACACGCACACTCAGGCATGCACACACGCACACTCAGGCATGCACACTCAGGCGTGCACACAGGGACATTCTTTTGGCCTAAATGCCGCTTTGTGTTGTTGGTTATGATTTTCTTAGGCATAGCCTTTGATCACTGTATTCAGACTCCACCAGAGACGCTGCTACCAACGGTCACAGACGTGCAGTTGGCACAAGTACACACGTACATATGAAACATGACAGGGACCAACGTCCAGGGCAGCCCCCAGCATCAGACATGATAATGCCAGAGAAGCAGAGGGTGGTGGGTCTTCATGTGGTTCACTGAGAGGATGACGCGACTGGGGAGGTTTCCCTTTCTCGACTGGCCACAGGCTGGGTCTGGACCTGCACGGGTTCTGAAAGACTTGGGGCACAGCCGTGCGGGGAGAGAGGCTGGCCCTCTGTGGAGCTGTGAGTCATCTGCTATAGCTTCAATGAGAACTAACTCACAGAGCAGGGCCTAGGGTGGGGAAAGGGCAGCCTGGAAGAGGAAGGTGGGGGCTCCAGGCTGTCTGACTGATCAGCGCAGGTCAATATCTTGTCAGTTTCAAAGCTGGACCCCTGAGAACTTGACTCAGTGCTGAGCACAGTACTCACAGCTCTCCTCTGGATCAGCATTTGATCCTTTTCAGTCACCGGGAATGCAGCCTCTGACACTCACTGGCCAGGTTTGCTTCCTCTGCAGATATTTTCAACTGAAAACCATGGCAGGCTTAAGGCAAATGACGTTCAGTCACAGAAAACAAGAAAAAGAAGGTTCTTGGCATTTGAGAACACTGGTGAAGAATTCTGTCTCTCTGACATTGGAGTTTCAGTTGATGTTTCTTGGAAAGAAACCATCCAACTTACTTTCTATAAGTCTTTCACTTCTTCAAAGGGTTTAGAATCAGACCCCCCCCAAAAGCATAAATAATCCAAAAACATGTTGTACTCTGTCCTATGAATGCTCCTTCCTTCCTCCTCCTAAGGTAGGTATACTTATGAACTCTGAAAAGTAATTTCACGGGAAAAAATGTGATATTAGTCCAGTTTTATAACAGTGAAAGTGTTTTTGTTCTTGCCTTGCGATTATTTTTAAGTCGGTGTGGTATTACTGATACAAGTTGACATATACAACTCACTGAGGCCAAAGTCCTTTATGTCTGCCTTCCCAGGTGTTTACGCTTTTAGAAAAGGGGATTTGCCACCCAGGAATGTGTGTGTTAATCCAAACAGGGCTCCTTCCCACTGTTTCAGATCCCCGTGTAGACCTGACCTGTGGGCCCAGCCCTCCCATCCCCTTCCCCTGACCCATGTGTACTCGACCATGCTGACCTCATACCAGGTTTCAGCCATGGGGGCAAGTGTGTCCCCTCTCATCTCAGCCTGTCTGTCTGTCTAGACATTCAGAGCTCCACCAGGCAGGTCAGTCCATGGCTTGGACCCAGATGGAGGCAACAGGGCCGTGACCCGTGATGATGGCCCAAAGCCCAGTCCCTCTGATGCTCTGAGAACAGCTCCCAGCGGCCTTTTCACGGACAGCTGTCAGATAAGAGATGCAGTGTCCCAGGGCGGCCCTGGCCATCTGCTGGGCAAGTATTTTAAGCCCAATTTCTTCTGGAAGGAAGTTTTAAGAAACTTCTGCCTTGATGTTCCCCATCTATGCATAATAAAAGACCACACATGACTGGGTCCCACAAAGGGAGGCTATCAGGGGTCTGGAGGGAGATGGGGAGCCTCTCCTCTTTCCACCCAGTTGAGTGCTCTCTTAACTGGTCAGGGTGCTCAGGTTGCCACACTCTTCGGCTAAAGTGAGAACTACGTCGTTCCACACCTACCGTGTGTGAGGCTGGGGAAGCAAGGGATGGGGTCCCCACAACCCTAGTTCTCACAGAGCAGACAGCCTTGCCAATCACCAGACCCCCGGAGATGAGGACCCAGATCCCTCCCTCTTGTCCCACGGCCCCTCCAAACTCCAGTGCCCCGAGTTCTAACACACACTCACGCTGGGGCTCCGAGAGTGTGTGCAAAGCCTTACTGCCCAGAGGATGAAACTGAAGGTGGGATTGAATGGGGTGGCAGGCAAGGCCAGGCAGGTGGCATTTGAGCAGAAACCTAAAAAAGCCAACCCTGTGCATATCTGAGCACTTTAGAAAGAGGGGACAGCAAGCCTGTGATGCAGGAGTGAGCCTGGGGGAGTCCAGGAAACAGCCCAGGCTGTTGGGATTTAGTTCAATCAAAATGTCATTTTCTTAGGACCAATGAAGACTTCTGTTTCATACTATAGCCACTGAGTTTAGACAGCAACTTAATTTTCCAAAATGCACGTGTCACCAGAGTTGTAAGAGGCTACCTTCATCAAGCCAGTATCAGTCATTTGTCCTCCATCCCCTTGTGGCCCCTCCCGTTGCGGAACACAGGCTCCGGACGCGCAGGCTCAGCGGCCATGGCTCACGGGCCCAGCCGCTCCGCGGCATGTGGGATCTTGCCGGACCGGGGCACGAACCCGCGTCCCCTGCATCGGCAGGCAGACTCTCAACCACTGCGCCACCAGGGAAGCCCTCACTACTCGTTTTTTAAGGGGCAAAAAGTGTAAATTGTGCTCTGCGGCCAAGAACAAACTCGAGGATTTGCCACGAATCCTAATCAGACATTTAATTGCCACCTGCCCATCCCACGGTCGTGGGTTGAGTGCGCGCCGGGTGCCAGGGACCATGCTGGACCAGGGGTCTGCCTTGACCCTTACGGTTCAAAGGCCAGAGAGACACAATTGCAATGTAGTTATTAAAATCCCCTGGCGGGGACGAGGGCATTTACCTGCAGGCCAACAGAAGGCCGGCCCCAGAGCTCGGTGACTGGGAGCCTGAGTCAGGCCTGAAGCCCCTGGGGATAGGAGTGGAGCCCAGGGAGGGACTTGGAAGGGCCAAGGCTGAGCCCGTGCAGCCTCGCCCAGGGCGGTTTCTGGGACAGCTGACACAGCATCCTCGCACAGCACTGAGCAAATCCAAGCTGACATCTCTTTGAAGAGCCCCTATTCCAACTGGGGGCAACGTGGGCTGTGATGTCTTCCCCAGCACAGGTGGCCATGTTTCCTCTCTAAGTACTCAGACCTCAGACCTAAGCACATGCTCTCAGGGCATGCTGTGTGTCCTCCTGCCTTTGCTTCTCATGGGACCATGATACTTCCAGACGATTCCAAGATGCCCTCAATGCCACGCCCACCGAGCTGCAGAGAGCTGGGGTCAAGCTCACTGCCATTCACACCTTCGTTCATTACCTGCTCTGCACGCCGATGCCATCCCACCTCTGCCCCCGCGGAGCCCGGTCGGCGGCCCCTTCCCACGTCTCTGACCTGGCCGAGCCCTTTGGCGCTGTCATTAGGAGGCTCTGTCCTACCTGATGATGGACGGGGCTCTCCCCAGGCACACAGACTAGGGCGGCCTCACCTACAACAGGCCGTGGCCTTGGCCCTGGGCCCTCCAGCCCACTCTGTCCTCCCGCTCACCCTGAATTTGGCAGGACACGTGGATGTCTGTGCCAGGGCAAACTGACAGAGGGAGACAGAAATGAGGATCGAACATTTTGCAACTACAAGAGAAACTGAAGCGAACAGAAAGCACCTTACGGAGCGGCGTCCTTCAGAGCATTCTCCCCGGGTGACGCTGCCGGCCCCAGGGTTTCTGAAGTCACCCCTGGGAGTCCTGAGAAAGCTCCCAAACCCTGCCACGCTGGATCACGGATAGGGAGCTTAAAAAAAAATACTGCACTGGAATCCCACTGGAGTTTGTAAAAACCCCCTGGGGGAGTCTACCGTCCTCCAAGGCTGAGGACTCCCCACCCCCCTTCCCATGCAGCATCTGGCCCATATTCAGTAGATACTCCACATGGGTCATAAGGGTGGCAGGGATCGCCCTCCATCTCTCATGATTAAAGACCCCACTTCCTCCCTTTGTGTTTTGCAAAAAGTGTTTCATTAAAGTAAATACCTACGTATTTACGCTGTAGCCTTTCTTCAAGCAGCCAATGGTTTACCGTCCAACTGCCTGGGATTTCTTTCCCAAAACGCAACATTTGCCCTTTAAAACGAGCTGATAACACTGTTTCTGGATCAGCCCTGAGCTGAGTTGGCAGCTCAGAAGAAGAGAACCCTCCACGAGCCCTCCCCAGCCTACCCCTCCCTCCACCCAGTTTCTCTTCTCACCAATCGCTCTGGCCAAAGTCCGCAGTTAGGATCCTGTCCTCTCTCTCTCCTCATTGGGAGGACCTGTCTGTCTCCTCTCGCCTTGAGCATCTCTCCCTCCATTCGGGTCCAGGACCAGGTCCCAGGCCTCCTGGGAGGACCCCTGACCGTCCCCTGCGCCTACACTTCTGTTCACTACCACCATCCAGGTGCAGCCAGAGGGGTCTTAAATTTTTCATTTTTTATTCTGACATAAAATAAAAATGTATTTTGACTTACAAAAAAGTTGCAAGATGGTGTAAACAATTTCCTTACAGTCCCACCCACATTCCCCAAATGTTGACATTTTGCCACATTTGCTTCATCCTTGTCCCACGCCCCTTAGATATAACCCACATGTACGCCTGTGATATGTTTCTCTGAATGTTTAAGGCTCAACTGCAGACAGGCAACGCCCCTCACTCTTGAATAAGCTTCCGTGTGTGTCTCCTAAGAGTAAGCACATTCTCTTAAACGACTGTGGTTCAAGGGTCAAAATCAGGACAGGAACCTTGATACAATACTGTTATCTAACCTACATATTTGATCCAGGTTTTACCATTTGTCCCAATCGTGTCCTTTATGACAAGAGGAAAACCCCTGATCACACATCACAGTCAGCCATCATGTCCCTTCCATCTCCCTTCGTCTGGAATTCAGAGGAATCTTTCTCAAAGAATTCAGATTGGATTATGTTGGCTCTGTAACGAAAGGCCTCCACTGCCCTGTGAATTTCAAGGGAGCCCGTCTCTAGGATGTGGTCCACTTGGCCCTGCAGCCCAGCCCCCAGCCGTTCCCTACCGTGCTTGTTCCCGGCCTCCTTTCCGCGGCTCTGGTCCCTCTGTCTGGGCTCTTCTCCCAGCTCTTGGCTGGCTGCTCCTGGCTCATCCTGAGGGCTCAGAGAAAAGGCCTTCTTTGCTTTAGCTGTACCACCAGACCCTCTGCACCACGAGACCCGCTGCGTCACCAGACCTGCTCCCCTACACTTGGCCTCGTTTATTTCCTGCACCTTTTGTTCACCTGTTTGTCTTACGCCCCTCAGCCCCACTGAATGTAAGCCCCAGGAGGGCAGGGGTCTCAGCAGCCTGGTTCCTGCTGAGTCCTGAGCACTTGGAATCAATCGTGTCTGGTACATAACAGACGTTCAATAAACACTTGTTGGTCAAATGAATACGTGAAGGAATGAAGGCAACATTTTTCCAGACTATCTGAGTTAAAGACAATAAAATCCTTTCACCTACACTTAAATGGGATAGAGATTTCCTAGATGCTGACAGAAGAAGGAAAAATGTTTGTTCCCCAGATAGCTTTTCAGAATGCTATCCAACGACTGAAAAAGCGTTGGCGCCTGGCTCTCCTCTTCCAATGGTCCGGATGTCAAGGTAACAGAAAGGATCTACTTTTTAAGAAAATGAGCCAGGGGACTTCCCTGGTGGCACAGTGGTTAAGAATCCTCCTGTCAATGCAGGGGACACGGGTTTGAAGATCCCACATGCCGCACAGCAACTAAGCCCGTGCGCCACAACTACTGAGCCCGCGTGCCTAGAGGCCACGCACCGCGAAGAGTAGCCCCCCGGCTATCCCCAACTAGAGGAAGCCTGGGCACAGCAAGGAAGACCCAACACAGTCCAAAATAAATAAATGTATAGAAAAAAAAAAAAAAAAGCCAGATCTTCCACATCCAGGGCTTTCTGTGTCAGGCTTCTCAGCACAAATAATGACACATATTGACAAGAAGGTCACGGTTGAATAACGGGGGGAAGAGTTACTGACAGAGCCACAAGTTCTTTCCTGTTAGAGGGGCCTTAAGAGGCCGCTGGATGCCCTTGGGAGACCCCAGCCAGAACCCCAGCCTCTCCTCATGCCTCTGCAGAGATGGCTCCCAGCCCAGGGCCCCCGAAGCAAGAGGACAGGGTAGGAGTGAGCCTGGGCCTTGGGCAGCAGGACTGAACTGCTGTCCCTTTAAATTGGTCGGATTCTGCATCCTCACTGGGGAGATGAATCCTCAGCTATAGACATGAGTCAAAGTTTGTCGAGAAAACTGTGCACTTGACTGTACGTATTTGTACCTCCATACGTTTTTTTTTTGAAAAGAGAGAAGAGGGGACTTCCCTGGCGGTCCAGTGCTTAGGACTTCGCCTTCCAATGCAGTGGGTGTGGGTTCGGTCCCTGGTTGGGGAGCTAAGATCCCACATGCCTCGCAGCCAAAAAATCAAAACGTAAAACAGAAGCGATATTGTAATAAATTCAATAAAGACTTAAAAAATGGTCCACATTGAAAAAAAGTCTTAGGAAAAAAAACAATGGGCAGAAAAACAAATGAAACAGTGAGCAGGCCAGTGAGATGTAAGAGGTAGAGGAGAGCTGACCGTGCAGGGGCTTTGGCACTGCAGAGCCGGAGCAGAGGCATCGCATGGTAGGCTGCTGCGGGCCGGGGAAGCTCTGGGGAACACCTTCCTGCTCCAGGTCTGGGGGCGAAGGTTCCAGGGCGAATGGGGGAGAGTGGATCCTGTTCCCAACGGGTACACGCCAGGCTGTCCCGGACCTACCTCACTCACTCTACGTTCTAGTGAAGAGACCACCCTTGGGGGTTCTGTGACCCCTGTGCTCCATCACCCTGGCACCAGGATGCTGCCACTAACATGGCCTTACGTGTGAACAAATGTCTGGGAGCTGCTCCACCCTGGTGGTGGCCATGAGTGGGACAGCGGGCAAAGAATGAGGGGGGCACAGCTCCCCCCAGACCGAGGCCACGCCTTACAGGGCAACTGGCAGCAGGCAGCAGGCTCGGGCCATACCCAGCACTCCTGGGACAACCCACACGTCAACAGCAGGCCCTCAGGCAAGGTCACCAAGAGTTGCAGGAGGTCTGAGGCAAGAAATGCAGGACCTGGGCCTCCAGAGGGAGGCGAGCCATTGGTAAAGCTGAAATGCCCTGGTGGCCAGGGATGCAGGCAAAGCCTGGGGTCTGGAGTGCCCACCCCCTCCCTCCCCCACGAGGTGGATTTGGACCAGGCCACAATGACGTGAGTCCCCAGAATGCCCGGAACTCTTCTGAGGCCGGCAGCCTCACGGGCATCCCCTCCAAGGCAGACCCTGCCTGGTCTCAGCCTCCCACACCTGCTCCGCTGGGACCTGAGAGGGGGACGGAGGAACAGGTAGACCTAGGTGCGGTGACAGAGCCACACTGCCCAGCTTCACACCCCAGCTCTGCCACCCACGAGCTCGGTGACCCTCGGCAAGCAGATTAAATGCCCCGTGACTCAGTTTCCCTATGTCGGCACCTGGGGTCGTAACGGCAGTTTCTTTAAAGGGCTGTTTGTTTGTTCTGAGATGATGGGGTGCTGTGAACAGGACCTCACACATACCAGGTGCCCAATGGTTCGTTGTCACAACAGGTGATGGGGGTTAGGGTGCGGGGCTCTGGGAGCCGGATGGGGGTTGGGCGAGACACCCAGGGGAGCTGCGGGTCTCTCACTCTCCAAGCTCCGGAAACAGCTCCCTCTGCAATTCCAGTACAGAATTCTACTGTGGTCTTTCCGCTTACTGGCCTGGAGACCCTGAGCAATAGTAGCATGTCTGAGTTTTAAGCACGTTTATATTTTTTTTTTTTTTTTTTTTTTTTTTTTTTGCGGTATGCGGGCCTCTCACTGTTGTGGCCTCTCCCGCCGCGGAGCACAGGCTCCGGACGCGCAGGCCCAGCGGCCATGGCTCACGGGCCCAGCCGCTCCGCGGCACGTGGGATCTTCCCGGACCGGGGCACGAACCCGCATCCGCTGCATCGGCAGGCGGGCCCTCAACCACTGCGCCACCAGGGAAGCCCAAGCACGTTTATATTTTTATCTGCACCTGGGAGATGGTAGGATCTTAATACACATACTTGGATTGAATAAATTGTTTAGACAAATGACCACCTAGAGGGCTAAAAATGTAACCAGGTGGTATAAGCTCTCTGATGTCCTCCCGGGCCAGGAAGCCCACGCCCTTTAGGGTGTATTGTGAGAATGGCTCCCCAAGTTTGATCTTGTTTAGTCAGTAGATTGAGGGGTTACTATAGAGCCAAGTCTCCCAAAATCTGCCGTAAGGAGACAGCTGAGCGGCTAGTATAGTTTCACCTTCCCGAATCCCTTTTGGAAATGCATGTCATAAACGGGATAACAGGCCAGAAACAAGGGCCTTCTACTGTGTCTTCTTCCTGGTACTAAATTCTCCTAAGGACTTAGGGCTTGCCTCAGGAAAGAGAGGTTTCAGGCAAAGGAGGCCCGGTGGTAGAAGTGAGACAATGAGAGAGCATCCTTTTCCCTTGTCATTTCCCTTCTTCTCACAGCCCCATTCTGGTCTCGCCCAGCCTATCTCAACCTATCACCTCACACCTTCTGAATTCGTACTGTTCATAGGGGGACTCCTAACAACCCTTGACTCAGTCTTTCCTGACAGGTAGGAATGAGTCAGCGCTTCAGGCTGCCGGCAACAGCATCTGACTTAGCACAGAGAGAACTCATGGGAGGGGCCCTGCGCTCAAGGAACAAACAGGAAGCGTGGAGACCAGGCACAGGCACGCCCGGCAGGCACCACGGCCAGGGAATGCGCGTGTGCCTCCCTGCCTACCCAGCTGCAAGGATGCTGCACTCCCGTCAGCCCCTTCTTGCCTCGCTTGCTCCAGGTTCAAAGTGCTGGGGAAGAGTGCTGGATTGGCCCGGCTTAGGCCACGGCTGCCGTCGGCTGTCCTGGGGGCAAGGAAAGTTTCAAAGGTGGAAGGCAACGGTGGGGGGGAGGCACACAAAGAGCAACTGTGGTGGCAATAAGAATGGGGGGAGTGGGTGGGCTGGATGCTGGCTGACCCCCATCCCTCCCCCTAGAGAAAAGCTCACAAGAAACGTGCAGGGGTCTTCCCAGGTGGCGCAGTGGTTGAGAGTCCGCCTGCCGATGCAGGGGACGCGGCTTCGTGCCCCGGTCCGGGAGGATCCCACATGCCGCGGAGCGGCTGGGCCCGTGAGCCATGGCCGCTGAGCCTGCGCGTCCGGAGCCTGTGCTCCACAAAGGGAGAGGCCACAACAGTGACAGCCCCGCGTACCACAAAAAAAAAAAAAAAAAAAAAAAATGTGCAGGATGTATGGAAAGAAGAGTCAAGTGCACTAACATCATCAAAAAGAAGCCTAATAGATGAAAATACGAGCTGGCTGCCTTGGAAAACGTCTTGGAAAAATGGCAACGCTCACTAAATGAATATGGTCATTGCAGTCCCAAATTAAGACACTCACCGAACTTGTCAAGAAGCTTAAGCTAATTCCAAAATGCACGTGAAAGACAAAATGTGGAACGGCCAGGACAATCTTGAAAAATAAAGACGAGAAATTCAAAACATATTACGAAACCACAGTAATTAGCATAATGTAGATGAAAACAAAAAGATCACTGGAAAAAAGAAGAGCTGAGAAACAGAACCACATAATAGGAGAATTTGGTAGATGTCAAAGAGCCATTTCACGTGAAGAAAAGACGACAGTCCTGGCTGTCTATGGGGGAAAAAAATAAAGTTAGATTCACATTATAGCATTAAAAAAAAAAAAAAATCCAGGTGGGTTAAAGACGAAAACAAACTGTAGCGTTACGTGAAGAATATATCACAAAATATATTTAAAACTTTGGCCTAGGGAAGGGCTCTTAAAATACAAAATACAGAAACCTAAGTAAGATTAATAAATCTGACTTCTAAAGTGGTGAGAACTACATCAAATACACGACAGCAGTTCAAAGACATGCAGTGGAATAAAACCTACGTTCACAAAAAGATGTGTTCAAGAATATTCGTAGAAAGTTTATTCATCCTAGCCCAAACTGTAAGAGCTCAGGTGTTCATTAATAAGACAACAGAGAAAGTGTGGTCTGTTCATACAACAGACTACTACTCAGCAAGAAAAAGGAAATTAGTGATGATTGTAACGTTATGCTGAGCAAAAAAGAAATCTGACACAAAAGACCACATACTGCATGATCCCATTCAAACTCTACCTAAAAAGTAATTTATGGTGGAAAAAAATCAAATCAGAACTGAGATCACCCCTGGAGGCAAGAGGGAAGGGACTGCCTCAGAGGGAGCACGAGGGAACTTTCAGGAGTGATGGTCATGTCCCTTATCTTGATAGGGGTTTGGGTGACATCTGCACCCTTGGTCAAAACTTAGCAAATGTTGGGCTTCCCTGGTGGCACAGTGGTTGAGAGTCCGCCTGCCGATGCAGGGGACGCGGGTTCATGCCCCGGTCCGGGAGGATCCCGCATGCCGCGGAGCGGCTGGGCCCGTGAGCCATGGCCGCTGAGCCTGCGCGTCTGGAGCCTGTGCTCCACAACAGGAGAGGCCACAGCAGTGAGAGGCCCGCGTACCACAAGAAAAAAACAAACAAACAAAAAAACAAACAAAACTTAGCAAATGCATACTTAAGAGTTGTTGTATTACCTGTAAATTTTATCTCAGGAAAAACTTATAAAAAATTAATGAACTCTAAATGATATACGTGTTGAAGTATTTAGCGATAAGGTTGTTGATGACTACGACTTCCTTTGAAATGCGTCACAAGGTAAGATGCAAGAATGGATGGAGAGATACAGAATCAAGGAAGTAGAGGAAAATGTGAAAGGCAGAATCTAAGTGGTGGGTATACGGGTGTTCTCTGTACATTCTTTCAACTTTTCTGTAGGTCTGAAAATCTCCACAATAAAATGTTGAGAAAAAAAAGATACCAAGACTGGAGGAAATGTATTTCCAAGATGTAAGAGATTTTTACCCAGAATATACAAAGAGCTAATTATCAATAGGAAAAATAAAAAACCCAACTGAAAAGAAGCAACGGGAAAAAAAGCAGATACCCACAGTGTCTGAAAAGATCATCCTCTTTGAAAGTGGAAAATCTGAATTCAGACAACAGCACCCCTCTTCCCCCTCCAGGCTGGTATCATCTTGCGACGCCTGGCAGATGTCAGCGGGTGGTCGTGTGAAGCAGAACAGCGTTTGGCAGCACCTGTGAGTCTGTTGAAGCCGCTAATCCCACCACCCTGAACCATCAGCCGGCACCTCTCCTGCAGGTTGGTGAAGAAGGGACCGGGCAGCGCCGAAGATGCAGAAAAGCCATAGCAGGACACCAGGCAAGGAGCTTTTATTCCTGTGCGCAGTGGTTAGAATGGAGTCACTACGGAAAAACCTATGACCTCCCGCTAAGTCAGAACCACATACTGACTGTACAGCGTTTACAGAAAAGCAAGACTGCTGAATAAGTAAACACACACACACACACACACACACACAGAGCAGAGAAAACGGGCTGGAAAAATCCAAACTCCTGCCTTGCTGAGGAAGCAGGATGAGCAACGAGCCAGAACCACCACTTGATTTGAAATAAATGTATATATACACACATGTACTGCTTGCCTAATGAAAATGAAAGGCATTACTCCATCACCAGCTTAAAACAAAGCTCACCCAGGCTTTAACTTTCCCAGCACTTATTTCAGAGCAAAAGTGGCAAATTACGTAATTTATTTAGGATTTTATAACCTATATCCCCAAATCAGCCTATTTCTCTCTGCCATTCCTAAACTAGTTCACACCTACCACGCAGCACAGGTCTCTCCAAACTCCGTGGACCCTTGTAAGATGGCAGTGATTTCTCTCTCTCTCTCTCTCTCTCACACACACACACACACACACACACACACACGTCCAGGCACCTGTTGATTCGTGGCTTCGAGCAGGTGCTATAGAACAGCTTTCTATTAGAGTCAAACCAGACTTCCATCCTTTGAATTTTCTTCAAACTGTGAGATGGGGTGAGATGGCAGGGTAATCTGCTATAATCACTAATCAATACAGTTCAGATCTGTCACCTAGTACCACCCCCCATCCAGGTGCTGAGTCATACCTGACTACGTGGGCAGAAAACTTTGCAGTCGCTCTCCCCAGCCACTTCAAAACTTTAAAGAGTGGTTTGCTTTTAAGTATACTACACAGAATTGACTTCAAGCGAGAATTCACGAATCTGAGTGTCCGTAATACATTCTATGACTGATAAGGGCAGAGTGTGGGCGTGTATACATCCATATTTCAGCTGTTTCTCCACCATTTCGTGAAACAAATCAAACAGCTCACCAAAACTAGTTGAAAGTTTTATTTATATAAAATTCATTAAGAACATAAAAGATCGAGTTTCTTTAAAAAAAAAAAATCTGCAGTTATTTACAGCAGTATTGCACAAGTAAAGTGGCAATTACCCTGTCAAAATTCATCAGTGCAAAACACAAGTAAGCCAGGGAAATTGCAATACATATGCTACAGTATGCTGGGTCCTAGGAGACAAGTTAGTGATGAATCAGTATACAGACAGATCAGTGCTATTTATAAATGAGTAGTACCTGATGAGTTCTGATACAGTAACTAGTGGTCACAGAACCTGGACATAAAACGTTAAGAGAGCTTCTAAAGTCTGAAATTCCCAAATAAAAGTAGTCAAGTTACTTAGCCGGGAGCTTGAGGCTGCTTCTTGCACACAATGCTGTTGGGAGCAGGACAGGAGTTACCCCAGCTGGTTTAGCGACACGCGTGGTCACATTCCTGCACACACGCGTGTGCGGGGTGGACACACGCAGGCACCAGGCTAAATCAGCAGGGATGACAGAGCCATCGACACAGAACCGCTAGGAAGTCTCTTTCAAGCTTCCACTTCTTAACAGCCAGTCCAGTGGGGCCCCCAACCTCTCTCGAAGGCTTTGGAGAAGCAGAAGGAAAGCGTCACCCTGAAGAAGCAGGTGGATCAAATGCAGGGACCGAATGGTTCAGGGCAGGGGCTGTACAATTAGTTCCTGAAGACACACAGTTTAGTTCGCACCTCAAAGCACAGGAAGCCACAGAGCGGGTGGCGGGAACTCAACTACTCATCAGTTGCCAGTGAGGGGTTAGGGGTGTGAAGAGGTCCTGATGTGTCTCTGGAAGCAGGGGCCACTGGTCCCACTATGCCTCATCCTGCCCGGCCCCTGCCCTCAACAATCTCACGACGGCACCTCCAGAAGACGACGTTTCCATTTCTCTGAACATAGTATTGTCAGGGATAAATTTTCAATGGAAAAAATCCTTCCCAACTGCCAATAACACATATTGGGTTGGCCCAAAAGAAGTTCGTTCGGGTTTCTCCATAAGATGTAATGGAAAAACCCGAACGAACTTTTTGCCTGCCCCCCCCCGCCCCACATACATACACACACACACACACACACACGTATATATTTTGGCTTTAAAATACAGCCTGGAGTTAACAGCATTTGCTTCCATGAGAAGCTAGCCATTTGGGAACAAGAGAAAGTCACTGGAAAGTTCTAGAGTAGAATTTGACAGCCTGCTAGGTTTATGGTCTCTCACTGGTGTCTAAACACAAACTTCATCATGAGGACAGCAAACTCTACGAATCTAAACCCATTTGACTAGAAATACCAGGAACCAAAGCTGGAGGGCCACCCCGGGGAGACCGCGTGGCCTGCAGTGAGGTAACCAGTGGCCACCTCGAGTTAAAGCAATTAACAGGACAGCAGGGGCTAGGGGTCAGGGAGGTCAACACTTTTCAGAATTTAAGACATTAAATAAGCTGGAAATAAATATACAACATCTCTACAAGTTACAGCATCATGAAACAGTAGGACACATTACACAGAAAAAGAATCTACAATATTTACAACCCTCAATTCTGAAAAAGTTTAGTAAAAACAGTGAATTTTTTTTTTTTTTTTTTTTTTTTACTCATTTATGCTGTACAAAATCTTACAAGAAAGGTAAAGGAAACATAATAATTGCACACAGACGTTTGGCTCAGTTGATAAGTAAAGTATGACTTCCTAATCTAATAAATAGTCAAAATATATACAATATTAAGAAGGGGAAACAGGAGACGGCTGTCGTCTACTGTGTACATTTTGTTTTTGTTTTTTTAACTCGGAAGAAATTTTCACCTGGTTTCTCCACAACCAAGGAAAAAAAAAAATTCTTCATAAACAGGAGTCCAGGTGATTTGCAGATTCACTCTTGAAGTTAATTTCGTGTGTTTATTGCATTTCTGTGAAAAGTCACAGGACACTTTCTACAAACCTCACGTGAGACGAGGTGGTCAAGGCACAAAACCCGCATTCAGTTTCCAAAAAGGGATCGAGTTATTTTTTTCTCTATAAAAAGTCAAAGAAAGGAAAAATAAGAAGTCAAAGGTACACCCACAGTGGGTATACTTTCTGCAGGGAGGCATCTTGATAAACAGATACGTACAGTACAGAGACGTCCAGTCACCTCTCTTAAGTCCTGGGGCAACATCCTCTTAATACTTCTACAATTCATAGAATCTCTAGTTTCCTCACCAGCTGCTTCCACGGCCAGCCCGGGGGCCTGGAGGCCGCCGAGCCCGAGGTAAACTTGCACGTGGGCGAGCGAGCGCTCAGCCCCCGGGCACCAGGGCTGAAGGAACAGAATAAAGTGCTCCAGTCCGAGAGACTGGCCCGTATAGAGATCCTGGGAGGGGAGCGGCCCAGAACCAAATACGTCTTTGGTGTGTGTGTCCAGCAGGCCCACGGCTGCAATTCCACCAACCACCTTAACAACCGCGTGGACTTGAGGACCCTGCAGAGGGGTTCAAGACATGTCAAGGACACAAGCTGAGACTCAACACAGCTTTAAAACAATTCAAGACCCCAAGAAGATATCTGGGGAAAAGAAAATTTTTAGAAGGAAGAATATTTGGAGTCAAATATCTCTACCTAAGAAGAAAGTGTATATGCAATATATATATATATATATATACTTATATAAAATTATGAAGATACAAAAGGAATCAATTTTTCCAACTGATAACGTGAAAACACTGGTTCTCGATGGGCCAAAAGCAAATACGATAGCTGTTGTTGGCACTGTTGACTCATCTGAAAAATCACGTATCTTTTTTTAAAAAGCTGTTTAACGATCTGAGGTTTCTAAAACTATGAGTGATGGGGTTCACAGAACGATCTCTACCTCCCCTCTTTCAATGCCCCCTAATCTTTCTTGGGTCTCCCCAGTAGTTTAACTGCCTTTGAAAAGACTGACCAACTCGTGGGCTTCCATTCTCTGCCATAATCGCGGCAGGCGCGGAGGAAGGGCATCCCCAACAGAAGTGGCTGCGTGAAGGGGGCCTGACGAAATCCAGCCGTCCCAAGGGAAGTGGAACAAGTGATACAGACATCTGTCAGAAGGCCAAGGGACCATTTCAGACTTGTGTCCAACGGGGTTTTTTATGGAACTGCTGAGAGCAGAATTAAGTCTGTATTTCAGAGAGTGGGAACCGAGTGTTAGCCATCAAAAGCCAGATGAACTCTGAGTTGGACCAAAAGCCAGGATGCCCAGGAAACAGCTGTCTCAAGTCCCGCCCATAGCCTGCGCCAATTCCCACAAGGGCTCGAGCTTGGATACCTCGATGGAACTCAGCTGCACGTGGGCATGGGAACCACCTGGGGCCTCAGGCTGAGAGTCCGTCCTGTGATGTGGGAAGGCCTGCAACCAGAAAAGCCAACAGTGCATACCTTGTGTTACGACTGCCATTGCCTCTTCAGAACACTTCTAAACGACAAGCCCGTCAAAACCAAACGAAAACCAACATCGAGCACCTCCCAGTGAGTAAGCTACCAATAGACAAACAGACCTGTGTCTGATACAGGCAGATACTAACTCATGTTCAGACCCACTTATACTTTTGACCATGAAAATACACTGGACCAAATGTGTGCATCAGTGTCCAACAGGCTGGAGGAGCATCACCAAAGGACGTAAGGAGAAACACAAAGAGAGTCTGAAATTTTGCCACAGATGCAACTGAATTTAAGGAGGTAAGTAGATATTTACAAAATGGGAGTGGCACGTCAATACAGGCTGACAAGAGACCCCTCTGCCCCTTTTACCAGTTCCATTTCATAAGAACTTTTTTGGTATTAATAATAATGACTTAAAAAAAAAAAGGTCCAAGAAGCAATGGCAGGGAAGGGAGGGGCCACATCATACCTCTCCTGTTTAAAAATGCTGTACGGTGACCTCTAAAAATAAACTAAGGCAGCTTTATAAATCAGCTGGCTCAGTTTCCACTGTGGAGTTTACACAATCCTCTGAGAGTAGGCAAAGGTTCTTAAAATTTTAGTACAAAAATCACTCACGAGTTGGTTAAAAAGTTTCCGTTTCCTTTTTGAAAAACCTGTTCTTATCAAAGAAGGTGGGGGGGAAAAAAAAAACGGCATGTAAACACCATTCTTGCATAAAATCCTGCTCCAAAGAACCATGATTTGTACATTGTTTAAAAAGAGAATCCTCCCTCATTTACATTCACAACAAGCTTCTGTTAGAAATTCGGCCGCGTGGTGATGATGAAAGACAAGGTCAGGTCCACGTGCAGCTCGGACACGCCGGCAGGCTCCCCGCCCGCCCCCTCCAGCGAGGGACCTCGGGTTGCAGAGCAAGGGCACCGAGACACCGAGGTGCTGCGCTTGTCGGTCTGAACGAGCAAAATGTCCGCACATCCCGGCTCCGTGAGGAACCCGCTGTCACTGCATCCTCCACACCAGACGGATGATGTGGCGTAACAGCCGTAAGATAACCATTTGCGGGTGACCTTCGGCCGCTTGGTGATTATTCAGAAAGACCTGAAACAACAAAAGGAAAGCTCCTTACTTTCCAGCCCCGACTTATTTCGGGGGCTGGCGGGGGAACCCATATTTAAGGGGACAACCAATCCCATCTGAACAGCTATGAAGGTGCCTCTTAAAGGGCCACTTCTTCCCTGAGACGTCGCTGCAAAAAGAGCAGGCGCACCAAATGATGGTTTGCTTTAAAGCGACCAAAAGGATGTTTGGAAAGCTCAAAGAGAATCCCTGAATCTGTTTCCCCCCACCCTTTTTTTTTAATTGTAAACTCTTGTAAATTCTTCTTTGGAATAAAGGAGGCGTTTACCGTTCACAAGGTTATTTATGAGCTGCAATTCTTCCCTGTATTCCCCCATTCAACCGGGGCTGCCACAATCAGACAGACAGAAAGCGTAAGGACACTTTTTTCTTGCATCTGTAGTGGAAATCTTAGCAGACAGTAACTGCCCCAGGTCTGTCAAATAGATGCACTGTTTCTCCTTCTAAAAACCACATATTCTTTCCGCAGGTGATGCCATCGCTGGCCGGAGCTGCCTTGATCAGGAAACGTAGCAACCATTGGAAAATGAGTATCCCCACCGGCTCTGTGCAGGTGCTGGAGGAAAGCCACCCCAAGTCCTGGAGTTGGGGGGGGGGTCCCGTGAAGAGAGGCGCAGGTAAAGCAGATGGAAGAGAGGAAAGAAAGAACTTGGTGGCTGCGAGATAACCACCTTACTGCCCAAGTTACCAACATTCAAAATATGGTTCAGACTCCCTCAAGGGTGAGTTTCGGGTGGCTGTCATTTACTTGAGAAATCAGTGATTCGGGGTAATTTGCCCTAAGAAGCTAAATAAAGTGCAGCACTGATGCGCCACCGCGCCTCTGCCTGTCGGTGGGCAGCTCCGGTGGGTAAGCGCTGTTGGTCCAGGGCTGCGGCCACGGTCACCGACACAGGCGGCGTCAACCACTGGCCCCTCCAGTACCCCGGAGTGGCGGGCAAAGAGCGATGAAAAATAGAAAAGCCCTGTTTGCTGGGGATCACCATAGGATCATGACAAGCTGAGAAACTGTTCCAAAGGAAACGGCCAGCGTATTTCAAGGTCTCAGAGGTCCCTGGGTCTTCCACCTTCGAGCTCTAATCCATTTCGCGGGTTAAGTGCAGGGTGTAAACTCAGAACAGCCAAAGCTGGTAACAGAGCACATCCGCCTCCATGTCAGGAGCTGTGACCGGTTTCCCTGTTCAGGTCTGAAATCCACACCCCAGGCCAGCTCCCTGCTCTGTCTGGAGCACTCCACCAACCCCCTTCTCACTCCGGCGGGCTGGGGGGTGCTTTCCAACACACATCCACGGGACCACCTGCCACGGGGCAGGCCGAGGACGGGCGTCCCCTTTCCAGACACAATCGCTGTCCACAGACGCCAGCTGCAAGCAGAGCTCCCTCTTCGCCACTGTTTACACAGCCCTCTGGGGCTCGTTGTACGGGATGGAATTGTGATAAGGCCGGAGCACTTCCCTTGCTCCTTCCAGAACCAGGAGCCAGACTGGAGGAAATCAGCTTTATGTAAGCGATTCCTGTAGAGGCGCTCCGTAACCACAGTCTGCGATTTTTATCAGCCTGACACACAAGATTGCTTTGTTTTGATTTAACTTTCAAAATTACTTTGCTTCTTCTGGGTGAGAATAATTTAGGGGAAGGTTAATTTTAGTTGAGACTAATATTAACAGGTTGAAAGAGGCTTATTCAAAATAAAACCACGACTTACTAAAATGAAGAAAGTGTATGCAGAGCTGAGCTGAACTATCACTTCAAGGTGGGAAATCTCAAGCCAAACAGTTGTCGCTTCTGGCCTCAGGAGGACCGGAGAACGGAGTCAAAATGACGCCACGAGGGGACTGGGTCATACAGTAGGGACAGACCCCCAACTGCTGACACTTAGCCAATTTTATATTCCAGAACTGGCAGCGTCTGAGGGGAGAAACCTTCCACGCACCCTTGAGGACAGCAGGTGTAGGATGAGAGAAGTCTTCCCGAGTTTTTTAGACTGTTGCTTTCGTATCACATGAAAATAATATGGGGGCGGTATGCAAAGACATGCCAGGGTGGCAGGGGAATGCAAGAAAGATCTGTTAAAAGGAACACCCGATCCCTGACAAACGAGAAGATGCTACAACATCCGGGTTAGCGAGGATACGGGGACACCTGGCCCCTCGACAGCACGCGTGACAACACGGCACACGCCGTTAAACCAGCGAATGATTGCTTTTGGACGACATTCCATGGAGGAAGCCATTACCACTGATTCCAAGAGCCCTGGCAGCCCAGAAAGCCCTCGACAGCTGGCAGGGCCCGCCGAAGCTGCTGCTGGCACAGCGTGGATGGCCCGCACCTCACGAACAGCTGTAGGACGGGCAGCTGGCCAGGGCAGACGCGCCGCCCTCTGACACCTGCAGCCGTACTGATCAGCTTCCTTACCGGAGTCACCGAGCACACGGTCTGGGCCTGACGATGCTAACGTAGGGCAGACGTGGTCAGCCCAGCCAGCATGAGATCCTAGGCTTCTGGCCTCCAGGAATGTGAAGAAATACATTTCTGCTGTGTAAGGCCCCCTGTCCGTGGTCCTGTGCTCTGGCCATCCTAGCAAACTAATACACGCGCTCATGCTTAATCATCCTTCCTGGTCCTTCACCTTTTAAGTGAAAAACAAAACTTCTTAGCTCAGAGTTGCGTAATGCTGTTTTAGTCTAAATCATAGAAACACTTTAGAAAGATATATTACAATGATTCATTTGGGGGAAGAACTAAAAAACTAAATACACTCCTAGGTACAAACAATTTATGTCTTACACACACACGTGTACAAAATGCAGGATCCCATCCAACTGGGATTTTCATCTCCGTGGTCTAGATCAAGGAGCGGATTATTTGGGGTAATTGACTTCTTTGGCCATCCTGACAGTCCATGCTCCTCTCTGGCTGGGGGGCTCCGGCATCACAGGCAACGCTCGACTTCGTAGCCTGTCTGCACCCAGTTAAGTCTCATGGGCGTTCCCGAGTCGCCAGCACTGCATGCAGGAGAGCACGGCGCAGCCCACCGTATAGGGCGCCCACGGTACCACCATCAATGAGAAGAGCCCGAGAGAAAGCTGCCCTGTCTCGGGAGCCAGAAGCAGGCAAGTGCAAGTTCCCACCTTGCAGACGGAAACACATCCACATGTTCCAGTGAAGCCTGAAGCCTACACCCAAACACAGTCAAGATGCGGAGGGTCCTTCTTGTCCAAAGAGCAACACGACAGCATCTCCTTTACGGAGCTTACGCTCTGCTGAGGGACAGAGCCATGCGAATGAACACGATCTTGTGACAGGGGTAATACAGAGGTAAAGACGATGACAGAGAAAGAAGCATCGGCCAGAGAGGCGGGCAGCGGGGCCAGGAGAGCCGGGCAGGAAGGCACAGAGCCAAGCCCCATGCTGAGCCAAGCCCCATGCTGAGTCAGAGGAAGAAGAGTTGCTGGGAGGAAAGGAGAGGGAATTACAGGAGGAGAGGCGGGGCCCTGCACGCAAGAAGGAGCAGATGGCTTGGGAAAAGTATTTTATGGTAAAATATAGTATTTGATTTTTCACAGTAAGCCAGAATGAAAAGCAGTGTCAAATTCCGGGGCTGCCCCATCCAGGAATCGTCTCGTAAAGGCAAGCGATGGACTCAGGAGCTCTGAGTTTCCCTGGACAGACTTCGGTTTTCTTTGAAGATGTGAAATACGACCTTGGAGACAGTGTCAAGGGCATTCAGCAGGGAATCCCGAACAGTTCCCTGCACGTCCACACCAGAGGCCACAGGCTCACCTAGGTGGCAGACAGGGTGGGCTGCACCGAGGGTCCGCCCTGGAGTGGGGAGCAGGGTCCAGGCTGACTTGTCATGACCGGGGAGCAGCCCATACGTTGAGGAGCTGGGCCTCCGTGTGGGGTGGGACAGGAGAGGAGGCTCAGGGACTGGACACAGCACCGGGACCGCCTCAGGTTGCACTCGAGACCACCAATCGAGTATCGGGGAACTAAATTACATTTTAATGCCAAAACAACAATCACAGCCAAACCAGGGAAGCAGGTGTGCCGAATGCAACAGAGGCCTGGAGCCCAGGCTGCCCCGGGCAACCGGCCAGGTTGACCACAACATACCTGCAGTGGGCCGCTCTGTTCCCGCTTCACTCTCCTGCAGATGGAGAGGAGCCCAACCTCTGCAAAGTACACAAGACACAGCAGGCCTTCGGACTCTGTGAGCCTGAGCTTGGGGATGAGAAGGGTCGCCCACCGTCACCGATAAATGGAACCTGGCACACGCCTTTTCTGTCTTCATGACCCCCCGAGCCAGCGTGGCTCTCCTGCCCTTTCACAGACAGAGCTTGCAGGAACCACCAGGTCACCCCGACAGCTCAGCTCAACTCCAGCTCAGTGCAGAACACACACTCACCAACCCGGGCTCCAAAGGCAGGGTCAAACCTTGCTGGGCCAAGTGACTCAGTACGTACAACCCACAGGTACACTCAGCATTACTCAAGGGGTTTACCGACTCAAAACCACAGAGGTGCGCACAGCCCAATAAAAACAAAGGTTGAGGAAGATCACAAATATTAAGAAAGAGAGACTTATCCTGGGAACTAGGGCTGAGATGTGCTGCAAAAGAACCACAGTTTAGGGAAGAGTTTCCTGGCAGTCAAGGTAACAAGGACATTATTTTTCACCGTCTTATCAAAAAGAGCTCAATACCAAACTCTAGGAGACACACCAAAAAGCAAGGTATATCCGCAGAACTCTGAGACTGAGCAATTTTTTAAAACTTGTTCAAAAACTTGTTTCTTATAGAATTTCAACACTGAATGCCTGAGACACCCTAAACTTTTTTTTTTTTTTTTAAGGTAGATACATTTTTAAGTGGGAACACGTTATAGGAGACTGAACTTTGGACTCTGACACCAGGAAGGACTCTGACAAAGAGAGAACCTCTTTGTCAGAGGATGGAGTGTCTGTCTGTCTAGATGGTGTCTGCTCCCCCAGGGGCGGTCAAGGCACCTTCCAGAACAGTGCTGAGAGCTGCCATAATCACAGGTAACAGAGTGAGGCAAGGGACAGAGTGGCCCCGGTGATGGATGGAAGACCACCTCTACCCATTTCATAACCCATCGATCGAAACGTTATTTTAAGTGACAAGTGTGTGACACAGAGGTCAGAGAGGAACAGGGTCCATGTGTGATGACTCGATGTGGAGACTTGCTAAGAAGACCTGGTCTCTCTCCACTTTAAGACCAAGAACCACAGTCAAAGGACATCTCAGCTCGGATTCCAGTGCAGCCTCCACATCCACTGCTGTTCTCAGGTGTCAGACATGCCGCTGCAATGCTGTCCAAAGACCAAATTCACTTTCTATTTATCACCAAGGCAACACGGGCATTTGCATAGCTAGTGCCTAACACGCTTTGATGTCAACACAGCTGTGGAAAGGGTGCTAGCGGAGCTCCTTGGCCGGATGCAGTGCCCCTTCCACCCCAAGCACCAGAGGCGAGCTCTCCCACTAGGGTGATGATGTGATCCTCAAACGTCGCAGAAAGACGGCATCTGCACAAATCCCGCTTTCCAATTTTCAGTGCATCATTTCAAAGACTCTATTACAGGTACCGCTTTTGGTAGGACAAATACTTCTCCCATTAACCTGGCATGCGCTGGATTTTCTTAGTACAATACCTCCCCCTCCCCGCAGCAGATCTCTAGATAATTGTCGGCCCCCCGGCCCCACGGCTCCAGCTGGCTGAAATGAAGAACCCCCGGCCCGTGACCTTCGAGGTGTGTCACTGTGTCAACCACGGAGAAGCCGGAGAGACGGCTCTTAAAACTCCTGCACGAGGCACCATTAGACAAAATATTAGATGCAGAGCAAGAACACGCTGTTCTAAAATGCCCCAGCCTCCGACACATGCTAATGAGATGTAAGCACTTTAACCGCAGCTCAAACCCCTCTGCTTTGGCTCAGCTGGAAGAAGTCTAGCGGAGGATGACGTGATAGGCTGATTATTTCTGTATGTCTGCAGGAGGGCCGAGCCTCAAAGTGCATCTCCATTTCCTCCTCAAGAGATTAAAAAAAACCCCAGCTCGACCTCTCTGAAGTCCCCCTCCAGGCACCTGCATCTCCAAATGGTTATGTGTTGATGGCCTCCGGTGCCTCAAGGGCCAGGCAGCCATGCAGGTGTGCCCACCTGCCACAGTGTGAGCGAGCACACAGGCCACATCCAGCTTGGTGCCCACCCAGCCATTCACACACACACCAGCGCCTCAACCTCGGCTCACATCTGTGTAACCCAGACAGACGCAGCACGTCCGGGGTCCCCACCCCATGCCCCCGGGGGTGCCCCCCCCGACATTTCCTTTAACGAGCTGGGTACTTAGCAGACACGCAGGTGAACCAAGTTACTAATATCTCTCTATCCAAAGCTTAAAGACCGATGGAGAAAAGTCTCAACTACAGTTCAAAGTGAGAGAAAACAGAAGGATGGTAGCACGGGATGATGGACAGCATTTTCCAGATGCATCTCTAAATGCTTTGGCTTAATCGTCACTACATCCCTGAGAGACTGACCGAAAATGGGGCTCCGAAGGTGGGCAGACGGAATCTGACCCCAAGGTCCCTGCCATTGCCTGTGAGCTGCATCTTCCTACGAGAACACCCTCTATCTTCCGCAAGTCATGGAAAGCCCTCGTTCAGCCCTCCACAGCCACGGTCTCCATGGAGATAATCTGAGACCCATGCTCTCGGGGAAGGTCTCAGGGAAACACAGCAGAGCTGATGTCACAGGAGGGAGGCTCTTCTCTCTCACAGGCTCTGGCGCCCCCATGATGGGCTCCTTCTCTTCGTCTTGTCATTGTTCGCGTGGTGTGGATATGGCATGTGTCAGACAGGTGTGCAAGGCTCTTAAGACCACAACTGCCTTATCCAACTCCAAGGGAGACACTCATTAAACCTGAAAACTGTATCCCAAATAAATGGTAGGCATCAATTTATCCCGCCCACAGCTGGCTGTGCTACGAAAACTGTCATTCTATCAACCTGTGTGCGACAAATGTGGGGCATCATCTCATGAGATAGGATGGGCCCAGTTTTAATGTTTGATAGGCAGATTCTTCATTATTCTTTTCTCAGACAGTAATAGAAAGCATCTCATTTTGTTAAACTCCAACATGTGATGAACGAAGGCCTCAAAGAGGGCCATCTGAGAACATGCATCTCTGGACGTTAAGTACGGTTTACGCTATTACCAAACAAGCTATAATTTTGACCTCTCCCCGTCCACTAGCTACAGAAGACCATCTATAGAAGAACAGCCCTTCCGAAAACGAGGCTCAAACAGCACGGGGAATTTCACTTGTTAGGAAAGACGACACATACAGACTTTAAGTTCACATACAGTACAGCTGACCCTTGAACAATACGGGTTTCAACTGCGCAGGTTCACTTACACACGGGTTTTTTTCAGTATTGGTACCTGTTTCATTTTACAGATCTTTAGATTAGCGAAGTGGGGGGGAAAGTTTGTGTTCAATTAGAGATCACAATATGTGGAATCAAAAGGACTAGAGTTTGAGTCCTGATTCTATCCGAACAGTTTCAGCTTCCTGCCCTTGGGTGAGTCATTTATCAATTCCTTTGTCTTGAGGCAGGGATGGCAGTGCGTGGATTTTTGACTCCAAGGAGGGTCAGCGTCCAGAGCCCCTTTGATGTTCCAGGCTCAACTTACATGAAAATGCTAATGTGTTGACACCAATTAAACTGTGGTTTCCCTCAGAACCAGCCTGCAAGCCACCTTTTCTTCTCTACCTTGTGTGGTTCAGGGCTACGCTTCCCTCTATGTCGTTCGGTCAATTCATGCCTGCACACGCCCGAGACAGAAGTAGGAGGCAGGCAGTGTGAACAAAAGATACACTGTCTCTTGTGATCAAACAATGAAAGGGTTTTCATCTCCTTCTTGGCCCTTCTAGAGAGCCTGTCCTAGCATCGCGTGCCGCTGTCCACTGCAGCCCCCCACCAGGACATCCCCGTGCCACCGCTAACCAAGGGCAGCCTATCTGAGCACAGAGTGCCTTAGGCTGGACACGCTGATGGCAAGGCAAGAAGGCGAGTGATCCTAGCCTCGGTACTGGGGGCAGGGGGGAGCCGGGGCACGCTGGTCAGAGAACGGGGCTGACCACCCCAAGAGCACGTGTCTTCACGTTCTCAAGGGTCTAGCACCCTCTCCATGGCCTCAGACTGCAACCCCAGCCAGGGCCAAGAATCCCATCCAGTTGGACACCATCCCCAAGAACCTGCGGTGAGCACAGGGCATCCCACGCCTGCAGGGGACCGGAGCCCACACCTGCTGACGCTCCCTCCAGCAGACGGGACCTGGACTTGCACTCACGCAATTTCTGAATTGCGAAAGAAGCCAGCAGAGGCTATCAAAAACAACAGGAAAGCTGGCCACCAAGAGGAGGCATCAAGGTGCCAGCTGCTGCAACACACACAGATGCTGCTGCACCGCGGCTCCCAGCCAGCTGCTTGCCCTCTTCAGAAAGCCCCAGAGAGAGATGCAGTTTCCCCACTGACGTCCCTGGCTGCCCGGTGTTCCCCGAGAGCCCTCGCCCTCCCTCCCCGGAATCTCACAGAGCTGGACATGGGGAGCTATGGAGCCAGGACACCGTATGGTTGCAGGTCATCCAGCAACGGATCCCAGAGCTCCACCACTTCTCTGGACCCTTGGGTTTTGTCCCACTACGTGCTCTACGTGTGCCTAGGCTGCTGCAGCACTTTAATGCCTAATGACATGGTGGAGACGCACCACGGGGCTGCCACTGGCCAAATCTGTGACAATCTGAGCATTAAGTATCGAGAGGAACACATAATAAGCTGCTGAACTAAACGCGGACCCATGAACTAAAGTTGACAAACGAAGTAAACACAGGGGAGAAAGGGAAGTTCTTCCTCATTTATACACACTTTCCTTCTATGATAAATGGAAAAGTACTGACTTTGTAGTGGAGGACACCACCTCTGACCAGAGTCCCAGGAATGGGACAAACTGACGCCCAGTGCCTCCCGATACGATGCACGGAGGAGGACACAATGTCACACTGTTGGGACGACTGGCAAAGTCTGCACAAGACCCACAGACGACACGACAGTACTGCCACGTTGTTAATTTCCCAATCTTGCTAATCACTCTGTGGCTGCACGAGAGAATACTCTTATTCTTAGGAAGGACACGCTGAGGAATTTAAGAGCAAAGGAGTATCGTGCCGGCAGTTCGTTCTCGAAGAGTTCAGAAAATAGTTTGCACACAGGTAGGTACAAGGAGGGAGGACGTTAAAGCAAACATGGCACAATGTTAAAAGCAGGGGACTCGCGTGGCAGATACAAGAGGGGTCTTTGTACCATTCCTGCAACTTTGGCGTCAAAGTCTGCAATTATTTCAAAACAGAAAGTTACAAATATACACCAGACTTGGAGCAGTAAAACTCCCATCAGGTAGAGGGGCGGGTCGCCCTGCCCTGGCAGGGTTCGTTTGGGGCGATGACACCCACCGAGTCACAGAAGGAGAAGGGAACATGCACCGGGGCTTTGCGCTCACCTGTGCCTCTCTCACCTCCTGCTTCAAGGATTCAGACTCCACAGCTCCGTCTCATATGCTTCCCCACTGCCCTCAAGTGCACTGAGCACATGACAACTACACGACAACTTCCTCTATTGCTCTAACTGAAAAAATGGGAAAATATCCTGTCAGGCTTCACAAGGCTTATGGCAACAAAAGACCAACACTTTACAAAATGTACTGTAAAAGTATTAAGCAAGTAGAGACACTGAACATTTAAAAGGCTCCGATCCACCATACAGCAGCGTGGCGACGGACTCTGCTTGCCAAGAAGGGACACCTCCCCGGACAGACAAGTGCGTAACTTGGAAGCAAAATCCCTCCCATTTCCTCCCCAGGTTTCCACCCCCAATATTCAACAATGGCCCATCAGTGTGACTGCAGACAATGGACTGTTTTGAATCCAACAACTCTTAAGACAGGCGTCTGCGGCCCTGGGGTCACTGTGTCACTATCCCGAGTTTCAGAGTCTGCTGTTTTGAACTGGCTGTTTCTAAGACCTGGAGAATAAGTTTGTTTCGTTTTTGAAAAATGAGGTGATAAGCTAGAGTGTGTCCCTACTCCTCCCCCGATATTCCAGCCTTCTTAGAAAGCTAGAGTCCTTTCAATGATTAGCAACTGCATTTTTGCACTGGTTCTTTTTTAAGAGATGCCAAATAAGGTTCACGATTACAAATACTGAGAAATACTGCAATGAGACTCACTTCTATTTATCTTACCCAAAGCACTGAGAACAGGTTACAGCTCATTTGAAAAAACATATGAGCATCTTCAACATTAAACCGTGTAATAACGCTGGGAACACGGTGGGGAGGCGGGGTGTGAACTCTGAGAGGCTCTTCCCCCACCTGCACGGGAGAGGCTTGGTGATGAAGACCACCCAATGGCCTGTGTCTCCTCTGCACGTGATCTGAACGGTCCCGCACCTCGGCAGCCTACGTGTGGGTGTGGCTGTGCTCCAACACCGCCCCCCCTCCCTAGCCCACGTCTCACCACCGAGCATTCGGGGCCACCACAGAGATGCATCAGCCAGACCCATCCAGGTAGGCTCGGGGGAAAGCTCTGCAGAGTCACCGATACTTCACGTCAACCGCAGAGTCATCGATACTTCATGTAAGTTCAAAGAGAAACTTTTGCAAAACCTTCTTAAACACACCTGGCTCTCTGGCCAAAGGTTCTGATCCAACCCCCGGAGGATGGAGCTGTGCTGACTCATCTCGGTGTCCAGAGCTCCCCGGACTCTGAAGGCACCGGAGGCCGGCAGCCTCACTTCTCCTGCGGAGCCCCAGCCAAGCCAGACCTGGAGCTCTAAGGACCTCTACCATCCGCTTTGAGACGGGATGGGGAGGCGGCAGGCCCAGCACGCCGGTCAGTTCACGGCCCAGGCTCAGCCTGAGAAGCCGCCAGAGCCGTCAGAAGTGACCTCTTCCTGCTGGATTCGTGACACGTTCCAGAATCAGGACTGGATATATTCAGCCTACCCTCTTGAAGGGACCGACGTCCCGAATGTCCCAGGGCCCTGTTTCTGACCACTGTCTCCTAGTCAAGCGGGAGAGCCGAGCCCACACACAAACAGTAACCCCGAAACCCCACCAGCGAAACCGAGGCAGAAGAAACTAGCGCAACGGTAACTTCTGTGGCAAATTACACAACAACCCACCTTGCCAAAGTGACTGCCATTTCAGATCTAGGCTGACAGGGAATTTATGTTCTGTGAGCAGGTCCCCGTCAGGTGTAGGCCGCCGGGCATCCTGCCAGCTAGACCCAGTATCACAAGAAATTCCGGAGCCCGTTCATCAATGTGACATTTCCCGTTTAATGACAGAATCACACGACAGCACATTTCCCATCACACACACACATACACGCCCTATAGAAGGTATGAAGAGGATCCAGTGTGAGTTTTCTGAAACTCCCTGACTCCCTTCTGGAGATTCCATACTGAAGCAATGGAGGACTCTCTTGTAATGGAAAACATCTCCATGTATGTTTCAAAAAGCTGAAAAGGCATTGCATATAACAGGAAAACAAGACTGACTGAAAGCAATTTACAGGTAACATCTGTTCACTAAGCAACAGTTAGCTACGAAAGAGACTAACATTGAAAGCAGGACAGAAATATTAGGGGGTCCTAAGCACAAACTCCCTCCAGAAGAAAAAAGAAAGAAAAAAAAATCTTTAAAAGGTATTATAGGAAACAATAATGTTTGACAGAAAAGGAGTCAGATGGAAAGTAACACAGTAAGAAAGAATGATATTAAATCTTACTTTGTAGAAAATAATTGTTAAGTGCTTCCTTTTCGATAAATCAACAGGAATACCTTCATACGTGGTTGCCAGAAAAAAGGTTAGCAAAGCCAAAATCACATTCTCTCACACATTTGCTGGTGCACCCCTGCAGGAAGTAGTCACACATGCTCCTAAGAGCCTGACTCCCTGAGTTAAACCCTACCCATTTTAAAATGCCTTCCATGGGAATAAGGTGTCCAAATGGTAACATATATGGCCCCTGGGCAAAACAAAATACACTCTGTGCCTGCAGAGTAGGATCTAAGGCTGAATTTTTTTTTTTTAACCCAACAGCACACCTCAAAAATCCCAGTGGCACTCAATGTGAGGTATAAAATTTTTATACCCCCGATTACAGGCTATGAATTATTGGCCTCCTAATACATTTCAATAAATGAACACCAAGGACAGCAGTGGGGGCTGGAATGACAGAGGCCCCCCTGCTCTGACTCACTGCCTGGCAAATCACAGGGGAGACTTCTACTTTAAGAGCTGGCATCGTTCCCTTTGGCTAAGATGGAAATTTAAAAATTTCTTTACTTTTGACCCAAACTGCCTCCGGGGAGGGCTGCAACTCGCTCTCTGGCTTGAAGACTACGTTAGTATTTATATGGGAATATTTCAAAGCATATACATAATCCCTTTTTTTTCAAGCATGGAGAATTTAAGGTTTGTGCTCCTACCATCCCTTGGTCGGCCTCGGATTTTGTCTAATGGCCACCACTTACATTCAGCCATAAAACAAATGGAAAATGGGAAAGGAGGAAGAATGGTAGGTCACACATAGGTAATACCGCTCATTTCCAGAATAAGCACAGGATTATTACTAGTCTTTTCTTTTCTTTTTTTTTTTTTTTTTTAAATGGCAGGGAGAGGTAGGGTGTGAGGGAGAAAGGGGGTAAAGAAAACATCATTACCCTCCTTGGGTAATATGCATTAAATTCGTCTCCAATACGCCGCAACTCTTGCGCAATCCATATCTCCGGACGCATATCTGCAGGTACAGCCTGAGACTGCCTCATGGAAGCTGCATCAGAACAAACAGAACAAAAATCACATTGTTTTCCATAGATCATTTAGAAAGTCCCAAAGGTCAGTTTCTAGAAGCAAGCCCATCTCACACACGCTTTCATGTTTTGGGACGCTCCCTAACTTCAAGAGCTACAATCATGCATTCGAGATTATGGTGGCAGGCTCTGCTACGTAACTCTGGTTCATGAATAAGGCATACAGAGTAATTTCATTTTCAACAACAACTGGAGATTCAGAATTGCCAAATTTAAAAATCTCCTGGCCAGTGAATTACATACTTCCATTTCGAGAAGGCAAACTAACACAACAACGGCACAATGGATGCTGCCCAAGAAATAGCCTCGAAACATATGAGAGTGTAAAGATTTAGGTTGTCCGTAAAGTAACTATTATATTTTGATCTTAAGGCAAGGTAAAATTCCTAGGAAAATGTCACACGTCAGCGAGGAACATGAAATGGTTGTATTCAAAGCAAAGTCAGTGAAAACCTGAGAACTGAATGAGCTTGTTTCCATGGAAGGAGGTGCAGTGATACACAGCCAGTCTGCACAAGTGCCACCAAGGGGCCAAATGAAAGCATAATTGCATGTTTTGTTTCGATATTAATGCAGCCAATAAAGATGGCTCAAGTCTGCAAACACCACATGGAGAGAGGAAATGTTTTGGGTGTAAGAGCAAAGATTTTTTTGAAAGGAGAAAAAAGAGGGAGGTTCACCCTTTCATTAAGCTGTCACTCCCATCTACACCCAGTGCATTCAGCCGTCGGTTAATGAGCCCATTTCAAAGCCACGTGATGGCCAAAAATGGAGCACAAAACTGTGAGTTGTCCAAAGATCCCACCAGCATCAGGAAGACGATATCTCCAAGTACCACGAAGAAAAGTGTTCTCCACACTCAGAGAACAGCTGGGTAACACGGGTAACAGGAAAAGAGATGAGATTATTGGATTTCAACTGCTATTCACAAGCGGCTTACGCTAACTTCCTGTTAAAAGGAGCACTCTACTGGCAATTAAACACACGTGTTATGTTTTAACCACAGCGAAAAATTTAAGCACCTATCATAATCAGATTTTGCCATAACATGAATATAGCTTCCTCTTTTGTATTTTTGTAAAAAAAAAAAAATCTTGTATGTTGTATTAAGAGTTTTATTTATCGTTACAAATAAAAGTGCTGTTGGTTCCTAGGTCTACAAAAGCACTTAAAAGTGAACACTTTTTTGAGTTTCTACCAAGTCTTCTCAATCTCTTGCCCCAACTTCTCTGTCCCCCCGGCCCTCACCCAAGAGAAATGAACGATGATCCCACAAAGGCTGAGAGGCAGGGCATCATGTGTGTGTGTGTGTGTGTGTGTGTGTGTGTGTGTGTGCGCGCGCATGCGTGTGCGCACGTGTGCACAGGTGTGGGGGCACTGAACAAAGAACACACGTGCATCCTCTCCAGAATCATCTGTGCTGGCAACGAGCCAGAGGGGAGATTTCCCCAAGGACGCCTGGTGAAGCGCACAAAGGCTGATGACAGGAAACTTTTGGGATACGCCAGGCATGTCCCCTGAACACCCCTCCAAGCACACAGAAAACTGCCTTGGCGGTACCTCTGTCACAAATTCCATCGTTACTCTGTACAAGCCTATTAAAATTAAAGTTTAAGTAGCTAAACCGGCAGAAAACAGAATTTCAGGGTGTATGTGATGCCAAGTGGTCTGTAATAGTTCACTCCCTTCTCCTGGGTTTGCAGTGCTTTAAGGATTTTGTCCATCACAGGTACCAAATCATTACTATCTTTTCATACGATCAGCCAATCAAGTGCTCTTTCCCTGACTTTAGCAGCTGTTGTTACAAAGTTAACTCCCCTTTTTCTAAGAAAAAGCCTCTTTTCTTAGAATGAACACTGTGGTCATCACCTGCAAGGTTAGCTCAGGGAGACGCATGTATCCACAGATACAAGTGACCAGACCAGCGCACAGGATGCCACGTGGTCGCTCAGAACCCCTGTCACCCACCGCTCCTGGGCTCCAGAGCCCCACTCCTTTCTCACTACACTTGGCTCTCTTCGAGAGAGTAAATCTGCCCTCAATCCTAGAGTCAGAAATGCAGGAAATGCCAATTATCCAAAGAAAATCTGTGAAATCTAGGCTGCATGTTTTACGAAGATGACAGACTGGTAAAAACTGTTGGCAAGTTACCCAAGGTTTAGTAAATCAAGACACTCACTAATTTACCCAATGAATATGGATGCCCATGAGCCAGACACCGCTCAGGAGATGGTCTGGGTACAGCAACCAAAGATGCCCAAGCCCTGCTCCCCCGAGCTCACATCCCTGCAGATTAAATGCTAAACTTCAACTAAATGATAAACTTCTTCTGGACAAGGATACTCATACCTGATATTCTCATAACACAAAACGAAGTTAACTCCCCCGGTTAACTTCCCCCGACCTGCAGGTGAAGGCTCCTGAATTGTCTTTAACACCCTCACTTACCTATGTGGTCTAGAAAGTTCTGTCTGGCTCACGGGAGGGCTGACGGCCAGAAGCACCCCCATTGGAGCCGGTGCACATCAAAATGAGCACCTAGTGACTGCGTCAACCTGGCCAGCAGCTGAGAAGCACATGTGGAACCTTGGGGGCCAGATCCAACTTGTTCATCTTAGAGACAAATGCCCTGCTGTTTGTGGGGGGAAGAAGATAAGCAGATGTTTCTTCTGCAGAAAGAAGAGTTCTAACTGCTAGCTTCAATAAATGCCCAGAGAGAAACACATCCCCGTGGTCTGGCAGTGAGGCCCTGGAAGCTGTACTCTTACAAGCTCCTGGTGCAGACAGTCCACGGACCAGGCCCTGAGAAATCCTGAGCAGGGGGAAGAAGCCACGGGTCAGTTCTGGGGCCCAGACGTGTGTCTTTGGAGAACACTCAGGAGTCAGGAGAGTTGTATTAGCCAAAGATAATTGGTTAGACCAGGCTTAGCATACACTAACTGATAAAACAGATCAGTAAGAGAGCTAGCAACTGTGTTTAGGTATATATATTTTTTGAAGTTTCTATAGAATAGTAACATACACTATAAATTAACGTTTGCAAAGGAGACTGATGTGTCTAGACTACTCTAACACAGCAGCTATCACCACTTGGCTTTAAGAATTGGAGTTTTTTTTTTTGCAGTACGTGGGCGTCTCACTGTTGTGGCCTCTCCCGCCGCGGAGCACAGGCTCCGGACGCGCAGGCCCAGCAGCCACGGCTCACGGGCCCAGCTGCTCTGCGGCATGTGGAATCCTCCCGGACCGGCGCACGAACCCGCGTCCCCTGCATCGGCAGGCGGACTCCCAACCACTGCACCACCAGGGAAGCCCCCAAGAACTGGAGTTTTTTGAGAAGCAAATACTGTTCTTATTTCTTGAATAAACCTAAAATTAATGACCAACGTTCACCCTGCAATAAAACCTAGCCCATAAATACAGACAGTGTTGGTTTTAAGGTAAGATCGTAAGATAAAAATTCTATTTTGAATATTTTCAAAGGCATCCTATTCCTATATTTTAAAATGGTGGCCTTAATCTCAGTTAATACAGTGGATTTTTGCCACCTAAATTTCAAAGATTATTTCTCAAGTAACAAAATGTCTCCTTCTGGTGGTGCCGGGGGGGCCGGGGGCTCTTCCTTAACTTCATCACTAGTTTAATGCTGGTGTCTGTCACATGCGGTCTCATGTCACGTGAGAACCTAGCAGGGCTAAGAATGGGGTCTGGCTGACCTGAGAATTTGCTTGTCAGCCCCACGGCGGCACTGGTCGGAGCCAGAATTAAGGTTTTTATTCCCTTTATCACCAGTTTGCTGAATTCTGCTCCACAGTGACCAGAGCACGAACCACCACGATGCGGAAGAGATCCAGGGCTCGGTCTTCCAAAGGTGAACCTGGAGCTGGTGGGGTTCAAGGGCAGGGGATACTCAAAAAACACACCCTCACTCCTACAATCCTTTCTAGATACTCAATCTGCCTGCTCCCTTGCTAATATAATCCACTTATCAAGAAGATCATTTACATTTATATCTCTAGCCTGTAAGACAGATAAGCATCAAACATAAACATTTTATTATGCTCTCTGCAATGTGCTTAACAGCCGCAAATACTGATACCTCGTCAATAAAATGGGTCTTTATTTGAAACAAAAGCTCTTATTACTTAGATCACATTTTTAACTAAGGCAATTTTACAGAAACATAAGAACTTCAAAGGGGAAACTGTGATGAGGTGTATTTTCACCCACAGAAAATGTAATTTCAGCATTTAAGAAAGCATTTCGGGCTTCCCTGGTGGCGCAGTGGTTGAGAGTCTGTCTGCCGATGCAAGGGACATGGCTTCGTGCCCCGGTCCGGGAAGATCCCACATGCCGCGGAGCGGCTGGGCCCGTGAGCCATGGCCGCTGAGCCTGTGCGTCCCAAGCCTGTGCTCCGCAACGGGAGAGGCCACAACAGAGAGAGGCCCGCGTACCGCAAAAAAAAAGAAAGCATTTCATGCCATAAACCTGGTGCTAAAAGGAGAGAGGGGAGGGAAGAGGAAAAGCACAATGAAATATAAGCAGCTCTTAACGTAAAGCTACTGCTCCAAAGCTGTAACCAGAAGTCCACACGAGGCCGGCTCCGATCCTGTAAGCACCATTCTGAGCTGGGGAACTTGCTGGGCCCAGATTTTCTAACCAAAGCCACTAATCAAAACTTTGGAATGCAACTGTGTCACACAGGCAATTCTGTCAAAAGTGCGATATGTTAGCTGAATTTTCATCAAAACTCTTGGAAACAATGCTAGAGTTTTCTGAAATCTAGCATTTCAGAATCTAGCATTTCAGGTAACCTGATTTCCTATAGGAAAAAAAAACCCCAAACCAAAAAAACCACGAGGTCTCTGATTAATCTATTTTTCTATACCAGTGTGCCGGGTGGGTAGAAAGGAGGACATTTTTTCAACGCCAAAGAACTCTGAGTTACTGAAAGATGTGCAGTATTGCATTAACTGTTGTGGTTCAGCTACAAAACTAGTTTCCAGCCTAGAGGGTAATTCCAAATCTTAAAAGCTCAGAGACTGAAAAAAAATTAATATCGTGGTTAAGTGGCTGATAGTGAAATCAGGCTGAGGCTTTCGGAAAGGGCTTTCTGTAGCGCCGCCAGCGAGAGTGGGAAAATTTAAAAAAACGAGATTGTCGATGCATAATGAGCTCGACATCCGTCAAGCCAAACCTTCTGATTTTTCCTAAACGTCCAACCGCTTCCACCCCACTGTTCCGATCGGCAGGTGTTCAAAGGAGCTGCGGTCACATTCTGACGTGCACTGCCATCTTTCCACACCCGGCTGGGCTGCTGTGCGGATGACGAGAACCATCCTGGGGGCGGCGGGACCATGTCTTACACGTGCGCTCACATCACTGCAATCATCCTTGGGGACAGGATGCTCTCACGTCCCAGGGCCAGCGGCTGTTTGAGTTCCCAGCACATCACTACTGGAGCTTCAAGTGCAGAACCAGAAACCAAACGAAAATCCACGGAAACATTTCACTCTATACTGTTTTCAGATGTTCGCTGAGCTACAAATACTGGGGTAGAATTGAGATTACATTTTCAACTAATCAACATGAACTGAGCTCTCAATCAATATTCAACTCAGAGTTGAGAAAGGGTTTCTTGGTCCCTGAAGAGATGCGGAATGTATGACTTTGAAGAAATTGTTTTTATTTTAAACACAGAACATAATACTTAGGCAAATAAGTGCTCATTTTGCCCGGCACTTACCAGGGACTGTGGAGCAGAAAGCCAGCCCCTCCTCCTGGCATTTCAGGGCTGCCCATCTTTATCCCTGAGGAGACTCTAGATTGAACCAAAAGACATAAAGGACCACTTCCTGTTGGCTCTGAAAACAGGGCTGAAACAATTCCAAAAAAGATGCTCCAAAAATGTTCGGGGAAGCACTGCTCGCGCAGGTGGCCGCTGTGAAGGTCGACACTCATTTGGAGAAGTAAAAATTCTGGGATGTTTATTCAACCCAACAGTCTCCCTACTTAAGGGGCTATCTTCAGAAATATCTTTATCAGTTGAGATTTACAAGAAGGAAGCAACCAGACAGCTGGCCAAGGTTTCCATAGGAAACCCACCTGAGGGACGGAGCTGTCTCAGCAGCTCCAGAATTCCCAGCCACAGGGGAAGGAGGGCCGCTGCCATGACAGTAACTGACTATCAGTCATTTACTATCATTTACTGACTGCAGTAAATGCTATCAGAAATCACCTTGAACTCTGATGGTTCTCAGAAAGCAAACGAGCCAGAACCCAATTACACACACACACACACACACACACACACACACACACACACACCCCTCCCCTTCTGGGTCTATTATTTCTCAATTCCATCACTTTATTTTTTGATAAATACTGTATCAATTCCACTGAACCACTGGATGAAAACGAACTGGATTCGAAATAAAATCAAGAGATAGTATTCAGCATCAGTACTCATGAAGTTCCTAAACCTGTTTTTCCCTGGTACACACATGGGTCAAGCCTGAGCAGTTGCATGAATTCAAGACGGTGCTTTATAAATAGCTGTTAGGACAAAAAAAAAAAAAAAAAAAAAACTAAGAAAGCGAATGAGATGTAGCCAGGGTTTTCATACTTACTCTTTCCATGTGTATTGCCCACTGCTTTTACGTGGCCGTGAGTAAGAAAATCAAAATACGCTGCTTTGATCAATTTCCAGTCTGACCATTTGGAAACTGCAGGTAAACCAAGGCTGTGAAGCTGGAAGTCTGGAAACTAGTGTTCGTATCTTCCCCCTTTGACCTTAACTGCATCCTACAATAAAATATGAATCTAAAGGCATTAAGATGAATGTGTCATGCCTTCTTCAACCTCAGAAGACCATCTCCCCTGAGCTGTCCTCTAACACACATATTTTCAAGAAGCCAAGGCCAGGAGCAAACCCAGATCCCGAGTTTTTACGTCTACGTCCAAGGACATAGCCGGCTAACTCTGGGTCACAGCAGAAGCCAGCATCTTTCGTCAGGTGGGGGACCTGGCAGGAGCCTCCTGCACCATGATGCCTGGTCGCCCGCCCTGGGCCTGGTGCACCCCTTTTCCTAAGGCACTGCAGTCCTCGCTGATAGGCATTAGGGGCTACGAACTTCTCCCTCCTGGGAACTGGAATGTTCTCTTCTAACCCCGATCCCAATCTAGATTCTGTCCCCTGGGGCTACAAAGACAATCTATGATCCCTCTCAATCATTACCCCTCTTTTTAATCAATGCACTGCCACCTCGTGCCCCAGATCTGGTCCAGAACCAGCTCCTTCCATGTGCCTTTACGACGAGCCCTGGGAATGCCCTCCATCACCACTCGGGTCCCCCTCGGGACGCTCCAGAAACATGATGCTCTGAATAGCGTGTGGCTGTGGTCTGCAGTGGGTCTGGCCGGGGGCAGCAGGACACAGGACACTACTGTTCCTTGCTTTCCCTACACTGCCGCTAGCCCCACTGTCTCCAGGACAGCTGTCTCTCTATTCCCATAGTCTTAGATTCCTTCCAGAGTATCACGGAGGACTTGACTGTGCCTGTGCCGTCCTACTCAGAAGAACAAACACAACCTCATGACCCTTCCACTGACAGTGGAGGGAAATTCCTATGCAGACAATTTATTTCACCACTCACTCCAGCAAAACTACAAAAGGAGAAATGCTTTTTGGAGACCTTTTATTTTCTTTTATTCTGGCCACACCACGCAGCATGTGGGCTCTTAGTTCCCCAACCAGGGATAGAACCCTCACCCCCTGCGGTGGAAGCGTGGCGTCTTAACCACTGCCAGGGTTAAACTGTAACCCCGGCAGTGGTTAAGACTTAAGTGGTTAAGGTTAATGCAAAGTAGTCTAGAAGTGATTTCTGGATTGGGATTGGCTAAGTGGTTACAGCCAGGGAAGTTGTAAACACACAACTCTACATGTTAATTCACTTACAACCGTTCCTTAGAAATAAAGTGTTAACAATTCTGAAGTTACTAGGTTTCGGTAACCATCCGTTGTTCCTGGCCCAAAATCAGATGTGGGGGAGGAAATGAGAATTTAAACTACAAATATAAAAATTTTTGATGACAGAGTGTGTGTGGCTTCCTCTATAAAGTTGAACGCTGGCGGCAGGAAACAGGTGACGAAAAATCTCTTCTCCTTAGTTCACATGAAGGTCTTAAGCGTCACTGTTATTCTGTCCTAATGCTAGTGGAGACCAAGGCAAGGGGCAAAACACAGAATCCTGAAAAGCTACATCCGAAACAGCTTTCCAATTAAGACGTGTAAAAGCCTATAATTTTATTTATGCAGTTAAAATTTATACCGGCAATGCACGAAGTGAAGCACTCATCTGTTAACGCAGATATATGGTGACTGATAACATACCAGAAGGCATAATGAAAGCTCCCCACTTCGAACCAATTCACAAGACGCAGCTGCCTCTTTTTATCCCGCATCGTTATCAAGAGAGAAAACATTACACCTCAGTTCCAGACACTATTTTGCATAATCACAAGGACGGAATCATTGTGTTTGGACATTTGATGGCTTAAATATTTGGCCGCAAAACATATGTCTGTTGCCGCTGGGCTGTCTGACTTCTCCCTAAAAAACGCACAGAGCTTGTGCGTCTGGAGAGCACGTTTATGCTGAAAGGGACACAAGTGAACACAGCCCCAAAGCCTTTTGTAGGAAACTCAATGACAAAAAGAAGTGTAAGAACTGAACGCTGTGTAAAAAATAAGAAAACCAAAAGGCTAAAAAAGTGAGCAGAGAATCTGACCGGTATCGTGAGCGATCCATCAGAAAGATGGTTGGAGCCCAAGTTCCTTCATCCACTGACCAGCCTGTAGCGACCTCGTTCAAGCCACCACCTAACCTCCGCACGCGACACGGCAATTCGGGGGGTGGGGGGCTGCGGATCCTAGGCCTTCTCTGCAAACCACAAAAATGTTCTGTCCATGGCTGTGCCACGTCCCCCCCCAACACAGGAAAAGAATGGAAGCTAGAGTCGCCGCCTTAGGGCAAATACAAGTGTTAAGATGTGCAGAATTCTGCACTGAAAGATGTCTTGTCTGGTGGTATCAAAGGTCTTTTTATCTGCTCAGGTTCTCAGGTTCTTCCTCTTCCTCCCGATGCCCTTTCCCCTCCAGAGACACAGCTGCTGGCCAAGCTCTACCCCCTCATGGGCTCAGATCCTGGGTGCAACAGTTTGGTTACCCCCGCACTGAGAAAACCACCATGCAATACCGACTAAACAGGGTCGCTCCAAACCAAAGCGACTCCCACCCCGCCCACACCAGATACCCTTCAGTGCTCTGACCGCTGCAGACTGGCTGCAACACCTTCCCAATTCAGGAGGACACTGGCACCCAGGCAGGTGGAGGGACTTGCCCCGGGGCGGGGAATGGACGGCATCAGAGGAAGGACCAAGACTGGCCTGGGTCACCTGCTGGAACTTTCCACTCCAACAATTCCTATCAAACTATCAGAAAAAAGGACTGGAGAGAAAACGAAGCATGGTGTGTGGTACGTGTCAGGCCTTCCTTACAGAGAAAACCCGGTTCTAAGCTTCACACGAGCCCAGTGATAAAATCTGCACGACCAAAGAGGGAATCACGGGCACTCATCCACTGTCTTAAATAGCACTGAATTCTCTAAATCAACAAATATATGTGGTTCTGCCACGTACCAAATCGTTTCCTTAAGTTGGCGGGTTGTTTTGACCAGTTTAGCAGAATTTATGCTCAGCTGTTAGTAAAACTGAGGTCTGAATTCAAATATATACTAACATAGCATAGAGCCAGATTTCACTTCTAGACGACTCTGCATTAAGAAATTTCTCAAGGGATGAAAAAACAAAGAAAAAACCTTCTTTTAGCCTCTTCCCCGGCAAACTCACCCAAACTAAGGTTGTCAAGTGTGGCTCATCCCATACATGCACGCCCTGACCCCACCGACACACATTTGCAAGAGAAAAACAGGTCCCTTCCACATAAGCAAGCTTCTGTTAGAGAAGTCTCAAATCACTCACTAAATCTATAAATCACTTACATCAAAATGTTTTAGGAACTGGAGTGGGACGCATGCTCTAGTCCAGGAACGTGACTTATTTAGGGAAAAAAAAGTTCCCAGAGCGACTCAGACAGTCGAGAATCATTGTGTCGAACCGGTTTTAATTTTAACACATACACCCTCTTGGACTGAAATGCTTGATTCCATTTTTTAGAAATTTTAGCTCCAAAACCATTTTCATGCCTAAGGGCGGGCCGCAAAGCCCAAACTAAAAGCAGCATCGTGCCCTGTGCAGAGCCAGACACCTGTGCCGAAGGCCCGGTTTCAAGGCCCTGGCTCCAGCACGAGATGGGGCCTTGAACAGCCCTCACTCCTGGCCTGCGGGCACACGTGGCCAAGCAGCCCCCTCCCAGGAGCTGGTCTGCTTCATCACCGTCTGGTTGAACCACAACTCTACTCAAGAGCAGTGGGGATCTGGTCCAGGGTAGAGAACAGAGGAAATGCAAAGTGAATTTGGGTTTCCCACAGGACACTGGGAATATCAACTCATCCTAAGCAAATACTTAAAACCACGAAGGCCTGCCTCTTATAAACTGGGCTTCAACTCGTGCACCAGGGAAATGTTTGTACTGACTGTTGGCATCGGTCAGCCCACAGCGTGTGAAGCAAAAGTTCCCAAGCATTCATGATTCACTCACTCAGAAGCAAAAACCAAAATTTAACGATGGCCAAAGGAGCAGAATTTCCTCAGGGAAAAGGGAAAAAAATTAAAAAGCTGTTTTAAAATTCCTGATTCTGGTCAGGCAATGAATATTTCTAATGCTAAATCCATGAGCAAAATAACTTTTATTTTGAAAAAAGGTGCAATAACTTCTGATTGCAGGAAAAAGTAGTTCAGCCTATGTCTTATGTCTCCAGACCATTCTTGCTCCAAACTCACGTCTTGAACTACAGTCAAGTTTCTGCCAAATCCAATAGGCCGTCTCCCACAGGTGTCCCCAGCACAGGCCCGGTTCAGCAGAGCCAGGCGCAGCGTGGGTTTCCAGATAGCTCTCCATGGTCTAAAGACACCAAGGTTCCTTCTCAGGGTGATATGCGGGTTCACGGGCAGGTGAGGGGTGGTGAGTTGGACCTCCCCTGCCCTCCCAGGCCAGTTTTTAGAATAGATTTTCTTTTTTTGTTTGTTTGTTCTGGGACCTGGTAGGGTTAGAATTATAGTAGCATTTCCAGATAATTCACTTCCCTGTGAGTTGCCTAAACTTCTGAAACGACAGCTCCTTTCCATGGAAAGGAAAAAAGAACATTTCATTACGTCATGCTTGCTGACCTGCCGTGGCCACGATGGTCACTGCACAGCAAAGAAAATAGTGACCGAGTCCCTACCAGCCGCTCTCCGTCCAGTAGCTTATGCAAAAGTCTCCCAACCCTTGGAAGTGAGCACTTCTGTCTCCACCTGACGGATGAGGAAACCAAAGCTCAGAGGGACTAACAGATCTGCCCAGGTCACTCATGGGTCTGGAGAACAGCCGGATGCCATCCAGACCCTGCTCCAGACCCACGCACAGCCCTGCAGGTAAGGCAGTAGCAGCTCACGGGCACTGAATCAACCGGGAACCCTGCCAGATGAAGATGTTCTACAATAAAATACTCACTTTGCTAAAATAAGAGGCAGATCCCAAAAGAGTAAATTAGGGGGCTAATGTCCATCGAAGTACTCATGGTGATGGGCCAAAAGCCTGATCTCATCTGGATGAAATCATAAGGGGCGTGACAGTTAACACCAGACCATATGAGCAAGTTAATACTGAAATCGTGCGTGCCACAGTGACAAGCTGCTGTGCACACCAAAAATGAAGATTAACGTTAAGAGAAATTTTTAAATATATATTATTTATTAAATTTATTCTATTATAAATGCTAGCCATGAGGATTTTCCATATATAACAACAACAACAACAAAAACAGGTAAGACCACCTGTAAGTTGAATACAAAAATATTCACTATTAACATTTTGATATATTTTCCTTCTAATCTTCTTGTTATGCTGATAAACTTCTTGATACCAAATTACATGTTATGGAGTACATGGCCATGTCCTCCCCAAAACTCATATGCTAAAAATCTCTTCCCCAGTGTGATGGTACTTGGTAGGTGGGGCCTTTGGGAGGTGGTTAGGTCATGATGGTGGAGCCTTCGTGAATGGGATTAGTGCCCTTGTAAGAGGAGGTCAAGGAGCTAGCTTGCTGTCCTTCCATCACATGAGGACAGTGAGAAGGTGGCCACCTACAAGCTAGGAAGAGGGACCCCACCAGAGCCGGACCGTGGCAGCACCTTGGCCTCACACTTCCAGCTTCCAAAACTGTGAGACAAATGTTTATTACTGAAGCCACCCAAACTATGGTATTTTTATTATAGACTATGACACTAGGATGTCGCCAAGAACTCTGTAACCTTTTTAAGTTGAACGTAACACCGGGAGCCTTTTCCACGTGACTATTCTTTTTAACATCATTAGAAGACAGCACCACAGTCTGGCTAATGTAGATGTTTTCCCATACCATTTGGACTGCCAGTAGTTTTCCGGTTGGTATAAAACAACGCCACGATGAGTCCTCTGCACATACGCTTCTGCCAGCATTTCCTACATGAGGAAGGAATGGCAGGCCCTGTTCTGTGCCTGCAGAGCAGGGTCGGCGGGTGGGCAGGCGGGTGGGCGGCACAGTGCTCACAGCCCAGTGCCCGACACAGCACAGGACCAAGGCGGCCGTGTCTTAAAGGACAGACGTTCGCTTTGGGTCCACAGGACCTCCACGGAGAAGGAAAGCAGTCTTAGGTAACATGCCCCGGCACGGGTCCTGGCCACTGACCAAGCAGAAGACCAGAGGACAGTGACCAGAAGGTGAAAGCAGATGGAAATTGTGTCACAGGAGGAATATACACTGAGACTGAGGCTGACCCAACAAAGGAGGAATGAAGACCACTGGACTCCAGTGTGGGAGGGTGCTGGTCCACGGGGAGTCCCATCCAACACAGGCAGGGTGACCACAGACCAGGGGCGTGCAGAGACTCGGGCACTGGGCAAGTGCTCTGATTCAGTGGTTTTAAAGTAGGTCAGGAAGCAAGACGTCAAGACAGTCGAGCATTCAACCGGCAATTATGTGCATATGTCTATCTAGAAATCTAATACCACAAAGGCCCTAAATACTAACCAAAACAAATCAGTGGATGATTGCTCTTTCTCCTGCCTTAGAGTCCAATCACACAGAACTACAAGACTTAGCATTTTCCTAATGAGAAGTTCCCTTATGGCATGTGCAATCAGACTTGTGTCACCCATACATTTTCAGGCAGTGCGTTTGAGGGTGGCGAGGTGTGTACCCTCTGAGGGCACGTCACCAGGGGAATCACAACAATAGATACTGCAGTTAGTATGTGAAAAAAGTGGCTAGGATTACTGTTAAATCGCTTCCTGACATTAAAATCCTACTATTCCGTATAGAGAATAAAAATAAAGGGTGAAAGAGGTGATTTCTAAAATTCTGAGTAGTACTTTGCAACCAGAGCCAATCAATAGCAATCATAAATAGTTCAAAGAAGATACAGATTTTTAGCTCCATGAAGGTGGGGTCACCCTACTCCCCCAGGTCCTCCTTTTTACAACTAAGCACGGAGGACTGAGAGGGGAAAGAGAGTGGGCTGCCTGGGGACCACGGGGCTTGAGGAATGACAGGGTGGCGAGTCCCCCGGTTTGCTCATACCCTCCATACCTCCCGACCAGGGCACTGCGGAGGCCTGCAACGTGATCTCCAACAGGCAGAGAGAAAACTATCCAAGGAAAGCTGTTCTCTTTAGCCAAAGGACTGGGGAATGGGGGCCCCCAACAGAAAGCCTTTTGGCCATACCCACCCTACTGCAGCTGAACACTGCCCGCTGCCCATCCCCCTGCCCAGCAGGAGTGGTTGGTGCTCTGAAACCACTCAGGTGGTACTGGCAGGTTAGGCAGGGAGCTGACCTCCCAGGCCCTGCCCAGTGGAAACAGATGATGCTGTGATTCCCCCCACCCCCTCCAGGGCCCCAAAGACAGCTAACGCTCCCCCTTGACTATGCAGCATGGAGGTGGGACCAGGCAGGGTGAGTCGCCACTACACACACACATACACACCATGTATCAGCGGGCCCAGCCCCCACCTCCACCCAACGCTGGTGAGCAATGAGACAGAACAAGTCAGAGTGAGTCAGCCCTCACTTCCCCCACCTCAGGCCTCGGGAAAGGCCTAGCGGGAAGCTGAACCTGCCCAGCCCCCGGCAGCAGCAAGACTGAATGAGGTGGTGGAAAACAGAGCCAGTGGCCCACTGATCCCCCACCCCAGCCTCAAGGCTCAGTGGGACCTGGTGGGTCACTGAGCCTCCACGCCCACCCGGCATGAAGGAGAACAAAGGGGAACTCACACCCAGCACCAGTAAGGGGAACGAGGTGGTGGAAGGCAGGGCTGGTGTGTTCCACCCCTGCCCCCAGCCCTCACGCTGGTGTAGACAGGGAACAGAGAGGAACTGAGCTTTGGCCCCCGCCCTGCAGAAACAAGGCCTGCAAGTCAGCCCTCCACCTTTTCCCCCTCCAGGTGTCAACAGGGGCCCAGGGAGCTAAGCGTACACCCCTGACTGGGCTCCGTGAAGCTGTGCTGGTCGGTGCCCTGCTTTTGCTGGGAAAGTAGCAGCAAGGCCCAGGAGGGATCTGAACGTCCACCCCACCCGGCAGAGGCAGGCAAAATTTTAGAACTGAAAAATACATTTAAAGCAGAAAAGCAAAAAAAAAAAAAATCACTGGAAAGGACCAAAAATAGAGTGGAAGTGACACAGGAGGGAATCAGCGGACATGAGGCTAATCAGTAGAATTTAGTTAATCAGAACAAAGAGAATAGATGATGAAAAATGAACAGTCTCGGGGACCTGTCGGACCACAACAAAAATACTAATACTCTTTTATCACGGAAGTCCCCAAAGAGGCAGGCAGGGACTGAAAAAATACCCAGAGACACAATGGCTGAAAACTTCCCAAACTTGGCAGAAAATATCAAACCACGGATTTGATATTATATATATAACTCAAATATATATATATTCGAGTTAACCTTGAAATGGATAAACCCAAAGAAATCCAAGCCACATTAAACTTCTGGAAACTAAAAGACAAAGAAAAACCCCTGGAAGCAGCCAGACAGAAATGACACATTACTTACAGGAGAACAATTCGAATGACAAAGGATTTCTCACCTGCAACCATGAAGGGCAGGAGCAAGTGGCATGTTTTTCAAGCACTGAAAATAAAACCAACCGTCAACCGCAAATTCTATAACCAGTGAAAATATCCTTGGGGGGGGGGGGGGGGGGCGGAAGCGAGGGGAAATAAAGATATTCGCGGATGAAGGAGAACTAAGGATTGTTGCTAGCAGGCCTGTCACTGAAGAATGACTAAAGAAGTCCTCTCAACAGGAAGGAAATGATAACAGAGCCTTAGGACTTCAGAAAGGAAAGAATATTGGAATGGGAAAAAGTGGGAGCAAGTAACTAGCCTACTTCTCAGGAGTTTCTTAAATTACATTTAGCAAAAGAGATAATGTCATCTGACATGGTGCTCAGTGTATACGGAGGAAATATTTAAGACAATTATATTTGAAAATCGGGGCAGGTAAGTGGACCTAAATGGAAGAAGTAAGGTACCCACACTGCAAGTGAAGTCATAAAATGGTGACGCCACTGACGCTGGTAGATTACATCTGCATAGTGTAACAGCAGAGCAATATATGTAAAAACACTACAAAAAAAGTCAAGATGGAATCCTAAAAAATGTTCCGATAACTCACAGTAAGGTTGAAAAAAAGAAAATAGGAAACAGAAACACAAACAGAGGAAACAGAAAGATAGTAAAATAGCACACTTAAGCTCTAACATACCAACAAGTACCTTAAATGTAAACAGTCTAAATGCACCACTAAAAGGACAGATTGGGTGTGGCAGAAAAAAACCAGTATCATCTAAAGATATGTTGTACACAAAAAAACTTATTTCAAATACAACATAGGTAGGCTGGAAGAGTAAGCATGGAAAAAGACATCCCACGTAAACATTGCTAATATTTTTTACAAAAAACAGGAGTGGCTATGCTTTATAGCAATGATAAAAGGATCAACCTAACAGGAAGATGTAGTTCAAAATGTGCAAACACCAAACAGTGCCTTGAAATATACAGAGCAAAATCTGACAGATATGAAAGGAGAAAGAGACAAATCCACCATTACAGTTGGGGACTTCAACACTACACTGAGCAGTTGACAGAACTACTAGACAGAAGATCAGCAAAGATATAGAAGAACCAAACAACACAACCAACCAATAAGACTAAATCGACAAATATATAATGAACATGCCAACCAACAACAGCAGAAGACAGGTGTTTTTTTTTCAAGCACTCATAGACCATTCACCAAAAACAGACCATATCCTGAGCTGTAAAACAAACCTCAACGCATTCAAAAGAACTGAAATCATACAGAGTATGTTCTTTGACCATATTGGAATCAAATAAGAAAACAATAACAGAAAGACAAGACAGTCTTCACGCACTTGGAAGTGAAACAACACATGTCTAAGTAATCTAGGGTCAGAAAGGGAGTCTCAAAGGAAATAAAAAGAAAACACACAGAAGTCAATGGAAATGAAAACACAATATACCAAAACATGTGGGATACAGTTAAAGCAGGAGAGAAGGGAAATTTATGGCACTAAATGCTTGCAGTAGAAAGGTCTCAAAACACGACTCTAAGTTTCTACCCTCAAGAAATTAGGAAAAACAAAACAGACACAAAGCAAACAGAAGAATAATAAAACAACAGAATTGAAAACAGGAAAATAATAGAGAAAAGTCAACAAAATAAAAGGCTGGTTTAAAAAAACACAACTGGGGAATTCCCTGGTGGTCCAGTGGTTAGGACTCTATACTTTCACGGCTGTGGGCCCCAGTTCGATCCCTGGTCAGGGAAGTTAGGTCCCACATGCTACAGGCAAACAAGAAAAGAAAAAGTGTTTAAAAAAACAAAACTGACAAACTCTGATAAAGATTAAAAAGTAAGAAAACATAAGTCACCAATGTCAGGAATAAAATGGGCTATCACAACAGATCCTGTATCCATTTTAAAAGATAATAAGGGAACACTATAAACACTTCATAGGCTCAAAAATTCAACAACTTAGAAGAGATGGACCCATTCCGTGAAAACCACGAAGTTTCCACAAACCACAAACCAAAACTCAACCAAGATGAAAGAGATAACCTGAATAGTCCTATAAACACTAAAAAATTGAATTTGTAATTTAAAAACACCCAGAAAATAAATCTCCAGGTTCAGATGGTTTCATTAGAGCATCCCACCAAACATTTAAAGAAGAATTATTACCAATTTTACAGAATCTCTTCCAGAATAGAGCAGGAGGGAACACTACGCAACCCACTATTAAGGCCTTGATCAAAACCAGACAGTCTTAATACAACAGATAAATACCTCTCATGAACTTAGGCACAAACACCCTCCACAAAATATTAGCAAATTCAATTCAGCAATTATGAAAAGAACTACACCCTGACCAAGAAGGATTTATCCCAGGCATGCAAGGTAGATTAATACTGAAAGTCAACATAACACAGCATATCAACTGGCTAACATAAGTCACATGATCATATCAATTGATGCAGAATAAATGTTTTATAAAACCCAACATCCATTCCATTCATGATAAAAACTCTCAGCAATCTAGAAATAAAAAGAAACTTCTTCATATTTTTAAAGAGCATCTACAAAATAGCTACTTCATACTTAATGGTTAAAGACTGAAAGCTTTCCTGTTAAGATCAGGAGAAAAGGCAAAGATGTCTGCTCTCACCACTTCTATTCACCACAGCACTGGAAGTTCTAGCCAGTGCATTAGGGTAAGAAAAAGAAATAAAATACAAATCAGAAAGAAAGAAATAAAACTGTGCCTATTTTCAGATTATGATTGTCTAGCTAGGTCTCCCAATAAATTTTTGAATTAGAGTTCAACAAGGCTATAGGATATTAAGATCAATGCACAAAAATGAACTGCATTTCTATACACTAAAATGAATATGTAGAAACTGAAATAAAAAATAAAGTACCATTAATAATTTCTCCAAGGTAAATAAAATCTAACAAAATATGCATAAGATGTTTATGCTGAAAATTACAACACCTGAAGACCTCAGTACTTGAAGAGACATTCCTGCTTATGGATTAGAAGATCTAACATAGTAAAGAGGCAAGTTCTTCTCCAAAGTGACTTACAGGTTTAACAAAATTCCTATCAAAATCCCAGCAGGGGTTTTGGTAGGCACAGACAAGCTTATTCTAAAATTTATATGAAAAGGCACAGGGCCTAGGCTAAAATCATCTTGAAAAAGTAGAATAAAGTCTGAAGAATCACTCTACCCATTATAATGGCTTCATACACAACCACAGTAATAAGGCAGTGTGGTATTGGCAGAGGGACAGATACATCAATTAATGGAACACCAAAGAGAAACTGGAAACAAACCCACACAAACCTGACAACTGATCTTTGACCAAGGTGCAAAGCCATTAGATTGAAAAAGAAAAATCTTTTCGACAAACAGCGCTAGAGCAACTGGGCACCGTAGTCCAAAAGAATAAACACTGACCTAAATCTCATACCTAACACACAAATTAACTCAACATAAATCAGAGATCTAAGTGTAAAATGTAACACTATAAGACTTCCAGGAAAAAAAAGAAAAACCTAGGAAAAAAATTTGGGGACTTAGAGCCTGGTGAAGAGTTCTTAGACCGGACACCAAAAGCATTACCCACAGAAGGAAAAACTGATTAAATGAACTTCATCAAAATTAAAAACTTTTGCTCTACGAAGAGGATGGAAAGACAAGCTACAGATTGGGAGAAGACATTTGTAAATCACATACCTGACAAAGGCCTTGCTTGAGTCTAGAATACATAAAAACTCTCAAAGCTCAAGAGTTAAAAAAATCCAATTGGAAAATGAGTGAAAGACATGAACAACCATTTCACAGGAGGGTAGACAGAGGCAAAAAACACACAAAAAATATTCGACATCATTAAAACTACAATGAGATATCATTACGCACAGGTCAGAATGGCTAAAATACAAAAGAGTGATAACACCACATGCTGGCTGAGATCTGGAAAAAATGGATCTCCCACACATCGCTGATGGAAATATAAACGGCACAGCCACCCTCTGGCAAAGTGTTTGACAGCTTCTTACAAAACTCAAGTACCGTAGAGGATCCAACAATTGCACTTCTGGGCATTTATCCCAGAGAAATGAGACTCATGTTCACAGAAAAACCCGTACAGCACAGTCCACAGCGGCAGTTCTGCTGCCCTGGTGAAGCCTTGGTGGCCAGTCTGATGGGTGGCTTCACCAGGAAGACTGTGCCCATGGCCTTCAACTGGCAGCTGCCCAAAGATGTACCAGAGGACAATGTGTAACGTCCAATGCAGGCTGGCAAATGCCCCCCAAGTGCCAGCTGTGCCAGGTCCCTGCCAGAGCTGCAAATGGTCCAAATGTCTTTCAACAGGTCAACAGCTAAACTGTAGCACATCTAATACAGCGTCCTGGGTGGATCTCAAAGGTATCATATGCTAAGTGAAAAAAGCCAAGCTCAAAATGTCACATATAGTTTGACTCTATAGCATACTCAGAAGAACAGAAGTATAGATATGCAGCACGGATTAGTGGCTGTCAGGGGTTAGGGGACAGGAGGGAGTTGGCTGTGATATACAAAGGTAGCAAGAGAATCCTTGGGATGGAACTGTTCTGCATCTTGACTGTGCTGGTGGTCACACAAACCTACACATCTGATGAAATTGCACAGAAGTAAATACACTCTCACACACACAAATGGAATGCATGTGAAATTGGTGAAATCTGCATAAGGCAGCTGGAGTCTATCAAGGTCATGTGCTGGCTATGATACTGTACTATTTAAACCAGGTGCTGCCATTGTGAGAAACTGGGTGAAGGACACACACATAGGTCCTCTCTGGGTTATTTCTTACAACTGCATGTCAAACTATAATTAGCTCACAATAAAGTCCTTTTAAAGATGTAAAACTTTAATGTCTAGACAGCTATCAATTACTAAATTTTGTTTGGAACCAGTAAAGAAAATTTTCCCTCTCTTTCGTCACTTTCTCTCCCCACACAGGACATACAAAGTGAATTTGTCTCTCTTGGTGTCCGAACGAGTGACCCTGGGGGGTCTGAAGGCCAGAACCAGGTCTTCAGGAGAGAAGATCCCATCTCTGTCACCAGGCTCCAGGGCACCCTGAGGTGCCCGAGGAACCAAACCACTCCGCCTTCCACCTTTCCAAAGCCTGCACATACCACAGAGTTTAAAGAGGTGAAACGAAACGGACAGTCATATTTGCCTGGAGGACAGACCTACAAGGCTCACTTGATGTTTAAGATGCTCACAAGATTAGGGTAATTCAACAAAAGCAACGTCTAAGTCAACAAAAGCAACCACAGGAATAAGTTCCACGGACACGATGTGCTTTGAGTGGAAGAATCAGGTCTGGCTTGCTAAAGCACAAAGCCCGGTCCAGCTCCGCCATCTGCCAGGCCAACCCAACCACTCTGCTAATACAGAACGCCAGTGGCAAATCTAATTTGAAAATTTTCTAGTAGCCACACTTAAAAAAAGTAAAAAGAAATCAGTCAAATTCATCTCAAAACAAACTTAATGGCCAACATATATAGGAAAAGATGCTCCACGTGACTGATTAGGGAGCTGCAAACCTAAACCACAATGAGTTATCACCTCACACCTGGTAAAATGGCTAGTACCAAAAAGATAAGAGATAACAAATGCTGCTGAGGATGGGAAGAAAAGGGATACTGTTGGTGGGAATGTAAATTAGTGCAGCCACTGTGGAAAACAGTATGGAGGTTCCTCAAAAAATTAAAAATACTTCTATCATATGATCCAGTCATCCCACTTCTGGGTACACATCTGAAAGAACTGAAAGCAAGAGCTCAAAGAGACATATGTACATCCATGTTCACAGCAGCATTACTCACAATAGCCAAGAGATGAAAGCAACCCAAATACCCATCAACAGATGAATGGACGAAGAAAATGTGGTCTATACATACAATAGAATATTATTCAGCCTTAAAAAGGAAGGAAATCTGCTTCACGTGCTTTAGCAGAGATGACCCTTGAGGACATTATGCTAAGTGAAATAAGCTAGTCAGAAAAAGCCAAATACTGCGCGACTCCAGTCATGAGGTACCTAGTTAGAGTCATCAAAATCGCAGAGACAGACGGCAGAATGGTGGCTGCTAAGACCTGGGTGGGAGAGAAAAATGCAGAGGTGCTTTACTGGTTACTGAACTTCAGTTCTGCAGGACGAAAAAGTTCTGAGAACCGGAAGATGTGAAGATACTCAACACGACTAAAGGGTACAGTTAGAAACAGTTACGATGGTAAATTTTGTGTTTACCACACACACACACACACACACACACACACACACACACACGAAATATATATATATATAATTTAACCCCCATATTCAAAAATCTCAGCATACAATTAATATAAAAATGACTGAGATATTTTACGTTCTTTTTTATATGCTAAGTTTTCAGACTCCAGTGTGTATTGACACTGACTGCACATCTCAGTTTGGACCAGTCCCATTTCAAGTGCTAATACTCACGTGTGGTTTCCCCACCGGGACTGTGCTGGGCTCGACCGTACCTGTCACCCCTACCTGACAAACCTTATAGCTGGATCCAAGTAACAAAACTTTTTTTTGACAGGTGTTGGCAGGGTCGTCTTCTTGCAAAACCTTTTGGGAAATCTTTATTTTTTATTTTTTTCACATTTTAATTAATTTATTTATTTTTAAATTTACTTATTTATCTTATACAGCAGGTTCTTATCAGTTATCTATTTTAAACGTATTAGTGTATACATGTCAATCCCAATCTCCCCCTTTGGGGATATCTTATTTGTCCTCGGTCAGCTCTATGGAAAGGGCAAAGCTCAAACGATGCTGAACATCTCCCCAGGACCTGCAGGACATCATGCCCCTCCCTCCGCCCCTACTCCGAGAGCTCACAGCTTAAAAGAGGGGCTGGTAACCAGCTAAAGCAGGCACAAGATGCTGAGGGATGGACGCGAAGAATAATGCAATTAGCTCCCACCCGTGATTTCTGATGTGCCAGGGAACAAGTAGAAAGTTTAAGTCATTTACCAAAATGACGTATGAGAGTTGTTAGTAACTAGCATTCACCTATATCCTGACCTTTCTCAGCTCTGATGTGCAATTGCTTTGAGTACATCTTCAAAGCACGAATTTGTACAGAATTTAGTACACATTTATATTAAAGATACACAGAGAATAAGCACACTCACCAGAAAAGGCACTCGGCAAACCAATACCTCTGCTGGTGATTCTGATTCGAATAATCAGCTCTTCACTGAGTAGGAGGGCATTTGTCAAGTTAATCCTCCCAGAGTATAAAGAGAATAAAATTTGGTGAAAGTGAAAAAACTGTCTCTCTCACAGCTGAATATAGCATTCTTTGAATATACCTTCAGAAAAATTGAAGACAGGGAGGAGAAGAGGAAGACGTTTCTAGTGCAAACACCCAACTGCTGTACATCCCAGACAAGAGTTTACTTTCTCAGTAGAACAAAGCACAAGAACAAAACTGCCACATACATGCTCTCCACCCCAAGTCACTCAGCAGAAAACTGCTCTGTGGCTAAAGGAAGCCCTAAGGAGGGCCTCTCTGTAACCTCACATTTGTGCTGCACTGGTTGAAACCAATATAATGACTTCTTTGTGAAAAAAATGTATTTTGCAGTAAATTATCAAAAGCTTCACTGAAGATCTTAATGGACATGGCTGAGTAAGGAGTACTAAACACGGCTATGTTTAGAGAACCCAAAGTTACCAACTCAGCGTATTTCAGGGGTCGCTGGGCACTGAACTATTTTAAGAATAGCCAGGGAAAAAAGTTACAGACTACAAAGGGTGCAAATTTTATTCTTTAATTTAACACACTCACATCTAAATCCCCTCCTCCCACCAGCAATTCCTCCCTCCCCCCATCCCACCTCCTCCCCCCACCCCACCCAAACAAATCTCACAAGAACTTAATACTGAAAACTTACCTTGGTGCATTCACTTCAGACAAACCCCTCAGAACTTATCATTTAATCCTATGCATTAAACTCTAAGTTCTCACACCAATCTACGGGAATGTAGTTAATACTATAAAATTACACCTCGGGATCCATTACTTTACACCTCACAGATAAAACCATAACTTTGCTTAATAATTTAGATTGTGATCTCTCTAAAGCTCTACATCTGTCATCTCAAGTAACAGTGCTTACCTTATAATTTGCTTCCTAAACGGCCCGTCACCAAAAAAAAGCATTCATGCCTATCCCTATTAAAAAAAAAAAAAAAAAAAGAAAGAAAACAAAACACTACCTCACTCACTATTCCTGGTTAAGGAAGGAATATTTCAGGGAAGGAGAAACTATTTCCATGCCCTAAGCCACCTGATAAAGGGGTCTGCACTGAAAAACTATAATGGCTTCCAGAGGATCCTTAAAATACATGGGGTTTTAAACACGCACACCATGAGGCCCCATTAATTCATTTAGTAACTCGTTTACTCGCAAGTCCTCATATAGTCAAGAGCATTTTCAAGGGCAGAAACGTATATGCCAGCACCAAGACCTCATAAGGCTAAAATGAGCTCAGGAGTAGCAATAAGCAATAACTAAAGTAACAGCAGTAATAACACTTCCAGCTCCCTTCCCGAAGGAGGGGTCCTAAGAAAGCATTTAGCAGGAGACACGCAGCCAACGTGTACAGCTGCTGGTATTTTTGTCATCTGTCTGCCACTTCCGAGGTGTGCCCAACCTCTGACAAATGACCGAGGTCCTGAGAGTCTCGCGAACTCTGCAACATGGGGACGGACCTGCACGGTTTACTGAACTGAAGATTGTGAAGACTGAAGTCTACGGTATTTGCAAAAGTAAGATTTGTCATGTGTTCCAGCAGTTACGTGGCTACTCTGATGCTTTTGTTTTAGTTAGCCTTTGGCATGGTGTCACCCACATTTTAATAGAATCTATGCTGGATTTCTTAATTGGAAATGCCGCCAACCTACTTGTATCTCTTTAACGCCGAAGGGCTCATCTGAACAAACTGTAAATGAGATTCTAATAAATCCTGATCAAGACATGAACCTTTTCCACTACTGGGGAACAGCGATTTGAACCGACACACTCCCCCCTTGATCAGGGTGGTAAGCACTCTGCATACTCAAAGCCATACCTTGGAGGCTCACAGGTCAAATCAAGCCCGCAGATGTTTTTACTTGGCTTACACAGTGCTTTCAAAGTTCTAAACAAGTTGCCAAAGCATCAGGAGATGTGGCATCGAAATCTGCATTCTCGGACTATCTGGCCCTATAGGAAAACCTACCACCTTGAGACCACACGCCCTCACAGCCCCAACTGGGAGCAAAATGGCCAAGGGCAAACGCTCTCCAAGCCGCCATAATCCCCACCAGGTCAGTTCCCTCACCGAGGGGATTGCCAGATTTTTCTGGGCACTTCTGTTTGCCACTCCTCCTTCAGATTCTGAAACTGTCTTTAATCCCTGAAATAAAGACCCACAATCTAATCTCATTAGTACTATGTCCAAACCCTCCAAGCGAACAAAATAAACCCAAACAGGAATCTGAGGAGAAAACAAAATATTTTCATGGTTCTATGGTGGCAATGCTGATATGAACTATTTCATCTCCTTAAAATGTCATTTTTGAAAACGATTCACTTCTCTCATCCCTTCTTCCACACTCTTGGTTAGATTATTACTCTATCTGCCGTTAACTGATTGAGTCCCTTTCAAGTAGAATGTCATTAATGAGGAAATCTTAGGGGTTAGGACAACATGCCACAGTTGGATACTTTAATGAAGGCACCAGGGGTTCGAGATATACTGCCAATAGGCTGATGCTTGGACCTCAACTCATCGCTGCCACAGAACTTGGTAACGTGTTTTTTAAATGTTGGCTGGATGTTTTATTTGACGTATGCGTCATTCCCAACAAAACATGGACTATATCTGTAAAAGGATTCTCAAAGGGGGCTTTAAATGCTACACACAGTCTCTGGACAGAGACTCAAGCAACCACACGTGCACTGCCGCTCCCCCGGGCATTGCTTACCCATCGCACTGAGATAATGGTTGAAGGCCTGGCAAGGAGGACTTGGGGTTTGTGTTGATTTGTCACAACTCATGGGTGCCGGGCTCCTGTCTGTGTCAAAAGAGAAATACCCACTGGAGGATCGAGACAGCAGGGAAGATCTTCTCACGAAGATGAAAAGCGGGGATCTGGTAGCGAAAGGGCCGGGACTGGCCGGTGGGGCCAGTGGGCCCTGTGGGCTGCCTTGGGGGCAGCGGTCCCCTTCTCCTTCGGGATTACCTTGCCGCTCTGTCTGTAGAGAGATGGGGGCCCCAGGCCTGAGCTGAGGAGGCCTTTCGGCAGGCTGCAATTGTCCACCTTCTCTGTCACACTCAGAACTTACATCGGAAGGTTGCTTTGCCATTTGGTCTTTTTTTCTGCAAGGAAAATTAAAACTAGGGTTATCTTAAGCAAAACGATAATTACAATGAATACCTAAATGGGCAGACTTTCACCTATTCATGAAAAATCCTTAGAATTAATGCCCAACACTTTAATACTGTCATTGCTTATATAGCAATAGTTTTCCATACGCTTTTCCAAATAATAGTAAAAATAACCTGCATAACAAAGGTAGCATTATCTTTGTTTGGGGGGGTGAGGTGGGTTGGAGGGACTAAACTCCCTACCACCAAACAAAACACAGCAACAATGTCAATTACTAGTGGAACTAGTGCTCTAACACCACACACACACACACACACACACACACGTTTTAGGAGAGGCTGCTTGTTTGAGATCTATTCACATGTGCTCTTTACTCAGGCCCGACTAGAGTTAAGTCAGAAACTCCCAGCGGGCTCTCATTTCCCGGGATCAGATACACCGCTGGAGCCCAGGAGCGGGCGCAGATGCAGCGATTGCAGGCGGCTGGCCGCGTTCCCCGCTCCGGCCCCATTGTTCTGCCGAAAGTGCTGAGGACAGCAAGTCTGGGGAAGGTTTGGCAAGGGCCGTCAGTCGTAGTAAGTGCGTCACAATAGAGTTTGTAACTCAGCGCGGCTCGGCCCAGCCGGGCTCCGGCTCTCCGCCCGCCCGAGGTCCCTCCCGCTCCCGGCTCGCGCGCCCCTCCTCCGGCTGCGGGGGCGGGGGGGGGGGGCAGCGCGCCACACCGAACTCGCCGGAACTTCTCCGAGGTACACCCGCACTGTTGGGTGCACACCTCCAAATAGGAGGGGGTCCCCAAAGCCGTCCCCTGGCGACCCCTGCAAAGTCTACAAGTAACTCCGCACGCTGGGCGGCATCGGGGCGCGCGGCTCCTGTACCCCATAGACTCTCCCCTCCGAAGTCAATCAAGCCGAAACTCACGTCCGCCCCTTCCCTTCCGAGCGTCGCGTCCGGGCCGGGGCCCGGCGGCGCCCAGCCCGCGCCCTTCGCCGACCCGGAGCCCCCTGACCGTCAACACGAAGGCGGCCCGGGAGACAAAGCCCGGGACTCGCGGTCGGAGCGCCCGGGGCAGCGGAGAGCCTGCAACTCGCCGCCCGTCCGCTGCCGCGCTCCGCCGGGCAGCTGAGGGCTCCGCACGCCGCGTCTCCGGTACGCGCTACCCCGGCCGCAGCCGCCGGGAACATCCTCCGCCTCCTCCCGCTCCTCCCCTCGCGCACTGCGCCCGCCGCCGCCGGCACCGCCGACCTCCCCGCGCCGCTGGCGCCGGGTGCCCGCGCTCCCAATTGGCCCTCGTGCGGTCGCTCCGCGCCACAGCCAATCGCCTGCGGCGGCGGGGGCGGCGCCTGCCCGACAGGCCGCCAAAGGCCAGGCGATTGTTGACAAACTCGCCTCCGAACGCGGCTCCGGCCGTCGCTGCGGCAAGAGCCGCGGCGAAGGTTTCCGCGGCCTCGGGGCCGGAGGCTGCCCAGGCTACCCCGCCCCGCCCCTCCGCCAGTCCGGGCGCCGCGCGCGCCTCCGCAGCTCCCGCCGCCCCCAGTAGCCAGTCACCTGGAGACAAAACAGGACCCTCACGGCCGGCCCCAGACTCCAGTCCCAGCAGCCGACCCCCGCCCAGGCCCGCTAAGATGCGGACCCTAAAGGTCACCCCCTCCCCAGCTGTAGCCCCCATTCTCCTCCAACTTCCTCCCTCTTTCTCCCCGTGCGCCACGGGACACGCACCAAATCTGAGCGGCTACCCCTGGCCACCGACGCGCATTTCCGCGCGCACCCGTGACCACCGCAGACAAGGAACACATCCATAGCCCCATCCCCGGTGTCCGGCGGGCCTTCCACCACCTGCGCCAACCCCGAGTAACAGGCCCCCGAGGGCACGGCCCTGCCAGCCAGCACTGCGCTCGGGCACGCCCGAATCGCTAAGACGGTCTGGCCCCACGGTCCGGGCAGGTTCTACAGCCAGCGGCTGGTCCATCGCGTGGCCCCAGCGGTCGGAGGAGGCCCTCTGTCTCTTGCTGTCTGTGGACCGTGCGTCTGGCATCGTCCGCAGGGCACCCGCACACCGGACAGGACCCCCAGACACGTCCGAGAGAAAGGACGAACGCAGCAGTTGCCCAAAACGTCGGCCTGAACGAGTAAGAGGAAAAACCGAGTCCCGTCAGTTTAATCACCATTACTGTTCCATAAATCCTTCACAGCGGGCCCGCGCCCGAGAAAAGCCGAGACGCGAGTCCGGCTCGTACCTCGCGGCAGCTACTCGTGCGCCGCCGGGGCGGGCGGGCGGCGGCGAGACTTCACGGCTGGGCGCGCAGCCCAGTCCTGCGCGGCGGCCCCCAGCTCCCGGGCCAGTGCGGAGAGCACGCGCTGCCTCTCCCAACCGGCCCGGAGACGCTTCACCACCCCCGCGTGCCGCATCCCCGCCCAAGCCGTACTTCGACTAACTGCTCGCAGCCTCGGGGAGGACGACCCCTCCCCAAAGAGTACCTGCCTGGGGAGGGAACTCGACCCTCACTGGTGACCGCCTCCTGCCGCGCCGCAAGCCGGACGGGGACGCGCGCCTCTGCCTGCACGTGCGCGGGAAGCGGGCTGGAGGTGGCGCCGTGCTGGCTCCCGCGCCAATCTTCCACTAGTACCCGGCCTGATTCCCGGGATTCGGAAGTATTTACCTTGCGTTTCTCGGTCCGAGAATCAGAGTCAGACATTGGGGGGACTAGAGCCAGGGGAAGGGCACCGAGGCGGTGGCGGCGGCGGCGGCGGGAGCGAGGCGAATCCAACAGTCTGAAGCGATGCTGGCCTCAGAGGGCAGGGCGCTCAGGGAGGCTGAGAGAATCTGGTGACGGCGGCGGCGACGAGGGACGCAGCGCTCCTGCAAGCTCGAAACCTGGAGGCTGCGCGGAGCGAAATGAAACCTGCGCGGCTTTGCTCCCCAGCTCATGCTGGAGGCCCCGCGCTCGCGCCCAATCACCGCGGGCCCCGCCCCCGCTAAGTCCCGCCCGGCGCGCGGGCTGGCAAGCCCCGCCCCCGCGGCGCCGCGGCCGCCGGCGCTTGCAGGCACGGACAGGTAAAGGCGGGGGTGTCCCTGCTGGGTTCCCAGCTGCGCGCGCCGCCGTCCCTGCCCCTGCCGGGCGTGTTTACTGGAGTGACTTGGGCTGCGGACTGCTCTGTGCGCACCCATCCCCCACCCCAAAGTGTGCCCTCTCCTCTCTTCCCCGCCGCCAACCCCCCCCCGCACCCCCCCGGCAATCCAGTGGTGGCCACGGCGTGCGCGTGGAACAGAGGGGGTGCTCCGGGCACACTCGGAGCCAGGCCCGGCCGCTGCCGCCAGCGGAAAGCCTCAGGAGGCGCCCCTGAGCCCAGGCTCTGCCTCGGGAGTTCTCTCGGCCGCCCTGGGGCAGGCGCCAGGACTGGGTGGGTCCTCGGGAACGCGCGGGTCCAAGGGTGAGCAGGGGGTCTCTGAGCTCTCCTCCCTTCCAGATTCCGGGGGTCCGCGTGGGACCCCCATCCGCAGGTTGCTCATCTTCCTCGCCCTCGCCTCACGCGGCACTTTTTAGGCGCCCTCTCTAAGCCACCCCGCAGGGCCACCTAGTTTTTCTCCCGCGCCGAACCTCCCCGGTAAGAGGCATAGCCTTTGGTGGAGAGTTGAGAAAAGGGCCAGGAGCGATCCCCCGAGGCGTTTTTTCCGCAGCCCTGGTGCGAGGCGGGAAGCGAGTGAGCGCTGAGCAGGTGAAATAGGGAAATGAAAAAAGAACTAAAAAAAAAATCATTTTAAGAAAAAAGGACTGAGAAGAGTCGTGGCCTCCAGGTGGGAGAGGATGGTGCCGCCACTTGGTTGGGATACTCGAGATTTGTTGGGCTCTCAGAGAACCGTCCAGGAGCCGTCCCTAGGCGTGTTACGGCCGGAGAAGACAGCGCCGAGGGCTTCGGACGGCGCCGTGCAGAGCAGTAGGGAGAGTACCTCCCACCCTTCCTCCCTGCGAGTCCCCTTCCCCTTTTCCTTGGTGTCCGAAGGCCCCACTCCCGCTCCTTCCCCGGAAGACCAAACTCCGTGAACACCCTGGTCCTCCTCTAGGTCCGCACCCCTATCTGACATTTAAAAGCGCATCCTGCATTCCCACTTCTGCCCTTCTCTGGGCTCCCCTGGTTTTGAGAGGCCCGCAGCGGAGTAGTGGGGGGCAAATCGCTTGGGAGATGGAACATCCCGCCGCGGGAGAGACCAGGCTAGATGGACCACAGGCTCAATTTAGGGGCCTCCCTAACCCGCACCCCAGAAGGGTGCCTCGGTGCAGAGAAGCAAGACAGTGAGGAGTTGTCCCGCCGTCTGGCCACCTTGGTCAATTTTTATGTTTTGTAAGCAGATACGGAACGTCAGCGTGGCAACACAGCCCCAGGTCAAAGTCTTCTCCGCGCATCCTCCCGAGAGTCCTTAGCGAGGTGGAGGAGGCCAAGGGTTTCTGGAGGGGCTTGAGAACGCGCTCCACCCCGGGGATTTCGCTGCAGGAGGGAAAGGACGCGGGTGTGGATGTGGCGAAGTAGACGCAGAGGCGAGAGGTCTACAATACCCGCATCTGGAGCTCCCGTAAGTGTTACAGGTGGCGGCCACAGGCAAACTCTGCGCCTTAACCGCCTATCGCGGCGCCCGGGGAAAACGGACCAACCTGCTGTGCGGGAGGGGAGCCCCAAACCCGCCGCGCGCCCGAGTGCTCCGCGCTCTCCGTGGAGTTGGACGACGCAGACAGGGACCGGAAAAGAACCACACAGAAAAAACCCTGATGGTTGTCTTCTGCTTCTGTGCAGCTCCGCCGCCCCCGCGTCGTCTGCTCTAGTGACCCTGTAAACACTAAAAAAAAAAAAAAAAAAAAAAAAGGAGTCGGGGAAAGCAACCGTCTAAATACTCTTATTTGGGGCACAAGCAGGAGGTCGGCTCGGAGGCGGAGGCGGCAGTTCGTGCAACCCAGACTGTGCTGGGGAGCTTCGGCCAAGCGCCTGGCATCGGGTGACCACGAGCCCTTTCCGCCCTCTCCCGCAGAGTTCGAGTCTAGAGAAGGGCGGGTGGGCGTTAGGTCTCCGCTCTGGTCCTGGATGTCGCCTCTGCAGACACAAGCAGAGCGATGTCCCCTCCTGCCTCCTCCACGAGATGTGGAGACGGAGAACGGAGGATGGCTTGGACTGAAAGCAAGAATGAAGTCGGGCGACATCTACGGCCCTCGCTGGAACCACAGGCGTCGCCGGCGTCGTCTCTCCAAGTTCCGAAACCAGCTTAACTGCAGTGTATTGCCCTGCTCCACCTCTCCGTCCTCTGCAAGCAGCGGGAGGCTTCCTAACGCTTAATATCTTTATTCAACTTTATCTGTCTCTTTGCTCGTCTCAAGAATAGATTACACATTCATTCGGTCAAAACGTTTTCTGCGCTTTGTCTTCCGGGAGCTGCCTGCCCTGGAGGGACGAGCCCCGGTTCGTGCTTTGCCCAGAGCAAAACTCCAGGCTCACACTTCCCTCTCCCCTCTCGTGTATTTCCAGCCCCAAGGGGCTGGAAAACCATCACTTGCTGGACTGAGCCTTTGCCGGCGGGTGTTTGATTTTCATAGTTTTATTTCTTTCCACCCAACACAACAGTCTTCCCAAATCACTGGGAATCTGAGTCACCACTGACAGCGGGAGGCCTTTGGTGGCAACCAGTTCTGGAGCGCCCTGTAAGGGGAGCCCACTCTGTCTAGGGGGATCTGGTGACTTAGGCGGCAGAGGGCATGGCCCGGCCAGTCGTGGTTACAAGGAGAGGATAAAACGCCACACTCTCGGGGCTGCCACCTGGCTCCCTTTCCCAACAGCCTTAGTGCGCCTCGCCAGGCTCAGCGGGACCCCCACTGCACGACCAAAATCCCTGAGGGCCGCGGCCCAGCACGTGCCAGCCGGCCTCGGGCCCCAGCTCCAGGCGTCTGAGAAGCGTTCTGACAGCTGCCGGCGGGCCACCACCCTTCCCGCCACCCCCGCTATAAGTTGGCTCCCAGCTTGGGCCGCGGAGACCGCGCTCCTTCCCGGGCCAGGGGATGCTGCGGTGCTGGGTAGAAGGCCCAGGAGGCCATCGGGTTGGCGATTCCAGCGATTGGTGCGTGGAATGTTAAAGGCGGAGATCACCCTCAGGGCATCATCCTTCCGTGAGTTGCACAAATAGAGCAACTGCAAAACACGACACAAAGGGACGGGTCAGATGTGCTCACTCGTAGCGGTTTGATGCCAGCGGCTTGACGCCCACCCCCGAAGCCCCGGCACACCCAGCAGCCGCTGACACTAGTTTTCCTTCCGATTTCCTGGGACCCAGGAGGGTAGAGGCTGTTGGTCACCGTCACAAGCCTTTTTCATCTTAGAAATTCCTAACTCTGACACTTAGTCTGGCAGAAGCCCGCTTATTCCGTGAAGGGGTAGGGGTGGGCTCCAGGTTAGCTGGCAGCCGGAGACCAAAATCAGACAATTTATCAACTTGCCCCTTTCCAGCCCTTCTCTCTCCACCCCTTCGCTGCCCTCCGATCCCCTTCCCCCCACCTCTCCTCCAGTTCTTTCCCTTTTCCTCCATTCCACCTCTGGAGTGCCTGGGGTGCCACCCTCTGGCGTACAGAGGCAACTGAACGGGAAGAGCATCAGAACAGGTGAACCAGAGGAGACCTGCCCCAGTTCTCTCGGGACTAGCACCTCCCACCCATGGCTGGCAGCAGGCCATGGTTCCTGAAACACCAGCACAGCGGGCCTGGGGGACCAAGGCCAGGCACTGGCACCCTTGTGTGCCTTCCACCTGGCTGCTGTGGGAAATCTACCTGTGGGAAATTAGCACAAAAGAACCCCACTGACACCCTCCATGTTCTGACAACCTTTGGAAGGCACGGATAAGTCTTCCTTGCAGAAGGGAGAGGGAAATGAAGGCCAGTGATTTTGCAGGAGCTGCATTGAGTGTGTTTTTATTTCATTTTCCATGGTTTAGGTGCCAGGAGAAAGGAAAAAAAAAAGCTCTCAAAAATAATAGATTGTTTTCCTAAACCTTGACAAGGGCGAGACAGAAGAACTGCTTTCCTTTCCACTTAGCAGCTATGCACTTTACTTCTCCATTTTTCAAGTTTTCAGCCAGCCGTAAATTTCTTCCGCTCACCAAATTACAGTTAGCCCCCAGGTTTTTATGGTTTATGTTTATGGTTTTAAGTACATCGCTTAACACCAGCCCCACCTTTGCCCTCATGGCGGTGGCCATCGCTGAGCTGCACTAATGCTGTTAAGACTACACATCTTTGCAGCAGTTCAAAACGCCATGTCAGGTGTTCAGAGACAATGAGAGTAGGGCCCCCAAAAGAGGGGTGGGGTAGGGTGGGGGAAGAGCATGAATTTTAATAGTCCATCAATCCATCTTCCCTTACAGCGTGCTCTATTACGTCAGTAATTTCTAATGAAAACCTTCATTCTTTACACGCTGTGGTTAAGCATCATCAAATCAGTACTGAAAAGACTTTGATCATATTTGCAAGAGGTACTATGATGAACTTTCACTGACCAAGATTTCAAAGTTTGTAATTAATACTCCTGACAAATCCCTGACTAATCTGTCAACTCTCAGTGTCTCTACCCACACAGTTCAAAACCATGAGATGGTGTACAAATCCCTACACTTTCCACGTATTGTAATATCATTATTCAAGACAATTTTTCCTTTCGTCAGCATTATGAAACTCAACCAGTTTTGTCATCTATTCCGCAACAGGGGAAATTCAATTTTTCGAATGAGCCCTGTGTGGAAGGGAATATGGGTTTGGTCCGTCTGATGCCGAACACGGAATAAGGGTCCAGAGGTAGAAATTACAGGAGGCAGGTTTCTATTCGATATTTTTACACCTTTAGGAGTGAGAATAAAGTAGGTTTTTTATGAAAAAGGAATCCAATGGCTGGTGAAAAAGAGTGTTTCCTTGCATGTAAGTGTTCAGGGACCAAACCCTCCAAAGACATTCATAAAGGGGAATACTGGATTGACTGAGAAGACTGTTGATTGCTAAGATTCTTTCTAAACCTGAATTTCTGGGCCTGTGTGAAAGAGCCCTCCTTCTGGCTTTCTCCGTGTGTCACAGACTGCAACATGAACCCAGAAGGATTAGTGTCCAGATGGAAGGATCAGGCATCATTCCTATTATAACGCGTTTGACTCTGATCCCAGGTTGCCTCCCACCTCTGCCTGTGGGGACGATAATAATAATGATCATTCTTCTACTTACAAAGTATGTACTGTCGTCCACCCTGTGCTAGGGGTTTGCTGGGCACTGGAGTTAGAGGCGCGCACTGCAGAGACAGGCCTCCTACCTCGTGGAGCTATCAAGCAGTTTTAGGGATTTTTTACAAATACGATCTTCATACCAAGTAAACTTAGGTAGCTACTGTAGCATTGGTTAGTACTCAATTCCAGCATTTTCTTATTACCAGAGAGCCCTTTAGGACTTAGCCAAGTACTATACAAATTTAGTTTTATTACCAAACATATACTTCCATACTGTAAACATAAAAATGGTACGTACTGTAGCCACCTTCCCTCACCCCATCCTGCCAGCATGTGAGCCAACTGTGCTGGAAAAAGCACCCCGAGCCCACCCACCTCTTTACAAAGAATACTCACCAGTTTTTGAAAAAACATCAATGGAGAAGCGCCCTTTAAAAATAAGGGAATATGAACAAGTTACAAATTCTTGCAGAAAATTTTTAAAAGGACAGCCCCCAAGCAAGGGAAGTATTGGTCTAAAAATAGGAACATAAGATCCATTGGAGGCATCCGTGAGCAGGATTGGAGAACGTCTACTTTAAAGAAAGAGAAAACAGCCCAAGACGGAGGGACAGTATGTGGATATGTGGATTTGGGGGGAGGGATTTATAACATCGGTTTTGCTTTCCATCCCCACCTGGTTGCAGTAGATTAGTTTCTTCTTCCTCTTGTTGACTCTCCCTGCATTTTCCTTCTTCCAGCTGGGAGCGCAGGATGGCCTAGGATGGGCAGTGACTAAGCTTTACAGCCCTCTAAACAAACTCTATTTTTCCAGATGTTGGTGTTAATTATACAACAGATGCGCAAGGTACCCGGTGTGCTTACAACACCCCAGCTATTCCTAAGACTCTGTGCAGAAGGTTTTCCTGCCTCTTCCCATATCCCCACATCTCTGTTCCCAGCACCAGACGACCTTATGCTGTTCTCTGTTTGTGTAAAGTCCCTTACCCCAAGTTGAAATGTCCCTTAATTAGCCCCTTTCTTGCCTGGGCACCGTGATAAGAGTCTTTTTCTCCACCCCTTGAATCTGGGCTGCCTTGTGCCTTGACCAATAGCATGTGCAGAAAGGGACACTGTGTGAGTTTCAGAGCTTAGGCCTCAGGAAGCCTTGCAACTCCTGCTGTTGCTCCCCTGGGACCCTGAGACCCCTTGCTGTGCAGAAGCCCAGTCTGTTGGAGGATGAGAGGCTATGTGGAGATGGACCGAGGTGCCTTGGCCAAGAGCCAGACCCACTGCTAGATACATGAGTGAGGCCCTCAGGCCTGTTAAACTCAGATGACTGCAGTGACCCTACCTAAGACTAGCTGAAGAACTATACTAGAACCCAGGTTGCCTACTCACAGAATTGCAAGAAATAAACAAGCGTTATTTCATAACACTAAGTTTTGGGGTTGTATGTTACACAGCAATAGGTAACTGAAACAAAAATAATTGTAATTCAAATTGCCATCCACGGGGGTTACCTTCAGCCGCACTTCTACCTTCTTACCTTAGTTATCTGAGGACAGTGCTGTAATTGTACCATGAAAGCAGTTGACAGGTGTAGCTGACCAATAGGCTTAATGGAAAAGAGAGAATGTCAGTCCTGAAAGAATAGCTTATAAAGCCAGATGAGTGTCCAGTTAGTGGGTATCTGGGAGAGAATATGAATAGCGGGCTGGAGCTCTCACTGCAGGCCACCACCCAGCCCACTTCCCCAGTGCAGTTTAGAAGGCAAATCACCAGGACTCGCCTTATAACCATCCTCCACTCCTTCAGCATCTCTGTGAGGGGCTCTAGCCTCCACCGTAAATCCTCAGTACAAGCAAAGTGTCAGGGATGGGGGAAAAAAGACAGAAAATATTTGCAACTAGGGATCCCAAGTCTTGTAAATGCTTAAGTTCTCCTGTGCCATTAGTAATGGGAAACAGATGGGGTCTGGTCAGGCCCAGCCAGAGGCACCCTGTGTGATGGACGGGTGCCTCTTTATCACCTCACTTCACCAGGACTGCAGTGTTTCCTGACTCGCAGAGATGCCTTAAACAAGGATGGCCAGCAGGCGTTCATCTCCAAGGCCTGGAGTCTGTCTACACTAGAGTGCGGGTGACAGGATGGAATGAGGTACTTATGTGAAGGCCACAGTGTAAGATGCAAAAGGCAGCAAAGCAGAAAGTTATCAACTCTTTATCCCCCAAATACCATTACCAAGGCCTCTAAAAGCTTCCCAAAAACTCATATCCAGGGAAGTTTCAATGTGAATCTATCCATTTACACATAAACTCGGGGGGCTGAGTTGACAGGATGTGAAATCAGGCATGGATACGTGGATGCATGACTTGCCATTCTGTCTGGCTGGATTTCTCTTTATTCTGTGATGCCTAAATTTTCTCATTTAAAACAGCTGTAAAGAGCATCCTCCTTAAAGACGAAGGTATCCATCAACACGTATGCTTTTCAACAGCTGAGTTGGTGGACTCCACTTGGGAGAGGATGGGCAGCGTAAAAGTGACGAGCTGGGGAACAGGTACAGAGACACCTTATCTTATGATTCGACCCCTTTAAGATGTCTGAAACCTTTCATAACAATGGGTGCATGCACATGTGTGCGAAACAATGTCAGAATGTATTTCTTCATTTCAGTGAACCACCTTCTCCAAATAGTTGTTGAAAATGTTAAATGAAATGGGTATCAGGTATCAGCGCACATCCCTCGGGCACACCTCAAACATTTCTCATCAAGAGAAAGGTCAATTCATCTTTGTGGTCTGTCTTCATCAGCCATGGAAAAGTCATCCAGAGTTTCTCTGCTCTATTTATTTTTATCCTGGAATCTGGTTCGAGAACCCTCTCCGCTCTTTTCCATAGCCCCTTTATTCAGACCTTCATTACGTTCTCTAGATTCTTGCTGTGCAAGGTTACCTTCCTCGAGTATTTTTTTGATCTGATCATTCTGCTTCCCGAAAGCCTGGAATCACGTCCACCTGCTTCTCAGGTTAAGGTAAAATGACCGATTGTGAACTTGAGTCCTTTAGCAGCACTCGATGTTTTGGGTTCCCATAACCAGTTTCCTCATCCACCATCCAAGCACAATCTGCGCTTTCTACTTGGGGCCAAGGAAACTTATCTTGCCTTTCACACGACACTCTTCACTATCGGGATCTGGACCACATTTCCATTCTCCCTCACTTGCCACACTGCAACTGAACCAGGTCTCTTCTGTACTTGGTTACAGATTTACTGCCTTTGTAAAGCCATCCTAAAATAGTTGCTGTGTTAGTCGAAAGAACCTGGACAGGTCATTTCATTTCGCCAAGCCTCAGTTTCTGCATCTGTAGAAAGAGAATATTATCTCTCCCTTAGGGTTTTGTAAGGATTAAGTAATAAATATGTAATAATATATTTATATTAAATAATAATAAAAGCATTTAGCATTACTGGCCTCGTCACATAGTAGGTACTAGCTAGATACTGATTCCCTCCATTTGCTTTCTTTTTTTACTTTTATTTGCATTTATTTTTTGCGGCATTTATTCCTGGGCCATAAGTTTTTGTTTCTTCAGTTTCTTCTAGGATATCTTTTTCTCCTGGGCAACCTCCTCTTCTGGTTTAGGAACAATCTGTTCTTTTTCAGTAAAGATCATCACAATGCAGCAGGGACGGCACATGTATGGGTTGATCTGGCCATGAGCTCTGTAATTCCTGTGCCGCATCTTGGGGGCTTTGTTCACCTGGATGTGACCAGAAAATCTACATCTAAGCCCTTAAGTTCAGCATTACTCTCTGCATTTTTGAGCATGTGCAGTAAAAATTCAGCACTGTTTCTGGGCCACCGACCCTGCGTGCAGCCCCACTGTCTGGCCTGGGCACACCTACCAGCTCCACCATTGTAGCGACGGAACGGCACACACTGCTTCTTTAAAGTGACGTCCTTCAGATACTTGGTGGCTTTTCAGATATGCCTACCCTTAATGGTCTGGGCAGTTTCACGAGTGTTCTTAAAGTGAACACGAAGATTTGAACCTCTTGACTTGCATGATTTTGTGGGGTTTTCTAGGTCAAGTGAATAGCGAACCATTTTTTGAGGTCACCTCAGGCCGCTTACCCGAAAAGCCCTCCATTTGCTTTTCTGTCACTTTTATTTTCCCTGAATGCTTAATTCTTATCTGTATATCTATGTATGACTATTATATATATATAATTTTTTTCAGTTCAAAAATTTCCATTCACTCTTCTTTACAGTTTCAATTTCTTTGCTGAGACTTTCTATTTTTTATTTGTTTCAAGTGTATTCATCATTGCTGGTCGAAGCATTTTTATGACAGCTGCTTTAAAATCGTCAAGTAATTCCAACATCTTTGTCACCTCTTGGCATATATTGATTGTCCTTTTTCATTCAGTTTGAGATCTTCCTTGTTCTTGGTCTGATGACTGTTTTTCAACTGAAACTTGGACATTTGGGGTATTATGTTTTGAGACTCCAGTTCTTATTTAAATCTCTGGCTGTAATTGGCCTCCTCTGACAGTGCTTTGACTGTGTCAGGCAGCAAAAGGATATATCTTTCTGGGTGTTAGTAATAAAATCTCTTCCAAAACTCACTCTTGGGTCAGTAACAGAATGTCAGGGCACAGGAGAGGAACACAGCTGCTCTTGGCAGGTGACATGGCACTGTTCAGGCTTTTGCTCGACTTGCCAAGGGAGAACAATGGCCGAGTAGCTGCCCCTTGCACTCTGAGACCCCTTCTGGCTTTGGCTGCCTGGAAGAGTGCAGCCAGGACCAGGGGAAGTTCCACCCATCACTTACAGAATGGCCTCCCATGCCTACGCTGACCTCGAGGAAAGGACAACCTGCCTTACAAAAGGGTAGTAAACCCATTGGAAACATTGATTTTACTTTAAAATTTTATTTTTTTGGAAAAACATTGATTTTAAAGAGTGATATTTTGGAGCATATCTTTCAGGAGGTCTGGGCTGGTTAGAAATAAAAGAATAATACCTGTCCTTATATGTCCCGTTACCACATAGATGCTACTCAGATCAGGTATCTCCAATAGCAGAGCTAGATTTTACATGGTTAGCATTGCATGTGCGTGGATGATAGAGGAAAAGGTTTACATGGGCATCTGACCCCCCAGATGCCTGGGAAATCAGGGGTGATGGGTCTGCAGAGAATTCTCTCACGAAAGCACACCAGGCAGCCAAGGTGTGGAATGAGGCTCCACCACTCCCTTGTCCTGTGACCGTGGGCAAATAGCCTTCCCTGACCTGTTTCCTCATGTGTGAAATGACATCATGTGTGTGTCCTAAAGGTGATTTGCAAGAGTGTCCTTCTTGGTACCAATGACTATAGCTGGTTAAAGCACAGAAGTGGAAACCTGTAACCTTACCAAACCAAACCCCAGATACACTTGCTATAAGATAGCAGTTACACATACTTTTCAAAAGGAATCTCTATGCAGCCCGTCTTTACTTTCTAAGGCATTGCTAGATATTGGGGGGCTATGCACGTAATTTTCTGCCCCTTCTTCTTCAACTGACTTATTTTGGATTAACTAGAAAATGAGCCAGAAACTTTCAAAGAAGGGGAAGCTTAAAACAATTAATCGACAAATATTTTTTAATCTAAAAGATGAGATGAGGGAATAAGTTGAAGTGATTGGTGAAGTGAGGTTTCCATGTGCTTGTGCCTATCATTTATGGCCTTCACTGCTGCTGTGACATATAAGTGAGATTCTGCCAGGTGCCTCTGGCCACCTCTACCTGCCTTTAGCCTCTGCTGCTATCCCATGCTTGTGTTGTTCAATCCTAGTCCCCAGTGGACATGTCGTAGATTGGTACCCCCCAGCCTTTGCCAAGGGGTCACCTCTTCCGCGTGGTGTCCACGCTTTCCACACCCCTTCCCAGGTGGCTGAACACGTAAAGGTACAGAGGGAGCCACTCGGCTGCCTTGATGTGGCAGCATGCCTGCATCTCCAGCATCTTTATAACAACGTCGTGCAGCTATGGGACCCCGGTGTTCTGTGCTCTGCTCCCTGAGATGGCCATTTACTGGATATCTACTGTGTGCCAGCTTACAGACGAGGTCTTTATATTAACTGCCTCCTTCAGTCCTCATAACAAGTCTGTCAGCTACCAGCCCATTTTACAGATGAGGAAACCAAGGCTTAAAGAGTTTAGGATTTTGCTCCAAGTCACATACCTCATAACTGGAACAACTAGGGTTTTCATCCAGAGCTTTCTGCTTCCACAGCTTCCATTCTGCCTCCATCTTTCCCCCGGTGCCTCGCTGTTCCCAGTCTCTGGAGGGTACAGGGTGTTGCCCTGAGGAAATGCCTCCACCACTGTAGCAAACGTATGACCTGTGCTATTCTCCCTAAGTCAGAATCAATACTCCACACGTGTCCAACGTGGAAAGCATGGATCTGACCAGCCGCAGGTTCCCCAAGAGGACTTAGGACAGTAATGGGTGGTGCAAGAGGGCTCTCAGATGTTGCCTCTGAAGGAAGGTGGGGAGGACACTGGCTTCAGAGCCAGTCACCATGACGTGAAAGGGCCAGTCTGATGCTTTTCCCAAGAAGGACAAGCCTTCAACTCTCCAGAAAACAAGCCAATGAGGCTCAGATACAAGGGTCTTCAAGAAACAACAGATTCTCTACCTGTGGACAGAGGGCCACTTGCTCTGTGGATTCTCCTCTTACACAGGCCTTCCTGCCTCTTCTGGTCCACACCCTAAGTCACCAAACACAAGTCAAATCCCTTCAAAGAGCAACAGGCTGACTGTCAAATAGTGAAAATCACCTCAATCAAGTAATTACCCTGCAGCTGGTACCACGTGTTGCGAAGATTTCCAACTTCTCTCCCGTCCATTCACCTCTCTTGCAGAATTGCCTGCCTCTGTAGACAAACATTCTCTAAAGGGTCAGAATGGTAGGTCTGTAACAGCTAATCTGCCACCTTACCCCAAATGCCAGGCTAGTGGTCAACATAAAGGAAAACATACCCGAAACCTTTACGTGGGGCAGAATCGCACACTGTGTGCTGTGCTTCCAGCCCTGTCAATTTACCCAACAACCATGGGAAAGGGGAGCTCTGCTCCTGTTTCTACTGACCACTGGCCAGCTCCTCAAGGCGGGGCCGGTCCTTAGCTTCTTGGTCCCAAGAACACATACATTCTCATGGTTGCTATGGCCAAGTCTCATTAGCATGAAATGAAATTCTGTGGTTCTGTTAAACAATCAGGACTCCAGCTTAATATTTTCTCTGAATCAATACGAATTATATTTTATGCTGATTACTTCTTCATCTGATAAGAATGTTTAGCATAGTCTGAGATGTTAGAATGGAGAAACTGCATTCCTTACCAAACAAAAACAACAACAAAAATGCCTTCATTTAGCCTAACTAGAGAGTTTATTTTGAGGAGAGACAAATTTACCCTCCAAGTGTTTTTCCTATTGCAATGTTTCTCGACCAAAGAGTACATAATTCTGTTCTTTTCTAAGTATTACTGGCAAAGCCCATTTTAGTAAAGGAGTGGGACTTTCAATCCTGATGTTGTGACTTCCTTATCTCTAAAATGTCAGAACCAAGTGAGTTTGGCACAGAGTATTTATAAATATTATTATTATTGCGTGTTCTTTACTTAGTAATAAAAAACAATTTTTTTTATAACTCTGGCATTTTCTAATACAAAGTCTGCTTAATCATCATTACTTAACTCACGAACGCTGAGACAGAGGTATCAACTTTAACCACTTAATAAGAACTTCTGACATTTATTCATACTGCTACTGATTCATAAGAGGAAAAGTTTAAAAAGAAGACAAGTGCATATAGCCTTCCCTTTAGAATACAGGAAACCATATAAAAGTATTGGCAATGGAATTAAAGTAACCACAATGCCGCCCTTGGTAGCATTTTCTACAAAGGCATTTACATGAACCGAGAAAGAATATTAAATTAGGTGGTTAAAGTAAAACTTCACTACTAGCTTCACACGTTTTCATACATGAGATTATGGCATTTTAATCAGCTGATAGTTCAGCCGTATAAGTACAGACCCAAAGGAATGTGAACATACCCAAGAAGGAATAATTTTCAGTCAAACTATTTTTTTCAAGAAGCAGAAGCTACAAAAACTGCCAGAACTAAATATACAGTAAGAGTCAGTCACAAGTTATTATGGAGAAATTCTGTGTCCACGGGTCCTGGAATTTCGAATTTCATCAACCAAATGATTTCAAAAGCAATTTGGGAGGACTTCTAGTTAAGATGTAAAAAGATTCAAGAGAACTTAGCTCCCATGGTAACAACCAGAAGTTGAACCCAAAACTGAATCAAAGATTTCTGAGACCGTGTTCCAACATCCTGCCAACTCAACTGCTGACAGGACCGAAAAGGCAGTATGGGAGTGGGGATGGGGGTTGGGCTAATTAAAGCAGCCCCTGCTCAACTTGACTCTGGAACCCTAACGATCAGCCCCATACCCTAACCACCAGACAAAAGAAAAGGAAATAAACAAAAGAAAAGAAAATCTGTTACACATTGTGTCTGGAGTATAATCAAAAGGTATAAGATCTGCAAAGAAGCAGGAAAAATAACCCCAAATCTAGAGAAAGCACAATTAGTAAAATCAAACTTACAGATGACCAGTAAGTTTTAAAAACAATTATTATACATGTATTCAATAATTTATAAGAAAAAAATGGATATAATAGATTAAAATGGGATACTTCATGAGATAAATATGACCTCTAAAAAAGAATGAAAGGAAAATTTTAGAACTGAAAAAAGGACTGTTTAAAAATGAAATAAAATAAATGTTTTATTTAAATATTGAAAATATTGTAAAATGAAACAAACCCATTCATGGATGGGTTTAATAGCAGAATGAACATTGCAGAAAAAGGTTAGTACACTTGAAAACAGATCAGTATTATTCTAAGTGGGGCAGAGAGAAAAAAGAAAAAAAAAATGAAGGGAACATCAGTGCCCTGTGGGATTATATTAGCAACCTAACATACATGCAATTGGAATCCCAGATGTCAGAGAGAATGGGAAAATTCTAGAAGACATAATGGTTGAAATGTTTCCAACTTTGATACAAAACATCCTCTATATATTCAAGAAGTACAATGAACGCCAAATAGATAAATTTAAAAACAAATCAAAAAACCCCATACCGAGGTACACCATAGTAAAATTGCTTAAAACAAAACGTAAGAAAACATTGTAAGCTTAGTCAGAGAAAACTTAATCTCATGTATGGGAAAAATGTTAAGAATGATAGCTGAATTCTCATCAGACACAAGGAAAGAAAGAATAGGATGACAAATTAATCTAAAATTCAACATCCAGTGAAACTGTCCTTTAAAAATGAAGATGAAATTAAAAATATTAAGATGAGTAAAAACTGGGAGATTTGTTGCCATAGACTCTCACTACAAAAAAATTGCTCCCAAATTTTCTTTATTCTCAGAGGGTATTACACCAGATAAAAACTCTCATTGACAATTTTATACAAAATCTCTTTAAAAAAATAGAGGGTGAAGGAACATATTTTTCCTCTTATGAAGCCAGCATACCCTGATGCCAAAAGCTAACAAGAGCATAACAAGGAACTAAAAGACAAATATTCCTTATGAACATAGATACAGTAATCCTTAACAAAATGTTTGCATGTAAAATCATCTGTATATAAAATGGACAAGCATCATGGCCAAGTGGGATTCATCCCCAAAATGCAAGATTGGTTTAAAACTAAAAAATCATGTAACTGATTACATTAATGGAATCAAGGAGAAAAATCATATGATCAATATGCAGAAAACAATTGATTCAGAAAAAGCTTTTGATAAATTACAAAATATTCAAGATAGAAACTCAAAATAGGAGTAAAAGGGAGCTTCTGCAATCTGATAAAGGACAGCTATGAAAAACTTACAGTTAATATCAAAATATAGACGTCTTTCCCCTAAAGACTGAGGAAAAAAGCAAGGATGCCTCATTTCAATATTTCCTTTCAACACTGACCTGCAGGTCTCAGCCAATGCAACAAAGCAAGAAAAATGCATTAAAAAATACAGATTGGTAAGAAAGAAGTAAAATGTTTTTATCCTCAGATGATATTACTGAGTACTTAGAAAATCTCAGGGAATCTACAAACTACTTGAACTATTAAGTGATTTTAGTGAGCTTATTGTACAAGTCAATGTAGAAAAATTCATTGTGTGTGTACTAAATATGGAACATATATGTAACATACATGTAGAAAATGAAAATTTTAAATATACCATTGGCAAGATCTTTAAAACACATTTAAAATTTTTTGAAATTTATTTAATGAAATATGTTCAAGGATTCTATTACTGAAAAATACAAAATATTGTTGGAGGGAATTAAATAAAATGGAGAGATATACCATGTTCATGAATTGTTGAAATATCAATTCTCCCCAAACTGATATGTAGATTTAATGCAATCACAATCAAAATCATATTTGCCCCTTTTATTTCCCAGGAAATTTATAAGCTAATATTTTAAGTTAAAAATTTTATTTCATCAAATTTTAAAACTTCATCTTCTCAAAAGATACTGTTAAGAAAATGAATAAATAGGCTACAGACTGGGAAAAATCCAAGTACCTGTATTTAGAATGTATGACAAACCCTTACAACTTGGTGTTTTTAAAAACAATAACAACAGCACACAGTTTAAAATGGGCAAAAGATTTAAACAGACACTTGACAAAAGACACATGAAAAACAAGGAAGCACTCAAAAGGTGCCCCAAACCATTAAATATCAGGAAAATGAAAATGAATACACAATGAGATATTACTACGTACCCACTGGAATACCTAAATTAAAAAGGTTAACGACATCAAAATGTCAGTGAGGGTGTGGAACAACAGAACTCTTATACACTGCTAGTAAAGTTGTAAATGGTATAACAACTTTTGGAGAACTGTTTACAGTAGTTTTTTAGACAGTTAAATAAATGCCTACTATAACATCCATTAATACCACTTTTAAGTATTTCCAAAAGAAATGAAAACATATGTGCAAAAAAAATGATCCTGACAATCTTATTCATGATAACACCAAATCCATAACATCCTAAATGTCCATCAACAATAGAATAAACATTTTTTTAAACACAATCAAACTCATTTAATACAGAAAAAAAATTAAAAGATCTTAAATCTTCAGTAATTTTTTCTTCCCGCAGGTGTGTACAGACAGGACATTGTACCTTAATAACTGTGGAATGATGCAGTTGAGGTCAGCTGGAGGTAACAAGGCCAATTTCTGAAGTCAGCCTGCAAGAAATGGACTCATAGCAGAGTCCTAGAGAAATCAGCATTTGAGAGGGAGAGGGAGTTGGGAGAGTTTGGCAGAGATATATACAATGAACTATTACTCAGAAAAAAAAAGGAAGGAATGAACTACTCAACATCTCATAAACATCATGCTGAGCAGAAGATCCAGTCTATCTACTTCCATTCCTATGAAATTCCAGAGCAAACAAACTGAGCAGTGGTGACAAAGACAGAACCTTGGGAGTGAAGGGAAGGTATTAATAGAAAAAGGGCTGAGAGGAATTTCTTAGATGATGGATGGCATGTGCACTATGCAATCTACCATTTCATCTGTCAAAACTCACTGAACGGTACCATTACAATTTGTGCATTTCAATGTATATAAAATAGATCTCATTTTTTTTTAATTAAGAGAAAAAGAAAGAAAGAAAAGCAATTTGGTGATTGCCAACATTTTTTTTAACATCTTTATTGGAGTATAATTTCTTTACAATGTTGTGTTAGTTTCTGCTGTATAACAAAGTGAATCAGCTATATGTATACATGTATCCCCATATCCCCTCCCTCTTGCATCTCTCTCCCACCCTCCCTATCCCACCCTTCTAGGTGGTCACAAACCACCGAGCCTGATCTCCCCGTGTGATGCAGCTTCTTCCCACTAGCTATCTATTTTACATTTGGTAGTGTATGTATGTCAATGCTACTCTCTCACTCCATCCCACCTTACCCTTCTCCCTCCCCATGTCCTTAAGTCCATTCTCTACACCTGTGTCTTTATTCCTGTCCTGCACCTAGGTTCTTCAGGACCTTTTTTTTCTTTAGATTCCATATATATGTGTTAGCATATGGTATTTGTGTTTCTCTTTCTGACTTACTTCACTCTGTATGACAGACTCTAGGTCCATCCACCTCACTACAAATAACTCAATTTCGTTTCTTTTTATGGCTGAGTAGTATTCCATTGTATATATGTGCCACATCTTCTTTATCCATTCATCTGTCGATGGACACGTAGGTTGCTTCCATGTCCTGGCTATTGTAAATAGTGCTTCAGTGAACATTGTGGTACATGGCTCTTTTTGAATTATGATTTTCCAATGGTATATGCCCAGTAGTGGGATTGCTAGGTTATATGGTAGTTCTATTTTTAGTTTTCTAAGGAACTTCCATACCATTCTCCATAGTGCCTGTATCAATTTACATTCCCACCAACAGTGCAAGAGGGTTCCCTTTTCTCCACACCCTCTCCAGCATTTACTGTTTGGAGATTTTTTGATGATGGCCATTCTAACCGGTGTGAGGTGATATACCACATTCTAGTTTGGATTTCCATTTCTCTAATGATTAGTGATGTTGCACATCCTTTCATGTGTTTGATGGCAATCTGTATATCTTCTTTGGAGAAATATCTATTTAGATCTTCTGCCCATTTTTGGATTGGGTTGTTTGTTTTTTTTGATATTGAGCTGCATGAGCTACTTGTATATTTTGGAGATTAAGCCTTTGTCAGTGCTTGGTTTGCAAATGTTTTCTCCCATTCTGCACATCATCTTTTAGTCTTGTTTATGGTTTCCTTTGCTGTGCAAAAGCTTTTAAGTTTCATTAGGCCCCATTTGTTTATTTTTGTTTTTATTTCCATTTCTCTAGGAGGTGGGTCAAAAAGGATCTTGCTGTGATTTATGTCAAAGAGTGTTCTTCCTATGTTTCCCACTAAGAGTTTGATAGTGTCTGGCCTTATATTTAGGTCTTTAATCCATTTTGAGTTTATTTTTGTGTATGGTGTTAGGGAGTGTTCTAATTTCATTCTTTTACATGTAGCTGTCCAGTTTTCCAAGCACCACTTATTGAAGAGGCGGTCTCTTCTCCATTGTATATTCTTGCCACCTTTATCAAAGATAAGATGACCAGATGTGTGTAGGTTTATCTCTGGGCTTTCTATTCTGTTCCATTGATCTATCTTTCTGTTTTTGTGCCAGTACCATACTGTCTTGATTACTGTAGCTTTGTAGTATAGTCTGAAGTCAGGGAGCCTAATTGCTCCAGCTCCACTTTCCTTTCTCAAGATTGCTTTGGCTATTCGGGGTCTTTGGTGTTTCCATACAAATTGTGAAATTTTTTGTTTTAGTTCTGTGAAAAATGCCATTGGTAGGGATTGCACTGAATCTGTAGATTGCTTTGGGTAGTATAGTCATTTTCACAATGTTGATTCTTCCAATCCAAGAACATGGTATATCTCTCCGTCTGTCTGTATCATCTTTAATTTCTTTCATCAGTGTCTTATAATTTTCTGCATACAGGTCTTTTATCTCTTCAGGTAGGTTTATTCCTAGGTATTTTATTCTTTTTGTTGAAGTGGTAAATGGGAGTGTTTCCTTAAATTCTCTTTCAGATTTTTCATCGTTAGCATATAGGAATGCAAGAGATTTCTGTGCATTAATTTTGTATCCTACTAATTTACCAGATTCATTGATTAGCTCTAGTAGTTTGCTGGTAGCATCTTTGAGATACTCTATGTATAGTATCATGTCATCTGCAAACAGTGACAGCTTTACTTCTTTTTTTCTGAGTTGGATTCCTTTTATTTCTTTTTCTTCTGATTGCTGCAGTTAAAACTTCCAAAACTATGTTGAATAACAGTGGTGAGAGGGGGCATCCTTGTTTTGTTCCTGATTTTAGAGGAAATGGTTTCAGTTTTTCACTATTGAGAATGGTGTCGGCTGTGGGTTTGTCATATATGGCCTTTATCATGTTGAGGCAAGTTCCCTCTACACCTACTTTCTGGAAAGTTTTTATCATAAATAGGTGTTGAAATATGTCAAAAGCTTTTTCTGCATCTATTGAGATGATCCTATGGTTTTTATCCTTCAGTTTGTTAATATAGTGTATCACATCAATTGATTTGCATATATTGAAGAATCCTTGCATTCCTGAGATAAACCCCACTTGATCATAGTGTATGATCATTTTAATGTGCTGTTGGAGTCTGTTTGCTAGTATTTTGTTGAAGATTTTTGTATCTATGTTCATCAGTGATATTGGTCTGTAGTTTTCTTTTTTTGTGACATCTTTGTCTGGTTTTGGTATCAGGGTGATGGTGGCCTCGCAGAATGAGTTTGGGAATGCTTCTCCCTCTGCTGTATTTTGGAAGAGTTTGAGAAGGTTAGGCGTTAGCTCTTCTCTAAATGTTTGATAGAATTCGCCTGTGAAGCCATCTGGTCCTGGGTTTTTATTTGTTGGAAGACTTTTAATCACAGTTTCAATTTCAGTGCTTGTGATTAGTCTGTTCACATTTTCTATTTCTTCCTGGTTCAGTCTCAGAAGGTTGTGCTTTTCTAAGAATTTGTCCATTTCTTCCAGGTTGTACATTTTATTGGCATATAGTTGCTTGTAGTAATCTCTCATGATACTTTGTATTTCTGCAGTGTCAGTTGTTACCTCCCCTTTTTCATTTCTAATTCTGTTGATTTGAGTCTTCTCCCTTTTTTTCTTGATGAGTCTGGCTAATGGTTTATCAATTTTCTTTATCTTCTCAAAGAACCAGCTTTTAGTTTTATTGATCTTTGCTATTGTTTCCTTCATTTCTTTTTCATTTATTTCTGATCTGATCTTTATGATTTTTTTCCTTCTGCTAACTTTGGGGGTTTTTTGTTCTTCTTTCTCTAATTACGTTAGGTGTAAGGTTAGGTTGTTTATTTGAGATTTTTCTTGTTTCTTGAGGTAGGATTGTATTGCTATAAACTTCCCTCTTAGAACTGCTTTTGCTGCATCCCATAGGTTTTGGGTCGTCATGCTTTCATTGTCATTTGTTTCTAGGTATTTTTTTATTTCCTCTGATTTCTTCAGTGATCTCTTGGTTATTTACTAGCATACTGTTTAGCCCCCATGTTTTTGTATTTTTTACAGATTTTTTCCTGTAACTGGTATCTAGTCTCATAGCATTGTGGTCGGAAAAGATACTTGATATGATTTCAATTTTCTTAAATTTACCAAGGCTTGATTTGTGACCCAAGATATAATCTATGACCGAGAATGTTCCATGAGTACTTGAGAAGAAAGTGTATTCTGCTGATTTTGGATGGAATGTCCTCTAAATATCAATGAATTCCATCTTGTTTAATGTGTCATTTAAAGTTTGTGTTTCCTTATTTATTTTCTTTTGGAAGATCTGTCCATTGGTGAAAGTGGGGTGTTATAGTCCCCTACTATGATTGTGTTACTGTCAATTTCCCCTTTTATGGCTCTTAACATTTGCCTTATGTATTGAGGTGGTCCTATGTTGCATGTATAAATATTTACAATTGTTATATCTTCTTCCTGGGTTGATCCCTTGGTCATTAGGTACTGTCCTTCTTCGCCTCTTGTAATAGTCTTTATTTTAAAGTCTATTTTGTCTGATACGAGAATTGCTACTCCAGCTTTCTTTTGATTTCCATTTGCATGGAATATCTATTTTCCATCCCTTCACTTTCAGTCTGTATGTGTCCCTAGGTCTGAAGTGGGTCTCTTGTAGACAGCATATATACGGGTCTTGTTTTTGTATCCATTAAGCCAGTCTATGTCTTTTGGTTGGAGCATTTAATCCATTTACATTTAAGGTAATTATCAATATGTATGTTCCTATTACCGTTTTCTTAATTGTTTTGGGTTTGTTATTGTAGGTCTTTTCCTTCTCTTATGTTTCCTGCCTAGAGAAATTCCTTTAGCATTTGTTGTATAGCTGGTTTTGTGGTGCTGAATTCTCTTAGCTTTTGCTTGTCTGTAAAGGTTTTAATTTCTCCGTCAAATCTCAGTGAGATCCTTGCTGGGTAGAGTAATCTTGGTTGTAGGTTTTTCCCCTTCATCACTTTAAATATGTCCTGCCACTCCCTTCTGGCTTGCAGTTTCTGCTGAAAGATCAGCTGTTAACGTTATGGGGATTCCCTTATATGTTATTTGCTGCTTTTCCCTTGCTGCTTTTAATATTTTTTCTTTGTATTTAATTTTGGGTAGTTTGATTACTATGTGTCTTGGTGTGTTTGTCCTTGGATTTATCCTGTATGGGACTCCCTGTGCTTCCTGGACTTGATTGACTATTTCCTTTCCCATGTTAGGGAAGTTTTCAACTATAAACTCTTCAAATATTTTCTCAGACCCTTTTTTTTTAACTCTTCTTCTTCTGGGACCCCTATAATTTGAATGTTGGTGCGTTTAATATTGTCCCAGAGGTCTCTGAGACTGTCCTCAATTCTTTTCATTCTTTTTTCTTTATTCTGCTTTGTAGTAGTTATTTCCACTATCTTATCTTCCAGGTCACTTATCCGTTCTTCTGCCTCAGTTATTCTTCTATTGATTCCTTCTAGAATTTTTTTTAAAATTTATTTATTTATTTTTGGCCGCATTGGGTCTTCACTGCTGCGTGCGGGCTTTCTCTAGTTGCAGCTAGCAGAGGCTACTCTTTGTTGAGGTGCATGGGCTTCTCCTTGTGGTGGCTTCTCTTGTTGCCCAGCATGGGCTCTAGGTGTGTGTACTTCAGTAGTTGCAGCACACAGGCTCAGTAGTTCTGGAGCATGGGCTTAGTTGCTTGGTGGCCTGTGGGATCTTCCTGGACCAGGGCTTGAACCTATGTCCCCTGCATTGGCAGGTGGATTCTTAACCACTGCGCCACCAGGGAAGTCCCGAAAATTTTTAATTTCATTTATTGTGTTGTTCATCGGTTTGTTTGCTCTCTAGTTCTTCGAGGTCCTTGTTAAACGTTTCTTGTATTTTCTCCATTCTGTTTCCAAGATTTTGGATCATCTTTATTATCACTACTCTGAATTCCCTTTCAGGTAGGCTGCCTATGTCCTCTTCATTTGTTTGGCCTGGTGGGTTTTTACCTTGCTCTTTCATCTCCTGCGTATTTCTCTGTCTTCTCATTTTGCTTAATTTACTATGTTTGGGGTCTCCTTTTCGCAGGCTTCAAGTTCATAGTTCCTGTTGTTTTTGGTGTCTGCCCCCAGTGGGTGAGGTTGGTTCAGTGGCTTGTGTAGGCTTCCTGGTAGAGGGGACTGGTGCCTGTGCTCTGGTGGGTGGGGCTGGATCTTGTCTTTCTGGTGGGCAGGGCTGCGTCCGGTGGTGTGTTTTGGGGAGCCTGTGAAGTTACTATGATTTTAGGCAGCCTTTCTGCTAATGGGTTGGTTTGTGTTCCTGTCTTGCTAGTTGTTTGCCATGGGGCATCCAGCATTGGAGCTTGCTGGCTGTTGGGTGGAACTGGGTCTTAGCGTTGAGATGGAGATCTTGCCAATTGATGTTACATGGGGCCGGGAGGTCTCTGGTGGTCCAATGTCCTGAAGTCAGCTCTCCTAACTCAGAGGCTCAGGCCTGACACCCAGCCGGAGCACCAAGACTCTGTCAGCCACACAGCTGCTAGTGTTGGAGGGTCTCCTCCAGAGGCAGGGGGCAGTGCTGGCTCATCATGGGGACAAGGACACTGGCAGCAGATGTTCTGGAAAGTACTTCTTGCTGTGAGCCCTCCTGGAATCCCAACATTTTTTTTTTTAGTCAAGTAAGGATAACAAAGCAAAAGCACTACTTACCATTATTTTTTATTTAAATGATAACTTTCAGCACCTAAAAAGTAGGATGATCATAATAATTTAGTTTTTAAATGAAAAATTATTTTTCATTATGGAAAACTCAACATATTTTGTTTCCCACATTTTGCCATAGAAAGTTCCCAATATTCCCTGCTTGGGCCTATGGGAATGAGGAATCAGTAAATCAGGTTCTCAGGCCAGCAAGGACTGTAAAGGATCCTCCAAATAAAGTCAAGTATTGCCATTGGATGAAATAGTTGCAGGCAGACTTGTAGATGGAACAACTGGAAGGTCCAGGGAGACTGCTGATCTGGGATCAGATGAACTCACAAAACTCTTCAGAAAGCATCCTACCAAGATATCATTTCCTCTTCTCAGAAATCATAGTCAGGGACTTCCCTGGTGGTTCAGTGGTAAAAAATCTGCTTGCCAATGCAGGGGACTTTGGTTTGAGCCCTGGTCCAGGAAGATCCAAAAAGCCACGGAGCAACTATGCCCGTGTGCCGTAACTACTGAGCATGCACTCTACAGCCAGCAAGCCACAACTACTGAGCCCATGTGCCACAACTACTGAAGCCCCCGCACCTACGGCCTGTGCTCCACATCAAGATAAGCCACCACAGTAAGAAGCCTGTGCACCGCAACAAAGAGTAGCCCCCACTCACCACAACTAGAGAAAGCCCGCTCGCAGGAATGAAGACCCAACACAGCCGAAAATAAATAAATAAATAAATTTATAAAAAGAAATCATAGTCAAAGCTCACATCTGGAGGATGGATGTACTTTTCCCTACTCTCCCACTAAGCACAACTAAAAACCCTGAACACTAAATATAAAACAAAGATAGGGAGACTCTGAAAGGTGAAGAGAAGACCAACTGTCTAGGGACTTTGGGACCTCAGGAACAACACAGTGGTGAATTCCCTGGGTTTTCTTTTGACCTCATACATCCCACATTCAGAGCTAAAGAAACTGGCAACCCAGGAACGTCAACGGATGCAGACAAAAATCTCAAAAAAAGCCTGCTCTTTCTCCCAAAGGGCCAGGAAAGACAGAAAACTTTTAGACAATAGCAGATCTACTCCAGCCAAACACCATAGAAAAACTGTGTCCCCCACTACCCATGTCTCTCAAGGCTGAGTGGGCTTCTTTGTCTTCCACCCTCATAGACTGTAATGAGGTTCACCCCCCATGGTGACAATGGAGACCACATGGGGAGCCTGGACTTCCACCTCCACCTGGAAGTAGCAATGTACCCCTTCTTCTCCTCGACAGGATGCTGTCAGAGGAGGCCTAATGAGAGTTGACTTAACCATCCCATGGTGTTAGCAAAGACACTGTCAGTGTCATTGGAAGCCATGTGGGGAGAGCAATGAGGCTCTCCTACCCCTCCCCACCAAGCTGATAACTGAAACTTCTGCCCCCACCCAGCAGTAACAAGGACAGACACCCCACCCCCGCCAACCTTGGATATCAGCAGAGGCTGAATGGAGAATATGGGCTTCTATCCCTATAAGGCAGTAATGAGGTGGTGTGCCTTTTCTGCCACTGGAGCACTGTCAGAGGAATCCAGCTAAAACAGAAGATGTAACCGAGATCCAAAGTCTCATTACATAACACCCCAAATGTCCAAACCTCAATCAGAAATCAAACTGAATGAAAAAGACAAGCAATAGATGCCAACACTGAAATTACAGAAATGTTAGAATTATTGGACAAAGATTTTTAAAGCAGCCACCATAAAAATGCCTCAATAAGTAATTATGGCCGTGCTTTAAACAAATGAAAAAAATAGAAAATCTCAGCAAAGAAGTAGAAAAAGAAGAACAAACAAAGCCCAAAGGCAGCAGAAGGAAGGAAGTAATAAAGATATAAAGATTGGAGAGAAAATAAATAAAATAGAGACAAAAAACAACAGAAAAGATCAATGAAACCAAGAACTGGTTCTTTGAAAAGATAAACAATATTGATAAACCTTTAGCCAAGCTCATCAAGAAGAAAAGAGAGAGAACCCAAATAAACAAAATAAGACATGGAAGAAAATAAAAACTGATACCACAGACATACAAAAAAAATCATGAGAATGCTACAAACAGTTATATGCCAACGAATTGGACAACCTAGAAGAAATGGACAAATTTCTAGAAACATACAAGCTTGCAAGACTGAATCAGGAAGAAATAGACAATTTGAACAGACCAATCACTAGCATGGAAGTTGAATTTGTAATTTTAACAAAAGGGGGGGTGGCTTTCCTGGTGGCGCAGTGGTTAAATAATCCACCGGCCAATGCAGGGGACTCGGGTTCAATCCCTGGTCTGGGAAGATTGCACATGCCATGGAGCAGCTAAGCCCATGGGCCACAACTACCGAGGCCTGCGCTCTGGAGCTCATGAGCCACAACTACTGAGCCCACGTGCCACAACTACTGAAGGCTGTGTGCCTAGAGCCCATGCTCTGCAACATGAGAGGCCCATGCACTGTAACGAGGAGTAGCCCCTGCTCACCGCAACTAGAGAAAGCCCGCATGCAGCAACGAAGACCCAAGGCAGCCTAAAATAAACAAATAAATAATAAATAAATTTATTAAAAAAAAAAAAAACTCCCAGCAAACAAAAGTCCAGGACCACATGGCTTCACAGGGGAATTCTAACAAACATATAAAGAAGAGCTAATACCTATCCTCAAACCATTACAAAAAATTGAAAAGGATGGAACACACCTAAATTCATTCTATGAGGCCACCATTACACTGATATCAAAACCAGATAGACACTACAAAAAAAATTACAGGTCAATATCTATCATAAATATAGATGCAAAAACCCTCAACAAAGTATTAGCGAATCAAATTCAACAATATGTAAAAAGGATACTACACTATGATCAAGTGGGATTTATTCCAGGGATACAAGGATGGTGCAATACCTGCATATCAATTAATGTGAAACACCACATTAACAAAAGGAAGGAAAAAAATCTTCAATAGATGCAGAAAAAGCATTTGACAAAATTCAACATCCATTCATGATAAAAACTCTCATCAAAGTTGGTATAGAGGGAATACATCTCAACATAATAAAGGCCATTTTTGACAGACGCACAGCTAACATCATACTCAACAGTGAAAAGCTTTCAGCTTTTCCTCTAAAATCAGGAACAAGACAAGAATGTCCACTCCTTCCACTTCTATTTTACATAGTATTAGAAATACTAGTCACAGCAATCAGACAAAAAGAGAAATAAAGGCATCCAAACTGGAAGGGAAGAAGTAAAACTCTATTTGAGGATGACATGATACTATACATAGAAAACCTTAAAGTCTCCACTAAAAAACTATTAGAACTAATAAACGAATTCAGCAAAGTTGCAGGATACAAGATGAATATACAGAAATCTGTTGATTTTCTATACACTGATAAGGAACTAACAGAAGAGAAATTAAAGAAACAATCCCATTTACAATCACATCAAAAAGAATAAAATACCTGAGAATAAACTTAACCAAGAAGGTAAAATATGTATACTCTGAAAACTATAGAACATTGATGACGGAATTTGAAAATGATAAAAAGAAATGGAAAGATATCTGAGTTCTTGGATTAGAAGAATTAATATTGTAAAATTTCCATACTACCCAAAGCAATTACGGATTTAATTCAATCCTTATCAAAATAATCATGACATTTTTCACTAAACTAGAATAAATAATCCTAAAATTTATATCAGACCACAAAAGACCCCAAATTGCCAAAGCAATCTTGAGAAAAAAAGAAAAACAACACAGAGCTGAAGGTGTCATGCTCCCTGACTTCAGACTGTACTATGAAGCTACAGTAATCAAAAAGCATGGTACTGGCACAAAGCAGACAGATCAATGAACAGAATAGAGAGCCCAGAAATAAACCCATACATTTATGGGTTTATTTATACATCAATTAATCTATGACAAAGAAGGTAAGAAGAAAGACAGTCTCTTCAATAAGCGGTGCCTTTTACGGCTGAGTAATATTCCATTGTATATATGTGCCACATCTTCTTTATCCATTCATCCGATGATGGACACTTAGGTTGCTTCCATGTCCTGCCTATTGTAAATAGAGCTGCAATGAACATTTTGGTACATGACTCTTTTTGAATTATGGTTTTCTCAGCGTATATGCCCAGTAGTGGGATTGCTGGGTCGTATGGTAGTTCTATTTGTAGTTTTTTAAGAAACCTCCTTACTGCGCTCCATAGTGGCTGTATCAATTTACATTCCCACGAGCAGTGCAAGAGCGTTCCCTTTTCTCCACACCCTCTCCAGCATTTATTGTTTCTAGATTTTTTGATGATGGCCATTCTGACTGGTGTGAGATGATATCTCATTGTAGTTTTGATTTGCATTTCTCTAATGATTAGTGATGTTGAGCATTCTTTCATATGTTTGTTGGCAATCTGTATATCTTCTTTGGAGAAATGTCTATTTAGGTCTTCTGCCCATTTTTGGATTTGTTTGTTTGTTTTTTTGTTATTGAGCTGCATGAGCTGCTTGTAAATTTTGGAGATTAATCCTTTGTCAGTTGCTTCATTTGCAAATATTTTCTCCCATTCTGAGGGTTGTCTTTTCGTCTTGTTTATGGTTTCCTTTGCTGTGCAAAAGCTTTTAAGTTTCATTAGGTCCCATTTGTTTATTTTTGTTTTTATTTCCATTTCTCTAGGAGGTGGGTCAAAAAGGATCTTGCTGTGATTTATGTCATAGAGTGTTCTGCCTATGTTTTCCTCTAAGAGTTTGATAGTGTCTGGCCTTAAATTTAGGTCTTTAATCCATTTTGAGTTTATTTTTGTGTATGGTGCTAGAGAGTGTTCTAATTTCATACTTTTACATGTATCTGTCCAGTTTTCCCAGCACCACGCATTGAAGAGTCTGTCTTTTCTCTACTGTATATTCTTGCCTCCTTTATCAAAGATAAGGTGACCATATGTGCGTGGGTTTATCTCGGGGCTTTCTATTCTGTTCCATTGATCTATATTTCTGTTTTTGTGCCAGTACCATACAGTCATTTTTTTTTTTTTTTTTGTGGTACACGGGCCTCTCACTGTTGTGGCCTATCCCGTTGCGGAGCACAGGCTCTGGATGCGCAGGCTCAGTGGCCATGGCTCACAGGCCTAGCCGCTCCACGGCATGTGGGATCCTCCCGGACCGGGGCACGAACCCGTGTCCCCTGCATTGGCAGGCAGACTCTCAACCACTGCGCCACCAGGGAAGCCCCATACTGTCTTGATTACTGTAGCTTTGTAGTATAGTCTGAAGTCAGGGAGCCTGAAATTAAGATATTTGTAGTGAGGTGGATGGACCTAGAGTCTGTCATACAGAGTGAAGTAAGTCAGAAAGAGAAAAACAAATACCGTATGCTAACACATATATATGGAATCTAAGAAAAAAAATGTATGAAGAACCTGGGGGTAAGACAGGAATGAAGATGCAGACCTACTGGAGAGTGGACTTGGGGATGTGGGGAGGGGGAAGGGTGGGTTGTGACGGAGTGGGAGGGTGGCATGGACATGTATACACTACGAAACGTGGAATAGATAGCTAGTGGGGGGCAGCCGCATAGCACAGGGAGATCATCTCAGTGGTTTGTGACCACCTGGAGGGGTGGGATGGGGAGGGTGGGAGGGAGGGAGATGGGAGAGGGAAGAGATATGGGAACATATGTGTGTATGTGGCTGATTCACTTTGTTGTGGAGCAGAAACTGACACACCGTTGTAGAGCAATTATACTCCAATAAAGATGTTAAAAAAAAAAGATCCATTCAAATACAAATTATTTATACACCTAGCAATGCCCTAGACAGAGACAAAACTATTTTAATTTTTTTTAATGTGTTGTTAATATTTTTCTCAGCAACTTCCAGAATTACCTCATAATCTTGAGTGAATGTAAATTTAATTAAAAAAATGAAAGTTGACAATCAAAAAAAAAAAAAAGCAGTGCCGAGAAAACTGGACAGCTACATGTAAAAGAATGAGATTAGAGCATATCCTCATACCATATACAAAAATAAACTCAAATGAATTAAAGACCTAAATGTAAGACCTGAAACCACAAAACTTCTAGAAGAGAATAGAGGCAGAATACTCTTTGACATAAATCGTAGCAATATTTTTTTGGATCTGTCTCCTAAGGCAAAAGAAATAATAGCAAAAATAAGCAAATGGGACCTAATTAAACTTAAGAGTTTTGCACAGTAAAGGAAACCATCAACAAAATGAAAAGGCATCCTACTGAATGGGAGAAAATATTTGCAAATAATATGATGGACAAGGGGTTAATATTCAACATATATAAACAGCTCACACAACTCAATATCAAGAAAAACAAAGAAACTAATTTAAAAATGGACAGAAGACCTGAATAGACATTTTTCCAAAGAAGATATACAGATGGTCAACAGGCACATGAAAATATGTGCAACATCACTAGTCATCAGAGAAATGCAAATCAAAACCATAACGAGATAGCACCTCACACCTGTTAAAATGGCTATCATCAAAAAGCCTACGAATAACAAACGTAGACGAGGATGTGAAGAAAAGGGAAACCTAGTATGCTGTTGGTGGAATTGTGAATTGGTGCAGCCACTATGGAAAACAGTACAGAGGTTCCTCAAAAAACTAAAAATAGAACTACCATACGATCCAGCAATCCCACTGCTGGGTATATATCTGAAGAAAATGAAAACACTAATTTGAAAAGATTCATGCACCTCAATGTTCATAGCAGCATTATTTACAACAGCCAAGATATGGAAGTAACCTAAGTGTCCATCAACAGGTGAATGGATAAAGAAGAAGTGGTATATATACATAATGGAATACTACTCAGCCATAAAAAGAATGAAAATCTGTCATTTGCAACAACCTGGATAGATCTAGAGAGTATTATGCTCAGTGAAATAAATGCAAGACAGAGAAAGACAAATACTCTATATTATCACTTATGTGTTGAATCTAAAAAATAGAATGAATGTATACAACAAAACAAAAACAGACTCACAGATATGGAGAAGAACTAGTGTTTACCAACGGGGAGTGGGAAGGAGGTAGGAGAAAGTTAGTGGTACGTGATTAAGAGACACAAACTACTATGTATAAAAAATAAGCATCAGGATATAGTCTACAGCACAGGGAAATATAGCCATTCTTTTATAATAACTTTAAATGGAGTATCATCTATAAAGATATTGAATCACTGTGTCATACACCTGAAACTAATATAATATTGCAAATCAACTATACTTCAATTTAAAAATGGAAAGGAAATGCAATGACCAAAATAAAAATTCAGTGGATAGTCTCAACACCAGAATGGAGGAGACAGCGGAAAACATTAGTGAACTGGAAGATAGAATGATAGAAGTTACTAAATCTGAACAATGGAGAGAAAATAGACTGAAAAAAAAAATAACAGAGGCTAAGGGTCCTGTGTGGTTATAACAAAAGATCTAACTTAAATGTCATCAGAGTTCTTGTGAGAAAAGAAGAGAAAAGAAAGAGGGCAGGGCTGAAAAGTACATAATGAAATGACTGGGAACTCCCCATTTTGGCAAAAGACATAAACCAACAAATTCAAAAAGCTGACTGAAACTCAGCCAGGGTATATTCAAAGAAATACACATCAAGGCACATCATCGTCAAAATTCTGAAAACTAAAGAAAAAAATCCTTGAAAACAGAGAGAGAAAAATGATGATTTATTCATAAGGGAAAAATGATTTTAATGACAGCAGATTCTCATTAGAAACTATGAAGGCCAGAAATGCTTTCAGGTACTGAAAAAAAGAACTCTCAACCCAGAATCCTATATCCAATGAAACCATGTCATTATTTTCAGATGACATGTTTATCTGTACAGAATATTCTAGGAATCTACAAGAACTCCTAGAATTAATATGTAAGTTCAGCAAGGTTGTAGAATATAAAATCAACATATGAAGAATCAATTGTATTTCCATATACTAGCAATGGACATATGGACACTTGAAATCAAATATGCAGTACCATTTACAATCACTCAAAAAAAGGAAATAATTAGGTGTAAGTCTAACAAAACGTGTACAGGTCTTGTATGCTGAAAACTACAATATGCTGATGAAAGAAATCAGAAGAGATCTACATAAATGGAGAGACATACCATATTCATAGATTAGAAGATTCAGTGTAGTATTGATCTCATTCCTCCAAAAAGCAATATACAGGTTTAGTAATTCCTATCAAAATCCCAGAAATATTTTTTGTAGATATAGACAAGATTATTCTAATATTTACATGGAAAGGAAAAGAATTAGAATAGCTAAAACAATTTTGAAAAAGAATAAAGTGGGAGGAATCAACCTACCACATTTCAAGTTTATGTAACTAACGTAATCAAGACTGACCATGTGGTATTGGCAGAGAAATAGGTACATAGATCCATGTATCAAAATGGAGAATGCAGAAATAGAATGACACAAATATGCCCAACTGATTTTAGACAAACGTGTTAAAGCAATTCAATGGACAAGAGATAACCTTTCAAGAAACTGCTGTTAAGGAAATTGGACATCCATAGGCAAAAAAAAAAAAAAGAAAGAAAGAAAGAAAAGAAAATCTTGGGACTTCCCTGGTGGCAGAGTGGTTAAGAATCTGCCTGCCAGTGCAGGGGACACAGGTTCAAGCCCTGGTCCGGGAGGATCCCACATGCTGTGGAGTAACTAAGCCCATGCACCACATCTACTGAGCCTGAGTTCTAGAGCCTGTGAGCCACAACTACTGAGCCCACGTGCCACAACTACTGAGCCCGTGTCCCACAACTACTGAGCCCGCATGCCTAGAGCCCTGCTCTGCAACAAGAGAAGCCACCTCAATGAGAAGCCCACGCACCACAACGAAGAGTAGCCCCCGCTAGCTGCAACTAGAGGAAGCCCACACACAGCAACGAAGACCCAACACAGCCAAAAATAAAAATTAAAAGATTAAAAAATAAAAAAAAAGGAAAAAAAAAAAAGCACCACATGAGGAACTCTTGTGGTGAAGAAAACACTCTGTATCTGTGCTGTATCAATGTCAAAATCCTGGGTGTGATATTGTATTATAGTTCTGCCAGTGATTCCACTGGGGAAGACTAGGTAAAGGGACATGAAATCTCTCTGTATTATTTCTTACAGCTGTATGTGAATTTATTATTCTCTCAAAGTAAAAAGTTCAATTAAAAAATAAACCCCCCATAATTGTAGTCAGATGTCTCTCAGGTTAGGTTTTAACAAAGGGATTTAATAAACACAACAGAGAGTTCTTTTCTCTTTTTTCTTTGTATTCTTTTTAGATGGAGCATAATGCAGAGATACAAAGAGTAAGTATATATCAGCTTGCTGGATTATCACAAGATGAACACACACACGTAGCCATCACCCAGATAAAGAAATGGAACACCTGTATTCCAAGAGACCTTGACAAGAGTCACACACTTGAGCTGGCTAGTTTTTTCTTACATTGTCTCAGCAGTAGCCAACTTGGTGAACTGAATTAATGCCTGGTGCTTCAAGGCCAAAATTTGTGATGTGAATGACCAGCTGTCCAAGGAAGGAGGAGACAGAGGAATTTTGGTTTTCTATAGACGTATGGGTGTTCACAAGTCAGTCCTGTCCCTTCTCTGTCCCTTAAAATGGGGCCACTCCTACTAGTTGTCTTTGTGTGGTTTACCAAGTACCAAGTTCTTTGAGTCCCCCAGAGGAAGGAAGCAGTGGGACAGGACACAGCAGTATCTAGTCTCTAAAACCAAAGGAAAAGGGCAATTTACCATGAGAAAAAGAAAAACTACAAACACATTTTATTTTATTTTATTAAAAGTATTGGTTTCTAGCTAGATTAGTAATTTCTACCAAAGTGCATGTACTAGGCATCATTTCTGTTTCAAGTTCAGTAATTCATTTAAATTTTATTATTATGCAATCATAATAAAACCCCCCTTGTCCTAACTGTGACTGGGGTCTGCTCTGTTTGACTCAGCTGAATTCCACCTCCTGGAAGGTCTTTTTTTGGTGTGTAACACAACTACTCTTAGGAACAAATATCACCGATAGGAAATTCTCACTGTGCATCCCATAGTGAGGGGATGAACGCAAAGACTTATGGAGTAGGACCCCAATTACCCAGCACTGCAAGTACCTCCCCAAGGAGCCCAGGATAATACAGTTGCCAGAAGAACTCAGAGGCTGGAGCTCAGCAAAACAAGTTGCTCTATCCTGTGGTTATAATGAGTTATCCTTGAATGAATGAAATGGAATGAGCCTGGCTCTCCCAGATACACAAAGCTGTACTGTGAAGCAAAGCACAAGGGTCGACCAGATGGCTGCCACGCAGAACCAGGATTGCAGGGGTGGTGACCTCAGGGTCCATTTTACTGGCCAAAGTGAAGAAACACATCTCACTTGTATTTTCTTAACCTCAGTTGAATGGCCTGCATTTATCGGTTCAACAATGTATTTTATGCCACTGGCTTGGGCCAGAGGTAAAGGGGAGGGGGGAGGGAAAAGAGCATTTTTCCCTTTTCTTAGTGGCACTCTGTTGGGACTGGTATTTTTCTTGTCTCTCTGTTTTGAGGGTTTCTGGCTCTTGGAAAAGAAGGTGGACCAGGATACACTCATATTTTGTTTCCTGCCATCTCCTGGAAGTGAACCAGGGGTCCTACAATAGTGAAAGGAAGTTAAAGCCAGTTCTGGGGGTGCTTTCAAAACAAAGAGGATTTTAAAATTTGACTCAATTGCATTCCATGTAACACCACTTCATTGTGATGTCATTCAGTGACACCCCCCTGGCTTCTAGACCAAGGATCCATCATTAGGAGCTATCCCTCCACACCCTGATGGAATGGGTGCCTGTGGTTACGCACCACACCAGCCTGGAGGACACAGCCAAGCATTCTCAAAACCTCGTCAGTTGCTTGTAGCCAAGTCAGATGGACCTTACTGGGTGGGAAGGACAGGGGTTGGGGAACCAGAGATCTTTTCTCAAATTCCTTCAAAGAAAGAGTCTGTAGGTAGTAGGTGAGGCCAAGGGACGGAGAAGCCCCACCTCCCTTTCCCAACCCAATGGATGTCTGCAACATCTTTTGCCTAAAACCTCAGTTTGTGTTGCATTTGATTCCAGTATCTGAACATCTGTTAAGCTACCCTGATCCAGGTGTTTGGGGAAAGGGAAATAGAAGGATAAGAAATCTGAGTGGCCATTTAAAAAGAAACATTTAACGCAGCATGGAAGACAGCCAACACAGCATTTGTAGGAAGTGAAGGGCGCATGCACCATTTCTAAGCCTCGTGGGTATGAGCATGGGGTATGTGCTCTAGAAGTTAAAATTTGAGGAGAAAAAAGGCTAATATTCCAACACCATCCTTCCATCTTGGAACTGTCCCCCAAGTTTTTCTTCCTATTCTGTTTCTTTCAACCCAAGTCTTTATGCCACAGGGCAACGACTGCATTTATATTGTACACTTAATTCAAAATAGTAAATAAGTGTTATCTACCCTCTAAATTCAAAGAAGCCCCGTAGCGTCCTGGCTTTGGGGTCTAGTGTCTGCCACACTTCTGCACATTCTTACTCTAAGCCCATTTCCTAAGAATAAATCAATGTGTTAGTGGCTACATCGACTCAGAACTATTAACACTTGAATGACCCATCAACATCGGGCTTGAATGTTTTTCCTCTTTAATGAATCAACTATTTGATTGAGTAAACTGAGACTAAAACCCAAACCTTAGTGGTTGTTTTAGACTTGAGCAAATACAGCAGAAGAGCCAAGATCACTAGCCATCAACAGGCTCCCCCTGGCCTCCCTGCTGCAGCTGCAGCTGCCTCTCCCGGCAGTTCTCACTCAGGAAGGAAAAGGATTCCTTTCGCTGGGGCAGAGTAAGACTATTAGGGGCTGGACCCACCCCTGTGTCCACTTGCTGGTGAGGGTACAAAACAGGACTTGGGCTGGTGCTGGTGAATCTGAGCTTCATCCTAACACACCGAAATGAAAACGGCCAATCTAGAGGCATGGGAGAAGGACTCAGATGGGAAAAGGTGCCAGCCATCTGCTGCTCCAACAGAAACAGTGCTCTCAGGAAGGAACTGGCCGGTCACGACTCAATCCGGACATCAAGGCAACATCTGGGTGAAGGAGTAACAGCTGTGGGTATAATGTGATCAAATATTGTGGAGGTGGCGTGATTGCTTGGCCATGGTCATGATCAGTATTTATTTTCTCCCTTCCTGAACGAGTGTCTGGTTTTTAACACGGTTACTCTTACAGGCAGCCTCCCATGCCCTCTGGGAGGTGGAGAGGAGTGGCCCTCCGCGCTGCTGTGCTGAGTTACACAGCCCTCCCTCACTTCCCTGCAGGTCCTTTAAAACCCGCATTCTCACATGGTTCCATGATTTGGGCTCAGGGCAGGAAACAGAACCTGATTCAACATTTTGCTAAGTATTATTTTCACCACGCTGAATAGGGTCTTTTTTGATCTGCAACCACAGCTGGTCCGTGGTTCTCTTGATCCACATAGACTGAAGAGCTTCCTCCCCTGTGGATTTCCTAGTGTGAGTTGACCACACATCTACATGTACTTGCTTCTCTGTATGTCACCAAGAGTCACTGTTCCAATACCGGTGGGCACTGACAGAGCTGGGCAGCTGTGCCAGGGAATTCAGGGAGCAAACACTCCAATGAGAAAAACGTCCCAGCCCTAAAACTTAGTTGACTTTGGGGCTTCCCTGGTGGTGCAGTGGTTAAGAATCCGCCTGCCAAGGCAGGGGACACGGGTTGGGGCCCTGGTCCGGGAAGATCCCACATGCCGTGGAGCAACTAGGTCCATGAGCCACAGCTACTGAGCCCTCGTGCCACAACTACTGAAGCCTGCGCAACTAGAGCACATGCTCCACAACAAGAGAAGCCACCGCAATGAGAAGCCTGTGCGCCACAACGAAGAGTAGCCCCCGCTCACTGCAACTAGAGGAAGCCTGCACGCAGCAATGAAGACCCAATGCAGCCAAAAATAAAAAATAAATAAAAAAATAAAAATTTTAAAAAAGAACCTTAGTTGACTTTAAGGGCTGGTATAAAATAAGGTAGAGGACTCAGGGCCAAATATTCATTTCCATTAAAATACATCATTTTAAAAAGCTGACGTTTTCGCTTGGTTTTGTCTTATTTTAAGCAACGTGAAGTTGGTTTTAGTGGAGATATGCAACCGGTAACTTAGGTTATTTTGAAAGATTTTCCTCCTTAAGATGAGCCTCAGCTGATAGTTCCTCCTTAATGCTGATAATCATCTAAAGCAAAACAAATGTCTAGGTCAATGAAGACTGAAACAGGACAATTCCTGGACACTAAATTTTCCAAGAACAAAGCACACAGTTGTTCTATACACACCCCTGCAACAGTTCTTAATGGAAAGGGCACAGAGACCTTTTACTTGGGGGCCTTGTTATGATGGAGCCCCAGAGGCACCACCACGAGACTGCCTTTGAGCCAAGGTCTCACAATGAGGGCACAAAGGTGGAGCTACCCCATCCTACAGTTCAGGTCTGGGATGACTAGAACAGCAGGGAACCTGAGTCCAGAAGTACCTTTCCCTCTCACTACATCAGCTGCAAGTCAGCCTCAGATTCCCCGTCCCTAAAGTAGATTAGCAGCTATTCACTCTAAAGGGTGCTTGTGGGGATTACACAGGATCATGGATGTGGACCAGCTCTGTCGATACTGAAGCTCCAGACAAAAGAAAGCACTTAGTTATCACAGCCAGGAAGGGCTTGGGACATGGGCTTGCATTTTAAAAGAAAACAAAACCCAGTCCAAACCCCCATCTCTCATGAGCATCAGTCGGACCAGTGGGTACTTTTGGAGTATGTGGATGGATCTTACCCACTGCGGGACATCAGGCAGGCCTTCCTGAAGCTTCTGAACTCAGGTCTTTTAAGTGCTCTGTGGTGCCCATGTGGACAAGTAGGGCTACGAACAGGTGTTGCTGCATGTTAGTCCATCTCCGTTTAGGGTCAGAAGTTCTGGATTCTATGATCAGATGGACTCTTGGGCAGCTGTTTAACTTCTCTGTTTCTTAGTTTTATTCATTTACTGCATGGGGATTATATCAGCCTTACTTACCTTGAAGATCTTTATGAGAATGCAATGAGATTTTTTTTAAAGAATATATACATATATGCATTATTAATTATCATTAGACTGGGGCTTCAGCATAACTCCTGGGTACTCTGAAAAGTTTTATTATTTAGAATCAGCCCAGGCTAATTGCTATTCCCTAATGCTTCTATTTAAAATAAACTTTTTATTTTAGAATATATATATATATACACACACACACATACATGTATATATATATTTTGGCCCAGCCCCACGTGGCTTGCAGGATCTTAGTTCCCCAACCAGGGGTCGAACCTGGGCCCATGGCAGTGAAAGCATCAAGTCCAAACTGCTGGACCGCCAGGGAATTCCCTTAGAATATATTTAGATTTACAGAAAAGTTCCAACAGAGAGTTCCCATACGCCCTTCACCCAGTTTCCCCTAATGTTGACATCTTACATAACTATGGCCCATTGTCAGAACTAAGAAACCAATATTAGTACATTAAGGTGCATGTGTCTTTTTGAATTATGCTTTTCTCAGGGTATATGCCCAGTAGTGGGATTGCTGGGTCATATGGTAGCTCTAGTTTTAGTTTTTTAAGGGACCTCCATACTGTTCTCCATAGTGGCTGCACCAATTTACATTCCCACCAGCAGTGCAGGAGGGTTCCCTTTTCCCCACACCCTCTCCAGCATTTATTGTTTGTAGATTTGTTGATGATGGCCATTCTGACCAGTGTGAGGTGATACCTTATGGTAGTTTTGATTTGCATTTCTCTAATAATTAGTGATGTTGAGCATCTTTTCATGTGCCTCTTGGCCATCTGTATGTCTTCTTTGGAGAAATGTCTATTTAGGTCTTCCATCCATTTTTTGATTGGGTTGCTTGTTTTTCTGATATTGAGTTGCATGAGCCCTTTGTATATTTTGGAGGTTAATCTTCATTTGCAAATATTTTCTCCCATTCTGAGGGTTGTCTTTTTGTCTTGTTTATGGTTTCCTTTGCTGTGCAAAAGCTTTTAAGTTTCATTAGGTCCCATTTGTTTATTTTTATTTTTATTTTCATTGCTCTAGGAGGTGGGTCATTTGCAGCACTATTTACAATAGCCAGGTCATGGAAGCAACCTAAATGTCCATCGACAGATGAATGGATAAAGAAGATGTGGTACATATATACAATGGAATATTACTCTGCCATAAAAAGGAATGGAGTTGGGTCATTTGGAGAGATGCGGATGGACCCAGAGACTGTCATACAGAGTGAAGTAAGTCAGAAAGAGAAAAACAAATATCATATATTAACGCATATATGTGGAATCTAGAAAAATGGTACAGATGAACCTGCTTGTGAGGCAGAAATAGAGACACAGATATAGAGCACAAACGTATGTACACCAAGGGGGGAAAGCAGGGGAGGGATGAATTGGGAGATTGGGATTGACATATATACACTAATATGTATAAAATAGATAACTAATGAGAACCTGCTATATAGCATAGGGAACTCTACTTAATGCTCTGTGGTGACCTAAATGGGAAGGAAATCCAAAACAGAGGAGATGTATGTATACATATAGTTGATTAACTTTCAGAAACTAACACAATATTGTAAAGCAACTATACCCCAATAAAAAAAATAAAGAAGATAAAAACAATAAAATATACTAAGATTTAAAAAATATTAGTACATTAATGTTAACAAATATAGACTTTATTCAGGTATCATCAGTTTTTCTACCAATGTCCTTTTTCTGTTCCAGGACTCCATCCAGGTACCACACTGCATTCAGTCCTCACGTCTCCCTGATTGCCTCTGGTTGATGATGGTTTCTCTGTCCTCCCTTGTCTTTCATTGATTGACAGTTTGAGGAGTACCAATCAGGTACTGTACGGACCACCCCTCAATTTGGTTTTGTCTGACATGTTTTTTTCATGATTGGACTATGGGTTTTGGGGAAGAGTGAAGTACTCTTCTCATCACATCATATCAGAGGTCCACGTCATCAACATGACTTATTACTGGGGATATTAACCTTAATCACGTGGTTAAGATGGGATCTACCAGATTTCTCCACTGTAAAGTAACTCTTTTCCCTTCCCATACTCTATTCCTAAAAATAGAAGGAAGTCACTAAGTCCAACTCACATTCAAGGGAAGGAAAATTGTTTCACTTCCTGAAGGGGGGAGTATCTACATGTATCATTTGGAATTCTTCTTCTTCTTTTTTTTTTTTTTTTTTTGCAGTACGCGGGCTTCTCTCTGTTGTGGCCTCTCCCGTTGCGGAGCACAGGCTCCGGACACGGAGGCCCAGCGGCCATGGCTCATGGGCCCAGCCGCTCCGATCCTCCCAGACCGGGGCACGAACCCGTGTCCCCTGCAACGGCAGGCGGACTCTCAACCACTGCACCACCAGGGAAGCCCTGGAATTCTTCTTTAAGGAACACTTGTCTCTTTGTTTGTGTTCAATTTTATTTATTTATTTATTTTTTGGCCACCCTGCATGTGGGATCTTATCTCCCCAACCAGGGATCAAACCTGCGCCCCCACCCCACCCCCGCCCGCAGTGGAAGCGCGGAGTCCTAACCGCTGGACCACCCGGGTATTCCCATGTGTTTATTTTATACTTTGGGTTAAAGTCCAATATGATGTTATCCATTTTGTTGCTCTAAGTGTTCCAGCTTTGGCCCCTGGGAGCTCTTCCAGTTAGCTCCTTCCCACATCCCTTGGACATACCCCCATAACTGTGGGTCTTTCTATCTTTATTTCTGTTTTGAGCACTTTCTGACTTTCTGGCTCTAGAAGACGTTCCAGGTTCATCTTATATATTCATTGCCCCAGCCAGAATCAGCCATTTCTCCAAGGACCCTGGTTGCTATTTTGGAAAATGATATTAGAAACCAACAACTGGGCACTGAGTGCTTTTTGTTACTGGTTGATGCTGATTTCTAACCAAATAATTGAAAATATTTAGAGCCAGAGAGATATGGGTTTTTGCTACCCGTATTACTTTGGGCAAGTTACTATATCACATTGGATCTGTTTCCTCATCCACGTGTAAGAATAATGAACATCACTCAGAGGGTTGTTGTGAGGTCAAGGGAGATAATATTGAAGGAACTTTCTATTTCTGATATTAGAGAGCTAGGTTTTCTTTTTCTACACCTTTAAAGCATCAATGATCTGACAATACAGTAATGCAAAAAATTAAGGGAAAATGGGAACCAAGAGAAATAAACAAGTAAGAAAATTGCGTTTGCCATGAAGGCATTTGCCATTTCCAGCAAATCTGAATTTTCACTTTGACAGCCACATGGTGATTGCGGTGGAGCAGGGAGTGATGACAGTGAAAACCAGGCCCAGCACTAAGCAAGAAATTTAATAGACAGTAAGCTGGATGCCAAAGAGCTATAACCCCGGGGGAGGGTAAAGAAATTGCTGCCCTTATCTGAACCCTCTGAGTCTTCCAGAAAACCTCAATTTGGTTTAGGGTGGGTCTCAAGCTAAGAGTCCCTTCAGACGCCTTGCAAGGGGAAGAAGATACCTTCAATTTGCCCTTCACATTAATCTTACAAATCATTTTCCAAGGACAGTGACTAGTACACATCTAGGACATCTTGAGCACTCAGCCCCAGCGGACGCCATGTGGGGCAGAAGAACCATCTAGTGGAGCCCTGTCCAGACTGCAGAGTCATGAGAAACGAGAAATGGTTGTTGTTTTAAGACACTAAGTTTTGGGGTTTTTTTGTTACATAGCAATAGATAACTGAAGTATTTTTATACATGCTTTTTGTCATAATTGCTGCCCCCTAAGAAGGAAAAAGATTCTTCAAGGTTCTTCCGAGCCCATTATAGTTTTGCTCCGGCAGGCTTCTCCAGGTTTGTCTATCAGTTAAGACTTCAACCAAACTGGTCTTTTCACTGTTTCTTAACATGTCTGTCCCAAGTACCCCCATTTCTATGATTTTGCTCACTTCACCAACCCCATCTGAAGGCTCACCTGCATTTCCCCCTCCTCAGCTGAACCACCGCCTCCACTTTGAATCTTCCCCTCTTCCAGGTCTAGCAAAGAACGCCATTAATTCCAAAGTGACCTCTGTCCTCTGCACTTATGCTTGTGGCCAAGTTCATTGGAAAGGTCCACTCCCTCGTGTTGTTGCGTTATTTGAAGGCAGTTTCGTGTCCCCAGCTATAATGAGCTCCCTTGAATGCAGAGACTGAGGATATACCTGTCTGTGTTTCAGCATCTAACAGCGGGCCTGGAAGAGGGAGGGAACCCAGAAAATGTGTTGTATAGATGATTACGCTGTTTAACGGTCTTCTTCTAAAGCAGCATTATGGTGATGATTCACTGGCTCTATCTTCATTTTCAGGTGCTCTGTGGCTGTCACACTGAATTCCCATTGCAACCACTGACAAAAGTACCACCAGGCCTTTTTTCTAAATATAAAGAATGAGTTAATAGGCTTTCGTAAGAAGTAAGAAAATGAAAATCACTTCATACCTCTTTTTTTTTTTTTTGCCAGCACTTTTGATTTCTTCCTCTCCTTTACATGTGAGAAGTTCATACACGGTGAATCACTTCCCTGTCACTTAAACTCTGAAGTGTAATATGATCACAGTAGGCAATGAAACCATGTATGTGAAGTCTCAGAGGCGCAAAAATTTGTGAGTGGAAACCGATAAAAGATTGGCAGGACTGTTTTCTAAGAAAGCAAAGAGCCGACAGCTGAGGCACGAAGGGTTTCTTCTGCATCCAGGGATTCTTACCTGACGCCTAATCTTCATGCTGGCCAGGGGAGTCAAATATTTATGTTCTAGATACCAGGCTTGCTCCTGGAACACCAGTTTGGTTCCATATAGCAGACAAAACTAAGGGGTGGGGGAAGAGGAGAGAAATGGAAAAATATGTTAGAAAACACAGAATCTAAGGAGGAGAATGAGAAAGAGCATAATATTACATTTCATAAGATCATAAAAGTTAATACATACTTACTGTAAATGGTCATATTTTGTTTTTTTTAATTTTTATTTTATATTGGAGTATAGTTGATTAACAATGATATGTTAGTTACAGGTGTACAGCAGTGATTCAGTTATACCCATACAAGTTTCTGTTCTTTTTCAAATTCTTTTCCCATTTAGGTTATTACAAAATATTGAGCCAAGATTTCTGTGCTATACAGTAGGTCTTTGTTGGTTATCTATTTTAAATATAGTAGGGTGTACATGTCAATCTCAAACTCCCAATCTATCCCTCCCCCTGCTTTCCCCCGGTAACCGTAAGTTTGTTCTCTAAGTCTGAAAATGGTCACATTTTGGACATGCAGTATATGTTTTATATTTTGAAACCACTCTATGGAGAAATTTAAAGCATATATAAAATTAGAAAAAATAGTATAACCAACTTCCATGTCTCCATCCCCCCAGTTCAACAAATATTAACTCACAGCCAGTCTTACTTCATCTACAATCTCATCTAATTCTTCCCCACCCCAGGTTACTTAGAATCAAAGTCCACTCATAATATATTTTAAAAAATAACTGTAATATTTCTGTTTGCTTTCTTTCTTGATTCATGAAAGAATATTCTTTTTTTTTTTTTTTTTTTTGTGGTACGCGGGCCTCTCACTGTTGTGGCCTCCCCCGCTGCAGAGCACAGGCTCCGGATGCGCAGGCTCAGCAGCCATGGCTCACGGGCCCAGCCGCTCCGCGGCATGTGGGATCTTCCCGGACCGGGGCACGAACCCGCGTCCCCCGCATCGGCAGGCGGACTCTCAACCACTGTGCCACCAGGGAAGCCCATGAAAGAACATTCTAAATGCCCATTCTGAATAATATCATCCTGATATTTTCCATTGAGCATGGTTTGATTAGACTTTCATAAAAACAGCATTCCTCATTTGCATTTTGTTTCAATACGTTTTTCCTATCACGTTTCTGAAACTGACACGCAGACCTCCGTCATGACATCAGTGGCATCCAGCAATAATAGATGAGTTTTCCTGTATTAACAGTAACTTTTTTTTTTGTATAATGCAAAAAAAAATACACTCAAATTGCCTATAGCAACTATAAAAGGTAATGATGCAATGCATTTAATTACTGTTTAGTAGTGCTTTTTATTTGAGCATTTCAAAGTATTAGTAAAAGTGTCATATTTCTATGAAGGACTTAAATAAAAATGAGGTAAATGTAGAATTGTTAAATGAGAATTTCAGAAGTCTTTACAATGAACAAGTAACTTTTAAGTTAACTATTCTTTAGCATTTCATATTTAATAATTCCAAAATTATACAAACATAGAGATAATAGTATAAGGTACCTCCAAGTCTATATCATCCAGCTTTAATAGCTGTCAACTCATAGCCAGTCTTGTTTTATCTCTACTCCCACCTGTTCCCCCCTTTCCATATTATTATGAGGCAAAGTTCAATTGTGATCATCTCTAGGTTTGGAGGGAAGAGAGCTATGTCGATCCTGGAAGAGAAAGCTATGTTGACAGGGTTCCCTTAGAGGAGCTGTAACCTTCAGCCAAGGAACACAGAAACCCCAAGGTGATCCCACAAGAAGGCAGGCAGGGGGCAGGGATATCCCAACCTCATTCTCCTCCCCATCTCCAGTCTCTAGCTGGGGCTTCCTGTTCTCAGAACCTAACTGGATCCAGAGGGCAAGGATTCCTCTGATGCAAGTTACGTAGGTCAATTTCCTGGGCCCAGAGCAGGGTGGAGAAGGGTGGAGAGTAGAGCTGGAAAAGCAAAGGGAGGATGTCTGGAAAAATCCCATCTCTAACACCCCCAACAGGTGGTCATCTAGCCTTAGTCCAGTCCTATCTCAAGTTCAAGTTCACCTGGTCCCACACAGCCCCGACTGCTGACACCATTCCCACGTTTCATCCCAGAGGCCAGTGTCACACTGTGCTGCCTATGTCTGCTCTGCCCTTCTGTCGACTCCTGACTTGTCCTCCTGTTGACAGTCTGTGGCTCTTGTGTATCTGATGCTCAGGGCCACTTTTCTGCCTTTGAACTTTTTCTTTTCTCCTTGAACACAGTTCGGACTCTCCTTTGACTACCCTCTTTTCTTGTCCTAGGCAACAGGCGTCCAGGTTCTTGGTGGTGACCAGAACACCACCTGGAGGTCCAGATACCATCAGCCCAGCCTCAGGTCCTCAAATGGAACCTGAATGTGTTTCCTTTTACGTTTCAGAGATGGGAGCTCAGTGCATCAAGAGGCATCCAGTTTTCCAACCCACTGTTTGAAGAACCATCGCATACTGAACCACTTGCCTATGCGGAACATGAATCTATGGATTGTTAACTCTGTCGGAAAGGGACCTTGTCCTGCTCATCTCTGTATGCCGAGGGTCTGGGAAAAAAGCTGATACACTCTAAGAGATTGGCTGACATCCAATTTCCTGTATACCTCATAGCTATTAATCCTGTAACTTTTGCTGCCTAAGGAGCAAAGCAGGAGTATATGAAAGTATCCAGATAACAACCCTTAACAATTTAAAGATAAGTTTCACATCTCTGCTTAGGCGTTCTTTCTTCAGAGGATCAGCCTTCACAGACTGCCATTTTCTCACAATGCAGCTTCCAGCTCTTGCGCCACTTTGGACCTGGTGGCCTCTTCTAAATGCTTAATTCTCTTCTTCAGGGTGTCTCACGGGACTGAACACAGGGTCCAGATGTTTTCTCATCGCTGTAGTGTCAGTAGCACCATCGCTGTCCTGGTTTGGGACTCTATACTTTTACAAGCAAAGGAAGATGGAATTTGCTTTTATGACAGTCACATGTTTTTTGAAGAAATGAGTGAAAGAATACCATGCAATTTGGTTTACATCAAATGTTTGCTCAGTTAACACTCCTACTGTGCCTTTTCTCCTATGAACCGTTTTCAACCAACCCATATATACACATACACATCCCTAAAGGGATGACTTTAAATTTATTCTCTTAAAGCATCATCTTGTTGATATGACTTACTTCAAGTCCCCCAAATCTCTATGAATATTAATTCAATCACCTCATGTGTTTATGTCATTTACAGATGTGTCAGTCCCACCTTTGTCTTTATATCATAGAACTCAACTGATAGGTCTGTATCTTTTCAATCAAGTATTTGAGAATCTATTTAACAGACTCTCATCTAACTCATATTTCTCTAGCTTGTACATAAGGATAGCCTAAGAGTCTGGAAAGTGCTGTGCAAAATCAAGATACATCGGGCTTCCCTGGTGGCGCAGTGGTTGGGAGTCCGCCTGCCGATGCGGGGGACGCGGCTTCGTGCCCCGGTCCGGGAGGATCCCACGTGCCGCGGAGCGGCTGGGCCCGTGAGCCATGGCCGCTGAGCCTGCGCGTCCGGAGCCTGTGCTCCGCAACGGGAGAGGCCACAACAGTGAGAGGCCCGCGTACCGCAAAAAAAAAAAAAAAAAAAAAAATCAAGATACCTCAACTTCCCCAGATTTTGTCTTCTAGCAACCTGATTAAGACAGGAAATAAGATTAGTTTAGCAAGGCTTAGCCACAGTGAGCAAAGACCACGCTCCTAGTGACCATCTTTTTCTAATCACTCATAAACTATCTTGAATAGCCTTTTCTAGCATTTTAACTTGGATTTATAAATTCTATAGTTTCCCCAATCTATTTTTCTTTCTTTGTTTTTTTTTAACGTGGACATTTGCTCATTTACAGTTTCCTGACATCTCTTTTGTCCTCCTTGGTTTCAAATGTCTCACAACTGTGTCCTTCCCAATTCAGAGAGAAGATGGGGACATTCTAGGAGACAAGTATGTCTGCTTTCTGTTTGCATTTATTAACATCAAAGCTTTCTTCCCCAGGCCAGGTGTCTGTCTCTTCGAACTCTGAGCGTAGCTAAAAATAGCCTTTTAAATCTTCAAGCCTCACATTATGGCGGGATTTGACCATCCTGACATTTACTAAATGCTACCCTTTTGTATTTATCCCTGGACAAGCGTCTCCCCCCATCACCATGCTTCTCATTTATATAGCTTCCTTAGACTTACGGCCATCAGAGAGTCCTCTCTACACTTATCTTGGTTTCTTTAAATGTGTCCCAAATTACACCTTTTTTTGGTATCTATTGTATTGTCAGAGTAATATTTTACTGTTTTTCTTACTCTCAAGCCCATGTGCCCCTATGAAATCTCTGCCCATAGAATCATAATAACCAATATTTTTTAATCACCTACTATGTGCCAGGCACTGCAAGGTATTTTACATTCACCTCGTTTAGTCTTCACAATAATCCTGAATGTAGCCATAACTCCTGGACAGAGTAAATGGAGAAGCTATTTGAGGAACTGAAAAATAAATATTGATAGTAGGCAGATTTGGGAAGAAGGCTAAAATTCAAAGTACCACCAAACAGGTGATGAGTTTAGTTTTTTTCCCTAGTCTTCAAGCTGCTTGTCCCTGGAGACGGGCGTGCATCAGACCAAGATAAATAAACCCCAGATTCTGGAAGGAGGATAGAAAAGGGAGCCCTGGGGAACCAGAGAGTACCGAGGAGGTCATGGACTCGGGGGGCTTGGGAGAGTAAGCCCATAAAGTTGTTTATGAACTTCTGGGCTCAACCCCAGGTGTACGTACACGGATCTAACACACATCAGTACAGAAAACACTCTGAGAACTGAACTAGCAAACAGATGAAAATGCAGGTGCCAGACTGGCCACTGTGTGGTGCATACATGGGACAGAACAGAATAGTACAGCAAAGCCTTTGAAGACTAAACTGACATTGAAACCACAGTGAACAGAAGGTGAGTTGCAACTTGCAGCCCAAACAACCAGATACATTCATTGCTAAAACAAAAATATTAACGTTCTCGATGGGGTTTAAACAAGACCCAGGATCTCATAACATAATATTCAAAATGTCTAGGAAATGGGGAAGTCCCTGGTGGTCCAGGGGTTAGGACTCGGCGCTTTCACTGCCAAGGGTCCAGCTTCCATCCCTGGTTGGGGAACTAAGATTCTGCAAGCTGTGAGGTGCAAATGCCAAAATGTCCAGGAAATATTTTTTTAAAGTTCAGCATGTGAAGGACAAGAGGAATGTAACTTGCCTAGGAAAAGACAATCAACAGACACCAACAGAAAAATGACACGGATGTTGGAATTATCTAGCAAAAGCCTTAAAACAGCTGTTATAAAAAATTTTCAACAGGTGATCACAAACCCTCTTGAAACAAATGGTAAAGTAATGTTTCAGCACAGAAATAGAAGATATAAAGGAGAATCAAATGGAAATTTTAGAAGTAAAAATTACAATGATCAAAATAAAAATGGGCTTAACATCAGAATAGGGGAAACAGAGGAGAGTCAGTGAGCTGGAAGATAGAATAACAAATTATTTGAACAATAGAGAGAAAATAGACCGAAAAAAAGAACAGAGCCTCAGGGACCTGTGGGACTATGACAAAAGAACTAACCTCATGTCACTAGAGTCCCGGAAGGAGAAAAGGAAGAATGCAGGGCTGAAAAAGTACTTGACAACTTAATGGCTGAACAAGTCCTCAAATTTGGGGAAAACCCCCAGAAATATGCAGGTTTCAGAAGCTTGGTGAACCCCAAACACAATAAACACCAAGAAATCCATGCCCAGGCACATCATAATCAAACACCTTGAAACTAAAACAAAGAAAAAACCTTGAAAGCAGCCAGAGAAAAAATGGTGCATTACTTCTAGGAGAACAATGATGTGAATGACTCAATTTCTTATCAGAAACCATGGAGGCTAGAAAGAAGTGGAATAACATTTTTTAAGCACTTAAAAAGTATCAACCCAGGATTCTACATTGAGTAAAAATATCCTTCAGGAGTGAAGATGAAATAAAGATGTTGTAAAGATGAAGAAAAACTGGGAGGAATTGTTACCAGCAGACTGCTCTAAAAGAATTGTTAAGAGTGTTTCAGTCAGAAGAAAAATTATACTAAAAGGAAACTTAGAACATCAGGAATGGAGGAAGAGCAACAGAAATGGTAACTATCTGGGTAAATATGATCGACTTGTCTTCTCTTGAATTCTTTTAAAATGTGTGTAATGACTGAAAACAAAACATAATATTGTCTGATGTGGTTTCCTATGTACGGAGATTACTTATAAAATGCCTATGATATACAGAGGAGAGAGGGCAAAAGGAACTCTATGATGGTAAGGTTTCTTCATTCCACTTGAAGAGGTAAAATATTTATTTTAAGCAGACTGTAAAAGTGCAGTCACATATTGTAATCCCTAAAGCATCAACAAAAAAGAAAAAAACGATACAAAGAAATATCGATAATTCAAAATGAAATCCTGGAGAATGCTCAAACAACCCCAAAGAAGGTATGTGCTATAGAATGAATGATGGCCACCAAATGACATCAGGTCCTAATTCCTGGAATCTGCAAACATCCTAAGGAAAAAGAATCTCTGTGTGTGTGATCAAGTTAAGATTCACAAAATGAAGAGACAATTCTGGATTAACTGGGTGGGCCCTAAATACAATCACATGTATCTTTATAAAAGGCAAACAGAGAGAGGGTCCATAGACAGAAGAGAAGGAAGCAATGTGACCACAGAGACAGATATTAGAGTGAGGTGGCCACAGGTCAAGGAATGCCAGCAGCCACCAGAGGCCGGAAGAAGCAAGGAATGAATTCTCCTCTACAGCCTCTAAGGACAGTGCAATCCTGCTGACAGCTTGATTTTGGCCCAGTGATACGATTTCAGACTTCCAGCCTCCAGAACTATGAGAGAATAAACTTCTGTTGTTACAATCCACCAAGTTTGTTGTAATTTGTTATAGCAGCCGTAGGAAACTAATTCAACATATAAGAGAAAGTAAAAAATAAGACTGTCCTTATTCACAGACAATATGATTGTTTACATAAAAAAAAAAACCCCACAAGAAATCTGCCAAAAAACTCAAAACCTCTAGAGTTAATAGTGAGCTTAGCAAAATCATAGGATACAAGGTCGACATACAACATGTCAATTGTATTTCTAGATATTAACAATGTACCATTAGAAACCAATATTTAAAACAATCTACCCTTTACAGTAGCTCCCCCCAAATGAAATATTTAGGTATACGTTTACAAAAACATGTATATTATCTTTATGCTAAAAACTGAAAATGCTGATGAAAGAAATCAAGGAAGAACTAATAAAGTGGATTGGCAAGGTCAACATAGTACATTTGTCAATTCTCCCCGAAGTGATCCATAGATTTTACATAATTCCAATAAATATCTCAGCGGATTTTTTGCTGCTGATAGAGACAAGCTAATTCTAAAATTTATATGAAAAATCAAAGAAACTAGAATGGCTAAAACAACTTGCAAAAGAAGAAAAAAGCTGGAGGAATTACTCTATTTGCTTTTAAGACTTGCTATAAAGTTACAGTGTTCAAGATAGCATGGTTTTGTCAAGGGACAGACGCATAGATCAATGGAACAAAATAGAGAACCCAGAAACAGACCCATGCAAATATGCGTGAATGAGTTTGATAAAGGTGCAGAAGGAATTCGATGGAAGAAGGACAGTCTTTTCAACAAATGATGCAGAAACAATTGGATAGCAACAGTCAAAAGATAAATAACATTGACCTAAACCTCACACCTTATACACAGATTGGTTCAAAATGAATCATAGATCTAAATGTAAAACATAGAACTCTAAAACTTCTGGAAAAAGATATGGGAGAAAATCTTCATGGCCTGGGGTTAAGCATATATTATTAGATATGACACCAAAAGCACAATCTATAATATAGGAAAGTTGATAAATTGGACTTCATCAAAATTTAAAAATTTTTGCTTTGCAAAGGACTTTAAGAGAATGAAAAGACATGCCACAAACTGGGAAAAACATTTGCAAATCACACATCCAACAAAGAACTTGTACCCAGAATTTATAAAGAACTCTCAAAACTCAACAGTAGGAAAAATTATCTGATTTTAAAATGGGCAAAAGATTTGAACAGACTTCACTCAAGAGTACATACAGATGGCAAAAAGGCACATCAAAGGATTTCAACATCATTAGGAAGCGCAAATTAAAACCAGATGTTATATTCCTATATCCCTATTGGAATGGCCAAAAAAAAAAATACAGACAATACCAAGTGTTGCTGAGGATGCTGAGCAACTGGATCTCTCATACATTGGGAATGTAGTAGCTTTGCAAAGCTAAATGTACGTTTACTATATGACCCAGTAAATCCACTCCTAAGCATTTACCCTAGAGCAGTGGCTCTCAGCTAAGGATGACCTTTGTCCCCCAAGAGACATTTGGCAATTACTGAAGACTTTTTGGTGTCATAACTGGAGAAGTTCTACTGACATCTAGTAACTAGAGGCCGGGGATATCGCTAAACACCCTACGAAGTACAGGACAGCACTCCCACAACAAAGAAGTACTGACCCAAAATGTCAATATTGTCAAGATTGAGAAATTCGCTCTAGAGTAAGAAAAATTGTTTACATAATAACTTGTATATGTATATATATAGCATCTCTACTCATAATCTTCAAAAACTGAGAACAACTCAAATGCCTTTCACTGGGTGAGTGATTAAATTGGGGTATATCCATACAATGGAATACTACTCAGCAGTGAAAATGTGTAACTGTGGGTGCATGCAATGACTCCGCTGAACCTCAAATACTGAGTGAAGGAAGTCAATATCAAAAGGTTACGTATTGTATGATTCCAATGACGTTATATCCTCAAAATGACACAACTACAGTGATAGACAACACATCATTGGTTGCCAGGGTTTATCAGAAGGGGAAGAGGATAATTATAAAGCCATACCATAAAGAATAATTATAAAGCCATACCATAAAGGATTATTTAACGATGGTTAAACTGTTCTGTATCCAGTCTGTGGTGGTACTTACACAATTCTACACGTGTTGAAATTCATAGAACTACACAGCCCTAAACAAGGTCATTTTGCTGTATAATAATTTAAATATATCATCTTTTATGTCCAGATCTCTTTCTCTTTGTTATGGCAAACTCCAAGCTGAAATGGCTATATTCTCTAATGGTTCCCTGTACTGAAATTTTGTCCAAGGACCCCTGCCTGATCTCTTCCCTTTGAAAGTCACCCCTTCCCTTCCTGGGTTCTCACAGCAGTGTGTTTTTCCTTATTACACATTCTGCCTGTTGGTGTAATTATTTGCCCATGTGACTTTCTCCCTGACCACAATGTGATCAGGAAGGCAGGAACTGCGGCTCACGCATCTTGGAATTTCTGCAGCGCCTAGCCCAGTATCAGGGCTTGGTGTGTGCATTTGTAGAACTGAGACCCTTGGTTCCCTCAGGAGCATAAGCTCACTGGGACCAACAACAGAAAGAAGGGAGGTTGCCTGCAATTTATGCCAAGTAGGCAGCCTGTATCCATGGCCTGAACCGCATAATAAGCAAGGAGATGCAGCAAAAGGACTGAGTTGGACCTCTAGTGTCAGAGAAGATGAAAAAGCTTATTAGTTCATGGTAATACCAGCGTGATTTCAGAACAGTTTCCCCCAGCAACAACCTAGTTCTCTCACTGTGATGAAGTGCTCTGCCTTCTGCCTCAGACTTCAGCCACTTGGGATCTGCATTACTGCCTTGTAAAATTGATGGGCAGTGGTACTGTCTCTTAGTTAAGGAATTTCTGCCAGCCTTAGCAAAAAATATTAGTTTTGCAATTTCTAAGGGCATTCCTTGCAATAGAAAAGTGATTAGAAATTGGACCAGACTGGAACAATGCCCATCTTGAATCCGTATAGTTCACCTGCCGAGTCTCCTCCATGCCATCAGCTCCAGGTGTGGGCTCATCAGCTTCCGCAGGTGAGGAAGCCTTATTTATATTACACTGGAAAAAGGTTGAGGAGGGGGTAATCAGTTCAGAAAGTACAGCTTTGATCACCCAAGGAAGCTGTTCAGATCAAAGTCTCTTTTTCTTCTAAACTGACTGAAGATGTTAATTTTTTTAAAATCCAACCTGCTCGATATTTCTTGTGTCTTAAAAGCTTCTCTTCTTGAGAAAGGTGACAAGCAGTGGCAGCTGGATTCTGGTAGAGCCCAGAGGGCTCTAGCAGAGGACGGTTAAGGATAAAGGTGATCTTTTCTTTCGGAGTCTCTGGACGCTGAAGAGCCTGGGATGGCTCTCTGTCCATCGCCACTTTCAGCAGAGGAACCACTTTAGTAAAGTGACGGTGGGCCATGTGCTGGTATCACAGTGGATCAAAGGCAGAGCATCTGCTAGGGTTAGGGGTGAGAGAGCCAGCCAGACCCAAAGCACATTCTATTTTATGCCTCGTTGGAGAAGCCTAGCCATACCTCTATCTTTGCCTTTGCAGGTGCCAGAAGGGAAATCTCTAGAGAAGGTAACCCTGAGATATCATTTTGCCAGCATGCTGCGTGTGCTTGGGCAGAGGGGAGGCTGGAGCTCTGCTGCTTCTCAACCCTAAGGGTAGACGGATATTTGGGGGTCACACAGCTGGCTGCAGAATCCAAGCTTTCCTGTGATTGCCACACTCAGGCAAACCAACTCTCTACTACTTTGCAGTGTTGCAGTGCACTGTCCGTTACATGGCCAGTGGGAATGGGAAAATTCAGAAAGTACAGCTTTGCAGGCAGAGAGGAAGCTATTCCCTCTGATACTTCTTACACAATCCACTACATAGACTGGCTCAGAACCATACTCCTACAGCCCTCCCTTGGTATCTGTAGGGGGGTTGGTTCCAGGACCCCCAGAGGATACCCAAATCCACAGATGCTCAAGTCTCTTATATAAAATTGAGTAGTACTTGCATAAAACCTATGCACATCCTCCCATATACTTTAAATCATGTCTAGATTACTTATGATACCTAATATAATGTAAATGCTATGCGGCAATAAATAGTTGTAAATATAAGGTAAATGCTATGTAAATCATTGCCAGTGTGCAGCAAATTCAAGTTTTGCTTTTTGCAACTTTCTGGATTTTCTTTCTGAATATTTTTGATCAGTGATTGATTGAATCTGTGGATGTGGAATCTGTATGGAGGGCCGACTGTAATTTATGCAGACAGTTTGGGCAACTTGTGGAAAAGCATTCAGCCAGGTTCTTCTGATTTGTTTTAACCCAGAATTGATCCCACTTCTTCCCACTCCCAGTTCCCCGTCTGTCATTGGCTGTGCAACCATCACCACCATTCACATCCAGAACTTCTTTCATCTTGCAAAACTGAAATTCTGAATCCATTAAATAATAACTTCTCATTCTCCCTTTTCCTTGGTCCCTGGAAAGGGACCATTCTACTTGTCTCTCTGAATAGGACTACTCTAGGCATCTCATATAAATGGATCCATACAGTATATGTTCTTTTGTGACTAGTTTATTTTACTTAGCATGATGTATTCAAGGTTCCTCCATGTAGTAGCCTGGGTCAGAATTTCCTTCCCTTTTTAAGGCTGAATAATATTCTATTGCATGTATATACCATATTTTTTGTTTATTCATTCACCCATCAATGGACACTTGGGTTGCTTCCACATTTTGGCCGTTGTGATTAGTGCTGCTGTGAACATGGGTGTACTATTACCCATTCAAGCCACTGTTTTCAATTCTTTGGATATATGCTCAGAAGTGAAGTTGCTGGACCATATGGTGATTCTATGGTTAATATTCTGAGGCATCGCCATACTATTTACCACAGTGGCTGCTCCATTTTGCTTTCTCACCAACAGTGCACAAGGGTTCCAATTTCCCCACGTCCTTGCCAACACCTGTTATTTTGGTTTTTGTCGTTGTTGTTTTGATAGCAGCTATCCTAATGGGTGTGAAGTACTAGCTCATTGTGGTATTGATTTGTATTTCCCTAATGATTAGTGATGTTGAGCATCTTTTCATATGCTTATTGCCCATCTGTAGATCTTTGGAGAAATGTTTATTCAAGCACTTTGCCCATTTTTAACCTGGTTGTTTGGATTTTTCTTGTTAAATTTTGAGTTCTCTATACAGAGATTCCGGATATTAGTCTTTTATCTGTATGTGATTTGTAAATACTTTGTTGCTTTTTTACTGTGTTGATAGTGTCATTTGATGCACAGAAGTTTTAAACTTTAATGAATTTCAACATGTATAGCTTTTTTTTGTTGTTTATGCCTTTGATGTCATATCCAAGAAATATTGCAAATCCAATGTGATGAGGCTTTTCTCGTTTTCTTCTGAGAGTTTTATAGTTTTAGCTCTGACATTTAAGTGTTTGGTCTATTTTGAGTTAATTTCTGTATATCATGTTAGATAACGGTCCAATTTCATTCTTTTGCATGTGGATATCTAGTTTCCCCTGTACCATTTGTTGAAAAGACTATCGTTTCCCCATTGAATGATCTTGGTACTCTCGTCAAAAATCATTTGACCAAATATGCAAGGGTTTATTTCTACATTGGTCTATATGTCTGTCTTTACGCCAGTACAACCCTATTTTGATTGCTGTAGATTTGTACATTTTCAAACCAGGAAGTGTGAGACCTCTGACTTTTTTCTTCTTTTTCAAAATTGTTTTGGCTATTCAGGGTCCCTTGTGATGCCGTATGAATTTTACAATGAGTTTTTCTATTTCTGCAAAACAAGTCATGCAATTTTGACAGATTGCACTGAATCTGTAGATAGCTTTAGGTAATACTGACATCTTAAAAATATTAAGCCTTTCAATCCATGAACACAGAATTTCTTTCCATTTATATCTTCCTTGATTTCTTTTAGCAATATTTTTGCTGAAAGTTTTTCACCTTCTTTGTTAATTCCTAAGTACTTAATTCTTTTTGATGCTATTATAAATTGAATTGCTGCCTTCATTTCCTTTTTGGATTGTTTACTGTTGATGTATAGAAATGCAACTGATATCTGCATGTTGATTTTTGTATCCTGCAACTTTGCTGAATTATTCTTTCTAACAGTGTGTGTATGTGTGATGTTTGTGTAATCTTTAGGGTTTTCTACATATAAGATCATATCATCTGTGAATAGAAGAGATAGTTTTACTTCTTCCTTTCCAATTTGGATGCCTTTTATTTCTTTTTCTTGCCGAATTACTCTGGCTAGGACTTCCAGTATTGTGTTGAATAGAAGTGGTGAAAGCAGACATCTTTGTCTTGTTCCTGACAAAGGAAAAGCTTTCAGTTTTTCACCATTGAGTATAATGTTGTGAGTTTTTTCATATACGGCTTTATAATATTGACATAGTTTCCTGAGTGTTTTTATCATGAAAGGATGCTGAATTTTGTCAAATGCTTCTAATGCATCAATTGAGACGATCATGTTTTTTTTTTCTTCGTTCTGTTAATGTGATATATTACATAGATAATTTTTTTGTTTGTTGAACCATCCTTGTATTCCAGGAATAAATCCCACTTGGCCATAGTGTATAATCCTTTTAATATGCTGCTCAACTCAGCCTCTAGTATTCTGTTGAGGATCAGCATTTTGTAGTTTTAAGCATACAAATCCTATCTATTGTTAGATGTATACCCAAGTACTTACTCTTTTGAGAAATTATACATGATATTGAGTTTAAAAAATTTTTCCTGTCCAAGTGTTCATTGCTAATATATAGAAATTCAATGAATTTTTGCATGTTGATCTTATATCCTGTGACCTTGCTAAACTCATTTCTTAGTTCTAGGATATTTGTTTGTTTTGTAGATTCTTTGGGATTTTCTAAATAGACAATGATGTCGTATATAAATAGGAACTGTTTTATTTCTTCCTCTCTGATATGAAAGAATATGCTTTTTATTTCCATTTCTTGCCTTATTTCACTAGTTAGAACTTTTAGTATTATATTGAATAAGAATGGTGAGACCAAACATTATTGCTTTATTCCTGATGTTAGGGGGAAAGCATTCCTTGTTTCACCGATATGTATGTTGTTAGCTATAGCGGGGGTCCCCAACCCCCTGTACCGGGCCATGGCCTGTTAGGAACCAGGCTGCGCAGCAGGAAGTGAGAGGCGGGCGATCAACTGAAGCTTCATCTGTATTTTCAGAGACTCCCCATCGCGTGCATTACTGCCTGAGCTCTGCCTCCTGTCAGATCAGTTACGGCTTTAGATTCTCATAAGAGCATGAACCCTACTGTGAACTGCGCATGCGAGGGATCTAGGTTGTGTGCACCTTATGAGAATCTAATGCCTGGTGATCTGCGGTGGAGCTGAGGCGGTGATGCTAGCTCTGGGGAGTGGCTGCAAATACAGGTTATCATTAGCAGAGAGGTTTGACTGCACAGAGATCATAATAAATCAATTGCTTGCAGACTCATATCAAAACCCTATCAGTGGGGCTTCCCTGGTGGTGCAGTGGTTAAGAATCCGCCTGCCAATGCAGGGGACACGGGTTCAAGCCCTGGTCCAGGAAGATCCTACAAGCCGTGGAGCAACTAAGCCCATGCACCACAACTACTGAGCCTGCGCTCTGGAGTCCACATGCTGCAGCTACCGAAGCCCCGCTCGCCTAAAGCCCATGCTCCACAACAAAAGAAGCCACCGCAATGAGAAGCCCATGCACTGCCATGAAGAGTAGCCCCCACTCGCCACAACTAGAGAAAGCCCACGCGCAGCAGTGAAGACCCCGTGCAGCCTAAAATAATAAAATAAATAAATAAATTTACATTAAAAAAAACCCTATCAGTGAGTGGCAAGTGACAATTAATTAAACGGGACATAAGCAACACACTTTGTGTGTCACTGTCTCCCATCACCCGCAGATGGGACCATCTAGTTGCAGGAAAACAAGCTCAGGGCTCCCACTGATTCTACATTATGGTGAGTTGTATAATTATTTTATTACATATTACAATGTAATAATAATAGAAATAAAGTGCACAATAAATGTAATGTGCTTGAATCATCCTGAAACCATCCCTCCCCCCACTGGCCCTGGTCTGTGGAAAAACTGTCTTCCACAAAACTGGTCCCTGGTGCCAAAAAGTTTGGGGACCACTGAGCTATAGGATTTTTGTAGATGCTCTTTACCAAGTTGAGGAGGTTTCACTCGCTTCCTGTTTGTCTGAGGGTTATCACAAATGGGTGTTGCATTTTGTCAAATGCTTTTTCTGGTACCAATTGATATGATCATGTGATTTTTTTTTTTTGTCTTTTGCCTATTAATATGGATAACTAAATTGAATGATTTTAGGAAATTGAACCAGTCTTGCATCCTTGGAGCAAACCACACTTGGTCATGGTATATAATTTTTTTAATATATTGCTGAATTCTAGTTCCTAATATTTTGTTAGAAACTTTTGTGTCTATATTCGTAAGGGATATGGGTCCATACTTTTCCTTTTTCGTTCTGTTTCTGTCTGGTGTGATATTAGGTCAACACTAGCTTCGTAAAATGAATGTATTTCCTCCTCTTGCATTATCTGGAAGAGATTCTGTAGAATTATTAATTCTTATTTAAACGTTTAGTAGAACTCTCCAGTGAATTCTGGAGACTGGTGTTTTCTTTTTCTAGAATTTTAAAAATAAATTCAATTTCCATAACAGTTATAAGGCTGTTGTCTATTTCATATTGAGTATGGTGATTGTCTATTTCATATTGAGTATGGTGATTTGTGTTTTTGAGGAATTGGTCCATTTCATCTAAGTTGTCCAATTCATGTATGTAGAATTTTCTTAGTAATCCTTTATTATCATTTTGATGTCTGCAGGGTGTTTACCGATATCATCTATTTAATTCCTGATGTTAGTGATTTGTGTCTTTTCTTTGTTAGACTTTTAATGGGTTATCAACTTTGTTGATTTTTTTCAAAGATCCAACTCTTTGTCTCATTATTTTTCTCTATTTTCTTCTGTTTTCAATTTCATTGATTCTTGCTCTTATCTTTATTATTTCTTTCCTTCTGCTGTCTTTGGGTTTATCTTGCTCTCAATTTTTTAGGTTCTTGAGGTGGTAGCTTAGGTTATTGACTTGAGACTTTTCTTCTATTTCATGTAAGCTATAAGTTCCCCTTTCAGCACTGTTTTGGCTGTGTTCCACAAATTGGATTATATTTTCATTTTCATCCAGTTCAATCCTGCTGTTGACTCCATCTACTGAGATTTTTATTTCAGTTATTGTGTTTTTCAGTTCTTTTTTTTTTTTTTTTGCGGTACACAGGCCTCTCACTGTTGTGGGCTCTCCCCTTGCGGAGCACAGGCTCCGGACGCGCAGGCTCAGCGGCCATGGCTCACGGGCCCAGCCGCCCTGCGGCATGTGGGATCTTCCTGGACCGGGGCACGAACCCGCGTCCCCTGCATCGGCAGGCGGACTCTCAACCACTGCGCCACCAGGGAAGCCCGTATTTTTCAGTTCTAATATTTCTATCTGGTTGCTTGCATTCACTATTGCTTTGCTGAGACTATTTATTTGATGAGCCTTTCTATTCTTTTGTTTCAAGCACATTTGTAGTCACTCATGAAAACATTTTTATGATGTCTGTTTCAAGAACACATCAAGTTGTCTCATCCCCATTCTGTCCTTTTCACAGTCCTAGAAGAGACAGAGATGGAAAGATTTTCCCGAAGGCAAAAACATTCCATCAGGAGACTCCGAGAAGAAGCAGCGATCAAGTGACTGGTGCCTTCATGCTGGCCATTTTCCTGACATTTATTCCAAAACTAAGTTTCTCCCTCCTTCCTCCCTTTCTCCTCCCCCTCCTTACCTCTTGAGAGCTGACTGTGTGCCAGGCATCTTGCTGGGTCCTAGGAGAGGAAGGGGGTAGAGCTAACTAATTGTTTTTCTTTTTTCCTCTCTCAAAGTTGATAACCATGGTGCGTGTGCGTGTGCGCGCGCGCGTGTGTGTGTGTGTGTTTCAGTAGAGTTTTGAATATAAAATTAACCCAAAAGAGATCAGCTAAAATTCAGTAAGGGCAAGAGGAAGAGTTGGGCAGGTCCAGGGAGCAGAAATCATCAAGTCTCATAACATTTCCAGTTTTCAGTCAGGGCACAAAGGTGCAGTCAGGGGCTGCTGCCTGGGTGTGAGTGCTGAGCTTTGCCTCCTTTCTCAGCCCCATTCAGCATGAGCCCCCATATAACTCTAGTGCTGATGTCCCCTTCACTGTGTTCTGGAAAAGCCACTTGGTAATTCTGTTCATGTCTAGTAGCCCAGACTCATAGCACTGAAACACCCTGATGGAATTTCTCCATATTCTGGGTAAGTCACTCAAGAGAATTCTCTGGGCACTTCAGCATCTTGACCTCTTTATTTAAATGGCAAAACGACAAGCTTGGGGCCTGGCCCTGTTTTCTCCTCCCACTAACTCTAGTTCCCTAGGGTCAAATTTTGCTCTTATTTTCCTACAGATGGCTTTCACCAAATTCTTCCCATTTTTTAATTTGTCTCCAGTGGTTTCCTTGCTTACTTTCGGCCCTGTCTTCTAGAACAGCCTGAAATGAAATCTGCCCCTTGAGCTGTGCACAGAAGACATGGAGGGGACAGTGTTCAGGCAAGAACCTCTTGCACATGTCCCAGGACAGGCTTGCAGGACCAAGAATCCTCAGAGGGTGATGATCTCCACACTTGGGGAAGCGTGCTGCCGTGCTGAACACGGGATTTCTGCTCTCCAGCTGGTTCTCCACTTAGGTGTCGATTTAGATGCTTGACAAAGAAGTGTCAAGGACAGAGCAGGTGTCACGTTTCACATACTGCTCCATTCGTCCGTGCGGTCATATGCTCCTCTTAGGTAATCAGGAACGTGTAGAGTTTGCACATGATGGCGCTTCGCCTGGAAAGCCATTGGTCCATTTCCCCTGTGAGGAGAGCTTTGTGGAGGAGGTGGGCAAAGTACAGAATGTCAGACAGCGAAGCATGCCCTCTTGCTGCAGTACAGGAAATCCTTCTGCCCTTCTCCTAATCCCCTACCCCTTGCCTCACTCTCTATCTCTGGCCCCTGGTCTGGAGACTGTGCTCACAGAACAATTCTAGGGCAGCTGTTAGCTGATGATGGCTTCTGCTGCATTCCCTCTCAGAGATACCCGACACTGACATTAATCTCTGGAAGTTAGGGTAGCCTTCCAAGCCAATGCTGGAATTTCAAGATAGCTATAGTACACTGGGGAAACGTGCATGGCCAACAAGAATGGAAGCTTCTGGAGACCTCTCCCCTAAAGAGGCAGCTGTCTAGGTCCCCTACTGTGGCAGCCAGCTTGCAAGACATGCATCAGTGCACCCGAAACACTCTATAATTGGAAAACTCAGAACACAACTTCTCACACGGAACCCACCAGTAAGCACGGTGGAACCCACACAGTTGGTTAAATTTAATTTCCTGCAGAAACTTAGCACAAATGCCAGCTCCTCTGGCAAGTCTTTTCTAAACCCATGCTGAGTTGGGCACCCCAGCTGAGTGCTTTGTTAGCGCCCCCAATTTCCCCCGTCTCAGCATGTAACCCACTCCAACGTGCTCGCTTGTTGGGGTCTCATCTATTAGTCAGGGAATTGAGGGTGAGGGTCTTATTGATATTAGCACCTCCAGTGATTGGCACATAATAGCCACTCACAGATGTTTCTGAAGAGGGGTTGTGGTAGGTATGTGAAGACAGTCAACAAAATAACCCTTCTGTTGACCTATCAGGGAGCCTGAAATTCCAACCATTGGATATTTATTTCTTTGAGTTAAAAAGTTACTCCTATGCACCAAAGATTCCTTTCCAAAATTAAAGTTTCATCAGGAGAGATAACTGTCATTGAGATTTGGGTTGGGGGTGGTTTGAGATGAGCCCTGCAGAGCCTTGGCATGAGCTTGAACTTGTGGGGAGAGAACCAGGAATGAAGGGAAGCAGGCATTCCAGGGCCTCAATGGCACAGAGATACAGGAATGAGGGAAAACCATTTATGGCTGTAACACTACGTCTGAAATTTGATTTCTTTGTCACTTGTAGCTCTTTTCCCTTATTAAATATATATATTCTAAAAAACCCGAAATATAGTGTTCAAACGAACCAGGTACTAGATAAACATCACCTGGCCCGTAACGGGTCCTCAGTGAATATTGTAGAACAGCTGCCTTGGAACACTGTCAGCCACATGCTCGCTTCTTTCTGTGTGGCTCTGGCTCGCAAGGAGCAGAGAAGGTAGCGGGAAAAGAACAGGGGGAAAGGATGGGGTTTCACCACCGCAGACCCCGCTACCCTTAATGATCTGGGCTCCGGGAAGTCGGAGCAGGGACTGACACTATTCGTGATGGACTGGGTTTGGAAATGCACTCAGGCCCCAGGTAGGAACGCTTTGCTTCTGTGTGGGAAGCCTGAGCCCATGACTGGCTGCAGACGCCTGAGCAGGGGCTGCAGGCACGCGTGGTGCACACACAGGATGTTTGCTCCTGCTTCCTGCCCTGGGGCCCAGGACACTCTCAAAGGCAAGGGGCCACGATGGGGTCCTCGGGTAGGAAAAGGGCCGCCGACAGAAAGGAGGACATCACGGTTTTCCCCGCGCTCAGTGGGAAGTGCTTGCAATTAACTTTTGGCCGCTGGGTTTGGTGCTTAAACCAGCTGCTACCTACACATGTTGAGAAAAGAAAGAAAGAGCAGTTAGAATGCAGGAAAAAGGGAAAAACCCCATCTCGCCCACTTGACAGGCTCCAACTGTCTCTGCCAGCCGCTTGTGAGGTGGGGACAGTCCCCTGCAGACGCCCTGCCCCTATGCTGGGGTTGCCGTGGTGAGCGCCGCGTCGGGGCTGGGGGAGCAGAGGCCTTCTCTAACGCACAAAGACAGACAAAGGCCCTGCAAGGATGCGTGGGCCATTCCCCAAACGGAACGCTGCTCCCTGGGCCGAGTCACACGGAGAGAGTGAGGCGGGTGAGGCAGACTGGGGGAGAAGCCAAGCAGAAAGAACCTTTGTGACAGTGACAACTTAAGGAACACTAGATAAGCAGCTTGCTGGGGTGTTTCTAAACCTTCGAGGGGAGGTGAATCACTGCAGCGGTCATGTGGAAAATCCCCTTTCTCCTCAAGGCTCTGCCGGGGTCCCATGTTAAGGTAAAGTCATCATTTTCTTGTGAAAACCCTCCTTCCTAACAGACCAGGATTCCACCAGGCTAGGAGAAAAGGCTCGTTTCTGGGAAGAAGTTGTATTTTGTAAACCTGGGGGACTGAAGGGTTGGGCCATGTCGCTCGCTCAGGGACTTTGAGTTTCAGGAAAGACTCATGTGTCTGATTTCCTAGAACATCATTAGACAGAGAAAAAGCTCCAGCTAGCCAGACCACAGTGGTGAGGGGATGTGTGGGAGGGAGGCTTGGCGTCCTGCCCTCCGTATCTGCCCAGTTTCCCCTGTGCATCTGGGGGCAGTGTGAACACTTGGCGGTTGGTAAGAAATGCTAAGGAAGCTTCCAGCAGCACTCCAGCCTCCGGTCAGTGGAGCCTTCCTGGGGAATCGCCTCTGTAGGTTTTCTTGATCTGGGCCCCAGCACCCTGCAACTGTGCCATCCACTCCGATGGGCCCCTGAGCGTGCCAGCTGGACAGACAGCAGGTACTCAAACTGGACAGACAGCAGGTACTGCCCTGCTTGTGTCCTCAGACCAAGGTATCATCCACTTCGCTCCAGACGGTCTGCCCTTCTGCCAATCAAATGGAGAATGGCCATCACTGCTGCTGCTGGTGTGACAGCCCTGCCGAAGGTCTGCGATCTGGGGAGGACAGGTTCAAGTGGTTCTATTTGTTCTTGAGCAGGCAGCTTGGCTCTTGTTACCATTTTCTATAGCCGACGTGGTGTGATATGGGATCTCACCTACAGAAAAGCCGACCTTGAACTTTACACGGTACCTCCAGCCAGAGCACTTGGGCAGAGTGGCCAAGCCAGGACCGCGCTGGGGGCTGCAGTGTGGGGAACATTCCAGGCACTCGCTCGGTATCCCTGGAGTGGAAAAGCCTTGCTCTGAGCCAACCCTCCAGTTATAGCAGGTCAGCAGAAGCTCCTTCAACTAGCTCTTGTGCCCTGGCCTGGGGGGGAGCAGCACGGATCAGGAATGGCCACTTTCCCCAGAACATCCTACTTGCTTTTCCAAGGAAGGGAGGGAGACCCAGCAGGTGACAACCTCAGGATGTTTTTGTCCCAGTGAGGGTCCTTGCTGGGCTGCTGTCTCACACCCAAACTGGAAAGACTGCTGCCAGTTGTGTAAGAAACTCCCCAGAGGACAGACTGAGGAACTGTGATCATCTCTATTTGATTTAGAAAATGATGGTCCGAATGCAGATTGGCACCAAGGGGCCTGTCTTATGACTACTTTCTATCACTGAAAAGAGGGCACAATTTTTAAGAGGAGACAATCCTGGGAGGCAGGCAGGGAACAGCCGGACCGAACACCAAGTTTGAGAGGCAAGGTAGAGCCATTTGACTGAGGAAGGGATTTTGGCCTTGACTCAAAACTAGGCTAACCAGATGCCTGCGTTTGCCTGGGACGGTCATGGTTTATGCCTGTCACGCAAGCTTAATTTTTAATGGTGCCCCTTTCACTCTCAAAAAGCCAAGAAGTCCAGGTTTCTGGACTTCTGTCATCTCCCTATTTCAAAGGATAGAGAGACTTAGGGCTGGAAACTTATCCAGGGAGAGACACGTAGGACATGGGGCTCTGAGAAGGTTCATTTGGCTAAGCCCGAAGGAGAGAGACAAGCAGTTGGAAGACCAGGCTGGTTCATTCTCAAGCACGTTTAGAATCGCAGGCTTGTTGGCAATGTCCAGTCACAGGTTCACAGAGTGCAGGTGCTGGATGGGTCTCCGGAGTAATCTAATTCTCTTCCTCTTTTGCCAGAAGAGGACACTGGGCTAAAAGAGGTCAAAGTGACCTGCCCAAGGTCACACGCTGGATCCTGGCAGAGTGGAGATCAGACTTGCCGCCAGTGGACCAAGCCCAGGTGCTCTGCTCTGGAACAGAGGAAAGGGGTGACTCTGAAAGATGCTGCCAGGGGCACAGATGCACTGGCTCTGGAGTGGCAGTCCCAGGACAGAGTCATGGACTGTCCCATGGCTCCGAGGCTGAGGAGGGAGGACAGAGACCGTAGACAGGTGGGGTTCAGACCTGCTGAGTGAGCTGGGACGTGGAGCTGGAGCTTAGGTGAGATCCAGAGCCACAGTGGAGTGGAGGGCAGAGCAGAGGCATAAGCGGGCTCTCCAGGGTAGTGACAGCAAGGACCGAAGAGATGAATTGGCAAGCAGAACTAAGAACGAGGGAAGGAATAGGTAAGTATGGGGACGGAAAGTGAACGGGGTCATAAGTCATTTATGGAATCTAAATCTTTTCTGTGGTTCAAATCATAGTGAAATCTCCCTGAGAGGCAAACCCTAATGACAGCTGTCCTACCTCTTGGCATCTTTCCCCTTAGCAGGGCCACAGTGGTGGGAAAATCCTAAGTCATCAACAGCCTCGACCTCTGCTTGGTATTTGGGGAAACTGAGTCACAGAGAAGCCAGCTCCCTCCTGCCTTACGGTAGTCTCAGCACATAGGGTGTGATTCACAGCAAGCCACGAGCGTGATTCCACACGCCAGCCACAGCAGTGCACCTGAGGCTTCGTCAGTCTTACCTCCCGAGCAGCTCTGGCCGAGGTGGTGGATTTTCTGTGAATCTGATCATCTGGGAGGAGTCCAGGAAGAAGCCCAGCCTGAGGGTCCAGGGGCTTTGTGGTCACAGTTCTACTGCCCGACAACTAGCAGTGCCGTGGCAGAGGGCCATATCTTCTCCCTGTCCTACTCTTCCTGGTTGTCACATGAAGGCTCTGGCCTCTGCCATCTCCAAAACCTCACACTCTGGCTTTGTTTTTCCAGGGGTGTCGGACGTTGGCTCGACTGCTGTGTGCTCGTCTTTTGCATCTTCCCTGCAGTCTGTGTCTAGAGCACGCTCACAGGTCATGAAATATCTGTCCTTAAGTCTCAATTATCTGGGACAGTATAGGGATGCAATGGTATGCATGCAAAATATTGTTTTTTAAAACATCATATTCAACACCAATCTGCATTTTTTTTTTTTTTTTTTTTTTTGCCTGCAACAACTGTTCACTCAACAAGGTGGAGTTAAATACTTAAGTTAGCTGCAGAGAATCTAGGAAGTGAATAGCTCACTCGAGTAAACATAAACTTGACCACAGGCTGACTGTAGTCAGAACGATCTACTGTCACCCTGAGCAAGTTCTTCCACAGAACAATCTACAAAAATCCTGCATACCACTGTCACGCCCACATGATGCTCTCTGATATGTGACATTAAAAAACCTCAATCTCCTGAGAAAAAAATCATAAAATAGTTTCAGTATATATGAACTGAGCACACGTTTTTGTTCAGTGAAACTTCTTTGATGATGCCAGTTCAAATATCTGCAGATATTGAGAAAACACCCACAGACATCACCCTCGGTTGCAATAGTCACACAGTCTGCAGAGACCAACAGGGAAGATGTAAAATACTGAATGTCACTGGACATCATTCCAGGACACCATGGGCTATCTGAACCCTCTCCCACTCCCAACTGTTAGTTTCTTCTTCTTCTTCTTCTTTATTTTAATTTATTTTTGGGTGCATTGGGTCTTCATTGCTGCACGTGGGCTTTCTCTAGTTGCGGTGAGCAGGGGCTACTCTTTGCTGCAGTGCATGGGCTTCTCATTAGAGTGGCTTCTCTTGTTGCAGAGCATGGGCTCTAGGTGTGCGGGTTTCAGTAGTTGTGGCACGTGGACTCAGTAGTTGTGGCTCACGGGCTGTAGAGCGCAGGCTCAGTAGTTGTGGCACACGGACTTAGTTGCTCCGTGGCATGTGGGATCTTCCCGGCCCAGGGCTCAAACCCATGTCCCCTGCATTGGCAGGCAGATTCTTAACCACTGTGCCACCAGGGTAGCCTCTTCTTTTTTTAAATTTATATTTATTGGAGTATAGTTGAATTATAATGTTGTATTAGTTTCAGGGGTACAACAAAGTGAATCAGTTATACCTATACACATATCCAGTCTTTTTTAGATTCTTTTTCCATATAGGTCATTATAGAGCATTCAACTGTTGGTTTCTAACCAAATGTTCCCAAGAAGCCAGCCTGGGGGCAATGTGTGCATGGCAGGCGGGTGAGAAAGTAAGAGAAGGAAGAGGCTTTGGGTGGCATCTCTTTCTACCCTCTCCCTATGGATATGAAGAGAGCGGCTGTGGTATCTGCAGTCGTGGAGGCCATAGGGACAGCTAGGAGCGGGCCTGGAGGTCTGCTCTCCTGGCACCAGGCTCTGTGCTCTGCCCTCTCTACCCCAGGCTGCCTCTGAGATGCCCAGGTAATTTCCATGCAGGGTTCACCAGCAGGACCAACAACACATAGGAGTTGGTTCAGCCCACAGAGGCATGGAGAAGGGAACACGGTGGAGAGACGAACAGGAGGAGAGAAGCAAGAAGGAGGAGACGACAGCAGAAAACGCTGGACAGAATAGGAAGAAACGGCCAAAGGCACTGCGTCCTCATCACCTTGACTAGCGACTGGAGTAAAGAGGTGAGTGTCTGGGGGCCAAGAGCTACTCCGAGATCACAGTGCCACTGCCTGTATCTGGAAGGGAAGGTCCTGGGGGAATGGCCCTCAGGTGGGGAACTGAGAGCTTAGGGTGGACAACCTCAAAGTACCAAGTAAAGTTTCTGTGCCTGAATGGGTGCCACTGAAAGTCAGTGTATTGGAAGAGCCGGGACCCTGGTGGACCACGTTTCCCGGGCAAACCCCATGTTTGGTATCAGCACTTCTGTATTATAAAATCAACATCACTGAAAGCTTTAAAAAAAGACAGACTGAAAATATCACATCTTAGGCAAATGAGTTGAAAATCCCTTCTAGTGACGCCCTATATTTTCCACCCATTTCTAAAGTCAGAGAACACCTGGTATGGTATTTAGGTAAAGAAATGCAATTCCTGGTACACGCGGTTTCCTGACAGTACAGAACTGAAATGACGTCACGGAAATGCAGATGCCTCTAGGTCAGTCTGAGGACAGTTTCTAGGTGAAAACATGAGTCTCACCCATTGGTGGAAAAGCGTGTCTGCACTTTTATGATCTGCTGGTACCTACTGCTTTCTGCCTTCAAAGACTAAGTTTTAATTAAATGCAGGCAGGCTGCTGGACAGGCTTTTCCACACTTTGGGCTCACCTAGATGTACAACTGCAATGTAGGTTAGCCCGCACCTGTGCTCCTTCGTCATTTGGAAGGAAAGAAAACGATGGTCACCAAGAATAAAAGAAGTCTGTCTCCCACTCAAGGGTGAGGAAGCTATGACATAAGATGCCCCTTCCAGTGGCTCACAGGAACAGACTCATTTGTGAGGCTCTCCCCACGGCGACGAAAGATGTGGCAGACACAGAACGTATGGGATCCTTTGTCTTAATTAAAAAGTATGGTGAGAGTCAGAGAATTTGGCCAAGTCTCATAAATCTGCTCAGAGAATCAAGGCTCTGTCAGATAAGCTTAAATAGAACCAACTGAGCCCTTTGGAGAATTGAACAGATTCCCCGCTAGTGGTTGACACCCACTTTCCTGTCACTTTGCTGCACTCCGAGGACGGCGGCTGTGCTCATTAACCAGCAGCCCTCCTACCCACCGATGGCAAGTTTATCCCCAAGGAGCACAAAATTCAGGGATGATAAATTTACTCTGGCTCGTAAAAGTGAATCCCTCCTCAGGGCAATAAAAATGCTGTGAGCCTTTAAGGCAATCAGCGCTTTGTGTGATAACGTACGTTTTTTTTTTTTTTAATCTGAAGTTAATATTTATTTATTTTACATCTTTATTGGAGTATAATTGCTTCACAATGGTGTGTTAGTTTATGCTTTATAACAAAGTGAATCAGTTATACATATACATATGTTCCCATATCTCCTCCCTCTTGCATCTCCCTCCCTGCCACCCTCCCTATCCCACCCCTCCAGGCGGTCACAAAGCACCGAGCTGATCTCCCTGACAAAGCGAGAGAGAGGCATGGACATATATACACTACCAAACGTAAGGTAGATAGCTAGTGGGAAGCAGCCGCATAGCACAACGTACCTTTTTTAACAAAGCCTGGTCCTCTTTTCAGGACAGCTCCTCCCGGGCAGGGAGAACTGCTCTAAAGTCACTGGAAAGGAAGAAAGAGAAAGTGAATGGCATCCCTTTGGACCCTTTGGACCCTGTTTGGAGGAGGACATCGTGGTGATAACAGATAGAGGTGGCATGCTACAGTCTTTCCTTGGTGATAGGTTCAAGGTGGACAGAGCCCGCCCCGGGGAGGTGGGAGCAGGGCCAGCGTAGTCACTTCACCCTTGTCAGCCGGGATGATTACATCAGAGTAAACGGCCGTGACCATCAGCAAAGCTCCATCCTAAAATGGTACAAACGAGCTTATTTCTAGTCACATATAGTCAGAAATACAGTCCCAGATGTATTACAGAAAACAAAGTTATGGTTACCGGGGGCTGGGGGCGGGGAGGGGAAGGGGGAGGGATACATTGGGAGATTGGGATGGACATATACACACTGCTGTATATAAAACAGATAACTAATAAGAACCTACGGTATAGCACAGGGAACTCTTCTCAACACTCTGTAATGACCTATATGGGAAGAGAATCTAAAAAAGAGTGGATATATGTATATGGATAACTGATTCACTTTGCTGTACACCTGAAACTAGCACAACATTGTAAATCATCTATACTCCAATAAAAAAAATTAATTAATAAAATTTTAAAAATAAAAAATACACCGCCGGGAGGTCCTGGGTTCAGCCACCATACAGCCTGTCCCCCATGACCACACTGTTCATTTCCTGTGACCACCGTCTAGAGGACTCCACCTGCCTTTGTAAATCTGGCGGTGCTACATTTTCTCTCTCAAGTCTCCATCGTGATTCCCACGGTGTTAAGTCTTCTCTGGGTGTGAATGACGAGGGCCCAGTGTCGACTCAAGCTAACCCAACAAGTCCCCCAAATATTTCAAGTCGCATTTCCCCCACCATCTTTCTCCAACAGGACGGTGGAGAGAAACCAAGAAGGTCTGCAAAGAGATTAATGATCCACTTTTATTGGCCATGAAAGCTCTAGTAATATTAACTGAGACAATTTACACAAATTATACTCCCCTTCTCTATGCTGGTGGCCCAGCTCTCACTCAAGGCCCATTCGCGAGAGCACCCTTTTCAGTGTAAATAAGCACAAAACCACAACTGCGTCCCATGCGTGCTGCTTTGACTGTATTGTTTCATTCTCGAAAATGCTCCCATGATTCCCTGCCACCCTCAGATTTAAATCCGCTTCTTTCGACAGGCATTAATTCTTTAACTGAGTGACCCCGTGTAGATGAGCCTCTTATTTCCAGACTCAAAGTTGCATTCACTCTTTACCTGTCGTCACCCTTCACTGCTGTCTGCTGGGCAGTCTCACCTCCTGCCTTTGAGTGCAGCATAGCTCAACCACCCATCCAACGACTCAAAGCCACTGGCCATCCCCTGGGTCCAGCCCATCTTCCACAATGGAATATTACTCAGCCATAAAAAGAATGAAATAATGCCATTTGCAGCAACATGCATGGACCTGGAGATTATCATACTAAGTGAAGTAAGTCAGACACAGAAAGAGAAATAGCATATGATATCGCTTATATGCAGAATCTTAAAAAAAATGATACAAATGAACTTATTTACAAAACAGAAGTAGACTCACAGACTTAAGAGAATGAAGTCACGGTTACCGGGGGAAAGGTGGTAGGGGAAGGATAGATTGGGAGTTCGGGATTGACATGTACACACTGCTAGATTTAAAATAAATAACCAACAAGGAGCTACTGTAAAAAATAAAAAATAACCTCCCCCCACCGCCAAAAAAAGAATCCGCACTCGGTGTTCTTTAGATAATCTTTTAGAAGGTGGCTATTTTATTTGGTAGAGGTTTCTGCTGTGACGTGGCATCTTCCTCTGCACAGGCCGCGGACATCTAGACACTTTCTCCCGGGCTCCTCGGAGGGCCGCTAGATTCTCACCCTCCCCTCTCCCCGCCCTGGGGTGGCCCCGCGTCCATGCATCCAGCTGCCCGTGCGCTGGACTCCACTGTGACACCTTTACTTGTTCACGAGACGTGGCACCCAGGAGAGCAGCTGCTCCCTGAAATTCTGTATTGATACATCTAAGCGAAACCAGTTGAGCTCCACGCCCAGGCATCCCTTTCCTGACTTTTCCCATTTCAGTGGGAGGGACTGTCATCCACCAGCCTCCAGGCCCAGGAGGGTCTTGATTTTCCCTCCTGTTGCCAGGCCTGCGGACTCTCCTTGCCCCTCAAAGGCACCCCTTCCCCTTGGCACAGCTGCCGCTCTGATGCCTGCAGAGCGCTTCTAACTTGCTCCCCAACCCTGAGGCCCAGCCCTCCTCTCCTGCCACCATAGGAAGCCTGGCACTGCCCTCTGGCTTCTCGTCTCCTCCACCATCTTATCGTCTCCTCCACCATCTTAGCCCCTCTGCCCTGGGCAAGACGTCCTCTCCAACGGTTCCTCACCATCTTCAAACCACAGCTTGGCCCTCGGCCCACGTGACCCTCTCCCTCTCTACTCCCAATCTGCTCAGAGAACACCTTCTGCCAGGCCCAGTGGATGGAGGGGTCAGCTGCACAGGCCTGGAGTCAGATGGACCTGACTCACATCCTCAACGGTGCTGCCGCCACCAGCCTCCTCAGACAACAGATGAGTCACACACTGACTGAGCCTCAATTTCCTCACCAGCCACATGTGGAGAGGGTGCCGGCCTCCTGGCGTCGGTGTGAGGACTAATGCAGAGGCTGGATGTCAGTGCCCAGTGCCGGGGGGCGCGGCACCCAATTCTCTGCACCTCTAAGGAGTTTTGTCTAATTTTTCCCCATCACACTGATTTATTCCCGTTTGATGCACTGGCGTGACATGTTACACGCTGGGTTCTTTTTGAGTCTTGCTTTGGTTTTTAGGTACACTTGCTGCCGTATCTCAGGAGGGAAGCTCCGGGCTCCAGAAGACAGCCTGGGTCTCAGCCTGCTTGTTCTATGCCCGTCCTGCCCAACAGGCCTCAAGTCATGACCCAGTTTTTGAAACTGGACTGGAGTGCACTTGTGGGAACACAGGACCCCACGGGTGGAGCTTCCCCTTAACCGGCCCGCTGCGTTTCATGAATCGATCACCTCTCACTCCTTTGACACAAACGATAAAAGCCAACCTTGACAACTGCAGGTCAGACAAGCAGGGCTCACCAATTCCCTGGTTGTTTCCCCTCGCCTCAGAGCCAGGGTGACAGATGCTCTCGTGCCCAAGGCGGGTTTCTCCCCCACCTCCCTCTGCTCTGATTTCTACCGAGTCCTGAAAGAGGAAGGAAGGGCAGAAATGTGGCTCACAGCTCTTGGGGCCCAGGTCTGGGGCCCACTGACAACCCCAGGGGAGCAGTATCACAGGGGTGACACTTCACTCTCCTCTCCCTCCTCCTGCCTCAACTTTTAAATAGGAAAATAACCCTCAAAATGAAAGCAGTTGTGGTATGTACTTTCCTCTCCCTTTGTTGCTGATTCAGGGAGCTGCCTGCCTAATGAGAAAAGAAAGGATGCTGCAGCCAGACCAGCGCCCACAGAACACGGGTCGCACTGGGGCGCGCTCTTCCTTAAGAGACTCGGGAGGGAATCATCTTCTTGATTCCACGTTTCAATTGTTGTAACTGCTCTTAAGTGTCCCAGTGCCATTTATTTCCGTAGGGGCTGCAGAGGCTCCCACCTGTCTGAGTATAGTCAAGCCCTCCTTGGTTCAGCCTGTCCACCCTGTGCGACAAAAAGATCAGCCTGACAATAGAGGAAGAACAATAGATTTTTAGGTAACATACTCGTTAGCTTTGAGGTTGGGGAGGGAGGTGAGAGGGATGCATAGAAAAAATGACCTGATTGAAGCAAAAAACAAAACAAAAAAAAGTGGTAGTTCGGGAGAAAAAAAATTATAGGCCAGCATGAAACACATATGCCTCCCCTTCGATGAGCTGGTGGATAAATTATGTACAACAGCCAAACCCCTGCAGCCGTTTCTGAAAGGCAGACGGGATTTTGCAACACGAGGGATACCCTAAAACTCAAAGAAATGCTCGTGTCTAGGATGCTATCATGATGACGTGTTGATACAAATAATAGGGGAAAGTAAGATGAACCAAATGCACAATGCCATTATCCTTTTTGAAATATGGCTGGTGAGACTGGGCACAATCGTTAAGTTCGCAGGCACAGCTGGCCTCGACATATTACAGAACGGGTTGTATTTCTCAGGAATCCTGTCTCAGAATATTCTTTCAGCTTTTCTCTCAATCCCTATGACAGGGCTCTGGGAACCAGGGGTCCTGCCCCAGTTATCAAGCTTTAGAGAGCCCTGCTCTGGCATTCCTCTGTCCACAGCCTTCCCCACGGGGTAATGGGGGAGCGCCCGCCTGGATCCCGCATCCCACTTCTCCAGCCCGAGTAGCTTGAGCTTCTCTCCTGGGAATGCTCTCCTCCTGGTGTGTGCACCCTGGACCCATGGGGTGGCCAAGGGGAAACTGTTGGGAGGGGTGTAGACAGACCTTGGGTGTCTAGGCTGGAGCTGTGGATGGGAAAGAGGGAGGTGGGGAAAGGGGGATGTTTTTCCCCAGGCTGCAGAGTTCACAAAACTTCCAGGAGTCTGAGAATTCTAGATTCCCACCTGGCCTTCTGGATGAATAAAGCTACATGTGCCACGGCGGGAGGACAGAGTATCTTTTCTTCACTGCTTTGTAATCTTGTCTGGTACCCTCACTGTGGGTCCCACACACAGTGCAGGCTCAGGCTAGAGAATAATGACCCGGTAGAAAACACAGGCTCACCCAAGCCTTTTCAAAGCCAGGCCCCCCATCCATCCCTGGAAAGAGGAAACTCAGTCCCAGCTGAGTCTCCAAAATGGCAGGAAAGTGTGGCTCTCAAGTACCTACAGTGAAGATGAGGAAGCCAGCCTCCACGTTGGGGCAGCAGAAATGGGGAGGCTGACACCTGCCCCTAAACAGAAGGTTCTACTGGAGGAGTGCGAGCTGAGCACGTGCACACTGGGCACGCCAGGGTGTGGCGCTGTGCCCAGGAGCAGGGTCCTCCCTTGCCGAGGCCTCCCTGGCCCCGGAGGCGGGCGTCCCACCTGGCTGGCTTAGGCCTGCCTCTCCCTGGGAGCCCCAAGGGCCAGGCTCCCCTGATGCCCATGCACAAGGTGGAAGACTGCCGTGGCTGTCCCTCAGCGGTCCCCTCTCACCTGCGAGTGACAGCCATGCTCGCGACACCCTTTGCCGAACTATCTGTCACTCCAGGCTTCTGAAGTCCCCCTCCCACCTCTTCTTCACAACATAACAGGGAAATGTTGAGAGAGAGAGAGAGGGCTGCGTCTTTGCAGAAAGAACTCCAGCTCTGTGTTCAGCATCAGCACAGAGAGGGAACAGGGGCTTTTAACTCCTTGCCAGCCAACAGGTGTAGCAGTTCCGGCCTCCTGCCCATTGAGATGGGCTGAAAGGGCGTGGAGCCGACCCTTGGGAGCCTCTGTGCCAGGAAAGGGTCCTGGCTCCCCTCTCCCTCCACACTCCCACCCTCCCACCTGCTCTGTCCTTGTTGCTGGCCCTGCAGCGCTTGCCTGTTCCTCCCTCAGCTCACGGGACCCGTTCCAGAGAGCAGGCAGGGCATGCGGGGCATATACCACACTCCCCTCCTCTGTGACCACGAGCATGACAGGTGCTCCGAGGTGCCTCTTCCCCAGGCACGCAGGCTCCAGTTCCCTGTAACTAAGCCTCAGTGCACTTTCTGCCTGAGTCCTGGGACCTCAGCACTTCCAAAGGATGGAGACGGGGCCCTCTGCTCCTCCAGTGCAACCCCACCTGCCAGCATCTCACTGCAGATCTGTCCTCTCACTTGCTGGCCACACTCACTGGTTTTGGGCTCCGCTCCCCACCCATCCCCACCCTGGGCCTCTGTCTCCAATGCAGCATGGCCCCTGGGCCAGGAAAATTCCCCTCAAGGGAGCCTGGGTCAGAGGGTGCCTCTGCAGCCCAGCCCCTCCACTGGCGTCCTACTGTCTACCCGGCAAAGGCCAAGCTCTGCAGTGCAGCGCTCAGCGCACCCAGCCCTCCCAGCCCACGCTTCCAGGCTCGTCGTCTCAGTACTCTTCCTGGCCTCTCCCCCAAAAGCCTCCCTTCTGGTGGGAGAGGGGCACTGGCATCCCCTGGACAAGCTTTTCGCTTCATCACCTTCATCTTTGCCCACACCGTAGCCTCCTCCTGGAATGCACTGCCACACTTCCAACTTTGGGATCCTATTCACACTTCAAGACCCAGCACCAAGGGACCCTCTGTGAAGCCACCTTGGAGTCCTGCGCCATCTGCCAACTACTGGTACCCCTCCCAGGCTCGGCGGCATCCACTTGCATGAGGGTGCGGTGTTCACATCTTACTCCTTCTCCTACTGCTAGCCCAAAGTCTCCAAGTAGGAGGCACTGCCAACTTTGTAAGCAAATGAACTACACTTCTGTCCACTCCTTTGAAATCTGTAAGAACTCTGCCCACACAGGGGGAGAGCATGGACCAGCAGAGCCTGCACTGCTAGAGGCACGTAAAAGGCCAGTTTGGCCAGCCCCTGGGATGGGAAGAGTAACAGGGTCTCACTGACGTCTGGGAAGCCTGGATCTAGTCTGAGCTGTGGGAATGAGACGCGGATAAACGGCGGCCAAGTTCTAGATGTGGGCAGTTCCTGTGAGGAGGGGCAGCCGTGTGAGGGGCCGAGCCCTGCCTGCAGTGTCTGGACCTCGGGAGGGAGGCTGTATCCCTCTCCCCATGCCTGCAGCATCACACGCCCATTCGATCTTCCTTCCCATGAAGCTGGTTGCAAAGGAGATCCATCTGTGGTCTTCAGCTCGGGCCAGGCTTGATGTCACGAGAGGGAGCTCACTCATCACGGATTCTCTGGGAAGAGTCCTTTCAGCCCAGAGCAAGCGTGCCCATTCACTTGGGAAGCCATGAGGGCCTAGCTCAGCTGGACTCCTGTCTCTGGAACCCACAGTCTTCCCGTACGCAGAAAGCTGCCCGCCCTCAGATGCACGGGGTGTCCTCTCGCTTATTCGATGTGGTCCCTGTCTCACCTTGACCAAGGAATGCTTCCTGGGGTCTGGTCCAGACCAGGAGGCAGAGCGAGAGGCAGCCATCGGTGGTGGCCACATCACCCGATCTTCTCCCTGGCAGACAGCCTTTCCCGTGGGAGCGTCCCAACCACTGGCAGATCCCTCGCAACTGCCGGGAAGCACAAGTCTGACAGTGACGCTCGGCTGGAGGTCACGCCCCTCCCTGCCCCTGATCCACCAAGAGAGCAGGAGTTGACGGAGTTTGGAAAACCAAGATCTGTGGACTCCAGGAGGGTCACGGACAGGACAGCCGTGAGCCACTGCCCAGGGCCCGGCACCCACTCCGATGTTCCATTTTGAGGGGTTCTCCTCTCAATTTAACATGATGCTTCTGCTCAGGACTGGGGTGTCTCTGTGGCTCCCAGTCCTCTCTGCCTTTCCCCTGTCTCAGCGTCTCACTTACATGCTCCAGGCCCCGCTCGTGCCCCAGGTCCAAGTGCAATCTCATCCCGTCCGGTCACCCGGTGCGAGAGCCAACCCCTCCCTCGTCAGCCTCCGCGTTCCCTCCTACCTCACCCTTCACGTCTGATCACTCTCAAGGTCCCATAGATTCCTTCCCTGTAACATCTCCGGAACCCCACCCTCGGCCCCAGTCCTGCCGCCATTGCTTCTGAGTTCCTTTCCGCCCAGCTTCCTCCTGGACAGCCTCGCCCAGCCTCCCTGGTCACGATTCCCCTCCACACCACAGATAGAGGCCTCTCCCTAACGCCCCAAGCAGGCCATGCCTTCCCCTGCTCTCAATCTCTCCCAGACCCCCACTGACTGTGGAGGTGGACAGTGAAAGCTCCCACACGTGGCCCACACGGACCCTGCAGGACCCCGACTCCCACCCTCTACGTTTGCCCTGCATCCTGGACGCACCACACCACAAACGCTTTCCCAAGTCACCCGTGCATTTCATGCCTCCCATTTTGCCCTTCCTTCTGCTTGTGATGTGCTTGCCACCTACATACTAAAGGTAAATCTTGCCCATCCACCAAAAATCAAGGTCTCGGGGCTTCCCTGGTGGCACAGTGGTTAAGAATCCACCTGCCAATGCAGGGGACATGGGTTCGAGCCCTGGTCCGGGAAGATCCCACATGCCGCGGAGCAACTAAGCCCGTGCGCCACAACTACTGAGCCCAAGTGCTACAACTACTGAAGCCCGCGCACCGAGAGCCCATCCTTTGCAACAGGAGAAGTCACCGCGATGAGAAGTCTGCGCACCGCAACCAACAGTAGCCTGCGCTCGCCACAAGTAGAGAAAGCCCACGTGCAGCAACGGAGACCCCGTGCAGCCAAAAGTAAATAAATTTTCTTTTAAGTATATCTAAAAATATCCAGGTCTCAAGCACTGATCGCCTCACCTGGGACTTTGTGGGGAGCCACATGAACCCCACACACTGGACGACGTCTCTCCCATGTTCTCCCAGTGCACCAAGTCTGGGGTAACTCTCATCCCAGCTCCTTGAGAGCAGGGGCCTTTCTTACTGGATATTCTATCCCCAGCACTTAACACACCTCCTGGCACACAGCAGGCCTTCAGCAGAACTTGCTGGCTGAGGATGGGTGGATAAAGGCGTGAACAAACAGTGTTCTCCAACAGTGTTGTTTCTGAAGGACAGCTGAGTAGACGCTGGACTCGGCTGGGGCCGGCCAGATTTGTTCTTCATGGGGAATTGGAGTTGGAGAGACAGAGCAAGTCTCAACTTCCCCAGGACATCCTGCCATTTTGGTCCCAGAGTCCAAGGCACTGCCTTAATCCCATTCCTTAGGACCAACACGGTTTGCATGTTCCTTGCAAGAGGGAAGACCAGAGCAAACCAAGGCCAACTGCTCGCAGCTGCAGCTGGTCCCGTGCAGCTGCGGCTGGACGCAACTCTGGTGCTTAGGATGGAATCTGAGCGCCTCCTTAGTGTTGTTGCAAAAACCTTTGTAACAACGATCAGAAAAACTCAACCGCGTGTCCACGGCCTGGAACGGGTTTGCATACAATTTACTCTGTCTTAAACTTCTCAGGAATTAAGAACTATAACATATGCACAAGGCAAGGAATTGCATCAAGAAACCGTGTTACATATTTAAAAATAGCTATTTTGAACATTTGAAAAAGCCATTTTCTCTGCCATGTTATGTCTTCTTGGCTAACTTACTCTTGGTTCCTGCACTTTTATCCTCCAGGTCTCAGGAAGAAGAGGTTTGATGCCATCTGGACTGTAAGTCCTTTTGGCTGCCCTCTTGGACACAGAACCATTTTCACCTATAATTACAGAAATCTGTAGGAATGTATTTTATTTTCTAAGCTGCCAATCAAGAGAGAATTTCTGAGTAATTTCTTAGGAAAAAGAATCCCAATAGATAGCTTCATCCATCTCTATTTACACTGATGTTACATAAAATTTCCCCATTGAGGATTCAACATGCACTTTGATGGACCAGATCAGGGGTCCTGAGTCAGTTAGGGGAGGTGAAATACTGATGAAATACTGATGAAAACCTCACTTTTAGTTACCTGGTGATCCTTTCCCCATGTAAAGCGGCATTTTATGCCACTTTGAGCATGTATCAAAACTTGTTTAATGATTATACCTCAAAGGATTGAATGCTCTTTTTTTTTCTTTTCAGTTCTCACGTTTCTGAGTAAAAGCCATCATGTTCAAGTTAACAGAGCATTATGTTTTCTCTGCAAACAAATTCCCATAATTCATAAACAAAGAGAAAGGTAAATTCATGAAGAGGAGACACAGCACTATTTTTCCACGTGACATTTGGGATCTAGGTTAAAAATGAGGCTTTTGTCTCTGGTGATTTATCAAACTCCAGATTTCATAAAAGATAAAGATGCACTGAAGAAGGAACACATCATCTTAATGCTTCATTTTGACACTTTGGGTCTCTAAAAAGCATGTATTTTGAAGCTCTCCCCTCCAGAAACTCAATCGTGTCCATGATTTACACAGTGAATTCTTGTTTTTCAAGCACACTTACATGAGAACAGGCCAGGAGACACCTTGAAAGAAAATGGTCACATTTGAAACATACAGATTATTTATAGACAGAAAACTCAAAGAACTGAAAGAAAATCTGGTTGTCAACAGACAGTTGCTTTTTCTATGTTTTCTCTGTAGCTCATTTTGGGTTTTGTGTGGGTGGCTCATGTGAACTCAAAGGTTATTTGCTAAATGTTTTGTGAGATTAGAACATGTTGTCCTTTAAAACCTAAATGCAAGTTTATGTTTATTGCAAATATGTTCAACTTTAGAATATGGGATATGGGATCTTTTTTTAACATAGAAAATCATACCTAGAATTGCTATGATAAAACAAGATTTCCTATGCTTCTAGTTTTCATTCACAGTTTAGAAGGTCTTATTCTTAATCATATTCCTAGCAGAAATCTCACAATACAGAGAGTTATGCAGTGCAAGTTTTTGCTTTTTCACCTTTTGGGTTAATTTCACCTGCCAACTTGAACACTGATTAGCCTTATTTTGAAAATACTTAGGTACCAGGAGCTGGAAAGTCAGTGTGGACTATAGCTCAGGTCTTTGCAATTTATCATATAAGGTACATTTTTCGATCACACAGTGTACAAAGGAGCAAAAAAAAAAAAAAAAAAAAAAAAACTTTTTTTTTTTTCTCTAAAGGCGAGGACGGTTTATTTTTCTTGCCTCTTTAGCAATGCTCAGCTACCAGACTCAGGTCCAACAAGCACTTATAAGCCCCACCAACTGGGCAGATGGCAGCAGTCTGCTGGATTTGAATCCCCCTTCTGCTGTGTGGCCCTGGGCAACTTAAGTAGCGTCTTTGTGCCTCAGCTTCCTCGGGAGGAAACTGGGTAGATGGTGGTCCCTCCCTCATTGCCCTGGTGGGGGATTAATGAGCGCTCATTAATCTCACACAAAGCCTGTGAGATAGAAAAGATAAGAAGCATGATTCAGAGACAAAGGCGGTGAGAAGAGCGAAAAGCAACACAGGCCAACTTTAACCCAGGAAAGTATGTGTTCAATAAAATACAAAGAAAACTCCCCCCCACCCCGAAAGTTCAAGAACACTAGAATGCCCATTCTTCGGCGTTCATCTGCAGGAAGGAAAGCCCTTGGGGAGTTGAGGGTGGGAGGACTTTTCTCAAAATCTGATGCTAAAAAGCCTTGGGGTCGGCCAGCCCTGGGGCGGAGTCCCGGCTCCACAACTTAGATCTGTGTGATCCGAGGTGACTGTTCACCCCTGAGCTGAGTTTCCTCAAGGGCTGTGTGAGGTTGTTGTAGAGACTGAAGAAGTGACAGGGTCCAGGCGCTCAGCACGGCCCTGGCTCAGAGGAAGCACCGAATAGGTGGAGACAGAGGCCATCAGTCCAGTCAGCCAATATCCCGGGGCCCGGAAGGTAAGTGACATTTATTAGGGCCTGGGTACAAGTACTGCGGCTGAATTCTGTCCCTCATGGGCCTCCGCAAAACAAATATCCTCCAGGAGTCTGACCCGGCTTTTTCCTCGTCTCCCTCTTCCGAGTGCGACAGAATCTTCAAGGTCATCTGTCATAAAACTGTCTCATAAGTTGTCACCTCCAGCAAAGAAGAGTGAGTTATCAGAGCTCTCTCGGGACCTCCTAGGTGACACACTCCCAGGGGCTGGGCTGAGCAGGGTCCCCGGGGGCTCTGGCGAGGGTCGTGTGACAGCACTTCTTGAGAAGGTAGCACTTTTGGGGTCTTCAGGTCTGGCTGACACAGACCTCAAGTGCACCTACGTGGCCTGGGCCTTCAGGGAAGGAAACCCCGCGTTATGAAGAAGGGAGCAGCCTGCGTGATGCCGCAGAAGAGATCTTCCTCCCCTCACTGGAGCCCGGGAGCCACGCTCCCTCACGCCTGCTCTCCCAGGACGGGGAAGGCTCGGAATGTGGTCCCAAGTTGGGCGTCGGCATTTTAGAACTTTCTCTCTTCCTGTGTCTGTTTGATGAGGCACAAAATTTAAATCCGATGTGGCAAAGCTGCACGCTCTGTGCAGGGTTTCCGGGCTCTGATACTCAGGTTCGGCTAAACAAATTCTTCTTTTTAAGAGCCATCACATATGTGAGCAGGGCACCCCCTACTCCAAACAGTCTCCACCCAGGTGCCTCCACTCTCTTCCTCTCTCCCTCCTAATATTGTGCCGGTTCTCATGTTCTCTTCTCCCCATGTGTTGTCACCTCCTGGGTTCCCAGAGGGAGCCTCTCTATTGTCCCAGACTCTGGCATTAGGGACCCAGAGAGTCCCACAGAGTGTGCAGGACATCCACGGGGGCCCCTCCCGGCCACCGCACCCTCTGACATGGACCCATCAACTCCCAGTTGCCCCCTTTGCTCTCAGGAACAATGGGTCTGAGACGTGTCCCCCCATGTGAGAAGGACAGAGAAAATGAGGCCAGAAACGGTACTTCTCTTCTCCATTGTCGGAGCCTCCAAGATGCTGGTCTGTTGGGATCTAGCAGCAAATCGTACCTGCCCACCCTCGGCTCTCCAGATCCCCTTGCCTGCTTCCACCACCCATATGTTTAATGAGTGCCAGACAAAGAGGAAGGTCAGCAGCGCGGCAGGGGTACCCCAGCTCCTCCCTCCATCAGAGGGAGCCCTCAGGGCTCGCTGGGACTGCCCTCAAACTCCTGGGCCCAGCAGAGGATGCTGATGGGAGAGGAAGGCACACAGGCTGTCACAGCCAAGGGAGCACCTGTGGTACTCACCCTGCTCCCCCACCTGCCAGACCTCCATCTCCAGAGGTCACAGCAGAATATGGCAGAAATCGTTATCCAAAGAACGAGATGTGCTGACTTTTGACTTTTAGTTCCACCCCAGAGGTCATGTTTGCCCTTCAAGCTGGGAGGACTCAGGGTTTGGAGGGACTTCTGTAGTTTAGTGTAAGGGGATGACAAGTTCCTAAACTCACGCTGGACTTTGGGATGAAGTCGTGGCATTTTATTTTTCTGCGCTTGCATATAAAGCAACGTGCATTCAAGGAGGTGATAAGTGTATTCCCGTAATTTCCTGGAAGATGAACGCCAAAGCTAGAGCTAAGTCAAGGCGAATGTAATTTGCATAAAGAAGAGCCACATTAACAACGGGGAGGGAAATGCTGATCCCATGAATACTGGAAAAAGGACTCACGGATAAAATGCAGAAATGACGCTTTAATAACGCACGTGATCACATTTTTATTAACAAAGGACGTCCTGTTTGGAAGCAAATACATCCTTGAGACGAGTCGGAAATTGGTCCTCCGATAGGCAGAAATCCACACTACTTATATATTCTAATTATAGCTACAACCTGCGCTTAATGCAAACATTCTAAACTCTTAGTCACTTTATTAAGAACCAGAAAAGGGACTTCCTGAAGCATAATGAGGACTACTCACAAGCTCTGAGAAAGAAAACGAAGAGATAATTCTGCACAGAGCTGGAGAATGCCGGATGTAATTTATTTAATAAAAGTGCTTCGTGTCTCTTTTTTGGTTTAGGAACTGGTACACCCTTAGGGGTTCAGACAGTACCGTGCTTCAGCACTGCTATTTCTAGGGCAAGATAAAAATGTGTTATCAGAGAAAAGGAATCATTTATCATCGTAATGGTTACATCCCACTTTAGAAACCACTAGAGACTGCTTAACATTTTTATTTCCAACACGGTTTTCCTGAGTCTTCAGGTGACAAATGGAAACTGATGCCAGAAGGCTTTCTTTCCGTTTGTTCCTTATAAAAATGGCTAGATGTGGACCTCATTTTCATCTGGGGTGACGCTCAGGTCTGTGCGTTCGCAGCCTGATCCTTCCCTTCCCGCTTTGTGTGATTCCTTCAAAAGTCTCCAAAGGCAACATCTGGGTCCAGTCAAAGAAGACAGATGGGCTCCTTCTACCTCCTCTCCCGGCCCCTGGAGACCTCTTCCCGGGGCAGGGGCGGGGTGGGGGGTGGGGGTGGGGTGCGTTCTATTTGAATGTAATGACAGGCTGACTAAATTTTTCCTGGGTAGTGTGTTCAGGGCATTCCTATCATTAGAACCCATTCTGTATCCTTACAGACCTCCTCATTATGGATGGACTTCTCTATTTCAAAACATTCCTAGGATTTCTAGACGCTGTCATTGAGTCCTATTACTTTTCTTGTTATCCTTATGATTTTTCTTCTGTGACTTTCTACGGCCAGGTCCTCTTCATCTGTCGTGGAACTGGAGGGCAATTTCCTAGAAATCATCACTCTTGCTTACCGTGGTTATTAACCAATAAAAGATTCAGAATTAATCTGGATTTCTTTGGTGCTGTGGTAACATCAAATCCTTGACATTTCTTCCTGGTGTTAAGACTTCATACATTGGAACCTAACCCGTTTAATCTTTCTCTGTTTCTTCCTCTTAAGAAAAAGGATCTAAATGTTCCACTTTGGTTATGGGAACTAAGGTCTCTGTAGATTAGTAATTAACAGTAAGAAAAAAAGTTTTATTGAACACTAACCATGGGTCAGGTGCTAAGGTAAGGGCATTCAAGTATCTTCTCAATGCCCCTCCCCGAGGTAAATATCACGTTATCTACATTTTGTAAATGAAGGTGAGACCTGGAGTCCACAGGGTTCATCCTTGTGTCCCAGGAAGGGCAAGATCTGGTGAGTACACGGGACCCCAGAGGGAGGAGCCCAGGTGCTGGGGACACAGCACCCCGGAGAACTGAGCCATAAAGGTACGCAAAGCAGAGGAGAAGGCCTGGGACATACTCGCCTTCCGTAAGCGTGTCTTGAGCGTTATTCCACATCCCGGATAAGTCTCAGCCTGATCAACACATCTGGAAAAATAACCCACTGACAGAAGAGGGGTGGTTTACCTAAATTTCCTAGGGGTGAGGTAGGTGCTGAGAGCACCAAGCCAGTCCAGGAAGCAAGCCCCCATGGGCTCCAGAATCCGCGGCGGGCAGGTCAGCATGGAGCTCAATCCCGCTCCCTCGCCCCGAAGAGCTGTCCAGATGGTCCAGCCTTGGCACCTTCTGACGATAACCGAATCCCACGTGGAGCTGTCCCCACAGCGAGGATGGAGCACGCGCGGGGACTCAGCAGCTGGGTTTGGGTTTGTGATGCGTGAACTGGCATTCTGGTTTCTGTATCTGCCCCTTCTGACTTTGATTAAGGAGCGTCAATTCCCCGGAGCCTCATATACGGTGGGTGTACAGGCAGATGAAAACTCCTGAATCTGCAAACCAAGGAACCCAATCCTGTACCTTACTGACCCACAGGGGAGGGAACGTTCTGCCCTTTCCTTTACCTTCTCGGGCCCTCTGCTTCCTCCTCCTTCCTCTGCCCCAGGGAGCAGAAGGTAGAAATCAGAGTCTGGGGTGTCTGCGAGGCCATCGTTATCACAGGGTGTGGTCACTGTGTTTAAAGGCTGGTCCTGGGGATGGTGCTCCTGGCGGCCTCCCGGACCCCGTGAAGAGCCTGTGCTCTTGGAAAGTTCACCTGAGCACGTGCACACTCACCTGAGCATCCTCATTCCGGTCCTTACTCTTGAGCCCTATGCCATGAGGCTCACCAGGGTCCCAAGCACTGGACCGCACTCAGAGGGAGGGGAGAGGCCTGGCTCCATCTATACCGAAACTACTCACTCCAATCCAGCTCTTGTCGGCTCTGCGCGAGGGTCCTGGGCACCCCCACAGCCATTAATAACGTGGCACTTTGCTCCTCCTGAGCTGCCTGCTGCCCAGCTCGGGGGCTGGGCAGGAGGCAGGCAGTCCTGGATTGATGTCTTGACTCTTAGCAGAGCCCATCAAGGAATTCCAGCCCTGAGACAGTGCCCAGGGGTGCAACAGGACCAGCAGCCTGACCCCGGAGCTGAGGTGGTGACCAAAACCTGGTCCTGCCTTCTGGGAGCTGGCAGTGCCCCTGGTGTGATGGAAAACTCCACACAGCAAAAACGCAGAGAGCGCCTTCCTCTTATCACACTTCCCCCCCATGGAGAAGGGCATAGGGATGAACAAACAAATGTCTCTTGAGTTAAGCAATAATTTCAAGAATAATTTGCCATATCTTCACGGATCTCACTCTGTTTTCAATGTTTCATCTTACTTTACGTGATTTTGGTGTTTTGAGGCCAAAATGAACATTCACACTTCCTCACCCTCAGCACGCTGACGCTTTGGACTGGATTGCTCTTTGCTTCGAGGAGGAGGGTGCCGTCTGGTGTGGTGTCCCCGGCCCCTACCCACTAGCAACCCCTGCTCAAATGCAACAACTAAAAATGTCTCTAACTGTCACCAAACGTCCCCTGGAGGGCGCGATCCCCTCTGGTTGAGAACCCATAGCTTTAAAAGGTGGTACTAGTCCTTGCTAATTTGGGGGTTGGGTTTGAGTAGTTTCGGTACTTGAACTTCTTCAGGCAGTGATCCCATTAAAACACCCTCACTTTGCCCACCCCCATCCCGTTTGTTTATTTGGGAATGACAGTCACCATTGGGCAGAGGGGCACTGCTGAGGGGCCAACATTTAGCCGGCTGGCTCCTGGCGAGTTTAACATTAGGCTTTGTGGGTGTCATTTGGTCAGTGTTCCTAGCACATGGGGCGTTATTTGGGGACCCTAAATTCAACACAAGGGCTCAGACCAGAGTGGGGACTGTCCTTCCTCTGCAGAGTCGGAGTCCCAGATAACCCGGAAGTCACTCAATCCCAAATATTTGACAAGAGCCCACTGACCTCTGTGAATGTGTGCCAGAGACAGGCAGGTGACGTGGTGAAGACATGAGTTCCAGGCACTGGAAAAGTCCTCGTTCTCGGTCGTCACCTGCCAAACTGACAGCAGAAAAATCACCGCTGACGATATTCTGAGAGAATCGAACTTCCTAGCAAGGCAGATGGTAGACAGTGCACATTTCCGTACAGCCAGTAAGCGGACCTACTGTAGGCTGGCCCGTCACCCCCAAAAGCTATTCGTTAGATGGAGAAATGCCAGAAACATACTGTGAGTCCAGTTTACGTGCTTCTATTAATTCCTCACACATACCAAGCATGGCCACCACCAGTTGCCAGTTCTTGAGCTCTGACAGGCGTCGAAGAAACAATTCGAAGGCGAGGGACACAGAACGTGAGACGGTTTTTATTCAGGTCACTCCATGCCTGGAGAACTGTAAATACCAGAACGAACTACTTAAACCTAATCCACAACAGAACCTACCCACCTTCCCTTCCCCCTCCCCCCCTTGTACTCAGGTACTGCCACATGTTTTCAAATTCTTTCTTTTCTTTTTTCTCTTCTTTTTCTTTTTTCTTAAAATTCTGCTTAAAAGCTTTTGCTTGAAATTCGTTTCCTGACAGTTCTGGAGGCTGGAAGTCCAGTATCAGGGTACCAGCACAGTCAGGTTCTGGTGAAACTCTTCCTGGCTTGCAGAAGGCTGCCTTTTTTCTATTTTCACATGGCAGAGCGAGAGTGGTCTCTTTCTCTTTTTATAAGGAAACTCAGCCCATCATAAAGTTCCCACCCTCATGACCTAATCTAACCCTAATGACCTCTCAAAGGCCCCATCTCCAGATGCCATCACATTGGGAACGAGGGCTTCAACACATGAACTTGGGGGCGGGGACACAGTCGTTCAGTCCATAACAACATTCCTTTTGATTTTCATTAAGAAATGTATGTACAGATTCTTAGAGGAATCTTGTAATTGAAAGACCATGGACTTTGGGGCTTGAGAGATAAAAGTTGAAACCATAGCCCCATTACTATCCACCTTTGTGGTTAGGACAAATTATTTCACTTCTGAGCCATTGAAAATGTTTTTTTTTTAATTTAGATATAACTGACAATAGCAATATGTTAGTTTCAGGTGTACAACATAATGATTCAATATTTGTGTATATTGCAAAATGATCGCCACCATAAGTCTAGTTCACATCCGTTCACCATAGTTACAAACATTTTTTTTTCTTGTGATGAAAGCCCAGGGACTGTAGTTAATAATATAACTGCTTGTATATTTGAAAGTTGCTAAGAGAGTAGATCTTACAAATTCTCATCAGATTGTTTCTTGAATGCCTGTCACATCTGCAGCATTGGCATTTGGTAGTGGCCGTATTTGACACGTGTGGGGGACGAGCATCAAGGTGGAAATCAGACTCACAGGACATTTATGTCATTTATTCACCTAACGAGTAGCTTTTTTCAGCTCTACTCTGGGTAAGATGGTCTTTCAGTGACTCTAATGAAGGAAGTTGTTTGCTTTATTTTGTTTTTTAATCAGAGGGAAGTGAAGAAATATAACTGGAATAAAATAAGAATGAAGAAAATACACAGAAAAGAGAAAAAGGTGTCGAATCACGAAGCCGGCAGTCACAGTCATTTCGGGAAGGCGGATTCTTATCTGACCAGGGCAGGGCGTGAAATTTGGCACTCTGACTTTTTTTGTTTCTTCTTGCCTTTGTTTTCCCCCAGGGAGAAGGGCAGCGGCACTCTGCAGTTAGCGCCGAGTCTACACTTGGAGGCTGAACCAGAGTTTGATCTTCTGGTCTGCTCGCTTTGACCAGTTGATCATGGGATGGAGTGTGCCCCACACACCTCTCAAAGGCCTCCCGGCCTAGGGTGGGGGACAGCACCCTCCCCCTCGAAGCAAACTGAACGGCTTGGTATTTAAACTTTCAGCAATTCTCTCTGCTCAGAGAAATAACCCTCAAGTAGAAAGTTAGGCTGTCTGAATCTGCTTCCCATTTGCTTCCAACTCATACCCCGAGTCCTCTGGTTGGAAGGTCACCTGCCTTCCCCAGCTCCCCAGTTCTTCCAGGGCCTGGAGGACGGACTCCTTTGTAAAAATCCTCCTGTAACAGAGAGCTTTGTGCTCCAGTGGAAAAACTGGCAGCACAGAAAGCCTCTACCCATGTATAATTTAGCATGATTACCTGGGGCGGCAGGCACAGCTCAGAGGACCGTGTCACATGCGCCTCGGGGTCCCCACCACAACTGGGGCATCTCATGACAGTGGAGGGAGAGGATAATGTCTGTCTTGCTCCCTGCATTGGTGTCACAATTACAACTGAAAAGACACAGTGGAGATAGGCGATTCTCAAAGGAACAGCCCACAGAACATCTCTGGCAGAGGCGAGAACAACAGCTGGCCAGACACACTCATGGTCCTGAAACTCTCCCATCACACTGCAGAGGAAAATGCCCGGAAATCCATGCTGAAGCCCAGTGGACAGGCCCCCCTAAATGTGGATCAGCTGCCCTCCACCACTGCATGGGAAGGAGAGACGAAGGATCAACTATAATGTGGAGGTGTCCAGGTAGAATTGCGGACACTTTTAGATTTTTTTTAAGTCAACGTGTAAAGTAAGTTTTCACAGGACTGATCAAGAGAAAAGCAGGGACAGAGAACTGGCCAGACCACGTGGAACCCTGCTTGAAGAAGGGACATCACATGGGAAAAGCTTGCAGAGGGACTTTTGCAAAACTGGCTGTGGCTTAACCCCTCCAACAGGATGAGGCAGAAGTAAAAAGCAAGTTCAAGTTAAGGGGAAAGGCCCCTTGAAGGCCTGCCAACCAGCTCCTGGGTGCTTTTCCTTACATGTCAACATCACTGTACTGCTGCAGGACCCACTCGAGAAGGCTCAGTGTAACCTCATCCTTGCTGGCAAGTGGCCCCTGGCACTGGCCACTTCCCAGACAGAAAGCCTGGCACGACTCACCCCCCACTGGACAGCACCCAGGACTTGGAATGTGGCGATAGGAAGGCAACTTTACGAGGGCAGATGCCCAGGGAAGCAACCGACTGAGAAGCCTCTGGTCCCTTGAGTTAGTTGATTGGCAGGAAGCCGACTGAGGGCTGCACATTGGTCCACATGCCTAGGCATGGTGGCCTTTGAGAGGTGTGTGGGGCACACTCCATCCCATGATCCACTGGTCAAAGCGAGCAGACCAGAAGATCAAACTCTGGTTCAGCCTCCAAGTGTAGACTCAGTGCTAACTACAGAGTGTCACTGTCCGCAACTGTAACCCCACTGACAATTGCCTTTGCAATGCACAGAACGTTTAAATGTACTTATTGTACAAAAACATTGTAAAAAACAGAAATCAAATATCTAGCCCTGCAACGTTACAAAATCTTAACATGAGGTTTTTGGAGAAAGGATTTCAAAAGTGACATGGTTGTTGTTTCCTTCAAGTGGTAGAGCTGCTCCTGAAAACTTGTGTGTAGATTAGCCTCGTGCAAAACAAACCCTTCTTAAAACGCACCAGGTAACAGACACTGTTTTAAGCCCCTTATGTGCATCTGTTCATTTAGCTTTCAGAAGCCCTGCAGGTAAGCATTAATGATACCTTTTATTATCTTCATTTTGCAGGTGGAAAACTGTGGCACAGATAGGCTGAGGAACTTGCCCAAGGCTGCAGAGCTGGGTTTGGACTGGGTACCCAGCTTTCTGAGCCCACGTTCCTAATCACAGGGTACACTGCCTCCCAATGGACTCATGGGGAGTTAGTTCCCTGGCCAACACCTGTCCTTCCCAAATACACAGTTTATAAAGATGTATTGTCACACCTGGTCAGGTTTGGTGTGAACCACACCCCACACTTAAAGTCTCTAAGGGAAATAAATGCTTGTTTCCTAATAAGTCATCATACAGCTAAGACAGAGCTGAACTCATAAAGAAACCCCTGCTGCCTTATCTTTGGTGGATGCCCATATCCATTCCCCCTTTTTCTTTCCTAGAAACACCCCAAATAGCTTTGGGTAGCAATATACCCAGTTAAAAACACTTAACTCCCTACAGAGGATCTACAAAAAAGCCTCAGCTAACGTCATATTTAATAGCCAAAGACTGAGTGTTTTCCCCCTAAGATCAGAAAGAAGATGAGGCTGTCCATTATCTCCACTTCTAATCAACATTGTACTGGGGGTCCTGGCCACAGCAATAAAGCAAGAAAAAGAAATTAAAGGCCTAGAATTTGGAAATAAGTAAGTAAGACAGTCTTCATACAAAAAGACATGATGTTTTATGTAGAAAATCCTAAGGAATATATAATAAAGCTACCAGGACTAATAAGCCAATTAAGCAAAATCACGAGATACAAGACTGACATACAAAAGTCAATTGTATTTCTGTATTCTAGAAATGAACAATGGGAACTTGAAATTTCAATGCTGTTGCTGTAACATCAAACATATGACATATTTACAGACACCTTTTACAAAGTACTTGCAATATCTGTACATGAAAACTGAAAAAAATGTTGCAGAAGGAAATTTAAAAGGAGCACGTAAATAAAGGGAGAGATATACGGTGCTTGTGGGTCAGAGAACTACATATTGCTAAGACATTATTTCTTCTCACCTTGATCTACAGATTCAACACAATGCCAATCAAAATCCCAGCAGAGGGCTTCCCTGGTGGTGCAGTGGTTGAGAGTCCGCCTGCCGATGCAGGGGACATGGGTTTGTGCCCCGGTCTGGGAGGATCCCACATGCCACGGAGCGGCTGGGCCTGTGAGCCATGGCCGCTAAGACTGCGCGTCCGGAGCCTGTGCTCCGCAAAAGGAGAGGCCACAACGGTGAGAGGCCCGCGTACCGCAAAAAAAAAAAAAAAAAAAAAAAAAAAAAAAAATCCCAGCAGATATTTTTGTCGAAATTGAGAAGCTGATTGTAAAACATATGGAAATACAGAGGACTTAGAATAGTCAAAACAATTTTGAGGAAAAAAAAAAAAAAAGGTGGACGATTCAATAACTTATTTCAACACTTACTCTAATGCGACAGTAAACACAACAGTATGGTATTGGGATAAGAATGAAATGTAGATGAATGGAATAAAGTAGAGAGTCCAGAAATAGAGCCACACATGCATGGTCAACTGATTTTCAGCAAAGTCACCAAGGTAACTGAATGGGGAAAAAACAGTCTTTTCACCAAATGGTGCTAGAACAACTGAATAGCCACATGCAAAAACGAACAAACACATGAACCTCACCCTTACTTCACATCATATACAGAAGTAAACTCCAAGTGGATCATGAACCTAAATGGAAGAGGGAAATCTACAAAACTTCTGGAAGAAACTACGTGAGAAAATTCTAGTGATGTTGGGGTAGCTGAAGATTTCGTGATACATGACACAAAAAGGTTGAACTTCACCAAAATTAAAATTCTGTTCTTTCTGACACTCTTAAGAAAATGAAACCATGGGTAATGGATTAAGAGAAACTATTTGTGAATCACATATATAATAAAGGGCTTCCATACAGAATTTATAAAGACAACTTACAGTTCAATAGCAAGAAAACAAAATCCAGTTAAACAAACAGGCGAGAAATTTGAACGGACACTTCACCAAACAATACAAACGAATGGCAAATAAACACATGAAAAAGATTTGAGAAATGCAAATCAAGACCACAATGAAATACCACTCCACACCCACTAGAATGGCTCAAATGAGTAAGACAGGCTATGTTAAATACTGAGGATGCAGGGCAACTAGAAGTTATTGCTGTTGGGAATGCAAGTGGTTCAGCCGCTTTGGAAGGCAGCTTGGCAGTCTCTTATAGAGTTAAACATATACCTACTATGAACCCAGCCATTCCACTCCTAGATATTTACAAAAGATAAATAAAAACATATGTCCATACAGAGACTTGCACGAGAATGTTCACAGAAGCTTTGTTCATACTAGCAAAACTGGAATCAATCCACATACCCACCAACTGGTTAATGGATAAACAAATTGTAGTGCATCTGTACCAAGGAACAGTACCCCACATTAAAAAGGAACACCCAACGACTTGGATGGATCTCAAAAGCATTTTGTTAAGTAACAGAAGCCAGACATAAGAGACTATGCACTATGCTATTCCATTTATATTATATTATAAAAAAGGCAAACCTACAGCAAAAGAAAAATCAATGTTTTCCAGGAGTCAGAGTCGGGGGAAGGGATGAGATGAAAAGGGGCACAAAGAAATGTTTTTAGGGTGATGGAAATGTTCTATTGTGGTGGTGATTATAGGACCATATGCATTCATCAAAGCTCATTGATAAAACACTTGAAATTGGTGAATTTTAATATATACAAATCATATATATTATTTTACAATATATATGTTTATAATTATATTTATATATACATAAAGTAAAAAGCTGACATTTTTTAAATGCTCACCTCCCCAGACTCCTTTGCAACCAGGCTTAGACATGGGACCCCCACGGCCAATGAAAGTAGGCAGAGGTTTACTGGGTGGTGCTTCTGTGAAAACTGTTTTCCTGATAAAAGAGAGCCTGAGCTGACATATGCCTTCTTCTTTTTGTCCTTTTTCTAGTTTCCTGCTTGGAACTCAGCCACCTTGTGGGTGTAAGAACAGTTAAAAGCCACACTAAGGAGCTGTATTAGTTCCCTAGAGGTGCTGTGACAAATCACCACCATCTTGATGACTTAAAACAACAGACACTTTTCTCTGACAGTTCGAGAGGCTGGAAGTCCAAAATCTAGGTATGGGCAGGGCCATGCTCCCCCCAGAGGCTCTAGGGGAGAAGCCTTCCTTGCCTCTCCTAGCTTCTGGTGGTTGCCAGCAACCTTTGCATTCCTTGGCTTGTGAACCAATGACTTGAATACCTAATACCTGCCTCCATCTTCACAAACCATTCTCCTCTGTGTCTCTAGGTCTCTCCTTTTCCTGTAAGGACACCAGTCATATTGGAGTAAGGCCTACCCTACTTCACTACGACCTCATTTTAACTTGGTTATGTCTGCAAAGACCCTATTTCCAAATAAGGTCCCTTTTATAGATACTGGGGGTTAGGACTGAACATATCTTTTGGAGTGGGGGGGTACACAACTCAACTCACAACAGGAGGGCAGAGGGGGTAGATAGCAAGAGCAAGGGGCCCAGCTTTAGCCGCGGACTCACCGTGCCTGTCTTCCGCATTCTTTGGGCTTCCGTCTTATTTATTTTTTTTAAATTAGTTCATGTCTTTTATTAACCAATCCTACCCAGCCATGTGGAGATCTTTCTTGTCCTTTCAGATGTTTGAGGTCTCCTGCTAGTGTTCAGTAGGTGTTCTGTGAGAATTGTTCCATTTGCAGATGTATTTTTGATGTATTTGTGGGCGGAGGTGAGTTCCACATCTGTCTACTCCGCCATCTTGATTGGAGCCCCTAGGCTCCTGTTTTGGCAGCATTTAAAGCATTCGTCCCTTGGTACTCAGCCCCAAATCCATTTGCTATGTCCTTTGAATTTGTTTTCGGTGCCCACTCTTAAATCTACCCTCTTCCTTTTAACCTTACTGTGGATAGAGGGTGGAATCAGGTGGAAGGAAGAGTCCAGTCCTGACCAATAACCGTACACGTTCGCCGAGCTTGGATAACAGATTCTGCAACACACTTCAGGTACCACGTGTCTTAAATTATGCCCACCCAATATGGAGAACAATACAATATGCAGTTACTTAAACAAGTTATATGAAGTAAAGGAGGTCAAACAATGATTTTTCCCTCACTTTCCACTTTTCTCCCTCAGGAGAGCTGCTCCCACTGTCCTCAGCAGCCCACCCCCTAGACTTGTGAGCCCTTGTCCAGGAGAGAGTAAACCCTGTACCTGCCCAGCAGATGATCACCTCATAGAGTAATGGAAATGGTGCACCCCAAATCATCCAGGCTGCACAGTCTTTTTCTTCTCCTTTTTTCTCTTCTTTTCCTTCTCTGTAGTAGGTAGAGCCTGTGGCCTGGCTTTGCCAGACCTACCCCGCCTCCAGCACATGCTCACCTGGCCTCACCTCTGTTTTGCTGTAGATCCCTCTGTAGCCCGTGTGCTTCCCACTCAGCCCTGGCTGGGGAGGCTGGGGTCTCCCTGGGTCCAGTCTGCATCTCCCTCTGACAGCACCCTTGGTGTGGCCAGAGCACGAGGCTTCTGCCGCCATCCCCACAAGGCCAGTCCTCACCTACTCAGCCCACACCTCCACCTTCCTGCCTCTCTTCCTGTTTGACTTTCTGTCTTGTTTTTGTGTGTGTGTTGGGGGGGGGGGTGGTCCATATATATTTTTCTGCCTTCCAGTATTTTTTAATATCTTTTTTTCATCTTTCTGTATTTCTCTCCCAAAATGACTCCTTTCTCTCTTTTTTGGTAACCTTACTTCACCACTTTTCCCTTGTCTATATTTTTAATGTTTCTGGAGTTTTCTGCATTTCTGTAGTTTTTCTTTTTTTTTTTGCGGTACACGGGCCTCTCACTGTTGTGGCCTCTCGCGTTGCGGAGCACAGGCTCCGGACACGCAGGCTCAGCAGCCATGGCTCACGGGCCCAGCCGCTCCGCAGCATGTGGGATCTTCCCGGACCGGGGCACGAACCCATGTCCCCTGCATCAGCAGGCTGACTCCCAACCACTGCGCCACCAGGAAAGCCCTGTATTTTTTCTATTTTTTTCTGGGGTTTTGTTTTTCTATTTTTTTCTCTCCTATCATATTTCTGTGTCTGCATTTCTGTCTTTTTTCCTGTGTCGTTTGAGATGTCTTTTCTCCTGTCCCCTCTATCCCTCTTTTCTTATGTGTTTGCCCACCATGTTATTTCTCCCTTTTCTCTTCAGGTTTGTTTCCAGATTAAGCTTGGTTCCCTCTGGGTGGCTTTGAGCAGAGGACCCCCTTCCCACCACCTGCAGCCTCTCTCCCTGAACTCTGCCCTCTCCCCAATTCTGCCACCCTCTTCCTGCACCAATGGGAAGGTGCTGGTTTGTCTCCCACTAACTTCTCAAAGACAGCAGGGTGGTTGGGTCCACCAGCTGTCAGCTCACTGGTGGCTTCCTGAACTGGGAATATGGGATTCTTGATACCTTTACCCTAAGCTTTGAACCTGAGCTACAATTCCAGGAGAGCCAGTTAAATAAATCTCAGCCAACATCCTACTATATGCGCAGAGTATGTGTGTGTGTGTGTGTGTGTGTGTGTGTGTGTGTGTATGTATATATGAGAAAGGACACTGGAGGGCACCCTTATGTCCACTGTTCCAGCTTGTTTCCTATGAGGAGAAGCAAATGTTCTCAAGATGCCCCAGAGAGGGCTGTGTCCTGGCTTTGGGGACCTGAGGGGAGGGGCCCGCCATGAGGTTCATGCTCATCTCAGAGCCTGGGTCAGAGCTTGAACCCAGGGCCCTTGGCTCTAGCACCCCACCCCACCCCGAGACCCTTGCTGGGCCCCAGCTCTGCACTAGGCTCACTGCACCAGAATCCCCCCTTCCCTCAGAAGGTGGCAGGTGGCAGCATTGCAGGGCTGAGGGGGTGGAAGAGCCCTTGTGTGGGGAGATGAGTCACCTGGGTGCAAGGCTGGGATTCCCACACAAACACACCATGAGAACGATGGCTGCTATGATAGTATGAAGGTGCCCAGCATTGGGGACCTCCCCAACACACACACATGCTCCGCAGCGCTGGCCGTGGATGGTGAAGACATTCTGGTTTTAGGGTGAGTCCCAGGCAAGTCCAGTAACTGTCCCTAGATCTGGAACACAGATGTATCTGGTCTGCCAGGGCGTGCCTTGTCCCCAGCTGCCAACAAAGCTGTGTGAGCACAGACCTGGCCCCCTTCCCTCGGCCCTCGCTGTTCACACAGAGGGCTCCCCCACAGACAGCCTGGGCCACAGCAGCAGAGAAAGCATCCTCCCCTACGGTGCTGGGAGCAGGTTCTCCATACGCGTGCATTCAAAGGCTCCCCTCCACCCTAACTGTCCAGTCTCAGAGCACTCCCTCCACTGCTTCAGAGATGTGCACGTCCCCTTCTCTCCACCTCCCTCACCGACAGCTCCCCCTCCCCCAGGTTCCCCGCTCTGGTCTCCCTCCTGCCAAGTGGGCACATCCATCCATCGGAGCCCTTGCCACGCTGCTCTGACCAGGGCAGGACTGCGACCTGCCTGGCACCCAGCCCAGTGGTCAGGGCCAATGAGCACATGAAGGACCCTCCCTCACAGATGCTGGGAGTCGAGGTCGATTCCAGGGGAAGGGGTGGAATGCAATTGGATTCAGAGGGCATAGAAATCGCGAGAGGAAATTCAGTAGAGAGGAGTATACACAGCAAGGTGTGTGCGGCTCCAGGTCAGCCTTCTCACTGCATGGCAGCTACAGCGTCTGCAGGTTTTGGGGGGATTACCAGGGTCTTTGCAGACTCTTCTCTCACCTGCACTGTCCTCCAGGCTCTGGTCTGGGGCTGGCAATATGAACAGACCCCAAAGACAGAGCCCTTTCCTAGCCAAGACCTGACTGTTTTTGTCAGGCACATAAAAGATCCAGGAGTGGGACGGGCACGGGGGGACACACATGTTTGATCTGACCTGTTTCTCAATCTTTTCGCCACTAAAGCTTGACTGAAATTGTCAAAACATGAAATCAATAAGGTCTTGGCAAAAGGCTCCTATAATTGAATACATTACTTCCCAATTTCTCCTCCTTTTCCCTTTTCATGTCAAATGAAGAGTCTGCTTTTTATTACTTAGCCTTTCAGAAGAGAAAACAATTGTTGGATGATACAACCTCTTTGGTCATGTAAGCGTACATTCGAATACATGCTTCTGAAATCGATCTTGATCATTTTCAGCAACAGATATGTAAACAAACAAATGCTGGATGCCATCTTCCTTTCTTAACAGTGTCCTCATTTTACAAGTTCCTTCTAATGTTCCGGTGGATGGAGGGATAGAGGTAGGGGTGGGGGTGGGGATCAGGAAACCATAAATAGATTTAACAGGCACCAAAGCGTGCATTTGGAGTACCGTCAGCTAGAAAGATCTTGTTTCAATAACACGATCTTCGCATTTAGCTGAAGACTAACTTATGGGGCCTGACTGCCCTTAGTGGCTGCTTAAAGCTGACATAAGGCAGAATAACGTACATTTAATATGTGAAAGAAATTAGCCCTCAAGATCTTTGTTTCCTGAATCTCTGCAGCAGCTCAGCTGGTGCTTGGCACACAAGACAGCTGGAGGAGGCCTTCTTGGGGCGGTGAGGGAAAGGCAAGGGGTACAGCACACAGAAAGCTCACCCCATGGGGGTCTAGAGTGAACTCGGGGGACAACAGATTGAGAGGGAGAGCACAGAACCCACTGCAATTTGGACTCCGTAGGGCTCTGCGCTTCCATGTCCACGAATGGCATCCTATCTTCCCCAGCCACAAACGGGAGCCCCAGGGGCATTCTTGACTCCACCTTCAGCCATGACCATGGCTGAAGTGATGGGCCATGACCCCCATCACTTGCAGGGAAGGTGGAAGGTTCTCAACCCCGCACTCAGGGCGCACAGGGCTCCCCGCAGTGAGGACCCGCCATCACCGCCACAGTCACCCTCTGGCCAGCCTCTCCAGCCCGGGAACTGGGATGCCTATGTCTCGATGCTCAGCCTGAACCTGACAGTCACTCGCTCACATCACATGCCTCGCCTCCAAGGTCCTGCTCCCCTTGCTGGGGGATGGTGTGAAAGGGCTTGCTCTGCCGGTCACCATGCAGGACTCAGCTCAAGGACTCTCCTTCCGAGAGCCACCCGACACAGAAAATGGGGCGGCCCTCTCTCTGCTCCAGACCCCTCTCAGTGCACATCCCCCCTGACCCTAACTGCCACCCATCCCTCCAGCTGAGAGTCCGTGTCTTAGTCATCTTTGAACTCACACGGTGCAGGGTGCGCCATGTCACTGAGCAGCATCTGTCATACAAGGAACTATTCAGTAAAAATTCAAACGTTTACAGGTCTTCTTTTTTTTTCTTAATTGTTTATTTAAATCTATATATCTGAAGCTCCGATGAAGCACTTTTTTTTTTTTTTTTTTTTTTTTTTGCGGTACGCGGGCCTCTCACTGTTGTGGCCTCTCCCATTGCAGAGCACAGGCTCCGGACGCGCAGGCTCAGCGGCCATGGCTCACGGGCCCAGCCGCTCCGCGGCATGTGGGATCTTCCCAGACCGGGGCACGAACCCGTGTCCCCTGTATCGGCAGGCGGACTCTCAACCACTGCGCCACCAGGGAAGCCCGAAGCACTTTTACTTCACTGTCACTCAGAGGCTTCTATTTTTGGCTAACCTTTTGGAATTCTGAAACAGCACCCATCTCATTATGTTGAGACGACCACTGCGTGAGCCTCTGTGTCCTCCTGTGTGCTCAGCAGGGAGAGGGCTTTGAGACACTTGTGAGTAAGGGGTGAATTAACACTAGGGGTTAAAACACAACAAAACAGCCTATAAGGAAAGCCTGAGCTGTTGGCAAGCGGGAAAGGAAGAGCAGCAGGTCGCTGAGAGCTGCCACATGAAATTCTAAGGTCAATAGGTGGTGGTCTGTCCCAGCGCCAGGCTGCTAAGCTGATGAGGGGATGGGCTGGACTTAACACTGGCTGACTTGGGAGGCCAGGCTGGGAGGTGTTAAGCCCTTTATAGGGACATATGTGATTCCCTCCTTTGTATTATGCTGTGTCCTAATGTCATACACCTGTGAGCTTGGTCACACATTCCTCATGGAGGCCCCTGCAGCCTGGCAAGTTTGCTGTTTCCCTTTTCTTAGCCCTGCTATCAGGGTGTTGGCTGTAGGCAAAGTGCTGGGCGCTAGGCTGTCTCTCATCACAGCAAGAACTTGACAAATGTCCTGATCCCAGCTGACCATAATGGTCTGCCCACTGGCCTTGAGGAAGGGCAGAATAAATAGAATAATAGGCTCGTTGCTGTTCACCCAAATTCTACAGTTTCCAGTAGCATCAAGCCCCAGGATGTGTCAACCCCCTAATCACAGAGAACTTGAAGAAACTGTTGTTAAAGCCCATAGTGAACACCATACTTGACAGTGAAAGGTTGAAAGCTTTTCCTGTAAGATCAGGAATAAGATAAGGATGCCCACGCTCGCTATCCTTATTCAACATAGTACTGGAAGTCCTAGCCAGAACAATTAGACAAGAAAGAAATAAAGGCATACAAATTGGAAAAGAAGAAGTAGAATAGTTTCCATTTGCAGATGATATGATCTTATATATAGAATATCCTAAAGAGTCCCCCCAAAAACATTACAACTAATAAATGAATTCAGTAAAGTTGTAGGATACAAAGTCAAAATACAGAAATCAGCTGCATCTTTCTACACTAACAGTGCAATATCTGAAAAAGAAATAAAAACAATCTCATTTAGAGTTGCATCAAAAACCAATAAATTAGGGCTTCCCTGGTGGTGCAGTGGTTGAGAGTCCGCCTGCCGATGCAGGGGACACAGGTTCGTGCCCCGGGAAGATCCCACATGCCGCAGAGCGGCTAGGCCCGTGAGCCATAGCCGCTAAGCCTGCGCGTCCGGAGCCTGTGCTCCGCAACGGGAGAGGCCACACAGTGAGAGAGGCCCGCGCACCACAAAAAAAACAGAAAACAAAACAATAAATTAACCAAAGAAGTGAAAGATCTGTACACTGAAAACTATAAGATGAAAGAAATTGAAGAAGACAAAAATAAATGAAACAATATACCATGTTCATGGATCAGAAAAATGAATATTGTTAAAATGTCCATACTACCCAAAGCAATCTACAGATTCAAAGCAAACCCTATCAAAAATGGTTTTTTTCCCCAGAAATACAAAAAAAAAGTCCTAAAATTCATATGGGACCACAAAAGATCTCAAATAACCACAACAACTCTGAGAAAAAACAAAACTGGAGATATCACACTTTGAGATTTCAAACTATATTACAAAGCTACAGTAATCAAAACAGTGTGGTGTTGGCATAAAGAAAGGACACACAGAGCAATGGAACAGAATCAAGAGCCCAGAAATAAAGCTATGCATGTATGGTCAACTAATATTTGACAAGAGAACCATGAATACACAATGGGGAAAGGATAGTCTCTTCAATAAAATATGTAGAAGAGTGAAATCAGACCCCTATCTTACACAACTTACAAAAATTAACTAGAAATGGATGATAGACTTAAATATTAAGACCTGAAACCATAAAACTCCTAGAAGAAAACAATGTCTTGACAACAATTTTTTTGGATTTGACACCAAAAGCACAAGCAACAAAAGCAAAATAAACAAGTGGGACCACATCAAACTAAAAAGCTTCTACACAGCAAAGGAAACAATCAGCAAAATGAAAAGGCAAGTTGCAGAATGGGTGAAAATATCTGCAAACCATCTATGTGATAAGAGGTTAACATCCAAAATATATAAGAAACTCACACAACTCAATTGTTTAAAAAAACCCAAAAAACAAATAATCCAATTTTTAAAATGGGCAGTTGACCTGAATAGACATTTTTCCAAGGAAGACATACAAATGGCCAAAAGGTACTTGAAAAGATGCTCAACATCACTAATCATCAGGGAAATAAAAATCAAAACCACAATGAGATATCACCTCATACCTGTTAGAATGGCTATAATCAGAAAGACAAGAGATAAAAAGTGTTGGTGAGTATGTGGAGAAAAGGGAATCCTTGTGCACTGTTGGTGGGGATGTAAATTGGTACAGCCCCTATGGAAGATAGTATGGAGGGTCCTAACAAAATTAAAAATGGAACTACCATATGACCCAGAAATCCCACTTCTGGGCATTTATCTGAAGGAAATGAAATCACTATCTTGAAGAGATATCTGCACTCCTATGTTCACTGCAGCATTATTTACACAAACCAAGATATGGAAGCAACCTAAGTGTTCGTATATATACATATATATATACATATATATACACACACACACACACACACACACACACATACATATACAATGGAATGGTATTCAGCATAAGAAAGAAGGAAATCCTGCCATTTGCAACCACACAGATAGACCCTGAGGTCATTATGATAGGCAAAATAAGTCAGACACAGAAAAACAAACACTGTATGATCTCATTTGTATGTGGAATCTAAAAAAGCTGAAGTCATAGAAACAGAGTAGAATGGTGGCTGTCAGGGGCTGGGGGCAGGAGAAATGGACACATGTTGGTCAAAGGGTACAAACTTCCAGTTACAAGAGGAATAAGTCCTGGGGATCTAATGTATAGCACGGTGACTATAGCTAACACCATTATACTACATCCTTGTAAGCTGCTAGACAGTAGATCCTAAATGTCTCATTCTCCACCCGAAATGTAATTATGTGAGCTGATGGGAGTGTTAACTAACACTATTGTGGTAATCAGTGTACCATATATGAATCATCACATTGTACACCTTAAAATTACACAATGTTCTATGTCAATTATATCCAATAAAGCTGAAAAAAAAAGGAGAGACCCCCCAAAAAGAAACTGTTGTTTAGTATTCAGTCACTTATACCAAGTCAAACTCACCAGTAATTAGGGTGCCACAAATTAGAAAACTGTCATTTCTATGGTATTGCTCTTCAACCGTGAGCCCAGAGTTTGGTACGTGTCCCCATAGATCTGCCTCTCTCTGAAACTAAGCTGTCTTGTCCCCTTGCCCTGTCTGGGTGACTTTCCCAACGGTCCATGCCTGGGCCTTCCTTACCACCTTGGTCAGGGCCCTGCTTCCTGGGGTCCAGCCTCTGGGATGGAAGATCTCTAATAGAAGGTTCAGAATCTCTAGGGTATGTCTGCCTGACTTCGGGGCAGCCCTCAATAGCTCACCTCTTGCCAGACTCCTGTGACCCTGGCCACTGGCCCAGACCTCCCCCGTCATCTGTCACCATGCTCTCTGGATTCCATGCTGCTGGCTGGCCAGGGCACCCACAACTGTGCTTTGGTGTGACACTGAAAACTGTCTAGCACAGAACTGACACTTGGTGAATGTTGTTGCCATTAGCCATTTCTTCTTTTCCCCAATTAGTGTATCAAGATTCAGCAGCTGAATCTTGGAAACTTCTAAGTTTCCAATTTCATATACAAAAAAATGCTAAGTGCCTGTAATGCAAACAACCTAAATGCTGTGAGGCACCACTTAAGTTATATCTTTAAATTTTTTAATTGAGGAATAAGAGGCATACAGTCAGATGCATAAATCTTAAGTTGACAGCTTGATGATTTTTTACATGTGTATGTAACCATGTAACCACCCAGGCCAAGGTACAGAAATTTCCCAGACCCTGTTCTGTACTCCCTCTCTGTCAGTACCAGTCTCCCACTCTCTGATCCCCAGATAACCATCTGCTAATTTCACCCCTTCTTGAATGAATGTCATATAAATGGAATCATGCATTATTAATTTTTTCTGCCAGGCTTCTTTCACTACACATAACATCTGTAAAATTCACTTATTTGGTTGCAGGTAACAGTACTTTATCCCTCTTTATTGCTGGATACAATTCCGATGTATGAAGATACTGGTTTATCCAGACTCACGCTGATGAACATTCGGGTCGTTTCCAGTTTTTGACTATTATTGATACAGCTGTTATAAACATTCTTGTATGTCTTTTTGTGAGCAGGGTTTCATTTTTCTTGGGTAAATACCTAGGGAGGAAAGTGCCGGTCGTAGGGTGGGTACATAATTAACTTTATAAGGAGCTGCCAAACTGTTTTCCAGAACGGGTATTGCTATTTTACACTACCAACAGCAATTATGAAAGTTCCCCTTGTTCCATATTGTCACCATGATTGAATTTCATCAATCGTTTTAGTTTAACACAGTGCAGTGGGTGTGTCATGTTATATCATTGTGGTTTTAATTTCAATTTCCCTGATGACTAGTAAGATTGAGCAAAGTTTAATGTGCTCATTACCATTCTTTTTTTAAAAATTTTTATTTATTTATTTATTTATGGCTGTGCTGGGTCTTCGTCTCCGTGCGAGGGCCCTCCCTAGCTGCAGCAAGCGGGGGCCACTCTTCATCACGGTGCGCGGAGCCCTCACTATCGCGGCCTCTCCCGCTGCGGAGCACTGGCTCCAGACGCGCAGGCTCAGCAACTGTGGCTCAGGGGCCCAGCCGCTCCGTGGCACGTGGGATCCTCCCAGACCAGGGCCCGAAACCGTGTCCCCTGCATTGGCAGGCAGACTCTCAACCACTGCACCACCAGGGAAGCCCCCATTACCATTCTTTTATCTTCTTTTGTGAAGTGTCTTTCAAGTCCCTTGTGTAATTTTTCTTAGATTATGTCTTTTTGTTACTAAGTTAGAGGAGGTCTTTATGTATTCTGGATAAAAGTCTTTTGTCAGATACATGTGTTGCAAATAATTTCTCCAAGGTCATGGCTTATCTTTTTGCTTTCTCACTGGTATCTTTTGGAGAACAATTTGTTTTTAATTTTGAAAAAATTCCAATCAATCAATATTTAATTGAATGGTTAGTGCTTTTTATATTTTTTCTAAGAAATCTTAGTTTTTACCCCAATGCCAAAGAGATGATATCCTACGTTTTCTTCTAAAAGTTTTATAGTTTTCACTTTCACTTTAAGTCTATGGTCAATTTCAAATTAATTTTTGCGTATTATGTGAGGAATAGGTCAAGGTTCATTTTTTTATCGTTCGGATAGTTAGCTGTTTGTTGCACAATTTGCTGAAAAACTTTCTCTCTTCATCATTTAATTTCCTTTGTACCTTTGTAAAAAAATCAAATGAACATATATTTGTGGGTCAATTTCTGGACTCTATAGTGTTCTACTGATCTATTTGTTTATCTTTATGCCAATCCCACACTGTCTGGATTATCAGAGCATTAGCATTAACTCTAAAATCAGGTAGTACAAGGCCTGCACATTTCTTCAACTTTTTTCATAGTTGTTTTGGCTATTTTAGGCTATTTGTATTTCTACATGAATTGTCAAATCAGCTTGTGAGTTTCTACAAAAAGTCCTGCTGCGATTTTGACTGAGATGGTGTTGACTCTAAAGACCAATTTAAGGAGAATGAACATCACAGCAATACTGAATCTTTCCATGCACAAACATGATATACTTTTCCACTTCTTTAAGTTTTCTTTAATTACCTTCTGCAATGTCTTATAGTTTTCTATATACAGATCTTGCACTGTTTGAATTTTTATTGTAAAATATATTCCTAAGAACTTCATGTTTTTTAATGATATTATAAATTTAATTTAATTTTACATTTTGTTTTCCAATTGTTTATTGATAGTGTATAAAAATAAAATTTATTTTGGATACTGAGTTTGTATCCTGTAACCGTGTATTGATTTACTAGTTCTGGTAGAGTTTGTGCGTATTTTTGGTAAAGTCTTTCATATTTTTTATTTAAACAACTATTTCATCTGCAAATTAAGACAGATATATTTCTTCCTTTACAATATTTGTCATTTATTTCTTTTTCTTGCCTAGCTGTTGCACAGCTAGGACCTCCAGTGTAATGTCAAATAGAAGTGGTGATAGTGGACATTCTCACCTTGTTCTCCCTCTTAGTGAGGAAAGCAGGCAATATTTCTCCATTAGATATGTTAACTATAGGTTTACTGTAGATGTGCTGTTTCAAAATTGAGGAAATGAGTTTCTATTTCTAGTTTGCTAAGACTTTTTATAACTATGAACTGATGTTGGAGGTTGTCAAATTTTTTTCTGCATTATATAATCACATAATTTTTCTCCTTTATTTTGCCAATGTTGTAGATTTCATTGATATTTGAATGTTAAATCAACACTGCATTCTTGGAGTAAACACCACTTGGTGACATATTTTTCTTTGTATATATATCGCTGGATGCAATCTTTAATATTTTATTATACATTTCTGCCTATGTAATGAAAATATTGGTTTATAATTTTTTCTTTACAATGTACTTATTAGTTCTCATATCAGTATTATATGGGCTTTTGAAAGAGTTTTGTGTAAGACTGGTATAATTTTGTCTTCAAATGTTTGATAGGATTCAACAGAAAAACCACCTGGACCTAGAGCTTTCTTTGTAGAATGTTTCCATTACAAATTAAATTCATTTAATAGATATTTTTAGCTCCCCTGTTTGTTTGTTTTTTGCTTGCTCTTGAACGTTGTGTTTTTCCAGGAATTTGTTCTAAGTTCTTGAATTTATGTGCATAAAGTTGTTCATAATATTCCCTTATTGTATTTTAATCTCTGTCCTACATGTTATGATATTTCCTCTTTCATTCTTGATCTTGTTAGCTGGTCCTTTATCTCTTTTTCTCTTGATCAGGCTTGCTGGGGATCAACCAATTTTTAATCATTTCAAAGAACAGACTTTTAGGTTTGTTGATTTTCTCTAGAGTTTATTTTCTACTTTATCGATTTCTCTCTAATCTTTATCATTCCCTTTATGCTACTTACCTCGCTCCTCTTTTTCTAGCTCTTAAGGTGGAAACTTACATCATTTACTTAAACGTTTTTTTATTTTCTAAGACAAACACTTCAATCTATAAATTTCCCTCTGAGGGCTCTTTTCACTATACCCACCAAATCTGATATGTTTTGCTTTCATTATCGTTCAGTTTGAAATATTTTCTAACTCCCCTAGAGACTCCTTCTTGGATTCACAGAAATGAGTTGCTAAATATTTATTTGGGAGATTTTTCCAGATATCTTTTTGTTATTGATCTCTAATTTAATTCCATTATCAATAGGGAAAATATTCTGTATTATTTTGATATTTTAAATTTTTTACTGAGATTTGTCTTACGAACAGCAACTGTAGTTCTCAGTGTAGTTTTCAATAAATGTCTATAAATGCTAAATAGATAGAGTTGGATGATAGTGTTGTTCACATCTTTTAAGCCATATTGAATTCCTGTCTATTTGTTTCATCAATTATTGGATTTGTCTGTTTCTCCCTTTGGTTCTGTCAATTTCTGCTTCATGCTTTTTTTTTTTTTTTTTTTTTTGGCCAGGCCACATGGCGTGTGGGATCTTAGTTCTCCAACCAGGGATCGAACCCATGCTCCCTGCAGTGGGAACATTGATGCTTAAACCCTAGAACGTCAGGGAAGTTCCCCTGCTTCATGTATTTTGAATGTCTGTTATGGTGCATACCTATTTCAGATTATTGCCTTCTTGATGAAGTGGTCTTTTAATCTTCATGAAATGACCCTCTTTATCCTTGGTAATACTCTTTGTCTTAAAGTTTGCTTTATCTGATATTAATTTAGTCTCTCATGTTCTAGTTGCAAGCTATATCTTTTTCTTGTCTTTATCTTTATCTTCAAAGCATATAGATGAGATTTTGCTTATTTTTAACCCCCTATGACAATTTAATTGCCTTTTAATGGGAATGTTCAGTCCATTTACATTTAATATAGTTACTGATAATGTTGGGTATAAGTCTACTATACTTCTATGGTATGTCTGTCTCCTTAGGTCATTAGTTTTTGTTCCTTCTTCCATGCCTTCTTCCAGATTAACTGAGGATTTTTCTTTTTTGTCTCAGTTTACCTCCTCTATTAAAATATATATTCTTTACTATGACAGTCTGCCTTCAATTAATAACAATTCATGTATAACATAAGAACCTTATAATAGTATAATTCCAAGTACTTTAAATCCCATCTTTTGTGCTAAGGTGCCATATATTTTACTTCCATATACATTAAAAAACCAAAATAACTACAATTACGTTTGCTTTAAATAGCCAATTGAATTCTAAAAACTTTAAAACAAGAAGGAAGGTGTCATTAATATTTACCTACACATTTTGCATTTTCACTGTTCATCTTTCCTTTAGGTTTAAATTTCCATGCAATTTCATTTTGTTCAGCTTGAAGAAACTTCCTTAACATTTCTTCTAGTACAGGTCTGCTTATGACAAATTTTCTCAGCTTTCCTTTACCTGAAAATGCCTTAAATCATTTTTGATACATATCTTTGCTGGCTCTAAAACTCTAGGGGGAAAGTTGGTGGTGTTTTTTTTTTTTCCAGCACTTTAGAGACATCTTTTCCACTGTCTTCTGGCTCTACAATTTCTAATGGAAATCAACCATCATTCTTATCATTTCTTTTCTGTTTCTAATGTTCCTTCTTCTCTGGCTACTTTTACAATTTATTCTTTATCTTTGATTTTCAGCAGTTTTACTATGATGTGCTTCTGTTTTTATGTTTGTTTGTTTGGTTGGTTTCCATCCTCTCTGTCTGAATCTTGAGAGCTTTCTGGATTTGTGTGCTGTCATTTCTTTAAAAATTGGCTGATACCTTTTCTGTTCCATTCTGTCTTATCTTTCTCTGAGACTCCAAGTGTATGTATATTAGAGTGTGTGATTCTGTCCCACAGGTCACTAAGGCTCTGTTCATTTTTATCAATCTTTTTCTCTCTGAGCTTTAGCTCAAAGGATTTCTATTGATGTCTTCATGTTCACTGACATTTTCCTCTGTTGCATCCAATCTGTTGTTAATTCCACCCAATTAATTTTTTAATTAATTAATTTATTTTTTTGGCTGCATTGGGTCTTTGCTGCTGCGTGCAGGCTTTCTCTAGATGTGGCGAGCAGGGGCTACTCTTTGTTGCAGTGCACGGGCTTCTCATTGTGGTGACTTCTCTTGTTGTGGAGCATGGGCTCTAGGCGCGTGGGCCTCAGTAGTCTTGGCATGTGGGCTCAGTAATTGTGGCTCGCAGACTCTAGAGTGCAGGCTCAGAAGTTGTGGCACATGGGCTTAGTTGCTCCGTGGCATGTGGGATCTTCCCAGACCAGGGCTCAAACCCGTGTCCCCTGCATTGGCAGGCAGACTCTTAACCACTGGCCACCAGGGAAGTCCCAATTTTTTATTTATAATATTGTATTTTTCAGTTCTATCCTGCTTGGGTTTTTAAAATATACAAAATTTCCAAAAGTCTCCTGAAAATTTCTTTTATTATGTCCTGTCCACTCTTTAATAAATTCATCATATTTTTAAAAAAAGTGCTTGTCTTCTAATTTCAATACTGGAGTTATTTTTGGTGTCTTTTTCTATTGACTGATTTTTCTCTTGATTATGGATTACATGTTCCTACTTGTTCACATGTCTGGTAATATTTTATTGTATATTGGACACTGCAAACACTACTCATTCTGGATCCTGTTATTTTCCTCTAAAGCGTATTGAGTTTTATTCCAGCATGCCGTTAAACTTGAATCTGTAGAGGCTTGGTTTTATTCGTTGTCAGGAAGAACCTTTTTGGTTTTGCCTTTAGTATCTTTTAATTCTACTTGTAGTCCTTCAGGAAATCCCCTTTCCTGGGGCATAGTTTTTTATATCTAAGGTATGGCCCTTCTGGTGTTCCAGTGGAAAGCTTTCCATACCTCTCTAACTGGGCAGAACTCAAACTATATATTCTGTGTCCTATGTGGTAGGCAACAGTTGAATTCTCTGCTCAGCTTTTTAAGCCTTTCAAATGAAAGATCCCTTGAGCTCTTTGGAGTCTTGTCCACCTATGCATATTTCAGATATCAGTTAAAGATTTGAGTAGTGTTAATACACATATTTTGAAGTTTCCCTCTCTATGGCTCCCTTTTTTAAAATTTTCCCCTTCAGTTTTCAGTCTTTCTGACAGTCCCAAACTCAATCTGATGACTCCTCAGGACATTAAGATTGAGGTTCCCATGTGGTAACTTCTTCTTTAACCTAAATGTAGGGAAAGGCTTTCTCTCTGTTAAAATCCATTTGACTACACAGAAGTTAAACACCTTTTTGCACGGCAAAAATTACCATGAACAATGTCAAAATACAAGTGACAAACTGGAAGAAATTTTTGCAATATGACAAAGGTATAAGATCCTTAATATAGAAAATTATTGTACAAAAATACCGAAATCCCTATGGATAAATGGGAAGCTAATATGAACAAATAATACCTGAAAAATATGTTAAAATAGCTCTCACATAGATGAAAAACTATGCAAACTCACTCATAATTAGAGAAGGGACTTAGACCAATATAGAGATATAATTTCTCACCTATCAAATTGGCAAAAATAAAAAGTATGAGAACACATTCTGTTGATGAGGCTGTGAAGAAACAAACGTTGCTGGGGAGAATGCAAACTGGTACAACCTTTCTGAGGGATAATTTGACAATACTTAACCAAACTACATATGCACTTCCCTTTGGACCCAGCAATCACACTTCCAGAAATCCACCCTAAAGGTACACCTTAAGCAATACTAAATTTCATATGCATACAATAAAGAGGGGTTGAGTAAGCTATGATACATCCATACAGTGTATTATTCTGCTGTTTTTCTGTTTGTTTGTTTGTTTGTTTAAGAATAAGGTAGATCGGGCGTCCCTGGTGGCGCAGTGGTTGAGAGTCCGCCTGCCAATGCAGGGGACACGGGTTCGTGCCCTGGTCTGGGAAGATCCCACATGCCGCGGAGCGGCTGCGCCCGTGAGCCATGGCCGCTGAGCCTGCGCGTCCGGAGCCTGTTGCTCCGCAACGAGAGAGGCCACAACAGTGAGAGGCCCGCGTACCGCAAAAAAAAAAAAAAGAAAAGGATAAGGTAGATCTCTATGAACTGATGTAGAATGCTTTCCAGGACATATGGTTAAGAGGGAAAAAAAATACAGAAGAGTATCTATAGTATGCGATCCTTCATGAAAGAGAGAAAACAATATAAGAAAATACAAATGTATCTGATTATTTGTGTGAAAGAAATAAAGGAAGGATAAGTCAAAAACTAAACAGTCTGCTCACCTATTGGAGGTATGTGGGGGAAAAAGAGAAGAATGGAAGTGGGGATGTAGGGGTGAGGAAGGAGTGACAGTTCTGAGTATACTTTTTGTACAGCTTTGATTCTTAGAAACTTAGTAATGTTTCATGTAGCCAAAACATGAATGGACTCAAATCCACCAGGATGTTGGGAGATCCCAGAGTAGAATACAAATAGCCACAAATGAACCTAACTGTGTTGCAAATGAATAACACAGTCTCACTGAAGGAGAAGGAAAGAACGAGTCAAAGTAATTTTGGAAATACTACTTTGATTAGATACCGTAAGCTAAGTTCACAAAGACAAATACTGTATTCTACTTGTAAATGTGTTTCTCACAGAGAGATGGGTTAGCAATTCTGAAACTACTTAATGTGCATACTAGGGAAGATCAAATAAGTAAACATAGTAGACAATGAAAGCCAGATTTCTCACTTTCTCAGAGAAAGAAGTTACAAATAGGAAAGAGGGAATGCTTGTGGTTTGGGATTGGAATCAGAACTACCAGTATAAACTCATGGTTTCTAATATCCGTGCATACAAATCTGTGTGAGAATGTGTGAGTGAGTAAACCTATACCTATTTTCTAGCTTAGAACAAGCCTAGAAGTAGTGACACTCCAGTAGCAATTAGCATACCCAGCAACCAGATATTGATTTTTAAATACTATTCTCCAATAAAAGGAACCAGGGACTCTTGGAGAAATGGTTGATTACAGGTTGGGCTGGGAAAATATGAGATGAGCCTGGAACATTTTATGGTACCAAAAAATAAGGAAGTGTTTCAAAAAAAAAAAAAAAGATGGGGACATATCAAAGAGATACAGGGGCTAGTTAAACTGAGGGAGATCTCAATGGCCACAGCTGGGACAATTAGAGCAAGAAAATAAAATATGGTAGAATTGGACATAGCCCAAATATACAATAAATATCCATTAATCCACACTGATATAAATAATAATTAATTGAATAGATAAATCATTAAATCATTGGAGGAGAAGGGACAGTTCTTGCTTCTAATAAAGGAATGTAGCAGGAATGAGAGAAATAGAATTCCCAGTAATAAACACCACAGTATTATTTCCAGAAAGATCCATAGAGGATTACTAAAATAGTGGGTGAAAGTTTAAGGAAAAAAATAGTATATTTGCATAACCAAATGTGAGTCTCCTCTTTGCTCTTGGTGACTGCATTCCCTTGAAGAAACCACTAACCTTTTTGATCCTCAGGTTGCCTCCTGAGGGACCCTTCTAGCTCTCACACAAAAAGGAAATGACTGCACCGCCCATGCAGTTATTAGAAATATAACTTCCTCTTCCTTTTCCTTCTCATCACTTCCTCTTCTTTCTTTCCTTTCCATTCCCTACCCATAATAGGCTTCCCTAGGAAGAGAGTTTAGGTGATCTCTTTGAGGGAAAGATGGAGGAAGTTAGAAGTGAGGGGAAAAGAGAAAATGCAACTCCTAGTATTAACTGGATTTAACGTAACTAGAATAAGAGAGAGGAAAGCATCACAGAACAGAAACATTTCCTATGACCAGAAACAACAAAGAGGGAAGTGCCAAGCTAAGCCTTAGGAGCACGGCACACAGGAGGTAGGCACAGGCAGCCTCGGATCTTCCTGCCTGTCCACTCTGGGGTCTCTCAGACCACCACCTACCCCTTCCTCACACCATGTACAGCTACTGGGATGTGGAAGTCAGTCACTCTTTTCCCCTCGCTGAGTTGCAGGAGTTTAAGCCTTAGCTCTCACTGAGAAATGGGTATATGTTCCCCATTAAAGGAATTTCAAGCCCCGGTCAGCAGCGAAGCCTTACTTTTGCATAAGGTGGCCACTGCATAGGCAGCACCCAGTGCTCTGAAGACAAAAAGGCCCCTCCACCAGGTTGCTCTGGTCTGCTGGTCATCTTCCCAGCCCAACTTGACCACAGGAGTTAGAAGATGCAAGATCAATGCAAACCAGGAACTCAGGAAATTTGGTTTCTAATCCTGTTTCCTGTCTTTGATGATCTGTCTCTGGAATAAAGCTCTTAGCATTTCTGTACCATGAGATTTTCAGTAAAACATCTGCTCTTCAGGTTGCTGTATTGGCTTTTAAAAATGTAACAAACACAACCCAGCTGCTGTTACTCTCTGATTCCTGTCTCCACTCTGAAACTCTCCGAGAAGCACAAGCAAAGCAGACCAGATATTCTCTTTGGGTTCATCGACAATGGCATTTTCCAGCTCCTCTCTGGATCTACCAGACATCACTGGACCAAAGCTCTTGAGGACCTGCAACTGATGAGATTCTGGCAGCCTGACCTCCAGCACACGCCATGTGTGTGCCATCCAATCACTGATACAGACAGCTCACATTTTCTGCGGACAAGAACTCACATAAGATTCCATATGCCAACCAGGTGGCCTGGGCAAAGAAACTGTTAGTCTAAAATTCTAACAGAATAACTGGCATCATCTGTTAGAAAGATAGCCTTTAGAGGTACTATGATTTCATTATATTCTAAAGATCTAAAGAGCTTTAGAGTCTCTCTCTCTCTCTCTCTCACACACGTGTGCACACACACACACACACACACACACACACACACAGCAGTCAGGCTGCACTGACCACAACAATAAAGACGGTAGGTGACTGTCACATTTCTAAACAGAAAGCTCTATAAAGTTACACCTCCGAAAACCTTATTTCCAGCCTCCACCAATTCTTCTCCAACCAGACGTCAAATTCTGAATGAGAAAAAATAACTTAGGGTAGTTGTTTCCAAGTGAGCTGACTGCCCCTGAATTTTGAGGATGATTCATGATATTCATTTACAAACCACTTCTCTTCCCCTTTTGACTCAGCCTTGCAGTGTGGAGGAGGGCAACATGAATCAGATTTTTAAAATCATTCTTTTCCAGGTGATTCCTACACACCCTGAAATGGGGGAACCACCAGTGCAGCAGAAGAATATTACAGGTGACGAGAGACAGACATGAATAAACTGGTTACCCGGAACAGTTTTCATCCCACCTGAATCATCATCCCTCTACCTGCCCAATTTTTGTTACCCACATTTGAAAATAGTCATCTGTTAAACATATTGATTACTCAGGGGATACATTTTTCTTCCCTAGATTTTTCTCTGTAAAATGAAGTCCTTAATAAAATATTCTCAAAGTGACAAGTCATTGTTCATTGTCACCCCCCCACCACTAATGGGGAAGTGATATAGTGACCCTGATGAACAACGTTTGCAGCAGGATTTTAGAAAGCTGGGGGAGTGGAGCTTCCAAGACAAGGCATGGGGCTGGGCTCCCTCCATGGCCACCACCACACAGAAGGACATTTCCTGGCTCCATTTTAAGTTAAATTCTGGCTGCACCAAGGAGGGAAAGGCAGTATCAGATGATAGGTCTTCTGTGAGGACCTAGGGGTTTTGACTCTCTAACTCTGTGAACTTCTAGCCCTTAGTGCTCCCTCCAGGGTAAGAGGGAGATGGGCTATCTAACGCGTGTGAGCTAAGTGTCTCCAAAATAAAATGTGCATTTGAGGAAAATTAAAGAGTATTTACTATAAAACAAAAGAAAAGCAGACTTCCGGAGTCCACTCCTATTTTTGCTTCTTGAAAAGATCCTGAACCAAATCACATGGTTATTTTTACAGGATCTTGGCATTCTAGATGAAATCACCCACCTTTGGACACCGTTCAAGGACTATTCTCCAGACCCCATTTGGGTCAGATGTTCAACTTGCTGACCAGGTCATTTTATTTCCAGATCCACCAAATTAATGTAGGTAGACGTAAGCCAACATAGAGCTAGCTGAACAAAAAGTTGAGCCAAAAATACAAACTTAAATGTAGAAGTCAGAATTCTTTTCTCTAAGCTTGTAGGTTCTGTCATAATTTAGTACTTATTTCATTCTGCCTTGGGCTATAACTAGTGGACTTATCCCAAGGTAGGAGCATATCTTAATAATCTTTGTAGTCTTCGCATGCTTAGCCCTAGAAAACTGTATTGTTTAATGAATATTTAATTGAATTGACTATTAAAATGGTTACACTAATGGTAGTAACTCAGATAATTAACATGAGTACAAGGTTTATCATTTCTTAAATGCTTTTTAAAAAACATATTCTGGGCTTCCCTGGTGGCACAGTGGTTGAGAGTCCGCCTGCCAATGCAGGGGACACGGGTTCGTGCCCCGGTCCAGGAAGATCCCACATGCTGTGGAGCAACTAAGTTCATGTGCCACAACTACCGAGCCTGCACGCCACAACTACTGAAGCCCGTGCTCCTAGAGCCTGTGCTCTGCAACAAGAGAAGCCACCATAATGAGAAGCCCATGCTCTGCAGAAAAGAATAGCTCCCACTCGCCCTAGAGAAAGCCTGTGCGCAGCAACAAAGACCCAATGCAGCCAAAAATGAATAAATAAGATAAATAAACTTTACAAAAAGACACATGCACCCCAATATTCATTGCAGTACTATTTACAATAGCCAGGACATGGAAACAACATAAATGTCCATCAAGAGAGGAATGGATAGGGCTTCCCTGGTGGTGCAGTGGTTGAGAGTCTGCCTGCCAATGCAGGGGACACGGGTTTGAGCCCTGGTCTGGGTAGATCCCACATGCCGCGGAGCGGCTGGGCCCGTGACCCATGGCTACCGAGCTTGCGCGTTGGGAGCCTGTGCTCCGCAACGGGAGAGACCACAACAGTGAGAGGCCCACGTACCGCAAAAAAAAACAAACAAAAACAAAAACAAAAAAAAAAAGAGAGGAATGGATAAAGAAGATGTGGTATATATAGATACAGTGGAATATTAGTCAACCATAAAAAGGAACGAAATTGGGTCATTTGTAGAGACGTGGATGGACCTAGACACTGTCATACAGAGTGAAGTAAGTCAGAAAAAGAAAAACAAATATCATATATTAACATATATGTGGAATCTGAAAAAGTTGATGTAGACTATCTTATTTACAAAGCAGAAATAGAGGCACAGATAAAGAGAACAAACGTATGGATACCAAGGAGGAAGGGGGGGTAGGATGAATTGGGAGATTGTGATTGTCATATATACACTATTGATACTATGTATAAAATAGATAACTATTGAGAACATACTGTATAGCACAGGGAACTCCACTCAATGCTCTGTGGTAACCTAAATCGGAAGGAAATCATGTTGACTTTTAATGTAATGAAACATATATTTTAACCTATGTTTTTCTCTAATGATCAAAAAAAACAATGCTTTTGCCTACCCTGCAATTAAAGTAAGAAATTGAGCATGTTTTTACTTTACTTTAGTTTTTTTTATCTTACCTTAAAATATTTTAGGAACCATTCTATTATAGAACCAATGACACAAAGGTTTTTTTTTAATTCATGGTTTTTTTCCAAAAACATTTTTTAGCTTATGTATTTAACTCTGGAACTAATTTTTTAAAACACATTAATTATTCGTAGGCTGATTCATATGGACCATCGATACTTTTATATCTTGACTTCCTTATTTTCAAGTTATTACTTTTAATTCTTTTTCATGTCCTATTGAGTAGGTCTGTGAATAAGTTTTAAGGAAGGCCATGGGAGTGAAATTGCTTCTGATTCTTAGATTTCTGAAGATATCTTTCCACTGCTTGTACTCATGAATTAAATTTGGTTTGGAATGGTATGCTTAGATCATGAGTTTCCTCTTTAGAGGAGCAGGTCTTATTCCATTTGGAGATGGTGAATAAAGATTTAAGTTAAGCTTGTTTTTTCCATTTGTTGGTAAACTATTATTTTCTGTCTGGTTGCTTTAATGAAATTCTCTTTACTCTGCATTTGCAAGCTATATCCAAGTATGGTTTTTATTCTATTAAAATCTTGATTTTTTTTACACTAAGAAAAATATAATTCTTTTCTGTTGGTTATTATATTTCTGCTCCTTTTGTTCCAGCATTTTCAGGAATATTTCAGGAATATTTCTTATCCATAGGTTGCATTTCTACTATTTTCACTCTGTGTTGATTATCATCTCATGCCATTTCATCACTTTTTTAAATTAATTAATTTATTTTTAGCTGTGTTGGGTCTTCACTGCTGCGCGCGGGCTTTCCCTAGTTGCAGCGGGCGGGGGCTAATCTTCACTGTGGTACACGGGCTTCTCATTGTGGTGGCTTCTCTTGTTGCAGAGCATGGGCTCTAGGCGCGCAGGCTCAGTAGTTGTAGCTCACAGGCTCTAGAGCACAGGCTCAGCAGATGTGGCACACGGGCTTAGTTGACCCACGGCATGTGGAATCTTCCCAGACCAGGGCTCAAACCCGTGTCCCCTGCATTGGCAGGCGGATTCTTAACCACTGCATCACCAGGGAAGTCCCCATGCCATTACATCTTTATCCTTTACTTCTACAGTCTTGGAAAGCTAGTTCATAGATTACATTTTCTCCATTGTTAGTTCTGCTTATAAGTGCATCTTTGCCTTTGATTGCATCCTTCTCTTACTTTGGCTGGCTCCATGTTTGATAAGGCAGGGAATGTGGAGAGACTTAAACCCACCTGGATGTGTCCTGGGCATCTGGCAGGAACTCTCCTCAGATCTACAACTGAAGGATGGAGTGGTTTGCACAAACCTGGCCCAACTTCCAGCAGGTACTCATCAGTCTCTCTGTTTCACAGGGTGGATTTTGACCATTTCTGCTCCCAAGGCTCTTCTGCCGCAGAGCATTTCTGAAGAGACTACCCATCCCCATGTGCCATTCATCCTCCTCCCGCTCTGTGTTGTACTGGGAGATGTAATCTTGGAATCAATATAAAAAGAGACAAACTGAAGGGGGAGAGTTTCATGGGACCCAATTCTGGTCCTCTTGGAACATAATTCCTTTGCAGAGGGGGAGCCGTGGTCTGATTTCAGGTTGTGGTAGCCCTGAGGTCCTGAGCCTGGGTAGAAAGTGGGATAAGTAAAGCCTTCTCTTGGGGTCTTGTTGTCTATTCCATGTTGGGATTAGGAGATGAAACAGATATTGCTGGGGCGGGGGTGTTTCCTCAAACCAACCCCATTGGTATAGTACTTGGTGCAAATTCCCTCTAGATTTCTTATCAATGCTGATAAGAGATTTTATGTTTTTGCAGAACGTCATGGGCATTTTAATAGGAAATAGAGTGCATCTCAGGCTAATTCAATGGTTAATTTTCACACGTGCCTGATGCACCCCCCCCACCAAGAAAACAATGTATTCGTTATTACATACAGACAATGACTCTTCAATTCCAATAAGGGTTAAAAATTACCCCACTCATCAACTCCCACGGCAGCCAAACGACACTTGCAGGTAAAATTCTAAAAGATGCTGCACAAGAGATAATCACTAGCATCAGGGCCTCCAAAGCGAGCAAGGCTGTCATGCAAAATGGCTTGTAGGAATTCTAGCCATTTCCAGAAGCTTGTAATTACGCTGACTCATCCTGTATTACATTAGCAGATAGTTCACCAGCAAGAATATGCCTTAAACACCAAAAGGAAAAATATAACACAATGTATCTTTACCTTATAATAAATCCGGGCCACCAAACCCCGCTGAAGAACCCTTTCATGAAAACTGACTGCTTTCAACAGAAAGGCAAGATTACCGACTGTGTCCGTGTTAAACGCCAGGAAACTGAAGGAAAAACACAGTGACCATCATTATTACTTTGTCCTCACCAACGAATTTCAATTTGAAAGAAATAGACAGGGTTTGTTTTTTCAAAAAGAATTTCCTCCCGAAAGATAAGTAGTGTAAGTACACATAATCATCCCATTGCATCCCTTACTTGCTGTATTTTGTGCCTCTTCTCGCTATTTTTTGGATGAATGCTTGGATCTAGTTATTCTATGTGGTCATCCTTGTGATATAAGGATAATTTGGTTTACTGCTTTTTCCACTTACGACTTTTTTAATCTTTTAAAGAATATTTTATTTAGCTTTTAAAAAAAATTTTTATTGAAGGGTACTTGATGTACAATATTATATGTTACAGGTGTACAATATAATGATTCACAATTTTTAAAGGTTATGCTCCATTTAGTTATTATAAAATATTGGCTATATTCCCTGTGTTGTACAATATATCCTTGTAGCTTATTTTATACCTAATAATTTATACCACTTACTATTGTATTAAAATAGTGTTTAATATTTTACATAGTCTTCCTTCATTAACAGCTATGTAATTTTCATGAAGTAGGTTTATAATAATTTACCCAACATTGTTGGACATTTGTTATAACAGTGATTATAAATGAATAGTAGTAGTCAAATATATCTGTCACAAAGTACTTGGCAATGAATAATATTTCTCAAATACATTATGTATTTATTGCTAACTATTGCTGTGAATTATTCAAAAATCTCAATAATTCTGTGATGTGGATACTACAATTAACCAATGTACAGTTGGGAGAATCTGAGGCTCTTCAAGATTCAGTAACCTGCTCAAGGTCACAGAGGCAGAACACGTTCAAGCTCAGTGTTGTCTCAGGGGATGCCCGTATTGAAGGGAAGAGGAGCCCCAGAGGGCAGTGAGAGGGGTGTGGACAAGCGCAGGGTAGAGTGTGTCACAGAGATGGTGACTTTCGTCAGCAGGAAGTAATTTCCATCTTCCCCATATGGCAAATGAGGAAACTGAGGCACATGGGAGTTAAGAGATTTAGGCACAAACAGACTCAAAACACCCAAATCTCCCTCAAAAACTCTTGGAGCTTTTCATCATGCAACTCTGCCTTTTGGGGTGATTTTGTCCCCCTAACCCTCCATGAAACTTCCGTCTTTAGAACTTAGAATTAACTAAGGAGTTAATTCACAGTTAGGGTTTCCCATATCTCAGCTACCCCTTTGCCCTCCCCTTCCCCCAGATCTTTGGGAAGTAAGTTATTATAAGACCCAAATAATTTAGATTCTCTTTAATTAAAATTTAAAACCTACACGTAGCTTGTTGTTGCTTAATCAGAAGCCACAAGAGAAATATTAAGAAGCACTGATACAGTGCTTTTGAGAATCATCCTCCATTTAGACAAGTAAGATGGGAGGTTACTTACATGCCAGTTACATGGTAATTTAAACTATATCAATACTTATTCTGAATCTAGTCTTTAGAAGATTGGGTTTCTGTTTCAAACTATTTCACAAAAGCTGTAAAGAACTTTCATATTCTACTGAAAAGCATGTTTTAGTCATTCCAGGGACTGTTACTATGAAACATGGAGACTGTGAATGTTGTTATTGGAAATTACCTTTCCTGGGATATTTATTGTAGAACGCTGTCTACCTAAGGTTGTGAACAGCATGCACCACAGGAAGTGGACTTCATCCACCCACCCTATCATAGTCACCTACCAAGCATGACTGTGCCACATGGCTCTAGGAGCTCACCCAGCATAGAAGACTAGGCAGAGTATCTTAAAAGTAGGAAAATCACTAAGGGCAACCTCCTTGTATTTCACAAGAAGGTCAAAATGACTCTAAATTTAAATAAAATTTAAATTAAATTTAAAGGTACATCATGAGTTATCAGGAAGCTGCAAATGGAAACCACAATGAGGTAGCATAATAAATCCACCAGAATGACTGAAACTAAATAGACTGACAACTGCAAATGTTGACAAGGATAAGGAGTAACCAAACTCTCATACTTGTTGATGGACTGTAGAACCGTAAAACCACACTGGAAAAAGTTATCAGTTTCTCATAAAACTAAATACACATAACCTATGACTCAGCAATTCCATTCCTACTATTTGCCTTAGAGAAATAAAAACACATTCATGAAAACACTTGTATACAAATGTTCACGGAAGTTCTGCTCAGAGGAGTGAAAACCTGTTAATATCCGAGGTGTCTACCTGTCACGAGAATGGAAAACAATACAATTATACGCCAATAAAATGGACAACCTAGAAGAAATGGATAAAGTCCTAGAAACGTATACTCTTTCAAGACCGAATGAAGAAGAAATAGAAAATATGAACAGACTAATTACCAGTAATAAAATTGAATCAGTAAAAGAACCAAACAAACTAAAAAAACTCCCAACAAACAAAAGTCCAGGACAAGGTGGCTTCATAGGTCAATTCTACCAAAAATTTAAAGAACAAGTAACACCTATCTTTCTCAAACTACCCCAAAATATTGAAGAGAAAGGAACACTTCTGAACTCATTATATGAGGCCAGCATCACCCTGATACAAAAACCAGTAAAGATATTAGACAAGGTGGTAGAGGAGTAAGACGTGGAGATCAACTTCCTCCCCCAAAATACATCAGAAATACATCTACATGTGGAACAACTCCTACAGAACACCTACTGAATGCTGGCAGAAGACCTCAGACTTCCCAAAAGATATATATTTTTCCTTTTTCTCTTTTTGTCAGTGTGTATGTGTATGCTTCTTTGTGTAATTTTTGTCCGTATAGCTTTGCTTTTACCATTTGTCCTAGGGATCTGTCTGTCAGGGTTGTTTTTTTTTTTTCTTTTTTTTCGGTATGCGGGCCTCTCACTGTTGTGGCCTCTCCCGTTGCGGAGCACAGGCTCCAGACGCGCAGGCTCAGCGGCCATGGCTCACGGGCCCAGCCGCTCTGCGGCATGTGGGATCTTCCCAGACAGGGGCACGAATCCGTGTCCCCTGCATCGGCAGGCAAACCCTCAACCACTGTGCCACCAGGGAAGCTCCGGGGTTTTTTTTTAGTATAGTTTTTAGCACTTGTTATTATTGGTAGATTTGTTTTTTGGTTTGGTTGCTCTCTTTCTTTCTTTCCCTCCCTCCCTCCTTCCCGCCCTCCCTTCCTTCCTTCCTTTCTTTTTTCTCCTTTTTCTTCTGAGCCGTGTGGCTGAGAGGGTCTTGGTGCCCTGGCCGGGTGTAAGGCCTGTGCCTCTGAGGTGGGAGAGCCAAATTCAGGACACTGGTCCACAAGATACCTCCTAGCTCCACATAATATCAAACGGCGAAAACTCTTCCCAGAGATCTCCATCTCAATGCTAAGACCCAGCTCCACTCAATGACCAGAAAGCTACAGTGCTGGACACCCTATGCCAAATAACTAGCAAGACAGGAACACAACCCAACCCGTTAGCAGAGAGGCTGCCTAAAATCATAATAAGGTCACAGGCACCCCAAAACACACCATCAGATGCAGTCCTGCCCACCACAAAGACAGGATCCAGCCTCATCCACCAGAACACAGGCACAAGTCCCCTCTACCAGGAACCCTATACAAAGCACTGAACCATCTTTACCCACTGGGGGTAGACAGCAAAAATAACGGGAACTACGAACCTGCAGCCTGTGAAAAGGAGACCTCCAAACACAGTAAGTTAAGCAAAATGAGAAGACAGAGAAACACACAGCAGATGAAGGAGCAAGGTAAAAACCCATCAGACCGGGCTTCCCTGGTGGTGCAGTGGTTGAGAGTCCACCTGCCGATGCAGGGGACACGGGTTCATGTCCCGGTCCGGGAAGATCCAAGATACCGCGGAGCGGCTGGGCTCGTGAGCCATGGCCGCTGAGCCTGCGTGTCCGGAGCCTGTGCTCCTCAACGGGAGAGGCCACAACAGTGAGAGGCCCGCGTACCGCAAAAAAAAACAAACAAAAACAAAAACCCATCATATCAAACAAATGAAGAGGAAATAGGCAGTCTACCTGAAAAAGAATTCAGAGTAATGACAGTGAAGATGATCCAAAATCTTGTAAATAGTATGGAGAAAAGACAAGAAACGTTTAACAAGGACCTCGAAGAACTAAAGAGCAAACAAACAATGATGAACAACACAATACATGTAATTAAAAATTCTCTAGAAGGAATCAATAGCAGAATAACTGAGGCAGAAGAATGGATAAGTGACCTGGAAGATAAAATAGTGGAAATAACTACTGCAGAGCAGAATAAAGAAAAAAGAATGAAAAGAACTCAGGACAGTCTCAGAAACCTCTGGGACAACAGTAAATGCACCAACATTTAAATTATAGGGGTCACAGAAGAAGAAGAGAGAAAGAAAGGGTCTGAGAAAATATTTGAAGAGATTATTGTTGAAAACTTCCCTAACATGGGAAAAGAAACAGTCAGTCAAATCCAGGAAGTACAGAGAGTCTCATACAGGATAAATCCAGGAGAAACACATCAAGACACATATTACTCAAACTGTCAAAAATTAAATACAAAGAAAAAATATTAAAAGCAGCAAGGGAAAAACAGCAAATAACATACAAGGGAATCCCCATAAGGTTAACAGCTGATCTTTCAGCAGAAACTCTGCAAGCCAGAAGGGAGTGGCAGGACATATTTAAAGTGATGAAAGGGAAGAACCTACAACCAAGATTACTCTACCCAGCAAGGATCTCATTCAGATTCAACAGCAAAATTAGAACCTTTACAGACAAGCAAAAGCTAAGAGAATTAAGCACCACAAAACCAACTTTACAACAAATGCTAAAGGAACTTCTCTAGGCAGGAAACAAGACAGAAGGAAAAGGCCTACAATAACAAACCCAATACAATTAAGAAAATGGTAATAGGGACATACATATTGATAACTACCTTAAATGTAAATGGATTAAATGCTCCAACCAAAAGACACAAAATGGCTGAGTGGATAAACAAACAAGACCCATATATATGCTGTCTACAAGAGACCCACTTCAGACCTAGGGACATACAGACTGAAAGTGAGGGAATGGAAAAAGATATTCCATGCACCTGGAAATCAAAAGAAAGCTGGAGTAGCAGTTCTCATATTAGACAAAATAGACTTTAAAATAAAGACTATTACAAGAGACAAAGAAGGACACTACATAATGATCAAGGGATCAATCCAAGAAGATATAACAATTGTAAATATTTATGCACCCAACATAGGAGCACCTCAAAACATAAGGTAAATGCTAACAGCCATAAAAGGGGAAATTTACAGTAACACAAGAAGAATAGGAGACGTTAACACCCCACTTTCACCAATGGACAGATCATCCAAAATGAATTAAACAAGGAAACACTAGCTTTAAATGATACATTAAACAAGATGGACTTAACTGACAGTTATAGGACATTCCATCCAAAAACAACAGAATACACTTTGTTCTCAACTGCTTATGGAACATTCTCCAGGATAGATCATATCTTGGGTCACAAATCAAGCCTTCTTAAATTTAAGAAAATTGAAATCATATCAAGTATCTTCTCCGACCACAACACTATGAGACTAGATGTCAATTACACGACGAAATCTGTAAAAAATATACACACCTGGAGGCTAAACAATATACTACTTAATAACCAAGAGATCACTAAAGAAATGAGAGGAAACCAAAAAATACCTAGACACAAATGACAATGAAAACATGACAACCCAAAACCTATGGAATGCAGCAAAAGCAGTTCTAAGAGGGAAGTTTATGGCAATACAATACTACCTCAAGAAACAAGAAAAATCTCAAATAAACAACCGAAATTTACACCTAAAGCAATTAGAGAAAGAACAAAAATACCCCAAAGTTAGCAGAAGGAAAGAAATCATAAAGATCAGATCAGAAATAAATGAAAAAGAAATGAAGGAAATGAGAGCAAAGATCAATTAAACTAAAAGCTCGTTCTTTGAGAAAATAAACAAAATTGATAAACCACTAGCCAGACTCATCAAGAAAAAAAAAGGGAGAAGACTCAGATAAATAGAATTAGAAATGAAAAAGGAGAAGCAACAACAGACACCGCAGAAATACAAAGGATCATGAGAGATTACTACAAGCAACTACATGCCAATAAAATGGACACCCTGGAAGAAATGGACAAATTCTTAGAAAAGCACAATCTTCCAAAACTGAACCAGCAAGAAATAGGAAATATAAACAGGCCAATCACAAGCACTGAAATTGAGACTGTGATGAAAAATCTTCCAACAAACAAAAGCCCAGGACCAGATGGCTTCACAGGTGAATTCTATCAAACATTTAGAGATGAGCTAACACCTATCCTTCTCAAAGTCTTCCAAAATATAGCAGAAGGAACACTCCCAAACTCATTCTATGAGGCCACTGTCACCCTAATACCAAAACCAGACAAAGATGTCACAAAGAAAGAAAACTACAGGCCAATATCACTGATGAACATAGATGCAAATGCTCCTCAACAAAATACCAGCAAACAGAATCAAACAGCACATTAAAAGGATCATACACCATGATCAAGTGGGGTTTACCCCAGGAAGGCAAGGATTCTTCAATATAAGCAAATCGATCAATGTGATACACCATATTAACAACTTGAAGGAGAAAAACCATATGATCATCTCAACAGATGCGGAAAAAGCTTTAGACAAAATTCAACACCATTTATGATAAAAACCCTCCAGAAAGTAGGCATAGAAGGAACTTAGCTCGACATATCAAAGGCCATATATGACAAATTCACAGCCAACATTGTTCTCAATGGTGAAAAACTGAAACCATTTCCACTAAAATCAGGAACAAGACGAGGTTGCCCACTCTCACCACTACTATTCAACATAGTTTTGGAAGTTTTAGCCACAGCAATCAGAGAAGAAAAAGAAATAAAAGGAATCCAAATCGGAAAAGAAGAAGTAAAGCTGTCACTGTTTGCAGATGACATGATACTATACATACAGAATCTAAAGATGTTACCAGAAAACCACTACAGCTAATCAATGAATTTGGTAACTTAGCAAGATACAAAATTAATGCACAGAAATCTCTTGCAATCCTATATGCTAATGATGAAAAATATGAAAGAGAAATTAGGGAAACACTCTCATTTACCATTGCAGCAAAAAGAATAAAATACCTAGGAATAAACCTATCTAAGGAGACAAAAGACCTGTATGCAGAAAACTATAAGAACTGATGAAAGAAATTAAAGATAATACAAACAGATGGAGAGATATACCATGTTCTTGGATTGGAAGAATCAACATTGTGAAAATGACTATACTACCCAAAGCGATCTACAGATTCAATGTAATTCCTATCAAACTACCAATGGCATTTTTCACAGAACTATAACAAAATATCTCACAATTTGTATGGAAACACAAAAGACCCCAAATAGCCAAAGCAATATTGAGAAAGAAAAATGGAGCTGGAGCAATCAGGCTCCTGTACTTCAGACTATACTACAAAGCTACAGTATTCAAGACAGTATGGTACTGGCACAAAAACAGACATATAGATCAGCGGAACAGGATAGAAAACCCAGAGATAAATCCACGCACATATGGTCACCTTATCTTTGATAAAGGAGGCAAGAATATACAATGGAGAAAAGACAGACTCTTCAATAAGTGTGCTGGGAAAACTGGACAGCTACATGTAAAAGAATGAAATTAGAACACTCCCTAACACCATACACAAAAATAAACTCAAAATGGATTAAAGACCTAAATGTAAGGCCAGACACTATCAAACTCTTAGAAGAAAACATAGGCAGAACACTCTATGACATAAATCACAGCAAGATCCTTTTTGACCCACCACCTAGAGAAATGGAAATAAAGCCAGAAATAAAGAAATGGGACCTAATGAAACTGAAAGCTTTTTCACAGCAAAGGAAACCATAAACAAGACGAAAAGACAACCCTCAGAATGGGAGAAAATATTTGCAAATGAAACAACTGACAAAGGATTAATCTCCAAAATTTACAAGCAGCTCATGCAGCTCAATATCAAAAAAAAACAAACAACCCAATCCAAAAATGGGCAGAATACCTTAATAGATATTTCTCCAGAGAAGATATACAGATCTTCTTGCCAATAGACACATGAAAGGATGCTCAACATCACAAATCATTAGAGAAATGCAAATCAAAACTACAATGAGCTATCACCTCACACCAGTCAGAATGGCCATGATCAAAAAATCTATACAGAACAAATGCTGGAGAGGATTTTGAGAAAAGGGAACCCTCTTGCACTGTTGGGGGGAATGTAAATTGATACAGCCGCTATGGAGAACAGCATGGAGGTTCCTTAAAAAACTAAAAATAGAACTACCATACGATCCAGCAATCCCACTACTGGGCATATACCCTGAGAAAACCATAATTCAAAAAGAGCCATGTACCACAATGTTCATTGCAGCTCTATTTACAATAGCCAGGACATGGAAGCAACCTAAGTGTACATTGACAGATGAATGGATAAAGAAGATGTGGCACATATACACAATGGAATATTACTCAGTCATAAAAAGAAACGATATTGAGTTATTTGTAGTGAGGTGGATGGACCTAGAGTCTGTCATACCTAGTGAAGTAGGTCAGAAAGAGAAAAACAAATACTGTATGCTAACATACATATATATATATATATATATACACACACATATATATATATGGAATATTTAAAAAAAAAAGGTTCTGAAGAAACTAGGGGCAGGACAGGAATATAGATGCAGATGTAGAGAATGGAGTTGAGGACATGGGGAGGGGGAAGGGTAAGCTGGGATGAAGTGAGATAGTGGCATGGACTTGTATACACTACCAAATGTAAAACAGATAGAGGGAAGCAGCCGCATAGCACAGGGAGATCAGTTCAGTGCTTTGTCACCACCTAGAGGGGTGGGATAGGGAGGGTGGGAAGGAGACGCAAGAGGGAGGAGATATGGGGATATATGTATATGTATGGCTGACTCACTTTGTTATAAAGCAGAAACCAGCACACCATTGCAAAGCAGTTATACTCCAATAAAGATGTTATAAAAAGATTTGTGTCTTTCATTGTAGGTAAATTCTACATAAGTAGAAAAACCTGTAACCAAATATTGAACTCTAGTTAATGATGCTCATACCAAATTATTTATTATTTAGAAGTATATTGATGTCTGCTGTTTACTTTGAAGTGCACCAGCAAAAGAAAAGATGAATTGAAGGATGGGTTGAGGGGTTGGTACAGGGGTACATATGTGATACAGTAATCACAGCCACAGGTTAAGAGTTGACTCTCTATGGTGAGTATATGAATGTTCCCTACAATTATTTCAATTTCCCTGAGTGTCTGAAAATGTTCATAATGTAAATGGCACAGCATTCAAGTACAGCACAGAAGCTTGCCTTTCCTCAGCCTCCACAGTCTCCTGGGGATCCACAGGCTGATGAGATCTGTGAGGGCTCCAGTGTCAACCCCTTAGGAGAGGGGGAGAGGCAGCACTCATTGGGACAAGAAAGGGCAGAACCAAGTACAGCCCCAATCAGAGCCAAGCCCTGGCCTCCTCACCTAGTCTCATGGAACCTTTCCAGTACCATGACTGACTCCTCCCACTGTTCAGATGAAGGCTAGCCTCTGGGGGTCCATACAAATGGCCGCCTACCTGGAGGGATTTCAGGGCACCAGGAAGTTCTCACCCCTTCTTTCCTCCTGTCCCCACCTGCTCATGGGTACTTCTCTTGTGAGTTGTCAGTAAGACTGCCATCCAACGGCTCTACTTGCATGTAAGCTCCATGAAGGCTGAGAACCCACAGTTACTGCTGTATTGTTAACACCTAGAGAAGTGCCCCATACACTATGTGTGTGGAAATGTGTTGGATGACAAAGGCTTTTCTTAATATACATAAAAATCAGAGTAAGTAAGGTTTGGGGACTTAAGGAGATAAACACAGCCAGACTGAATCAGTAAAACCGGGATGTGTGGGAGAGAGAAGTGCACTGTTTTGGAGGTTAATAACAGAGACAAAATAAATGGACTGGAACTTTCCAAATATTTACAATTGGAATACTGCCTTTGGCACATCTCAAGTCTATCTTGGAAGACTTGCTAGAAACATAGATTTGCATATCGGCAAGAGTCTGTTTTGCTTTCGAAATGATGGAAACAAGCCCTGCTCCGCTATCTGGAAGAGAAATGGAGGGGCAGATGATATGTAGCTAGCTAGGGAACACGATTCCTGAATGGATGGAACTGATTCTGATGGGAATTGTACTGTTCTTTCAACTCCTTATATGTTGGAAATTTTCCAGCTAATAAATTTCGGGGAAAGCTATCAGCACCACAAAATGCCCATTCAGGGCTAGAAATATTAAAAAGATTCACTGACTTTTTAGAGTGTGCAAGGACAAACTGAGACAAAACCAAGGGAAACTGTATAAAATAAAAACTTAAAAAAAAAAAACACCCCCAAACTGAGCGAGACTTAAGTGAAACAGTCCTAGGATATGGGATCTGATGTTTCCAGCTTTAAGATAGACTACAGTTTGAATAAACAGGAACCTGAGCAGTAGTTTAAAAAAAAAAGGGGAGGAGGACAGAACGCAGATTTTTAAAATTTCACTTCATGCCAACAGATATGAAATGTCCCATATTATATATATTGTGTTTTCCATGTCTTTTATTAGGATTGTAAGATTATACTTTTTAATGAATAGTTTCCTTGGAAATTAGTTCAATACATTTGGGTTATGAAGACCAAAGTCTCCCTCCAAATAAAAATAATAATTTTCAAAATGCACAAAAGGAAGAAGCACAATAAACTCCTCAAAAGTAGCACAAAGGAGGCAGCACATTTATGAGCATAAATCAATAAACACAATTGAGAGTTTCTCAAGCATGCAGGGGTTATTTACCATATTAACTGATTAAAGAAGAAATATCAGAATAGATAAAAATCATTTGCAGTAAAATTCATCTACTAATAAGAAGAATATGTTAAAAATAACAGTAAAAGGAGCTTCTTTAGGAAGTAAAGTGTGTCTATCAAAAAACTTTAGCAAATGTCATTCTTAATAGTGAAATATTAAACTAATTCTTTTTAAAACCAGGGATAAAATACTTTCTCACAAAAAAGAATAACTGGAAAGGAAGAAAGAAAAATTCATTATCTGCAGATAGTAGGACTGTCTACCTCAAAGAACCTATAGTCACATTTAAAAGAAATTTTTTTACGGTCAGGTTTATATATTGTACAAAATCCAACTGTGCATATAATAAATCAGCAACAACAAAACCCAGAATTTTAAAAATATTCTTTTTACAACAACAACAAAATTCTAGTGTACCTAGTAATAAATCTGTCTAACATTATACTATGTTTGAAAGAAATTATCAAACTCTGGGAGACACTTGGGAGATTAACATTTCTGAGAGGAAGTTCACTTTTATAAGCGTGTCAATTTTTCTGCAAATCTACAGATTTAATACACTTTCAAAGAAAATTCCAGTAGATTTTTTTAAATTGTGGTAACATAACATAAAATCTACTACCTTAACCATTTTTAAGAGTACAGTTCAGTGGCATTAAGTACATTCACTTGATCATGCAACCATCACCAATATGCATCTCCAAAATTTTTTCACCTTCCCAAACTGAAATTCTGTACCCAGCGAACACTAACTCCCATTTCTTCCTCCTCCTAGTCCCTGGTAACCACTATTCTACTTTGTCTCTATGAACTTGGCTACTCTAGATACCTTATATAAGGGCATCTATACAAAATTTGTCCTTTTGGTGTATGCAAGTTCTTTTTTTTTTTTGGAGGAACTTGACAAACTTAACTCTAAAACTTATGTGGACATGCAAAAGACCCAGAATAGCCAACAATTCTGAATTATATTTTAAAGGTAATAATATAATAATATTATATATAATAAGTACCATATAATACTATTATACTATTATAAACCTAGTGGAATTGAGATGGTGTATTGTTGAATTAAGAATATACAAACAGTCTAGGACCCAAATAGCCCCCAAATGGACTCCTGCATATATAAAAGTTTAATAAATGTCAGAGGGGACATTCCACATCACTTGGGAAAGACAGTCAATTCAGTATATGGGGCTGGAACAACTGACAATCTCTACAGGAGGAAAAAAAAATGAAATTAAATCCCTCCCTCACACCACAGACAAAAGTTTCTAATGGATTCAAGAGTTAAATGTGAAAGGTGAAACTCTCAAACTCTCAAACTCTCAAACTCTCAAACTTTAAAAAGTGTATATTTCATGACATCAAAGACAAGATATGGAAAAGATTGATAAACTCAATTGTAATTTAAGAATTTTTGTTAATCAAAAAACACCATAAAGAAAATATAAGACAAGCCACAAACTTGGAGAAGAGAACTGTAACATCTAAAAGTCAATAAGACTAAGACCAAAAAAAAAAAAAAAAAGAAAGAAAAATTGGCAAAAGGCATGACAGGCATTTCACATAGGAAGAAATACAAATGGCAAATAGACGTGTGAAAGCATACTCGGTTGTAAGAGTAATATGAAAATGCAATTTTAAAGCATAGTGAGAGATCTTTTTCTTATGTTATATCGACAAAAATTAAGTCTGATAATACCAAGTGTTAGCTCCATAAGACACATGCTGCTGGTGGGGATATAAATTTGTACAATCAGTGAAAAATACTTTGACATGATGTAGTAAAGTTGAACACTGGCACACCCACAACACAGCACTTTCACTCCTGGGTCATATATGCTACTGAGGAGTGTTTTTCAATCAATAGATTGCAAATGGCTAAAATGGCTCATGAAATCAGTTTAAAGGATTGAGATCAGTATTTTTAAAAAACAAAATTAAAAATATCAGAGAGCATTATGAGTAATAGGATGAGCATTGTTTCATGAAATGTTTGTTTCACTTGTGTCTGTGGTGGGGAGGGAGGGCAGGAGACTCTATGGGTGTGTGGGTGTCCATGGTGATGGAGAACGTATTTCTCTGAGTCACAGCAACTAAATTTGAAAGCCCTGTAGAAATTCTTGCCCACGTTCCCCAGAAAACATATACAAGATTTTTCATGAGAGCGTGTTCAAAATGTCAAAAAGACAACCCAAATACCCACTGATACTGGAGATTAAAATGGATGAGCAACTTGTGGCACAGACACATGATGAAATATTATGAGCACAGACAGAAGCTCTTCAACCACACATAACCACTTGGATGAACCTGAAAACAGGAAGCTATAGAATACCACACACATTATGCCTTATTTACCAAGTTTAAAGACAATACGAAAAAATCAATGAAAACAACCCAAAGCACAGATCCTGAAGCCAGACTATCTGGGTTCAAATCCTAGCTCTGTCACCTAGTGGCATGTAACCTAAGGGCAAAACACTTAACCTCTGTGCCTGTTTCCTCATCTGTGAAATGGAAATAATAACCTACCTCATGGGGTGTTTAGGATTAAAACCTGTAAAGTCCTTGGAACAGTGAACATGCCAAAAAGAAGGAACAGGTGTAGGAAGAACAGAATTAGCAATGTTCTGGTTCTTAAGTTGGTTTGTGGGTGCATGAGTACTGAAGATACATATTCATTTATTTTTTCCACATATTAATATTTTTTAAATCTTATATTGGAGTATAGTTGATTTACAACATTGTGTTAGTTTCAGGTGTACAGCAAAGTGGTTTAGCTATACACATACATATATCTATGCTTTTTCAGATTCTTTTCCCATATAGGCTATTACAGCGTAGTGAGTAGAGTTCCCTATGCTATACAGTAGGTTCTTGTTGATTCTCTCTTTTACATCAATATTTAAAATTTAAACAGGAGTGAGTTGTGCCATGACAAGACCCTGTATACTCGGGCTCAAGAATAAGACACCGGGTCAACGATGTTGGCAGCCTGAATGGTCACATACCTGGTTCTCAGCTTGTCACCCCCTGATTCCGTCCAGTTTCGGAGCAGGCTAGAGATGGGTCTTTCTTCATACTGCTTGGTGTACTGAGCCAGCAGTTCCTGAACCACAACCTGCACATAGAGTTTATCACTTGTCAGCCATCTGTCAAAAACGCAATAAATGACAGAGTGTCTTTAACTGCTGCAGCAAGGTAAGGTCCAGCTACTTCTAGCAAACCCTTTGGAAGGACCCAAAGACAAGACTCATCCTTCATGAGGCCTCCACTTCCCCACAGCAGGTGTGTGGCCCTTACTCACCACTCTCCCTCCATTCCCCATGGCCAGCTTAACTAGCTAACTGCTCTCTTTTCCCTTTGAGGCATCAGCCTTTAATGTGGTCCCAAGACCAACCATTTTAGGTGACACTTCAGATAAAACCTACTTGCCTTCCCTGGACCAGATGGGTGGCTGGTCTGTTTTGGTTTTTGCCTCTGATATTCTACGGTTGATTAGGCCTTTGGGGAATCATACTGAAATGTACAGTAAAACAATTTCCATCAATTGCTTTCCTCACAGCTTTAAAGTTATAACATGGGCCTAAAACACTGCATGTTTGTCCAGGTTTGTTAAAAGAAGATGTCCAGGGCTAGGCTGCTGTAGAGAGAGGCCCAGATGACGGTGAGCAGCAGCTGCTAGGCACGTCAGTGAGGCCACCTTGGGCCAGCCTGCCCCGCTGAGCCTCCAGCGGACTGCCAGGCAGGAGTGAGCCCCGGCGAGGCCAGCAGAGGAATCACATCACGAGAGCTCAGCCCAAACTGCCAACCTACAAACGATGAACTAACAACTGCGTGTCGTTATAAGGCACTAACTTTGGGGGTGGGGTTGTTACACAGCCATAAGTTGCTTATTCATTCTCATATGAGTACCAATTTTAGAATATTTCCTTCTTCATTTCACATACATTCATGTTTTTATATAGATTACATAAAATGTTATAATGCTTTCAATCAATAGGATATCATAAATGATATTTTCGGTTCACAGTTTTGGATTCTATTTATCTGTTTAATGGCTGTATAATATTCTTTGGAGAAATCATACCTAATTAAACATTTCCATTCAGTTAGATATTTATGTTGTTTCCAATTCTGTGCTGTCATTAATATCCTTGGTATCAATATATTCAGACAAATAGCACTGTCCTCTTTTTGATTATTGCCTGAGGATAAATCCAATGAGCTTGACGGATGCAATGGTTCTTAAAGAGGGCCACTCTGACTATGAGAGGGATGCTGGAAACTTGTCACGGCACATTTGCCTGGGTGACTTTACTGGCATTGGTGGGCAGAGCCAGGCAATGCATGGGACACTCTAACCCAACAGAGGACTGTGCCACGTCCAGTGTCCTGCTGAATGCCATGCGCTCACACTCATGAAGCCAATCGATAGCCCAGAGCCTGACTCTTACACTAAAGCTTTCAGATTCTCCCCAACCTGGGTCTGTGGAAGATTAAACTTCCCTGCCCCCTTGAATTCGAGGCAGCCATGGGACTGGCTTTAGGTCAGTGACGTGTAATTTGCCGCGATGTTCCCAGTTATGATTGGTCCATAGCCTGGACTTTGGTCTACATTGAAGATGCTACAGCAACTCCATGTATAGAGGCATTGTTAAGTCTTACTATGTTGTTATGCTTATTACACATTCCTTTTGTTTCTTCGAAGTATTGTCTTGAATTCTTGAAATCATGTGTCTAGATAAGTTATATTACCCATGACTTCATTTCAGGATAATCAAGGGGGTGTCACAAAATATTTACTATGAAAAAGACGGCATTAGGTCCAATGAGCTTGAGGATCACCGTATTATGGGTCAAAGGACCTAACCTTTTTTGTGGCTTCTGCTATACAGAGTAAGTGTAAAAATCGAACACTACTAGCAATGGGAAAATGGGAGAAATTAACTTTGACTAGAATTAAACTTAAAATCATATAGCAATCAAGGTCAGTTTCACCGACATCACTAGGATTAACACATCCTTTGTTTTTGTTCATCTGTTAAAGTTATGATGGCTCTAACTCCATCACCCTTTGTTACAAGAGCAAAAACATTCCTAGCATTAAAAATTGGTCTGATTCCCACCCCTCCCCTCATACTTTTGCTTGCGTTATTTTTCCACATTGAATTTATTGCTACCTGAGGACAGAGAGCATTCCAACTTGCTATTGGTTTCTTGTCCTTCTGCTGCCTGGAAGGCAAGTACCAGGAGGTCGGAATTTGTTCATCTTTGGGCCCTCAGACAATGTGCAACACAGAGACAGGAGCTGAGGAATCTTTCTTAAATAAGTGAATAAATAAATAAATCTCCTTCCTATGTTTAGTATCTCATCTGATCTTTTCAATTCCTTAATTATTTCCTTTAACTTTTGTCTCTACGTCCACCTTTCTGATTTAAGCAACTTACATTGGGAAAATCAACTCGTTTTAGCTAGATTTAAAATTAGAAGAACACAGGGTTTCCCTGGTGGCGCAGCGGTTGAGAGTCCGCCTGCCGATGCAGGGGACACGGGTTCGTGCCCCAGTCCGGGAAGATCCCACATGCCACGGAGCGGCTGGGCCCGTGGGCCATGGCCGCTGAGCCTGCGCATCCGGAGCCTGTGCTCCGCAACGGGAGAGGCCACGACAGTGAGAGGCCCGCATACCGCAAAAAAAAAAAAAAAAATTAGAAGAACATAATAACTCAGTTTAAGTGCTAAACTTAAAAGATAGACACACTGGGGCCTAGCTAATATCACAAAAGCAGATTCCTCAGTTTAGGTCTTTGCTCCTTTCTCTTTACTTTTTGCTCCTCGCTTTTGGAATCATTCCTCTTTTTCTAGGTCATGAGACAAGAAAACCTGATTTTTAAAAATGAGTTTATTTTCTGCTATTGATGCCCCTTGGTGAAGAATTAAGTGGTTGAAGCTATCAGCTACCATGGGGTTTGGGCAGGACCGTCTCTAAATTCAGTACTTTATTTGATAAATGACCAGGGGGAAGCAAAGATAGATCAGTCACCCTCTCAACTGAGCGTGCACTGAAGATGTGCTTTTTTAACCTCATGTATGTGTTCCTGAATACATTATAACATATATATAAATTATACAAAAAATAATAAATTTTAAAATATAAATAAATTATATAACATTATATAAAATATATAATATACTATATTTAAATATATATAATTTTAACTTTCTATTTTAAAATAATTATATACACAAAAAGTTGCAAAATTAAAATAGAAGAGGGGTTTTGTATAGCCATTTTGTATAGTCAAAAGTGATATCTCACGTGCAATAATGATGATCAAAACTAGGAAATTCAGTAAAATTTGTATACATTGAATGTTTTAGTTGTAACAGAGATTTCATTATTTAAAAATGAACCCAGTAGTAAAATAAACCTATTTTATAAAATAAAATATATTTCCTTTCAATACAAGTAATTACATCCTTATCTAGGTCTGGTGTTTTGAAAACTTACACCAGATTTTCTTAAGACAACCTGTGAGGTTATTTCTTTCCAGGTGATTGTTTCTGTGGTGGTGGTGTTTTTGTGGCTCTCTGCACAGTTCTCTTGTTCAACATGTGAATACTCTTTATTTTCTTCTATTTACTTGATAAATTCCCAGGGATTGAGTCCTGCTGCACCTGCTCAGGAGTCCCTTTCTTAGGAGAACTCCAGGGGACTAAGCAGCTAGAACAGCTATGTTCTTGCCTTTTGTAAAAGATTCCATCTGCAGAAGGAATCAAGCTAATCTACAGCCAACATTTGGAAGCCATGAGCCTGAGCAAGTATGCAGAATACTGACACCACAAACATGCATTTGTAACGAATATCCTATGCATCAGGGAACACTGATTATGGAGCATCAATAAAAATTACTTTTTAGGTCGAATGGCTTTTCAAGGCATCTAGGAAGCAACTAGCACTTCTACATGCTGAGTATTTCACTGATTTATGCCAGCTACAGTGAAACTTGGATTTAAAAGTCTTACAAGTAGTATCTGGTACCAAGGCAGAAACGCTTAGAGTCAATTAGGATAGCAAACACGGTCTCTAAGGAAAAGCCAGCAGATGTCATCCGCTCTATAACAGGACAAGGCAGGTAGTGAGGCTGCACTCAGGTCTATACCACGTAGGGAGATGGATTCACTCAAAGTGGCAGTACTTGTGGCAATGGGGTCCCAAATCATGCCCTAGGCAGGACCGGCTATGGAATTTGGGACCTGGGGCAAAACAAAAATGCAGGGTCCCTTGTTCAAAAATAATTAAGAATTTCAAGATGGTGAGAGCAGAGCAGCAAACCAAGCACAGGCCCTTCTGAGCACGAGGTCCTGTGCGACTGCACAGATTTTGCCCCACGAAGCTGGACCTGGCCCTGAGGGTCCCAGGAGGATGGGCGGACACAAATGTAACTGCGTGTTCTGTGTTTTTATTACAGCTACTTCTGGCAACTCAAGGTACCTTAGGGCAGCTCAGGTGTCACCCAGGGAGTGAGGTTGCAGAAAAGGCCAACTGGACATGATCCTCCACTAAGGACGTTATTTTCCTCTTTTAGATGCTGGATATCCCGTCAAGGTAAGAAGGAAAGAAAAAGAGAGAAAGAGAGGAAGGAAGGGACGGAGGGAGGAAGGAAGGAAGAAAGAAGGAAAGAAAGAAACAAAGAAACAAAGAAAGAAAGAAAAAGAAAGAAGGAAGGAAGGAAAGAAAGAAAGAAAGAAAGAAAGAAAGAAGGAAGGAAGGAAGGAAGGAAGGAAGGAAAGAAGAAAAAAGAAAGAAAGAAAGAAAGAAAGAAAGAAAAGAAAGAAGGAAGGAAGGAAGGAAGGAAAGAAAGAAGAAAGAAAGAAAGAGGGAAGGAAGGAAGGAAAGAAGGAAGAAGGAAGGAAAGAAGGAAGAAGGAAGGGAGACAAGGAGACAGAGAGAGAGAGGGAGGGAGAGAGATTGATTTCCGTGCAGAAAATGAAGTCACTTTGATGAGCACAGAAGTACAGATAAAGGTTCAGAAGGCTCTCTTTCTCCCAAACCTCACACATGGAGCTCTTGAGGAGAACTTTCAATAGTTAGATGCTGGAACATCTGGTTTTGAAAGAATTAGTGCCAGCTCTGTTATGGGTCAATGGATTTGGAAAGAGAAAACGAAAACGTCTGTTCAAACTACCTTGGTCAGCTTTTCTAAGAGTTCATCATCTAAACGTCCCTCCAAGTTCCCCAAAATGAACGAGCACGTTTTGTAAATGCTTCGTATCGATTCTATCCCCAAGCAGATCTTCGAGCTGTCCCCCTCTCGCTATTTCCAATGGCAGCCCCCTGGCCTGGGCAGCACCTCCTTCCTCTAGGCTGAGACTCCGTCCCAAGCCTGCTCTTGCTGCCCCACCGATGGCCTTCGCGGCCTTCACTAGGCTGGCCTCTGCCTACCTCTGGTCCGATTTCACACACCTCTCTTTGTTTCTGCCATCATCAGGGGTGATTCTGCGTGTAACTCCCCATCTGTAGATCTCTGGGAAGGTAAGTTGGAACTATTTGCCTCTGATTCTGCTGGGTCAGGCAGACCCTCAGCCCACGCCCTTGTTCTCTCTCTCCAAGAGGCCCTCAGAAGAGGAAAGCAGTTTCGCCTCTCAGGAAAGCAGAGTTGTCATCTGCAGACTGATCACCCCCGTACCGGCTGCTCCTTGTACCCCTGCTCTTGCAGCCAGACCTCAGTGCCTTTCAGAACTGATACTGGAGGCCCTGCAGTTGGGTTGACCCAACCTCTGATTTCAGGAGTATCGGCACTGTGTTTTTTCTGGCAACTCAACATCTCCACCTGCTGACCACTAGGGTTCACCTACAGCTAGAAGGCTGGGGCCCCAGTGAGAATGTCCTTTCTGGTTTACTGTGCGGTTCTTTCCAGGAGCAGAGGGTGTCCAGGTTCTGCAGCCTGAGGTCCAGTCCTCACCCAACACCATACCTGTCCCCAAACCCCATTGTAATACCTGAGGTCCAGCTCATCTGGGAGAAGAATCTGGGATTCACCCCAGTGATGGGGGTGGGGAGAACATTAGGGCTGAAGAGTAAGGTGTGGGTGTGCGTGTGCGTGTGCGTGTGCGTGTGTGTGTGTGTGTGTGTCCTTTATTCTCTTGAAGAGGCCTCCCTCCCTTTCTTTGTTACTCTTTCTTCTTTCTCTCCCCTCCCTCACTTTTTATATTTAAGGGAGGCACTATTTCTTTTCATGGTTTTAAATAAATTTGATTTTTAAATTTTTTCAATTTTTTGGAAATTTTTAAAAACTTCAAGCCATATTATGGTCTTAAATAAAAAGTAAATGTCTCCTCTCCAATCTCTTACCTCCAGGACCTCACTCCAGAAATACCCATTCTTAAGTAGTTTTTGTTCTCCTAGAAGCAGCAGCTTCCAAAGGTCAAGGTCAAACAGATTCCTGTGTTATGTTTTAGTCTGCTTCCGATTTGGAACACACTTTTTATTGAGTAGCTTTACTTTTCCTGGAGTCTTAATGGACTATTTCTCCCCTTGTTTCAAGAAGAACCATATGCCTTTTCCATCATCACTAAGACCTCCCTGCTTCTTAATCATTCTATTTGTTGACCCGAAATCATTTCCTTCTCGAAGTCATTCTTGTGTTCCTTCTGACTTCCTGTTCTAATTTGGACTAATTGTGTTCTGGGCCTGCTACACCAGTACTATGCAGGTATTTCTTTATACATACTCCTCTTGGATTAGCTCCAGAAAGCATAGATGTCTTTCTAATTCTTAATTCCTTTTATGTTTTTCTCCAGTTCATCTACAAGTAATATTGTTCAGAAAGTGCATGGCAAGGTAAACTTCCTGAGCATTTGAATATCTGTAAATCTGGCTCATATGTGATGAATAATTTAGCTAGCTATAAAATTTTACGTTCAAAGTAACTTTCTTCTGAATTCTACAGGCATTGTTCCATTTTATTTTAGACCCTGGTCACTCAAAGTGTGGTCCACAGACCAGCAGCGTCAACATCACCGAGGAGCTTGCTAGAAAGCAGAAGTGCGGACCCACCCCAGAATCTGAATGTGAACAAGATCCCTAGGAACGTATGGGTGCAGCGGAGTTGAGAGGCGCTGCCCCAGCCTTCAGCGCTGCCGCTAATAGGGCTGAGGTCAATCTGACTCTCTTTTCTTAGTAAATAATCTGATGTTTCCTCTGTCTAAAGTTTGGCGGCCCTCTCTTTGTCCTTACTTGGTGATCTGAAATTCTCCAGGCTGTTTTCAGGCTCTGACCTTTTCTGGTGGGTCCTGCCAATTTCAAGACTTGTGACTCTTTTCACATCTGGGAAATTGTCTTCTTTTATTTCTCTGGATTTGTCTGCCTGTCTGTGTTCTCTGCTCCCTCTTTCAGGAATGTCATCAGTTTCCTAGACATGATCATCCATGTCTCTCAGCCTTTCCCTTTTACTTACCTTCACTTAGTTTTGCTGATCTTCTTTCTAAGAAGTTTTCTCAAATTTATCCTTTGGCCTTTATATTGGATTCTTTTTTTTTTTTTTTTTTTTTTTTTTGCGGTACGTGGGCCTCTCACTGTTGTGGCCTCTCCCGTTGCGGAGCACAGGCTCCGGATGCGCAGGCTCAGCAGCCATGGCTCACGGGCCCAGCCGCTCCGTGGCATGTGGGGTCTTCCCGGACCGGGGCATGAACCCGCGTCCCCTGCATCGGCAGGCGGACTCTCAACCACTGCGCCACCAGGGAAGCCCTATATTGGATTTTTAAATTAAGCAAACATATAATTTGAATCTACTATGGTTCTTGGCACTATGATTACGATGGTTTAATGCACTATGGTTCTCTGAGTGCTCATTGTCACCGCAGGGTGTTTTCGTCTTATGGATGCAAGGTCATCACACATCTCCAGGGATATTAATTGGTTTTTGCTCCTCCCAGTGCCACTTATTCTATTTGTTCACATTGCTCCTTCTTTCATGTGTTATGGTTTTTCCTTAAGTTTCTGATCATCCTAATTAGATAACCTGTATTATGGAATTATTGTTCATTTGCTTAGGTGTGATGATAGTACTGTGCTTTTGTAAGAAAATGTCCTTATTTTAGAAAATGAATGTCAAAGTTTTTAGGGATGAAGCGTCGGATGTCTGCAACTTTCAAATGGTTACACACACACACACAAATATGTGTATAAAGAGCATAAGAAAGAGACCACTTAAATATAGCAAAATGCTAACATTTGGAAGTAGAAAACATGCTCAAGTGTTATTGCACTAGTCTTTCAATTTTCTCTTGAAATTTCTGTTTGAAATTTTCAAAAGTTGGAAATAATAAGAAAAACAAAACAAATATCTGAGTATCATTGGGAAAATACCCCTAGGGGCCTGAAATCCCTAAGGAATCAGCTTTCTTACAGGAAACTAGATACATGCTTGGTTTTTAAGCAAGTCAGGCTGTAGGTCATTTGCACTTTTGCATATATGCTCTTGGAGTAATAAACAATGTATGCAAAGCCTCTGACTGATATTCCTTAGGAAATCTGTGGATTAAGAAGGGACCTGTCCTAGGGTACCTCTAATGAAGCAAAAGAAAGTTATAATGGGATTTCATGGGTGTAGGCAGTAATTGGATTTGGTGGAGGGTGTAATTAAATTTCACCAAGGACCTACAACCTCTGCCCCAGGAAAATAATGGAAGGGTCAGAAAACCTTCTATCTTGCTCAAAGGGAAATATATAAAGCCTGCAGAAACTCTGAAGCATGTGCCTGCTCTGTCCACATCTCCTCAATTATGGGACAGCAGCTCTAGTATCTTCAGGATCGCTAAAGAATCCCACCTTCAGGCAGAGGGTTGAAAGCCCTGTAATGGAAGAATACTATGAAAATTACTGACCAGTTTCTGTCCCCTGGTCTCCTGAAATTTCTATCTCTGCTTCGATAGGTGGAATCAAAACAGAATCCAGCCCAGAGAGGGATAGCCTCCCCAACATGGGCTGATTCCAACACTCAAGTGGAAGGCCAGGTTGACCAGTGGAGGGTAGCTAGTGCCACCTTCTCCACCATTGGGTGGATGCCAGGCAGTCTGAAAGCTCTGGGTACAAAGCAGGGCATGTCAACTGTAGGTTTCCTGGTAGGCTGTGTCAACTGGCAACAAGCAGGCAGGCTGCCCCCACTCCTTCCCCAGTAAATCTCAGTCTCTCACCCCAGGAGACTAAGCTGTAGGTTTCCAGAGCTGTGGCAGATGCTACTGCTGTAGTCAAGTTCTCTGATGTGGGGAGGATGGCTGTCCTGCCATCAGACAAGCCTTCAGAGAAATGCCTGGCTCTCTGCCCCAATCCCTCTCCTGCTCTCAATCCCTGTGACTCAGCATCTCTCCAGAGACGTCCAAAAGAAACAACTCCCACTTCCATCAGTGTTCCCTTGAGCTCATCCATCAATTCCGTCCCATCTGCTTCCCATTCTCCAGAAATTTATCAAACTCCTTTGTCTTCTGATGGCCCCTCTACCACTGTCAATGCCCCTGCAGATGTGTTCCCCTCTATTCTTTCTTCTAGTTATTTCAAAAGGATTGAAGAGGAAAGAGCTGCCTTGTTGGTGTTCATGCCATGATCTCGAACCAGAAGTCATTCCCTTGGTTTTTAATCCTCTTATCTATGGTGCAGTGTCTAAGGATCTTCTCTCCTTCTAATTCTGGAAGTTGTGGGAATGCTTCCCCACTCACCACCACCTTTAATCTTTCATTTTCTTAGCAATAAAATCAAGAAGGGCATCTGCCTTATCTTAGAGCACCACTGCGGAGAGTTAACACAGAAGACCTGAGACTGCTATTCTTGGAAGGGTGTGCTTGCAAGGATGCCCTTGGCTGGCATCTGGGAACCTGGATTTGGGGAGGGTTCCCATCATTCTGTGACTGACAAGGGTGGCTCTCTGTGCCTAAACACTTTGTGCAAACAATACGGTTTGTGCTGAACACCTGTTTTCTGTTTGAAAATCTGGAATTCTAATATGTGCTAGGCAGAGGGTACCTATGTGACCAGCCTCCAGTAAAACCGTTGGATGCTGAGTCTGTGATGAGCTTCCCCGGTAAACAGCGTTTCACATGTACTGTCACAATTCACTGCTGGAAGAATTAAGCATGTCCTCTGTGACTCCACTGGGAGAGGAGTCTTGGAAGCTCACGCCTGGTTTCCTTTGGACTCTGCCCATGTGCCTTTTCCCTTTGCCGAGTGTGTGTTTTATCCTTTTGCTACAATAAATCCTAACCATGAGTATGACTATATGTGGCATCCTGTGAGTTCTCCTACAGAATTATCCAACCTGGGGGTGGTCTTGGGGACCCCAGAACCACACCACTTATAAGATCAGTGTTTCCATCTCTTGATAAGCTTTGATCATAGCTTGAGGTAGTATTTTTCCAGCATGTGTCTGGAAGACGTCTATCTGGAAAACTGGCCAAAGAAGGCCTACACAATCTGTTTTTTTTAAGGTATTTTTTAAAATTTATTTATTTTTGGCTGCGTTGGGTCTTCATTGCTGCGTGCAGGCTTTCTCTAGTTGCGGCGAGCGGGGGCTACTCTTCATTGCAGTGTGCGGGCTTCTCATTGCAGTGGCTTCTCTTGTTGCGGACCACGGGCTCTAGGTGTGTGGGCATCAGGAGTTGTGGCTCGCAGGATCTAGAGCGCAGGCTCAGTAGTTGTGGTGCACGGGCTTAGTTGCTCCACTGCAATGTAGGATCTTCCTGGACCAGGGCTCAAACCTGTATCCCCTGCATTGGCAGGCAGATTCTTAACCACTGTGCCACTAGGGAAGCCCCACAATGACCATCCCTGGCTTCCTTCCTCAGCCTGGGCCTCAAAACCCTGTATGGGTTCTTACTGCATGGGTGCTCTGCCTCTTTGTGATGACACATGTCCTCCTGAGCAGGCAGCTCAGCCTCCCTCCAGCCCAGCATCCCTGCATCCCTGCCCTCCATGGTCCAGAGTCCCTCTTTTCCACTGCCCATGCTCCCATTTATGTGACAATAAGCAAGCTGTCCCTGTTTCTCCTCTGCTTCCACTTCGCTTCATGGTTAGAGATTGTGACTCTACTTCCATAACTACATTAAACCACCTTTCCATAGTGTCTACAAGCTAGAGCTTGCAAATAAAGCACTGAGTCACAACTTCAGGGTCAAGCAACGTCGAAGCACATGCTTGAATGTGAAATATACTCCTGAAGAGAAAATTGTTGAAAAACCTCACACACTTGGCTTATCAGCTGAGATCGAGAGTGTGAATTAGTGCCATGTCTGATTACTGAATATTCTTAAGGAGTGTTTAGGTGGGAGGGAGACAGAAGAAAAGCAATTCTTAATCCAGCCCACAGTAAATGGCAGTTCTTAAATAGCTGTCCCCACTCGACTCTACTCATAGTATATTCTTGGCTCCCTTATCCAATATTAGTTGACCATATATGCACGGCTTTATTTCTGGGCTCTGCATTCTGTTCCATGGGTCGATGTGTCTTCTTTAATGCCAGTACCATACTGTTTTGATTACTACAGCAGAGTCCTGCACAGCTGGGGAAGCTGGGTGTTCACTCACATGCTCTCATTTTCCCCATGGGAGAAACCACCAGCCAAGAAGGTCTTTTTGTCCTTTAGCTGTGCCACCCTGGGAGAGGAGTAACGCAGGTAAAGTGAAGCTGTCCCTCTTGCCCTCTTCAATGTGTTCAATCTCAGATTTTTTGTTTGTTTGTTTGTTCCAACAATGTGCTGGAACTTCTCCACTGGACTCCTGGACTTTCACAAAGGAACTCTCATCCATGAATAATTGTCAAAACTGGTGTTCTTTGGGGGAAAGATGGCAGAAAACGCCTCTTCCACCATTTTGATGATGTCTTAGAATAAGTTCGTCTATGTCTACAAAAACCTTTGTCGTGATTTTATTACATTATATAAATTATATAATGATCTCATTATATAAATATAGATAGATCAGTTCTGGCAAAATGGACATCTTTCCTGTGCAGAGTCATCCAATCTGTGAATATATTTAGTATGCCTCTCCACTCACTTAGGACTTCTTTGATTTCTTTCAACAGCATTTTGTAATTTCCAGCATAAAGATCCTATACATAGTTGTTAGATTTACACCTATGTATTTTGTTTTCTTTGAAACAATTGTAAATGATATTATATGTTTAATTTCAGTTTCCACATGTTCCTTAATGGTATATAGAAATCTGATTGATTTTTGTGTACTGATCTTATATCCTGTGGTCTTGCTGAACTCACTTATTAGTTCTAGAATTTTTCTGCAGATTCTTTGGATTCTCTATGTAGACAATGATGTAATTTGCAAATAAGAACAGTTTTCATTTCTTTCCCTTTTAATCTCTATGTATTTTATTGATTTTTTCTTGCCTGATTGCCCTCACCATAACTTCCAACTCCATGTTGAGTAGCAGTGGCACCAGTGGACATCCTTGACTTATATCTGATCTTAGGGGGAAAGCATTCAGTGTTTCACCATTAAGCATGATGCTAGCTACAGTTTTTTGTGGATACTTTTTTATCCACAAGTTGCAGAAATTCCCCTCTATTCCTAGTTTGCCGAGAGATTTTATCAAGAACCATCGTTGGATTTGGTCAAATGCTTTTTCTGTGTAAACCAACATGATCATATGATTTTTTTTCTTTTTCAGTCACTTGATATGATGGATTACATTGATTGACTTTTGAATGTTGAAGCTGCCTTGTATACCAGGAATGAATTCCACTTCTTCATGGTATATAATTCATTTTATACACTGCCAGATTTAATTTGTTAAAATCTTACTGAGGATCTTTGTATCTAAGGTCATGCAAGTTTTTGATATGTAGCTTCCCCTTTTTTGTACTCTCTACTTTTGGTATCAGAGTAATACGAGCTGTATGAAACCGAGTTGGGAATTGTTTCCTTCTCTTCTATTTTCTGCAAGAGATTTTGTAAAACTCTTCTTTAAATGTTTGATGGAATTCTCCAATGAAACCTAGACCTGAAGCTTTCTTTGTATTATTATTAAACATTAAATTTCTTTTCTATTATAGGACTACACAGGTTGTCTATTTCAAGTGGCTGCATTTGGGTCTTTGTGGTTTTTGAGGAATTGGTAATTTCTTCTAAGTCATCAAATTTATTAATGCAAAGTTATTTTCTAGTATTCCCTCATTATTATTTTAGTGGCTGCAGGATATCTAGTTATATATCTTTTTTCATTCCTAATACTGGTTATTTGAGTCTTCCTATTTTTTGTCTTTGTCATTCTTGCTAGGGAGTTAACAACTTTATTGATTCTTTTCAAAGAATCAGCTTTCTGTTTCATGGATTTTTCACCTTTTTCAGTTTCATTGATTTGTGCTCTTTTCTTTGTTAGTCTCTTTTTTATGCTTGGTTTATGCTTATTTTGCTCCACTTTTTTATTTTCTGGAGGTGGGAACAAAATTTTTGATTTGAGACATATTCTCTTTTCTAAAGTAAGCATTGAATGCTATAAATTTCCCTCTAAGCATTGCTTTATCTGCATCCAACATTTTTTGATATGTTATGTTTTCATTTTCATTCACTCTGTGTATTTTAAATTGGACCTTACAAACTCTTTGGGAATAGCCTTCTCAGTAGAATCTATATGACTCCATATGTACAAGAAGTAGTTTTCTTAAGCCAAGAAAAGATATAGTTCAGCATCAAAGATCAGCTAGGAAATAAATAAATTAACACCCCTTCATTTCAACTACTACAAAAATCAAGTGCTTAAGGGAAAAACACCTGCCAATTAAGTGAAGACATCAGACGAAGATAAAACATATAAAGCATTTCAGATTTCTGGATAACTCTTGATCTTGAAAATTATGCTGTTTAAAAAGAATAAATATTTCCCGAATCTTACCTGCAGCATTACAACACTGTCACCTTCAAAAGTTACAAACACATCTGTGTCACATTTTAAGCCTGAGATTCCGTTTTCCATCATGTAACCCTATTGCAAAAAAAAAAAGAAAAGCAGATTTTAAATTTGCAGTCCCATCATTATAAAGGACTAACATTTTCTTCGAAATTAAATACACACAATTGAAAAAAAGAAAATAACTCTATTTCTCCTACCCAGAATAGCCATTCTAAGAATTTTGACCCATCCCATGAGCTTTTGGTCCATAAATATTATTTGAGGGTATGGCCTTTGTTGGTAGTAAAAACATTTGAAAACAATCATGTCACATTTTTCCAAAATATTTCAACAAATTATGCTAATTTTTTCTCTTTCTCTTCCAAATCTTATGAATTTGAATAAATGTCAAGGTATTTGTGATTATACCCCACAATATGCAGGAGAAGGATGCCTCCCCCACCCAAACCCTTTTTTAATTAGTAAATATACCTATGATTCCTGGGAGACAACATAAAAAATCCTAAATTGCCACTCTGCCTCTTCATGTCATTAAATATTCTGCATCATAAATATACACTCCAGCTTCCACCTAGTTTTTTACTTTTTTTCTTTTCTCACTTCCTGAAATCCTTATTTAAATGGCGGTAGCCTGCTGCTCCTTTCCAAAGTGGTGAAGTGTTTCTGCACACACACTGGGAGAATCAGCTGCTCCAGAGAAAGCTGATCAGCCCCAGGCCAGACGTGGAGGGAGCAGAGTTGCCCGCGTTTGGCCACAGGCCCTTCCCCCTCTCAAGGCCTCTGTGCTCTTTCTTCCAGGCCATTGTCCTCCCCCTTAACTCTCAGAATCCTTCCCACTCTCAGAATCTGCTTCCAAATCAGCCCTACCATGTAAGTTACATCACAGGCGGCTGTCGCATCACCTCTCCCAGGAGTATGTGCACTTAGCACTTTGGCTCTGTCTAGGAATGACAAGATTCAGCCCCTGTTGGAATTTTCAAGCCACATGGGCCAGGGAGGGTCACACACGGTGCTCCCGTGGGCAGCCGTATACTCCAACCTCAAGGTACCCATTATCCTTGGGGTACCTGCTTCATTTCTGAAAACGGCCACTTGAGTCACAGAAGTGGGCACTCTGGGCTCCCACTGCCTGCAGAGCCTGAAGTCCTGTGAGCATCCCTGCTTTCCTGTCCCGGAGCCATCCTCTGATGCCCCGCTGCTTCCCCTGGTCCGCCTCTGCATCACGGCAGTCCGGGCAGGCCCTCTGCACGGTGTTAGTTTACAGAAGCAAAGGCATCTTCACAAACCCTCAGGAATCCTTCATAACTTTCATAAAGGTAAACTGATTATATTTATGGAAACAGAAATTGGTGGCATTTCCAGCCTGGAGAAGTTCAGCCTTGCCTCCCCTCCCCCACCATAACCACAGGGTAAATCCCCTCATTCCCGGGCAAACCACATGAGATCAGGTTCTGACTGTGATCAGGCCCCAGAGTGTTTCCCCTGCAAGGGAGTAGCTGACTCACTTTCACCATCACCATTCTACCATTTATCGAGTATCTGCCACGAGCCAGATACTGAGCTGGGTGCTTGACCCAGACTTCATTTTATTATTTCACTTAATCCTTTTCCTCCTCTCAATAGCCCTGTGAGGTAGGTGTTACCCCATTTTACAGATGAAGAGAGCAAGGCTCAAGGGCTATGTTGGAATGTTTTTGAATAACCCCTCAAGTTCTGGTACGGAAAAGATGAACATGAGATCTACCACCTCAGACTTGGGAAGAAGCTGTTATATATAAGAAGCACACCTGCTAAAGGCTCACAATAATAATTCTGAAGAAATAAAGTACTTTTTTCTTGATCATTTTGCTCTGGTCTCTTCCAGCAAGAGAGGGAGAAACAGGTTCTCTGTTGTTCTGACACTTTTGAACCGTTCACACCCTGCCCTGGAAACCAGGCCATCAGGGATTTAAAATAACCCGAGCAGTGGCTCACTCAAAAGGCAGCAGAGTGGAGGAGCTTCAAGATGGCGGAGAAGTAAGACGAGGAGATCACCTTCCTCCCCACAAATACATCAGAAATACACCTACACGTGGAACAGCTCCTACAGAACACCTACTGAACACTGGCAGAAGACCTCGGACCTCCCAAAAGGCAAGAAACTCCCCACGTACCTGGGTAGGGCAAAAGAAAAAAGAATAAACAGAGACAAAAGAATAGGGTGGGGACCTGCACCAGTGGGAGGGAGCCGTGAAGGAGGAAAGGTTTCCTACACTAGGAAGCCCCTTCGCGGGAGGAGACTGCGGGAGGCGGAGGAGGAAAGCTTCGGCGCTGCAGAGGAGAGCGCAGCCACAGGGGTGCGGAGGGAAAAGAGGGGAGATTCCCGCACGGAGGATCGGTGCCAACGGCACTCACCAGCCCGGGCGGGGAGGGACTGGGAGCTGAGGCTCGGGCTTCGAAGGTCGGAGGTCGGATCCCAGGGAGAGGACTGGCGGTGTGAACACAGCCTGAAGGGGTTAGTGCACCACAGCTGGCCGGGAGGGAGTCCGGGAAAGTCTGGAGCTGCCGAACAGGCAAGAGACCATTGTTTCGGGGTGCGCGAGGAGAGGGGATTAAGAGCACCGCTTAAAGGAGCTCCAGAGACGGGCGTGAGCCGCGGCTAAAAGTGCAGACCCCAGAGCCAGGCATGAGACACTAAGGCTGCTGCTGCCGCCACCAAGAAGCCTGTGTGCCACCACAGGTCACTCTCCACACCTCCCCTCCCGGGAGGCTGTGCAGCCCGCCACTGCCAGGATCCCGGGATCCAGGGACAACTTCCCTGGGAGAACGCACGGTGCACCTCAGGCTGGTGCAACATCACGCTGGCCTCTGCCGCCGCAGGCCCGCCCCACACTCCATGCCCCTCCCTCCCCCCCGGCCTGAGTGAGCCAGAGTCCCCGAAACAGCTGCTCCTTTAACCCCGTCCTGTCTGAGCGAAAATCAGACGCCCTCAGGCGACCTACAGGCAGAGGCGGGGCCAAATCCAAAGCTGAGCCCCTGGAGCTGTGCAAACAAAGAAGAGAAAGGGAAATCTCTCCCAGCAGCTTCAGAAGCAGCGGATTAAATCTCCACAATCAACTTGATGTACCTGCATCTGTGGAATACCTGAATAGACAACAAATCATCCCAAATTGAGGAGGTGGACTTTGAGAGCAAGATTTATGATTTTTCCCCTTTTCCTCTTTTTGTGAGTGTGTATGTGTATGCTTCTGTGTGATTTTGTCTCTATAGTTTTGCTTTTACCATTTGTCTGACGATTCTGTCTGTCCGTTTTTTACTATAGTAAAAATTTTTCTCCCTTTTTTTTACTATAGTTTTTAGCGCTTGTTAGCATTGGTGGATTTGTTTTTTAGTTTGGTTGCTCTCTTCTTTCCTTCTTTCTTTCTTTTTTTATAACTTTAAATTTTTTAATAATTATTTTTTATTTCAATAACTTTATTTTATTTTATTTTGTTTTATATTCTTCTTTCTTTCTGCCTTTTATTCTGAGCCGTGTGGATGACAAGCTCTTGGTGCTCCAGCCAGGCGTCAGGGCTGTGCCTCTGAGGTGGGAGAGCCAAGTTCAGGACATTGGCTCCACAACAGACCTCCCAGCTCCACGTAATATCAAACGGCGAAAATCTCCCAGAGATCTCCATCTCAACGCCAAGCCCCAGCTCCACTCAATGACCAGCAAGCTACAGTGCTGGACACCCTATGCCAAACAACTAGCAAGACAGGAAAACAACCCCACCCATTAGCAGAGAGGCTGCCTAAAATCATAATAAGGTCACAGACACCCCAAAACACACCACCAGACGTGGACCTGGCCACCAGAAAGACAAGACCCAGCCTCATCCACCAGAACACAGGCACTAGTCCCTTCCACCACGAAGCCTACACAACCCACGAAACCAACCTTAGCCACTGGGGGCAGACAACAAAAACAATAGGAACTACGACCTGCAACCTGCGAAAACGAGACCCCAAACACAGTAAGATAAGCAAAATGAGAAGACAGAGAAACACACAGCAGATGAAGGAGCAAGGTAAAAACTCAACAGATCTAACAAATGAAGAGGAAATAGGCAGTCTATCTGAAAAAGAATTCAGAATAATGATAGTAAAGTTGATCCAAAATCTTGGAAATAGAATGGAGAAAATACAAGAAAAGTTTAACAAGGACCTCGAAGAACTAAAGAGCTAACAAACAATGATGAACAACAAAATAAGTGCAATTAAAAACTGTCCAGAAGGGATCAATAGCAGAATAACTGAGGCAGAAGAAAGGGTAAGTGATCTGGAAGATAAAATAGTGGAAATAACTACTGCAGAGCAGAATAAAGAAAAAAGAATGAAAAGAACTCAGGATAGTCTCAGAGACCTCTGGGACAACATTAAATGCACCAACATTTGTATTATAGGGGTCCCAGAAGAAGAAGAGAGAAAGAAAGGGCCTGAGAAAATATTTGAAGAGATTATAGTTGAAAACTTCCCTAATATGGGAAAGGAAATAGTTAATCAAGTCCAGGAAACACAGAGAGTCCCATACAGGATAAATCCAAGGAGAAACATGCCAAGACACATATTAATCAAACTATCAAAAATTAAATACAAAGAAAAAACATTAGAAGCAGCAAGGGAAAAACAGCAAATAACACACAAGGGAATCCCCATAAGGTTAACAGCTGATCTTTCAGGAGAAACTCTGAAAGCCAGAAGGGAGTGGCAGGACATATTGAAAGTGATGAAGGGGAGAAACCTACAACCAAGATTACTCTACCCAGCAAGGATCTCATTCAGATTTGACGGAGAAATTAAAAACTTTACAGACAAGCAAAAGCTGAGAGAATTCAGCACCACCAAACCAGCTTTACAACAAATGATAAAGGAACTTCTCTAGGCAGGAAACACAAGAGAAGAAAAAGACCTATAATAACAAACCCAAAACAATTAAGAAAATGGTAATAGGAACATACATATTGATATTACCTTACATGTAAGTGGATTCAATGCTCCAACCAAAAGACAGACTGGCTGAAAGGATACAAAAACAAGACCTGTATATACGGTGTCTACAAGAGACCCACTTCAGACCTAGGGACACATACAGACTGAAAGTGAACAGATGGAAAAAGATACTCCATGCAAATGGAAATCAAAAGAAAGCTGGAGTAGCAATTCTCATATCAGACAAAATACATTTTAAAATAAAGACTATTACAAGAGACAAAGAAGGACACTACGTAAAGATCAAGGGATTGATCCAAGAAGAAAATGTAACAATTGTAAATATTTATTCACCCAACATAGAAGCAACTCAATACATAAGGCAAATACTAACAGCCATAAAAGGGGAAATCGACAGTAACACAATCATAGTAGGGGACTTTAACACCACACTTTCACCAATGGACAGGACATCCAAAGTGAAAATAAATAAGGAAACACAAGCTTTAAATGATACATTAAAAAAGATGGACTTAACTGATATTTAAAGGATATTCCATCCAAAAACAACAGAATACACTTTCTTCTCAAGTGCTCATGGAACATTCTCCAGGACAGATCATATCTTGGGTCACAAATCAAGCTTTCTTAAATTTAAGAAAATTGTAATCGTACCAAGTATCTTTTCAGACCACAATGCTATGAGACTAGATATCAATTACAGGAAAAAGTCTGCAAAAAATCCAAAACACGTGGAGGCTAAACGATACACTATTTAATAACCAAGAGATCACTGAAGAAATCAAAGAGGAAATCAAAAAATACCTGGAAACAAATGACAATGAAAACATGATGACCCAAAACCTATGGGATGCAGCAAAAGCAGTTCTAAGAGGGAAGTTTATAGCAATACAATCCTACCTTAAGAAACAAGAAACATCTCAAATAGACAACCTAACCTTACACCTAAGGCAGTTAGACAAAGAGAACAAAATACCCCAAAGTTAGCAGAAGGAAAGAAATCATAAAGATCAGATCAGATACAAATGAAAAAGAAATGAAGGAAACGATAGCAAAGATCAATAAAACTAAAAGCTGGTTCTTTGAGAAGATAAACAAAATCGATAAACCATTAGCCAGACTCATCAAGAAAAAAAGGGAGAAGACTCAAAACAATAGAATTAGAAATGAAAAAGGAGAAGTAACAACTGACACTGCAGAAATACAAAGGATCAAGAGAGATTACTACAAGCAACTCTATGACAATAAAATGGACACCCTGGAAGAAATGGACAAATTCTTAGAAATGCAAAACCTTCTGAGACTGAACCAGGAAGAAATAGAAAATATGAACAGACCAATCACAAGCACTATAATTGAAACTGTGATTAAAAATCTTCCAGCAAACAAAAGCCCACAACCAGATGGCTTCACAGGCGAATTGTATCAAACATTTAGAGACGAGCTAACACCTATCCTTCTCAAACTCTTCCAAAATATAGCAGAGGGAGGAACACTCCCAAACTGATCTACGAGGCCACCGTCACCCTGATACCAAAACCAGACAAAGATGTCACAAAGAAAGAAAACTACAGGCCAATATCACTGGTGAACATAGATGCAAACGCTCCTCAACAAAATACTAGCCAACAGAATCCAACAGCACATTAAAAGGATCATACACTATGATCAAGTGGGGTTTATCCCAGGAATGCAAGGATTCTTCAATATATGCAAATCGATCAATGTGATACACCATATTAACAACTTGAAGGAGAAAAACCATATGATCATCACAGTAGATGCAGAGAAAGCTTTAGACAAAATTCAACACCCATTTATGATAAAAACCCTCCAGAAAGTAGGCATAGAGGGAACGTACCTCAACATAATAAAGACCATATATGACAAACCCACAGCCAACATCGTCCTCAATGGTGAAAAACTGAAACCATTTCCACTAAGATCAGGAACAAGACAAGGTTGCCCACTCTCACCACTATTATTCAACATAGTTTTGGAAGGTTTAGCCGCAGCAATCGGAGAGGAAAAAGAAATAAAAGGAATCCAAATTGGAAAAGAAGAAGTAAAGCTGTCATGGTTTGCAGATGACATGATACTATACACAGAGAATCCTAAAGATGCTATCAGAAAACTACTAGAGCTAATCGATGAATTTGGTAAAGTAGCAGGATACAAAATTAATGCAGAAATCTCTGGCATTCCTATACACTAATGATGAAAAATCTGAAAGTGAAATAAAGAAAACACTCCCATTTACCATTGCAACAAAAAAAATAAAATACCTAGGAATAAGCCTACCTAAGGAGACAAAAGACCTGTATGAAGATAATTATAAGACACTGATGAAAGAAATTAAAGATGATACAAATAGATGGAAAGATATATCGTGTTCTTGGATTGGAAGAATCAACATTGTGAAAATGACTATACTACCCAACGCAATCTACAGATTCAATGCAATTCCTATCAAACTACCAATGGCATTTTTCTAGAACTAGAACAAAAAATCTCACAATTTGTATGGAAACACAAAAGACTCCGAATAGCCAAAGCAATCTTGACAAAGAAAAACGGAGCTGGTGGAATCAGGCTCCCTGACTTCAGACTATACTACAAAGCTACAGTAATCAAGACAGTATGGTACTGGCACAAAAACAGAAAGATAGATCAATGGAACAGGATAGAAAGCCCAGAGATAACTCCACGCACATATGGTCACCTTATCTTTGATAAGGAAGCAAGAATATACAGTGGAGAAAAGACAGCCTTTCAATAAGTGGTGTTGGGAAAACTGGACAGCTACATGTAAAAGAATGAAATTAGAACACTCCCTAACACCATACACAAAAAGAAACTCAAAATGGATTAAAGACCTCAATGTAAGGCCAGACACTATCAAACCCTTAGAAGAAAACATAGGCAGAACACTCTATGACATAAATCACAGCAAGATCCTTTTTGACCCACCTCCTAGAGAAATGGAAATAAAAACAAAAATAAACAAATGGGACCTAATGAAACTTAAAAGCTTTTTCACAGCAAAGGAAACCATAAACAAGACGAAAAAGCAACCCTCAGAATGGGAGAAAATATTTGCAAATGAAGCAACTGACAAAGGATTAATCTCCAAAATTTACAAGCAGCTCATGCAGCTCAATATCAAAAAACAACCCAATCCAAAAATGGGCAGAAGACCTAAATAGACATTTCTCCCAAGAAGATATACAGATTGCCAACAAACACATGAAAGAATGCTCAACATCATTAATCATTAGAGAAATGCAAATCAAAACTACAATGAGGTATCACCTCACACCAGTCAGAATGGCCATCATCAAAAAATCTACAGACAATAAATGCTGGAGAGGGTGTGGAGAAAAGGCAACCCTCTTGCACTGTTGGTGGGAATGTAAATTGATACAGCCACTATGGAGAACAATATGGAGGTTCCTTAAAACACTAAAAATAGAACTACCATATGACCCAGCAATCCCACTACTGGGCATATACCCTGAGAAAACCATAATTCAAAAAGAGTCATGTACCAAAATGTTCACTGCAGCTCTATTTACAATAGCCAGGACATGGAAGGAACCTAAGTGTCCACGACAGATGAATGGATAAAGATGTGGCACATATATGCAATGGAATATTACGCAGCCATAAAAAGAAACGAAATTGAGTTATTTGTAGTGAGGTGGATGGACCTAGAGTCTGTCATACAGAAGTAAGTCAGAAAGAGAAAAACAAATACCGTATGCTAACACATATATATGGAATCTAAAAAAAAAAATGGTCATGTAGAACCTAGGGGCAAGACAGGAATAAAGATGCAGACCTACTAGAGAATGGACTTGAGGACACGGCGGGGGGATGGGTAAGCTGGGACAAAGTGACAGAGTGGCATGGACTTATATACACTACCACATGTAAAATAGACAGCTAGTGGGAAGCAGCCGCATAGCACAGGGAGATCAGCTCGGTGCTTTGTAACCACCTAGAGGGGTGGGATAGGGAGGGTGCAAGGGAGGGAGACACAGGAGGGAAGAGATATGGAGATTTATGTATATGTATAACTGATTCACTTTGTTATAAAGCAGAAACTAACACACCATCGTAAAGCAATTATACTCCAATAAAGATGTTAAAAAAAAAAAAAGCAGCAGAATCAGCACTGGAATCCCACCATCTCTCACAGAACAGGCACTGGAATCCTGTGAAAGTAAAGATGCTTTATGTTCCTGTGTTAGTTCTTCACGTGGAATATAATTTATTTCTCTTCTAGATGATGAAACTCAGCTTTGAACATCCCTCCTCATTTAAAAATTTAGTAAAACCGTGTGACTGTTATCCTGATGATTCCAGACTCTCCAGGGCCCTGTCAGACCCCAGGTATCAAGGCTCACGGCCCTCACAGAGCTTGCAGGCAACAAAAATGAAGCAGCAGAAAGGCCAACCGCTTGCGAGGCAGTGGCCAAGGCCAACACATCGTCTCCAATCTCCTGAAACTACCAGGGGCAGAGTTATGATCTAATTTCCTTAGAACAGGCTGGAGAGGCCCATCCTCATAAAAGTCTAAATCCTTGGCATAGCTGAGGTGACCCATTTAGAAACTAATTAGATTCAAAAAAGTCATGGTCATCCTTGTTCTGCATGAATGTGTCTGACAGTTTAGGGAAAGACACGCCACGTAGAGAAGTTTCTGACTGGGGACTTGCTTTCATCTTCCTGAGCAAGTTAAATTCTGAATGTGGAGCCCCTAACTCTTTGGGGACAAACGAGTATAAGCAGTGTGTGTGCGTGTGTGTGTGTGTGTGTGTGTGACACTTTCTAATTAAAAAAGAACTTTTAAAATGAATTCCTAAAAGCAATATATAAGTGCTATAAAAAACAAACCCACCAGAAAAAAGGAAAAGAGAAAAAAAAGTCATCCATAATCTCATGATGTGGGAAATAAAAGGATGCCTGAGAAAGAAAGACCCCGAGAAAAATGCTGGTCGGGAATGGAGTATCAAAAGGATGGAGGTAGATGTTGCAGGGATGCAGGTGGGGAGAGCCCCAGAAATCAACAGAGCAGATCTGGGCAAAGGGAGCCATGGAGTGTTCCAGAGGGAGGAGAGACATGACAGCATAGGAGAAATAGAGGAGACTGAGGAGGGAGTCGGGGGTGAGGAAAGCCAGAAACAGGGGAGGAAGCCAGAGGAAAGTAAGAGGGCTGGATTTGGGGAAGAAGGAAGAACGCTGACCTCGTAGTCACCCACAGCAAGTATGGGTGGCGAATTGAGGGACAGTCCTGGGTTCTGAGGTCGGAGACACCTGCAGTGTCAGGTCATCACTCAGCACCTTCACAAGGCTTTACAAACCAGCACCACAGGATGAGCTGAGAGAAAGGACAGCGGTGAAGGCCATTGCTGAGGACTGATTTTATGTTCTGTGTTACACAGGAGCTATCTTTTCCACCCTTCACAACAGCATCTCAGCACCCTGGTTTTAGGGATGAGGAAGCTGCGGGTCCCTGAGGTTTTCCCACTCCGCTCCAGCCTTCCCTGAGGTTTTGCAACACTGATCCCTCTGTCTGGAACACTCTCCCCAGATCGCCGGGTGGCTGTCTCCCTCGCCCCACGCCCGTCTGGACCACAGGGAGGCTGTCTCTGGTCCTTCTGTCTGAAACAGCTCCCTCACCCTCCACCATCACTCCCTGTCTCCTCACTGCAATCTATTTTCCATCATAGCTTTTCATTCTATTATAATTATATAATAGGAATGCTAGAATCTACTCCTTAAAAATATATTTATTGCCTGTTTGCCCCTTGTGGGCTGTACACTCCGTGAGGGCACGGACTTTGCCCCATTCACCACTGCTTCCCCAGCATGGAGATGAGACCTGGCACACCATACGGGCACAATATAGTATCTGCAACCAACTGGGGGAAATAATGTGGGTAGGTGGTGAAACGGGGTTGGAACCCCGAGCCACCCAACTCCGCTGCCCACCTGTGCTCTTCTCTATAAAGCAGACAGGCGTCTGGACAGAGGGACATGGAAGTGGACGGGGAGGTGAAGAGACAAACCAGAAGACAAAGATACGGGATCCCTCTGCCAGCCCCATCCTGGCAGGAGCTGCAAAGCCCAGGAGCCTGTGTGGACAGAGGGGCAAGGCTGCTCATGTTCTGGTAGAGATCACGAAGGTCAAAGGCCATGGGGACAGAATAGGACACAGAGCCCATGGCTGGGCAGAGAAGGGCCAGGATCTCAGTGTCCAAGCTGGGCATCAAGTAGCAGCAGGGCTGGCACGAGGCGGGGCAGGGACACGGGGGCAGCAGAGGCCCAGGGAAACTGCTACCCGAGGCCGCAGGTGACCCCGGCTCAAACCTCTGGGGGTGGATGAGGCTGGCGTTGAGACAGGGTAGATCCGTTCATACGTGGACATGCCCTCCTGTATGGTGTTGCTGAAAGTCGATGGAACACAGTTAAGGATAACACAGCTGCAGCTTCGAGAAGAAGGGCTGCAAAACGGTTAACGTAAACCTTGCCTCAGTTTCCCGGCCCGGATGCTGAGTGGTGTCGTCTGAACGGTCAGTGTCCCTGACTGGTGGGGCTCAAACAAGGGGTGACTCAAGCTCCCCCAAAGGGTAAAGGGACCCTCGAATCAGCCCAGCTGCGGCCCGCCTGACCTTACAGGTTGGGGGGAAGAAAGGAGCCTTCCGGCCCGGCGACAAACAGCAAAGCAGCTGTCCTGGGGGTGGGTGGAGGGGGAAGGACACAGGGGACAATGACTCAGCACTTGGAGGGACACTGAGGAGGTGCCCGAGATGACAGCAGAGAGCGGCCCCCTGCAGTGGCCACGTGAGCCCAGAAGGAGAGGCAGCACTTCGTCACAGACTTGACACCTGACGGGGTCCCCGGAGCCGGGAGAAGAGCCGAGTTCTGGCGACAGTGGCCTCCGTACTTGGGTTCACGGCACACACAGGGGCCGTGGCCCCAGATTCAGAGTAGAAAAGCCCAGGCAAGGGCCCCGCCATCTCCGTCAACGCTCGCTCACCTCCCTGGAGCCAAAGCTGCTGCCCTCGCCTCCTCCAAGCCGGCACCTCCCTGGAGCCTCCCTCCAAGGCCCAGGTAGGCCCATCCCAGATGAGGAATTTGCACTCAGTCTCTTCTTGCCATAGATGGAGAAGACCCGTCAGCGCCGAGGGGAAGGCCAGGAACCACGGTTCAGGGCATCGCGACAGTATCAGCATCACACTGTCTCCCTCCCGAAGCACATCTCTCCCAGAGCCAACACCTGTGAGACCTGCTTCTGCCCAGGAGGAGGAGGGCCTCCTCAGCGCCTAGGATGCCAAGGAAACTGCTCCTTCCGTGGTGTTTTCTAGAAGAGTCTGAAGTACTCTAGGAAAATGGCCAGGGCTGTACTTCCTGTTCTCTCCTCCTACCCCTGCCCGGGGCATTTTTCCTCCATCTTCCAGCCACAGGCCTCCCTCACTCCCTCTTAGGATTCTGTTTCCAGCCTCACGATTGTCTCAGCTTTAACTGGGGAGCCAAAGAGGCCCATCCGGCAGGAGGACCGCGCATCACACGTGGCTCTCGGCTCCTGTGTCCACGCCGAGAGCTCCTGATGCATGTGTGGTTGAAGCCTCGTGGGGGAGTGGACTGGGTTCTCACCCTGCCTGTCACGTGGGGAATCGCTCCATGGCAGGCCGGAAACTTTGGCCTCCAGTGTAACTCAAGTTAAAACTAAAGATTTACTCTGGGGAGGCCTGTAAGGATATGCCAGAGAGTGTGTGCATGAGTGTGGCGTGTGTGTGTGTGTGTGTGTGTGTGTGTTGTCGGCTGAATTGTGTCCCCCCAAATTCCTATGTTGACGTCCTAACCTTCAGGACCTCAGATGTGACTGTATTTGGAGACAAGACCTGTGAAAATGTAATTAAGGTTAAATGAAGTCATTGGAGTGTGTCCTAATCCACAATGACTGCTGTCCTTGTAAGAAGAGGGCATTAGGCACACAGAGGGAAGACTGTGTGAGGACACATGGAAGAGAAGACGGCCATCTACAGGCCAAGCAGAGAGGTCTCAGGAGAAACCAACCCGCCAACGCCTTGATTCGGACGTCTAGCCTCCAGAATTGTGAGAAAATAAATTTCTGTTGTTCAAGCCATTCGGCCTGAGGTACTTTGTTTTGGCAGCCTGAGCAGTGTGTCTGTGTGTCTGTGTGTGTGCAGTGTTATCTCAAATCTTGCTTGCTCTCCACCAGAGATAAATCAATGTGAACTGCTTCTCCAATGTGAATAAATCCTTTGGAGTCTTAGGAAATCCTTCTCTCAGCCATCCTCTCAAGGCACTCCCTAGCACCTTGGGTTTTCATTACAAAATGAAATGGTTGTTTCCATGATTTTTCTTCTCTTCCACTTTGGACTCCTGAGTGGGGGCCTTTGCTTATACATTTCAGGTTGGGGGCTGGGGAGATGAGAAAAAAGAGGGGAGTGAGGGAAGAAAGAGATTTCATCCCCCAAAAAGTGAATAATATTTTCCATCAGCTTACTTCACTCTGAATAAAAAAAAAAGAAATGTGGACTAGACAGAGGGAACTCTAAACTCCGTGCTCCCCAAGCCAACAGCATCCTCGGGGGACATGCAGGCCAGGATCTGGGAGGAAAGAGCACACTAGTTAGATGTGTTACTCTAGCCCTGCCTTCTGGGTTACATCGGGCCTCTTAGCAAGTAATTGTGAATGTCATTAAGGTTGTGTCCCATTTCAGTGAGGGCCCCATGAAACGTATTTTATGATTCAAAACTTTGTACACTGAAAGTTTAATATGTTCCTGCTGTTTTTAACATCTCTGATTTTTTTTACTACATGATTATGTTTAATAAATGTATCAGAAAAAATTAGAAACAGGCTTTCTTCCCCCTCGCCCCCCGCAAACAAATTGAGGGTAAATTTTGTTAATTTGAAGAAGAAAAAGACAAAATCAATCTTATCTTATTGGTTAAAGGAGGGTCAATGGAAAATAGACCAGCCAGGAGGGACTGGGTCTTAGGGTTGCATTAATTTTACACTGATGTTTCTCTGCCACCCTGAATGGGGAAAACCCCACATATATGGGCAGTTGGTGTGTGAGAGACTCACTGCACCCTTTCCTGTGACAGCCGTGATTCGGGGTGGGGTCTTCTGAGAGCCCAGCTGATGATGGATGTTCTGATGGAGGTGATGACAAGTTGTCCCGCCCTGTCCTGTGTGTTTTGGGGTGACCCTGCACTCTCAGGGCTTATGAACTGGGGGGAGTGGGTGGGAGGGAATTCTTTCGTGGGTCCCATAACCAAATGTACACTGAGGGTCTCGCGTTGCAGGCGCTATGCCACACACTGCGAACCACAGACACGGTCCTGTCCTCAGGAGAGAGACGGGCATTGGTCAGGTAGACAAATAAAACAGGTAATTTAGGGCTTCCCTGGTGGCGCAGTGGTGGAGAGTCCGCCTGCCGATGCAGGGGACACGGGTTCGTGCCCTGGTCCGGGAAGATCCCACATGCCGTGGAGCGGCTGGGCCTGTGAGCCATGGCCGCTGAGCCTGCACGTCTGGAGCCTGTGCTCCATAACGGGAGAGGCCACAACGGTGAGAGGCCCGCGTACTGCAAAAACAAACAAACAAACAAAAAAACAGGTAATTTAAACATCTGTGGTAAGTGCAGAAAAGACAAGATCTGAGCTCCATGAGGAAAGAATAAACAAGAAAGACCTCTTCTAATCCAGATGCCAGAGAAAGTTTTCAGGGCTTAACTTGGAACCGTAAAGAAGAGAAATGGAGACAGCGTGATCCAGATGAGAGAACAGCGTGTGCAAACACACTGTGGCCAAGAAGGAGCACAGAATGTTCAGGACTGGAAAGAAGGCTGGGTTGGAGGTGGCGAGTCCGAAGAGCAGCCCAAAGGTAAGGTTGGAAACAGGCATCAAGTGACTTGGGACCTCAAAAGGCATTTGGGGGATTCATTTTATGTTAGTTAAGGTGCAAAGTCATAAGATAATTTTAATCTTTGGAGTAAGATGACTTGTGATTTTAAAAGACAGTTCTAGGACTTCCCTCATGGCGCAGTGGTTAAGAATCCACCTGCCAATGCAGGGGACACAGGTTCAAGCCCTGGTCCGGGAAGATGCCACATGCCACAGAGCAACAAAGCCCATGTGCCACAACTACTGAGCCCGCGTGCCGCAAATACTAAAGCCCGTGTGCCTAGAGCCTGTGCTCTGCAACAAGAGAAGCCACTGCAATGAGAAGCCCACGCACCGCAACGAAGAGTAGCCCCCGCTTGCCGCAAGTAGAGAAAAGCCCATGCACAGCAATGAAGACCCAATGCAGCCAAATAAATAAAAGACAGCTCTAGCTGCTGAGTGATCACAGCCCACAGGAGGCGAGAAAGAAGGGGCTGGACTAGTTGGTTAAGATGGGAGACCTGGGTGGCCTGGAGTCAGAGGGAGAAGGGGTTGAACAGGGTTGGGTGCGTGCATGAGAAAGAGAACGTCCAGGCCACATGAATGGCAGGTGTATGGTGTGGTATTTACCGAGTTGGAGCATCTTGGCAGAGGAGTATGTCTGTGTGGAAAGATCAAACGTTCATATCTGTAAATGTTAGATGTGAGAATCGGAGAGACATCCAAGTGGCCTGGCCAAAATGAAGGCAAGATACAAGATTCTGCAGATGCAAAAAGATGTCTGGGATGGAGATACAGAGTCCTCACTATGTAAGTCTTCAAAACCAGTGGAAGGGACAGAATTATCAAGAGCATAACTATACAGGGAAGAGAGGACCCAGGCTCATGTTACGGAAAATGCCAACATTCTGAGGGCAGGCAGAGGAGAACTGGCAGAGGAGACTAAGAAGACATAAAAGCAGAAAGAAAGCTGAGAGTATAGTGTCCTGAAAGCTTGGGAGAAGGGTGCATCCAGGAGGGAGGGGTCAACCACGATGAATGATCCTGGGAGCTCAGGTAGGTGAGGACCCAGAAGGATCCTGTGGGCTGAGCCTCAGGGAATCAACGCTGACTGGCCCAAAACAGTTTAAGTAGCATGGAGATGGGGAAGCCAGATTTGCTTGGGACATCTGTCACTGGCAATATGGCAGATGAGATAGTCTTTAACAAAAACTAAGTCTCCAGTAGAATCCATTGAAAATATGCTTGATAGAATATTTTTGAAAAATCATTTTGATGTATATCAAAGTGGTAAAGAGAAATACTCAGAGGCCGAACTCAGAGCATGAGTCCAAAATGGGGAGCAGGTGTTGAGGCCAGGTAAGAAGTTATATAAAGACATGTGTATAAATGTAGTCCTCTGGAAAACAATGCCTACAAAGGGTTAAGTGAGAAAACACCATCCCTCACTTAAGAAGATGTTGAGGAAATTTGCTAGTCTCGGCTCTGGCTGTGAGTGGAGGGGAAGAAACATCTCTGCTGAGAATTTTTACCATGGTCTGCATTCCTACGGCTCTGGGGCCAGAATCCATAGGACACCCTGAAAGCTCCAAGCAGAGGAGCTAGTTCAAAGTGAGCTGAAGTCTCCAGGCATCCGGCAGAGGTAAATGCAGATCCTTTCTGGCCTGAAAGAACTACCAAGACAAAGTTCCAAAATTCATGGGCTCCAGAAGAAAAAATCACAAAAAGCAAGGGAAAGTAAAGGACAATCAGAAGAGATAGAGAACAATCAACAGAATCAAAACTGTAGAGGTAACAGATACTAATATTAGATTACTACACCAAGAAGGAGATAAAATAAGAACATGAAGAGAGAGTCTTCAAAATAACAATGGCTTAAAAATTTTCAAAATTGTCAAGTGACACAAGTCCAGGTATTTAGCAATCCCAAATGACCCCAAATAGGAAAAATAAAAAACAAATCATACCTAGATACATTATAGTGAAACCATAGTTCACCAAAAATAAAATAAAGTATCTTAAAAGGAGCAGAGAGAAAAATGACAATTACCGATTCCTCAGCACCAAGGGAATCAAGAATAATAGTAAAAACTTTAAGTGCTGAGAGAAAATAACTGTCAACCATGAATTCTATCCTTAACAGTACTTAGCCTTTCAAGACTGAGGATGAAATAAAGACACATTCAGACAAAGAAAAATTAGGTTTACTGCCACAGAACCACACTCTTCTGAAGAAAGTACTCCATGAACAAGGAAAATAAGAGATGCAAGAAGGAATTGTGAGCAAAGAAATTGGTAAATGTGGTAGTTCTAGAGAAACCCTGATTCTATATAATAATAAATATGATGGCTAATGCATGGGATTAAAAACCGTAGGACTAAAGTAATGGACAATAATACTGTAGAAGGTGGAGCTAGTGATTAGGGAAAGCAATCAAAGCTCTCATATTGTTGGGAGAATGGAAAAATAATAATTAATTTTAGACTTTGTATGTTAAATGTACATACTCCAACTGCTAGAGTGACCACAAAATGAACATAATAGAATGAAAAGCGGAAGAGAGAAGAATGGAAAGAGGAAAAAAACAATAAATCTGAAAGAAAGTGCGAAGCCTAAACAAGCAGAGATAAAACACAACCAAAGAAAGCAAGGCATAAGATGGAAGAAATGAATACAAATATATCAGCAATGACAATAAATATTTAGACTACACAGATAAAAATGAGGTTGTCGGACTTTCCTGGTGGCGCACTGGTTAAGAATCTGCTTGCCAGTGCAGAAAGCACGGGTTCGAGCCCTGGTCCAGGAAGATCCCACTTGCCACGGAGCAACTAAGTCCGTGCGCCCCAACTACTGAGCCTGCGCTCTAGAGCCTGCGTGCCACAACTACTGAGCCTGCAGGTCACAACTACTGAAGCCCACGTGCCTAGAGCCCATGCTCTGCAACAAGAGACGCCACCACAATGAGAAGCCTGCACACCACAACGAAGAGTAGCCCTGCTCACCGCAACCAGAGAAAGTCCATGTGCAGCAACAAAGACCCAACTCAGCCAAAAATAAAATAAATAAATATATTTATTTTTTTTTAAATGAGCCTGTCAGAACAAATTAAATAAAAACCAGGTAAGTGTTATTGATAAGAAACATAAATGCAACATGCTAACACACGCTAATGTAAAAGGATCTAACAAATACCAACTAAATGGAAGCTTTTGTTCTTATACTAATATTGGACAAAATACATTTTAAGACATTACTAGAGCTAAAGAGAGTCACTACAGGAGGACCCAAGATTCAGCACACTAGGAACATAGAACAGTTCTAAATTTGTAAACATCTACTAACACGACTTGAAAAGAGTGAGATCAAAATTGATAGAAACACACCGACAAATCTACCATCAACAGTGGGAGATTTTAGTCCACTCAATAACTGATAAATCAGACAGACTAAAACTTCAGTAAGAACAGGGATTATTGGAATAATGCCACTAATAAGCTTGATCTATTGGTCACATTTAAAACCCTGCAGCTCATTACAGAATGCATCTTGAAGTTCACATGGAAACTGTCCATGCTCTAGGTCACAAAGTAGGTGATAATAAATTTCAAAAAAATCTGTATCACACTGGCCATCTTCTCTGACTACAATGGAATTAAGTAAAAACACCAACATAATAATTATTTTTATTATGACAACAAAAATAAGAACAGTCACTAAAAAGAAGGCGGTATGTACAGTGGTTATACTCTGTAGCCAAACTGCCTGGGTTTGAATCTTGGTTCTGTTAACTCAGGATCTGTGTGATCTTGGGCAAATTGCTTAAACTCTCTATGCCTCATTTTTCACATACGTAATATTGGGGTCATAACAGTCCTACTTTGTAAGGTTGTTGTGAAGATTATATAAGTTAAGCAATGTAAAATGTGAAGACTGGTGCCTGACACGTAGTAAGAATGCAACGAAGTTTGGCTATTAGTATTTTTAAATACTAGACATTAGGAAATTAAAAAAAACATACTCAGCTAATTCATGGGTCAAATAAGTCATGATGGATGTTAACATATCCTTAGAATTGATAAACAGAAACTTTTACATATCAAATCATGGTTGATCAGCCGAAGCAGTATTTACCAAAAAGTTATAAATTTAAATGTTATTAAAGTTATAATACATAATTAAAGTTATAATATTTAATATAATTATAATATATAACTAAAGTTATATATTTAAATGTTTATAATAGAATTGGAGAGATGGCAAAAATTAATGAGATAACATGCAAGTTAGGGTAATAGAACAAGAGCAAAAAAGCAAATAAACACAAAGAGAATAGGAGGAAATAAATAACGAAGACAAAAAGCAATGAAATGGAAATCCCAGATATAATCTGGAGAGGAACAACAGAACCAAAAGTTTATTATTTGAAAAAAAAAAGAAAACAGATCAAGAGATAAAGGGGTGGGGAAAACAAACAATATTAGGAGTGGCAAAGGGGGCATAACTACAGATACTGTAGAGATAAAAAGATAAGAGGGTATTATGAACTTTATGCCAATAAACTTTAAAAAGAAGAAGAAATGGACAAATTAGTAGGCAAATATAAATTACCAAAACAGACTCAAGAAGAAATAGAAGACAACCACTAAAGAAAGAGAACCAATCATTTTAAATGTCTATGAAAGGAACTATGAGACCTGATATTTGTATGAAATATGCAAGGAACAGATCATTCCATTTTATACAAACTCTTTGAGAGAACAGAAAAAGAAGAAACACTCCCTCCCCAAGTCATTTAAAGAGGGGGTTATAACTTTGATATCCAAATTAGACAAGGGCAGAACTAGGAAGGAATAACACAGGACAGCCTCTCTCATGATCACAGATGGAAAAATCCTAAATGAGTATCAGCAGACAGAATCAACAGTGAATTAAACACACACACACACACACACACACACACACCATGACTAAGTTGTATTTTTTCCTAAACCCAAGATTTATTAAACATTAGAAAATATGTTATTGTAAATTCACCACATAAACAGATTAAAGGAGGAAAAGGTGTGATTATCTCAGTGAAATAAAGGAATGTAAATAATTCCATACAATTTAGATCCATTCATAATTTTAAAACCAAACGAAAAACACGAGTACACACACAAACACACAAAAGCCTCTTCATAAACTAAGGGTAAAACATACCTGCCTTACCATGATAAAGAGTATCAGCAGAATAGCCACACCAGTAACATCCTTAATGGTGAAAAAGCAAGCACGTGCCCGTTAAAGTCAAGAATAAAATACAGGTGCCCGTTATCAACCACTTTAACCATTGCATTGCATGGGAAGCTCTGGCCACTTCAATGATATGACAAAGAAATGAATGTCAATAACTGTAAAGGAAGAAACAAGCTATCACTTTTCACAGGGAATATGATTATGATCATAGGAAACGCAAAGGAACCACAAACAGATTATCAGAATTGTTACGACAGCTTAACAAGGTCATTGGATATAAGATCCATCCACAAAAATTCAACTCCATTTCTATACACCAGCCTGAAAGGATTAGTTAGGAAATATTTCAAAAGCTATCATATGTACTATAACAGACATCTGCTCAGCTACTATCTGAGAACTGTCTTACCACCCATACACGTGGGGCATCAGCAGGCATGTTCATGATCTGTGACCCCATTCCCTAACCAAACACGTCTGAGTTGGGAAGGACACCAACTCCAGCTGAGCCAGGGATTCAGCACTGAATCTATGAGACACCATCTCAGAGAGTAGCTAGCATGGAGATATTATAAACTCCACAGCCAAAGGGCAGCCACATACGCAGAGGAGCATGGAGAATGGACAGACACCAGAAAAGCAAAGCCTGAGACTATACCCCCAAGGGAAGGAGAAACCAAGAGCAGAACTGTCTCTACTCTAGACTCCTTCCAAGTTCCTGGTCCCCATGAGACCTGGATTCCAGAACACATCTCTCTCTCTCTCTTAAGATATATTCTCCTTTCTTACTTGAGCAAGTCTGTAATGGGTCTCTCCTACTTGCATCCGAAAGAATATTAACTGAGATGATCACAAATTCAGAAGTCAACTTGTGAAGCTTCATTTCTTCCCCATTCATATTTCCTTGATGTAATAGAGTGAATCCTTCTGAGGATTATAAACCCTCTCAAGGGAGGGCAAAATGAGAATACAGTAGATTCAAAATTGGCCCAGGATGGATGCCAGCTGTATCCACATCATATGTCTGGATGTTATCCATCGCATATAAAATTTATAATTGCCTTCTTTACGCCCTTAAGAAGTTTGGGCTGAGATCTTCAAAGGAATGCTGCCAATAAAATGGATCGTCCTTGGGTCATTTTAGTAATCTCTCTTTTCTTTATCAGTGATGAGGGTCAGTTTTACTGCCTGCTACCTCCAACTCTAATTTGCTTGACAAGATAAGACCTGTGAACATAAGACACTCACAAATATGACATGTGGATGTTCTCACTAGGAGATGATTTTTTTCCAGTGACCAGAGGCTAACAATAAAACACAGAGGCTTGTTTACAAATTGTGGATAATGTTAAATGAGGGCTAAGTGTAGAACATTGATTATCATGGGACCCAGGGGCCAGAAACAAAGTTATCCTCTCCCTCCCCCAGAAAAAAAGCAAGGTCCAGAATTAGGGATAAAAGGTTAGGATTTAGAAAAACTGAGTTAGAACCCCTGTCCCCAACTTTCACTAGATCTGGAGAAATAGCATGTACCTCTGGTCTTAATTCCTCCACCCATGTGGACAGTTATTCCCACTCATAGGACTGCTGGAGGATTAAAGGCGGCCACAATTACACAGGTCCTGGCACTTTACCTAGCAGGGACTCAGGAATGTCAGGGAGTCAGGAGTGGAAACCTCTTTTGAAAAATTAGAGCCAAGTCCTCTAATCTTGGAGCAAGATTCTTTCAAAATTGAGAAATAACGAACCATCATAAAGTGTTTTTTATTGTGCTGTCTTTCTAAATCCCTACAATCAGAAAGTGACAGCAGAGATGAGCAGAGCCTAGGACTTAATCTGGAGCCCCAGAATTGGGATTCTTCTTGAAGGCTCTCAGTCTGTCCAGAGAAAGGGGTCTTTGGTCTATGAAATGGAAAGGGAGGGAGTTGGTCAGAGACTCGTTGGTGCCCTAGAAAAATTAGGCTGGAGCTGAGCAAAGGGTCTGGCTGATTAAGCTGTTACAGTAACCACTGAGACGGCCCTTCTACTGAGGTCAACACTTGGGCCCCAGCCAGTCCCTTCTTAGGAGGTTTGCCAGATCAGGCCCTGGATCCTTTCCGAGTATGGGCTGAACCCTTTCTACCCTGCTACCCAGTTACTTGGTGTTATGCCTTAATTCCCCCCCTACCCTGCCCACATATGCATTCCTAGCCAGCTGGACCCATGACCCTCAGACTTAGAATCCTCCACCAGCACCACTAGCTACACATGGTCCAGGCACAAGCCAGGATTTTTCTTGGCTCTGTTTCTCCTTATGAAATTGGATGGGGAGCAAAATGGTACCTGCCATGTTAGGCTGACCTACTGATCTGTTTTGAGAGATACATGTCTAGGGGATTGCTGTGAAGAGCTGAGCCTTTAAACACACACTATCTATTGTATTCCAGGGAATAGCAAATCTGCAGCATCCAGGATGGAGGGAAGCCCTCGCATGACAGTCCTTCTTGTACCTGCCTGCCTGCCTGTCTCCCTGCACTTAGCCCACCTTGTCTGGAGCCCACTTTGCCTTCTAGAAGAGCTTCAAGTCCTCCTTGGGGTTGGGAACTGACCCCCTGAGCTCTTGGATTTTTGAGTTTCATTTTTCTAGTTCTTCTGGCTCTTGTTTGGTCACCAGCACTCTTAGCTGCCTGCATTTGGAGACCATATATCCTTCCTAGTCTGCAGCACCGCAGGAAACCAGGAACCACATGTAAGAGTCGACTGGCAGAAGCAGGCTCCTAGCGGAGGCTGGACAGGCTCCTTCAGGAGTAGAGTGAGGGCTTGAGCTTCAGCACGTGGACTTCGTGTCATCTCTTTGGGATTCTCAGAGTTCTGTTTTGCTTATTTCAGGCCTTGGCTGTGTTCCAAGAAATGGCTGCTGCCAGATAAACGAGGTGGTGGTGCATCTCCCTGAGGATCCAGTCTTGGGACTAAGTCTACTGAATAACCACGGGGTCAGCATCATACCACTTTTTCTTCTTTAATTTATAAACACTTGTAATTGTTTCAGTGTTCTCTTGTGCAATCTTTAAAATGTAATGATTCTGTCATTGTCCAGCTGGATTATATCTCCAAACAGCAAACAGCAGCTCCGTGTCTGACATGAAAGGAACAGTCGATGTGTGTTTGCTGATAACCTTATCATCATGCTGGGTCAGAGATATCTTCTAAGACTTTATTTGCTCCAATTTTGTCCACGTATTTCTTTACGCTGCTTCAGCCAGTTCTGCTCTCCCATGTGGCATTCGGGGATACACTGAGGAGAAATGGAGCAGCCGGGGGACGGAGATGAGAAGGCACCCACGGAGGGGCCCTAATGGAGGGGGGGCCTAAAGTCCTGTAGTGGAGACTGATTCTGAGGACCCAGTGAGCCCAGGGGTGGCGTCTTTCAGTGTTGGACGGCACAGCCCCAGGCCATCCAGGTACAGGTAACACTCAAGGCCCAAGGGATACTGTAGAAGGTCGCTGTGAAGAATTTGGCTGTGCAGGGCCAAGGTCAGCAGCTGTGGCTGCAGCTCTACGGGGGTTGCGGGTGCGGCCCACAGTGGGGACCATGCAGCCTGTGCTGGCCCCGGGCCTGTCTTTGCAGATGCTGATGCTTTGGAGTTGGATTTGCTGAGAATCTGACTTGCCTCCAGGGTCCAAGGCTGCACCCTGAAGAGCCCCAAGCAGGCAGCTCCCAGGCAGGTAGAATGTGTCAGGGTCAGGGACGGGGAGAGGAGAAGGGGAGAGAGTTGGGACCCTTCACTGGAATCACATCCAGGAAGGAGGAAGAGGAGAGTCAAGTATTTACTGAGCGCCTACCATGCGCTAGGCTTTAAGAGAGAAGGAAACTGAGACTCCCAGGGGTAAGGCCCAAGGTCACAGCGTCCTGACCTTGAGATTCCACCCCTTCCATGACGAGGTGCCCCCGCACCACTCAGAATGCCCTCTCCATGACATGGTCCGGCATGAATCAGAAATGGAATCCAGGGTTCTCTTTCCCACTCCTCACTCAGCTGGTTGTAGGAAATTCAATCTGGGTTTGCTTGGATATGGAGAAAAGAGGCCATGTGCAAGTTCAGTTAAATATCAACAGCCTGAAAATTTGGTTGACCCCATCAATCCTTTTTTTTAAAAAAAAAAAAATTTATTTATTTTTGGCTGTGTTGGGTCTTCATTGCTGCCCACGGTTTTCTCTAGTTGTGGTGAGCAGGGGCTACTCTTCGTTGCGGTGTGCAGGGTTCTCATTGCGTGGATTCTCTTGTTGCGGAGCACGGGATCTAGGTGCCCGGGCTTCAGTAGTTGTGGTGCACGGGCTCAGCAGTTGTGGCGCACGGGCTTAGTTGCTCGCGGCATGTGGGATCTTCCCAAACCAGGGCTCGAACCCGTGTCCCCTGAATTGGCAGGCAGATTCTTAACCACTGTGCCACTAGGGAAGTCCAGACCCCATCAATCCTTAAAGGAAGAAGGTGGGAAGCAAAGGAAGCAGTGGAACTGAGTCACGTGACTCCTCCGAGCCGGCAGAGTCTGTTCTCCACGTTCCCACCAGGCAGGTGAAGGGTTTTCAACACGTCCAAACCAGGCCGGTGGATTCTCTGCTTACACGCGGAGGTTAGAAGCCACAACGCAGACCAGACCAAGTGTAAGCACGGGAAAGGTACACGGCTGCACCAGGAACACGCGCTGCCCCCGCCAGCTCCCGTTCCAGCCCCTCCCTGACTCACTAAGGAGGTTTGGGATCATTGAGCCACATCTCGCTGCACTTCCCTCATGGGCTCTAGATGTGCGGGCTTCAGTAGTTGTGGCACGTGGGCTCAGCAGTTGTAGCTCGCGGGCTCTAGAGCGCAGGCTCAGTGGCAGGGAAGCACCTCAGAGGGTCTGGGAGGAAAAGAAGGGTCTGGACCTGCCAGCCAACCTCCATCCTGATCATCTCTGCCTTTTAATTGGGGTATTTGCATTTAAAGTGTTTGTTAATATGGTTAGGTTTACATCTGCCATCTGGAGGTTTGTTTTCTATTTGAACAATCTCTTTATTCTCCCACATTTCCTCTTTTTCTGCCTTCTTTTGGATAAACTTAATACCGTTATAATTCCATTTTAACTCTTTGGTGGGCTACTTGGCTACAAGTTTTGGTTTTATTATTTTAGTAGAAGCTTTAGGATTTATAGTATAAATCTGCAACTTATCACAGTCTACTTCCAGGTAGGTGATACTGCAGCACTTCATTTACAGTACAAGAACCTTACAATAGCACACTTCTTTTTCTCCCCTTCTGGCCTTGCTGTTCTTACTATCATACATTTTTACTTTTACATAAGTTATACACCTCACACTATGTTGTTATGATTTTTGTTTAAAGAGATTTAAATACTAAAAAAATTTTATATATTGACACATTTAGTTACTATTGATATTTTTGGCGCTTTTCATTCCTTTGTGCAAACCCATACTTCTATCCAATATTATTTTCCTTCTGCATGAAGAATTTCCTTTAATATTTCTTATAGTAAAAGGCTGTTGGTGATAAATCCCCTCAACTTTTGCAGGCCTGAAAATGTCTTTATTATGCCTTCTTTTTTTTTGGAAACATAATTTTGCTGAGTATAGAGCTTTAGATTATTTTTCTTTTTAGTACTTTAAAAATGTTGCTCCAACGTTTTCTTGCTTGCATTTTTTCCAATGAGAAATCTGTCATCCTTACCTTTGGTCTTTTACACCTAACATTTCTTTTTTTCTCATTTGTGAGTCTTAAGGTATTCCAGACTGGCTGGTGGGAAAACGTACTATTCCCAGCCCCGTGTGAGCACTGGATACTGTTCCCTCTAATCTTTTTTGTTTTTAATAAATTTTATTTATTTATTTTTGGCTGCATTGGGTCTTCGTTGCTGTTTGGGCTTTCTCTAGTTGCAGTGAGCAGGGGGCTACTCTTTCTTGCAGTGTGCAAGCTTCTCATTGCTGTGGCTTCTCTTGTGGAGCACGGGCTCTAGAGCACCCAGGCTTCAGTAGATGTGGCTCGTGGGCTCAGTAGTTTTGGTGCGCAGTAGTTGTGGTGCACAGGCTTAGTTGCTCCGCAGCATGTGGGATCTTCCCGGACCAGGGCTTGAACCCATGTCCCCTGCATTGGCAGGTGGATTCTTAACCACTGTGCCACCAGGGAAGTCCCTGTTCCCTCTAATCCTTTTGGGTGATTCTTTCCACAGCCTCGAGTGGTTTCCTCACACTTATGCAATAGCCAGTGTCAATGGAATGATCGCAGGGGACTGGCTGTAGGTCTCTGAGTTCTCTGTCTGGTTCTTTATCCTGTGAATTCTAGATGTGTGGGTCTCCCTGGACTCTCAGCTCCATGAGCTCTGCCTTGGTTTCCCCTCGTGAGGCGTGGCATGGGAACACCTGCACGGCAGTAAACAGGGGCAACTGTAGGGCTCATCTGGTTGATTTCCTCTCTCTCAGAGATCACTGCCCCTCACTGCCTGACGTCCAGCATCTTGCCAACTGTTTAGTTCATACATATTGTCCATTTTTTAAGTTGTTTCAGTCAGGAGGGCATATCTGCTTGTCTGTTACTCCAACTTTGTCGGAAACAAAAGTCCACTAATGCTTATTTGACTGAAACCTTAAGGCCTCCCAGCTGCATGCAGTGTACAGTGTGCACCCCTCACATGTCCTGGCCCTCAAGACAGGGAATATGTCCCTAGTACACTGCTCCACACATAGAAAGAACTTAGAAACACTTAACAATGACTCTTAACCAACAGTCATTAAGGCAACGGAGTGACTGCATGAACATGAATTATGAAAGTTCCAACCAGTGTTCATCTGAGAATCTGATTTTGGAAAAAATTTTCTTGTTTTGCATGAAATCTCATTGATCCCAGGCTTTATGCACAAAATGTGACCGACTTCGCTGAAAAGGAAGAGAGAGTTAGAAAAAATTTAACCTCGGAAACAAAGGAGTTAAAAGACGGAAATATAGTTCAATTCCAAAGTTCCCTTCTGTTTGTACTCTGTGTATACATCCACTTCACTGCTAAGGGCTACTTCTGCAACATTCAGGGGAGGCAGCGATTGCCAAGGCTCTTGTAGAAACAGCCAACCTAAGACTTTCTCATGACTTCCTGACACAGAGTGATGATGTTATTCAAATCGACCACCAAGTGCTATGGAAACACTGATTTATGAAGAGAAAAACTCTCAGAATCCAAAAGTTTCCATGGAACAGATTAAGAGCAGCAATGCTGGGATCGTGAACTCTCGCCCGGTCCAAACGCTGGAGGCTGCTGTTCAATGAGTTTTCCCCTCAGATCCAAGATGAGGCAGCAGCCAGCAAGAACTGATCATTTTCTATTAGTGTCTATGCTTAGGAGATATCTAAAGGCCTTTATCTCTTTCCCACTTACAGATACATAATCTTAAATCCTAAAGGGCCAAATTAGTAGCATTCCGGTAAAAACGGAATTATCAGATTTGGGTCTTAGCAGAAGCCACCCCACAGACTGAGCTAGAAAATACTTTCCCCTGAAAGCCCAGCTTCTTTTTATCACTGTGGACACACTCTGCTGAGGTGCAGCTCTCAACTCTATATAGCAAGGTCCTTTTTTGATCTGTGAGTCCAGGCTGCGTTGTGAAAATTACAGTCTATGACCCACTAGCAGGTGATGAAATCAGCTTAATGCACCATGACTAGCTTTTTCTTAAAATGACATAAAATTAAAAGAAAATACTAGAGCACTAGATCACAATAGTGAGATGAGTACTGTTTCATAAAATTTATCTTTTCAATTTTGTGTATATGTGTTTGTAAATACGGGGTGGTACTGAAAGTATACCCTTTTCTATGGGTCACGGTCAAAAGAATTTGAAAGCCAGTAGTCCTGCAACTATTAAGATTCTGTGTTCAACTCCTGGCAGAAGTGGGAACTAGTATAACCTTTGGTGACAATACAAATATCATTTAAATAATTGATCTCAAGGAAACAATCATAGGTATGTGGGAAAAAAGTTTGCTACTAAAATGTTGTCTATAGTGTCATTTGTAATAAAGAAAAATTTGACATACGCTAAAGAATTAGTTGAATAAAGTGTGGTGCATCTCCATGATAAATGGTACCAGCCGTCAAAACTTCACTGCAAAGAACTGATCGGAAGGGGTAACCATATCAACTCATAGATGAAAAGGAGAGGTTATAAAATTTTAAACACATACGTACACAGTGCATAGAACGAATACAGTGCAAATGATAGCAATCATCCCTGGGAAAGTATAATTGTGGGATTTATTTACTTTCTTCTTTGTGTCTTTGTAGTTTCAAAAATTTCTACGATGGATATGCACCACTTCTGTAATTGGTGAAAATAATACAAGAAATGTGATTTCAAATATGCTTTCCTCGGCAAAGAAGCTGCCTTCCGCAGACATTGCTCACTTCAGGCAATAGTAACAAACATGAAAGTTAGCAGTCCAGGGAAACGGGATTTAAACAGGGTGTACGTTTAAAGTAGAGGCAAAAATTAGGCACCAGATTAGTCATATCTTGATAAATTGTACAATGATTTTCCATCCCAGGGCTTCCCTGGTGGCGCAGTGGTTGAGAGTCCGCCTGCCGATGCAGGGGACATGGGTTCGTGCCCCGGTCCGGGAAGATCCCACATGCCGCGGAGCGGCTGGGCCCGTAAGCCATGGCCACTGAGCCTGCGTGTCCGGAGCCTGTGCTCCGCAACGGGAGAGGCCACAACAGTGAGAGGCCCGCGTACCGCAAAAACGAAAACAATGATTTTCCATCTCAGCCCTCTTCTCAAGTCCCTGTTTCCTAAACTACTCAACAAATGAGCCATCAGAATGGGTCTGTACAGGCTTTAGAGCCTGCTTCTGAATATGAGTAGCCTCAAGGCAATGCCCGTGTTCTTTGTCTCCAAATACTTAACAATAGAGTCAGATGTTTAAATAAAATGTTCAAGGTAAAAAGTAATAATAAAGCAAGGAAAGACCAAAGGGGCCAAGTTTTGTGGATTAATCTTAACTTCTAAGGGTAAGAAAGAAAAATGGAGGCACAGGGCAGTCATTTATTTAGTCAGTCCATCTGCCCATCAGTTCATCTGTCTGATGGACATCAGTCTGTCTATCAGTCTATCATTCAGTCTGTTTAGTCAGTCAACAGCTGCTTACTGATACTCCCCACTATAGTCAGAAGTAGGGTTGTGGTGATCAAAGACTTGGTCCCTGCTCTTTTGCAACAGGGAAGAACAAATCTGACACCATATTGGATCTGTTCTTTCACTTTAAACTTTGTATTCTATTGCTTTTGCTACAAGTTAAGAATGTTGCTTACAGCGTGAAAATATACAGGATAGCCCATTCGCAAGGCTCTGACCTTTAAAGGTATAACACTTTCCCATTCAAATAAGAGATAAGAAGTTGCAGAACAGAGAATAACATTTGTCTTGTGGAAGGTTTACAGGAACTTCGTGACCTGACCTACAAGGACAGCTGCAAGAACAAAGGATTCTGACACCAAGAAGTTTCCAACAACTAACCACACTCCCTCCCATTTTAGTATAAAAGAAGCCTGAATTCTAACTCAAGTAAGATGGTTCTTTGGGACACGAGTCCACCATCTTCTCGGTCTGCTGGCTTTCTGAATAAAGTTGCCATTCCTCCCTTGCACCTTCACCTGAACCCAGCCCATGCCTGTCCCAGTGTCCCTAGATGCACCACACACTCCCACACCTTCACCTGTGTGCAGGTATCCCTTTATCCAGCAGGTCCTCAGACCCCCATCTCGAAGCCTCTCGTTCATCCTCTAAATTGCTAAAATAACACTGCTCAGCGACTGCCCCCCGCCCCCCTCCAGATGTCACTGAGTCCTCCCAGCCCCAGCTGCTGCATAGGACCTGCCATACCAGTCTGGGTTCTGTATCCATCTTTACGATGGCAAGCAAAACAGACCATGTGGTATTTTTTTTTTTCTCCAAATCCCCAGGGTAAGCACACCATAAAGATGTCAGCTGCTGCTTCCTGGGTTCACATGTGAAGCATTTTATGCTCATCATCTTGCATACCTTAATCCTCACAACCACTACAAAGGAGAGTTTATCCTCATTTTATATATGGGGAAAATGAGGCATAGTGAAGGGAAAAACTTTCCTGTGGTCACACCCAGGGTTGCTGGCTTCAAACCCAGTAAATGTGTGTTGAAATACATTTTTTTGAAGCAAGACCTACTTAGACCTACGGGCCATGAAAGAGGTGGTTTTCAGTATCATCTCGGGAGCTCCCAGACATTCACACTTCACTCCTGGAGACCTCCTGCCTGCACAAGATGCGGCGTTTGTAAATATAACTTAGAACAATTAGAAGATGCTCATGCTTTCCTTTCAACAAATATTTATGTCTCTACAAATAGCCTTGGGCTAGGTGTTGGGTGGATATGGGGGTGGAGAGGAGAAGGGAAGGAACAGAAATGGAAATCAGGGCCCTCTGCATCCATTGCTGAGGAGCTACTGGGAAGCAAAGCCTCATGAGGCAGCAGAGCCCGGTGGGATTACAGGCCTGGCATCCGGCCTGGAAGAGCAGCCCTCCACGGTCAGGTTCTTTTCCATAATATGGTGGGTGAAGGGGTCATCTCTGCACTGCCGGTCGGTGCGTGGCAACGAAGGAGGGCATGAGCAGGCAGGGCCACTGGATGGATGGAAACCAGCCCCTTGGCAGGGGCCTCACACGTGTCAGGTCACTTAAGGTCATTATAAGCCAGCGCCCCCAGCTGCCTCAGAGGACCTGTACTCCTGGTCCAGCTGCGCCCCAGCGCCAGCTGTCACTTTATTCCCTATTCTCCTTCTTTTCCAGGCGGACCCGACATCATTCCCACTGGAAAAGCAAGCATGTCCCCCACCGTCACAGACACAGTACGCACGTCTGACCAACCAAGGTCCCCTTCACCACGTGCACATCCTTACTCAGCCACCGTGAGAGAAGTGAGCACGGTGACTCTCAGATGAAAGGACGCAGGAGGCTCCCAGTCCCATCCTCACCGTTCATGTGGGAGAAACCTTGGGCTCTGCCGGTGGTGAAGGCCCAGCCCCTCCTCGCCCCTCCATGGACCCCGACTCTGACGCTCTGAGGCCGGGCTCTCCAGAAACGCATCCTCCCCTTTTATTCTCTACAACCACCCTGGACTTACTCTTGACCCCTTCTCACTGAGGCTAAAATTCTTCAGCCTCCCCTTCTGGTTCAGAGCTGCTGTTGTTAGGCAAATACTCAGTCAAGTTCAAGATGGAATTCAGGCCCAAGGCCCAAGAGGGGCTCCCTCCTCCCTGCTCTTCCTGCAGGGCCTGCTTCTGGCCCACAGGACGAAGAGGCGGTGTGGTCCCTGGGGGTCACCCACACAGCACTGTCATCTGGGGCTGAACCTCAGATGCCATCAGAGCTGATGTCTGCAGCCGTGCAATGCCACGGAGTCACAGGTCCACAACCACACATCCCCCACATCCTGTCCTCAGAGACCCCACTTGGGTCCCCTTTCTCACCAGTGCTGGGCTCCCACAGGGATGCAGAGACTCTGGCATCCTGCATCACGCAGGCGCCTCCACTCTCAGGATTGTAGAGGAATAGAGCACAGATCCCAGCTGTCCTCAGACTCCCCTCGACTCTGCAAAGATTCATATTGGGGTTTCTCATACCTCACACCCCTCACTGCTCAAAATGGTCTGAGGGTTGGGCTGGGGACACTCTATACACTCTCTAAATGGTTGGCATATCCCCATGTGCCTCCTTCCCAGGGTAGAAACCCCTGGGGTCACTCCTGCCTTCTCCCCAAGGGATTGAAACACTGGAGCAGAGCTTTGATCATCTGACCCCCACTGGCCCTTTCCTATACTCTCAACAACCACCACCACCAAGTTTCATGACATTTACCGCGGGCCTCCACGGGCCAAGCATTTTACAAGCATGGTCTGCATCCGTCCTCACAGCATCCAAGAAGGTGGACATGCACAGGTGACAAAATTAAGTAATGCATCCAGGGTCACCAGGGCAGGAGGGAATTCCACCTGGTTCCAAATCCCACTGGCCACACGGTCAGCCCCCACACGTGTAACCACGCAGACCCTGCAGGACTGGGGGCCCGCGGGGGCTCACCAGGCCTCCGGTGCACTCTCGGCCGTCCTGCAGGTAGCCAATGTTCTCCCAGGTACTGTAGGCCTTCAGCCCTGCCACCAGCACCTGCAGCGGGCGACTGCCGACAAGCTCCTAACCTCGGAAGACGTCCTCGTCCAGAAGGATGCCGGCATACCTGCGAGACAATCAGAGACCCGTGATGGGTGCAGTAGTGCCCCCAGCACATGTGCTCATAAGGGATATTGCTCTCATAATGTCTTTGTCTGGGTTTTGGTTTCGGGGTGGTCCTAAAATTCATTTTCCCTTTTCTTTTCTGAAAGAGTTTGTGTAACATCAGTATGTTTTCTTTTCTTACATATTTGGTTGTTTCACCAGTAATGCCAGACAAAGCTATTCAGGTTTTCTGTTTCTTTCTGTGCCACTTTTGGTACTATGTATCTTTCAAGAAATTTGTCAATTTCATATGTTGTCAAATATATTGGCATTACATTGACATTACATCAACAACAATAATAACAATGATATTTAATTTTATTTATCCTTTCAGTGTCTGTAGGATCTATAGTGATGCCTTCTCTTTTAGTCTAGATACTGATAATTTGTGTCTTTTTCTGGATCATTCTAGCTAAAGATCTTTCAATTTTATTTATTGAAAGAAAAAAACAGTTTTGGGCTTAATTATTTTTTTTCCATTCTTTGACCATTTCTTATTTCATTGATTTCTGCTCTCATTTTTATTATTCACTCTACTTTCTTTGTGCTTAACTTGTTCCTCTTTTTCTAGCTTCTTAAACTAGAAATTTACACCACTGGCTTTAGCCTTTTCTTCTTTTCTAATGTAAGCATTTAAAGGTATACGTTTTTCTCTGAGCACTGCATTAGTTGCTTACCACAAATTTTGATATGTTGTGTTTCATTTTCATTTTATTCTAAATATTTTCTAATTTCCCTGTGATTTCTTCTTTGACCTATGAATTATGTGTGTTCTTTAGTTTCCTAATATGTAAAGATTATTCCAGATATTTTTCTGTTATTAATTCTTAATATAATTTCATTCTAATCAGAGAACATATTTTGTATGATTTCAATCATTATAAATCCACATGGTCTGTCTTGATAAATGTTCTATGTGCACTTCAAAAGAATGTGTATTCTGGGGAGCTTCAAGATGGCAGAGGAGTAAGACGCGGAGATCACCTTCCTCCCCACAACTACATCATAAATACATCTACACGTGGAACAGTTCGTACAGAACACCTACAGAACGCTGGCAGAAGACCTCAGACCTCCCAAAAGGCAAGAAACTCCCCACGTACCTGGGTAGGGCAAAAGAAAAAAGAAAAAAGAGAGACAAAGAATAGGGTCGGGACCTGCACCAGTGGGAGGGAACTGTGAAGGAGGAAAGGTTTCCACACACCAGGAAGCCCCTTCGCGGGCGGAGACTGCGGAAGGTGGAGGGGGAAAGCTTCGGAGCCGCGGAGGAGAGCGCAGCCACATGGCTGCAGAGTGCAAAGCGGAGAGATTCCCGCACAGAGGATCAGTGCCGACCGGCACTCACCAGCCCGAGAAGCTTGTCTGCTCACCCGCCGGGGCGGGCGGTGGCTGGGAGCTGAGGCTCGGGCTTTGGTCGGAGCACAGGGAGAGGACTGGGGTTGGCGGCGTGAACACAGCCTGCAGGGGTTACTGCGCCACGGCTAGCCGGGAGGGAGTCGGAGAAAAGTCTGGAACTGCCGAAGAGGCAAGAGACTTTTTCTTCCCTCTTTGTTTCCTGGTGCGCGAGGAGACGGGATTAAGAGAGCTGCTTAAAGGAACTCCAGAGACGGGCGCAAGCCGCGGCTAAAAGCGAGGACCCCAGAGCCGGGCATGAGACGCTAAGGCTGCTGCTGCCGCCACCAAGAAGGCTGTGTGCAAGCACAGGTCACTCTCCACACCTCCCTTCCGGGGAGCCTGTGCAGCCCGCTACTTGCCAGGGTCCCGGGAACCAGGGACAACTTCCCCAGGAGAACACACGGCGCGCCTCAAGCTGGTACAACGTCCCGCTGGCCTCTGCCGCCGCAGGCCCGCCCCGCACTCCGTGCCCCTCCCTCCCCGCGGCCTGAGTGAGCCAGAGCCCCCGAATCAGCGGCTCCTTTAACCCCGTCCTGTCTGAGCGAAGAACAGACACCCTCCAGCGACCTACACGCAGAGGCGGGGCCAAATCCAAAGCTGAGCCCCTGGGAGCTGTGAGAACAAAGAAGAGAAAGGGAAATCTCCCCCAGCAGCCTCAGAAGCAGCGGATTAAAGCTCCACAATCAACTTGATGTACCCGGCATCTGTGGAATACCTGAATAGGCAACGAATCATCCCAAATTGAGGAGGTGGACTTTGGGAGCTATGATATATATATATTTTTTCCTTTTCCTCTTTTTGTGAGTGTGTATGTGTATGCTTCTGTGTGAGATTTTGTCTGTATAGTTTTGCTTTTACCATTTGTCCAACGGTTCTATCAGTCCATTTTTCTTATTTCTTTTTTATACTATAGTTTTTAGCACTTCTTACCATTGGAGGATTTGTTTTTTGGTTTGGTTGCTCTCTTCTTTCCTCCTTTCTTTCTTTTTCTTTACTTTTTAAATAACTATTTTAACAATTTTTATTTTTTCTTCCTTTCTTTCTCTGTCTCTCTCTGTCTCTCCCTCCCTCTCTCCCTCCCTCTCTCTCTATCTCTCTCTCTCTCTCTCTCTCTCTCTCTCGTTCTTTATTTCTTTATTTCTGCCATTTATTCTGAGCCGTGTGGATGACAGGCTTTTGGTGCTTCAACCAGGCGTCAGGGCTGTGCCTCTGAGGTGGGAGAGCCAAGTTCAGAACATTGATCCACAACAGACCTCCCAGCTCCATGTAATATCAAACAGCGAAAATCTCCCAGAGATCTCCATCTCAATGCCAAGACCCAGCTCCACTCAACGACCAGCAAGCTACAGTGCTGGACAACCTATGCCAAACAAGTAGTAAGACAGGAAAACAACCCCACCCATTAGAAGACAGGCTGCATAAAATCATACTAAGGCCACAGACACCCCAAAACACACCACCAGACGTGTACCTGCCTACCAGAAAGACAGGATCCAGCCTCATCCACCAGAACACAGGCACTAGGCCCCTCCACCAGGAAGCCTACACAACCCACTGAACCAACCTCAGCCACTGGGGGCAGACACCAAAAACAATAGGAACGATGAACGTGCAGCCTGCAAAAAGGAGACCCCAAACACAGTAAGATAAGCAAAATGAGAAGACAGAGAAACACACAGCAGATGAAGGAGCAAGGTAAAAACCCACCAGACCTAACAAATGAAGAAGAAATAGGCAGTCTACCTGAAAAAGAATTCAGAATAATGACAGTAAAAATGATCCAAAATCTTGGAAATAGAATGGAGAAAATAAAACAAACGTTTAACAAGGACCTAGAAGAACTAAATAGCAAACTAACAGTGATGAACAACACAATAAATGAAATTAAACATTCTCTAGAAGGGATCAATAGCAGAATAATTGAGGCAGAAGAACGGATAAGTGACCTGGAAGATAAAATAGTGGAAATAACTACTGCAAAGCAGAATAAAGAAAAAAGAATGAAAAGAACTCAGGACAGTCTCAGAGACCTCTGGGACAACATTAAACGCACCAAGATTCGAATTATAGGGGTCCCAGAAGAAGAAGAGAAAAGGAAAGGGACTGAGAAAATAGTTGAAGAGATTATAGTTGAAAACTTCCCTAATATAGGAAAGGAAATAGTTAATCAAGACCAGGAAGCACAGAGAGTCCCATACAGGATAAATCCAAGGAGAAACATGCCAAGACACATATTAATCAAACTGTCAAAAATTAAATACAAAGAAAAAACATTAGAAGCAGCAAGGGAAAAACAACAAATAACACACAAGGGAATCCCCATAAGGTTAACAGCTGATCTTTCAGCAGAAATTCTGCAAGCCAGGACGGAGTGGCAGGACATATTTAAAGTGATGAAGGGGAAAAACCTACAACCAAGATTACTCTACCCAGCAAGGATCTCATTCAGATTAGATGGAGAAATTAAAACCTTTACAGACAAGCAAAAGCTGAGAGAATTCAGCACCACCAAACCAGCTTTACAACAAATGCTAAGGAACTTCTCTAGGCATGGAACACAAGAGAAGGAAAAAACATGCAATAACAAACCCAAAACAATTAAGAAAATGGTAATAGGAACATACATATCCATAATTACCTTAAGTGTAAATGGATTAAATTCTCCAACCAAAAGACATAGACTGGCTGAATGGATACAGTAACAAGACCCATATATACGCTGTCTACAAGAGACCCACTTCAGACCTAGGGACACATACAGACTGAAAGTAAGGGGATGGAAAAAGATATTCCAAGCAAATGGAAATCAAAAGAAAGCTGAAGTAGCAATTCTCATATCAGACAAAATAGATTTTAAAATAAAGACTATTACAAGAGACAAAGAAGGACACTACATAATGAACAAGGGATCAATCCAAGAAGAAGATATAACAATTGTAAATATTTATGCACCCAACATAGAAGCAACTCAATACATAAGGCAAATAGTAACAGCCATAAAAAGGGAAATCGACAGTAACACAATCATAGTAGGGGACTTTAACACCACACTTTCACCAATGGACAGGACATCCAAAGTGAAAATAAATAAGGAAACACAAGCTTTAAATGATACATTAAAAAAGATGGACTTAATTGATATTTAAAGGATATTCTATCAAAAAACCACAGAATACACTTTCTTCTCAAGTGCTCATGGAACATTCTCCAGGATAGATCATATCTTGGGTCACAAATCAAGCCTTGGTAAATTTAAGAAAATTGAAATCATATCAAGTATCCTTTCTGACCACAATGCTATGAGACTAGATATCAATTACAGGAAAAACTCTGTAAAAAATACAAACACATGGAGGCTAAATAATACACTACTTAATAACCAAGGGATCACTGAAGAAATCAAAGAGGAAATCAAAACATTCCTGGAAACAAATGACAATGAAAACACGACGACCCAACACCTATGGAATGCAGCAAAAGCAGTTCTAAGAGGGAAGTTTATAGCAATACAATCCTACCTTAAGAAACAACCAACATCTCAAATAAACAACCTGACCTTACACCTAAAGCAATTACAGAAAGGAGAACAAAAAACACCAAAGTTAGCAGAAGGAAAAAAATCATAAAGATCAGATAAGAAATAAATGAAAAAGAAATGAAGAAAACGATAGCAAAGATCAATAAACTAAAAGCTGGTTCTTTGAGAAGATAAACAAAATTGATAAACCATTAGCCAGAGTAGTCAAGAAAAAAAGGGAGATGACTCTAATCAATAGAATTAGAAATGAAGAAGAAGTAACGACTGACACTGCAGAAATACAAAGGATCATGAGAGATTACTACAAGCAACTCTATACCAATAAAATGGACACCCGGGAAGAAATGGACAAATTCTTAGAAATGCACAACGTTCTGAGACTGAACCAGGAAGAAATAGAAAATATGAACAGACCAATCACAGGCACTGAAATTGAAACTGTGATTAAAAATCTTCCAACAAACAAAAGCCCAGGACCAGATAGTTTCACAGGCAAATTCTATCACTTAGAGAAGAGCTAACACCTGTGCTTCTCAAACTCTTCCAAAATATAGCAGAGGAAGGAACACTCCGAAACTCATTCTACGAGGCCACCATCTCCCTGATACCAAAACCAGACAAAGAGGTCACAAAGAAAGAAAACTACAGGCCAGTATCACTGATGAACATAGATGCAAAAATCCTCAACAAAATACTAGCAAACAGAATCCAACAGCACATTAAAAGGATAATACACCATGATCAAGTGGGGTTTATCCCAGGAATGCAAGGATTCTTCAATATATGCAAATCGATCAATGTGATACACCATATTAACAAATTGAAGGAGAAAAACCATATGATCATCTCAATAGATGCAGAGAAAGCTTGTGACAGAATTCAACACTGATTTATGATAAAAACCCTCCAGAAAGTAGGCGTAGAGGGAACTTACCTCAACATAATAAAGGCCATATATGACAAAAGCGCAGGCAACATCGTCCTCAATGGTGAAAAACTGAAACCATTTCCACTAAGATCAGGAACAAGACAAGGTTGCCCACTCTCACCACTATTATTCAACATAGTTTTGGAAGTTTTAGCCACAGCAATCAGAGAACAAAAAGAAATAAAAGGAATCCAAATCAGAAAAAAAGAAGTAACGCTGTCACTGTTTGCAGATGACATGATACTATACATAGAGAATCCTAAAGATGCTACCAGAAATCTACTAGAGATAATCAGTGAATTTGGTAAAGTAGCAGGATATAAAATGCACAAAAATCTCTTGCATTCCTATACACTAATGATGAAAAATATGAAAGTGAAATTATGAAAACACTCCCATTTACCACTGCAACAAAAAGAATAAAATATCTAGGAATAAACCCACCTAAAGAGACAAAATTCCTCTATGCAGAAAAATATAAGACACTGATGAAAGAAATTAAAGATGATACAAACAGATGGAGAGATATATCGTGTTCTTGGATTGGAAGAATCAACATTGTGAAAATGATTATACTACCCAAAGTGATCTACAGATTCAATGCAATCCCTATCAAACTACCAATGGCATTTTTCAGAGAACTAGAACAAAAAAATTCCCAATCTGTATGGAAACACAAAAAACCCCGAATAGCCAAAGCAATCTTGAGAAAGAAAAACGGAGCTGGAGGAATCAGGCTCTCTGACTTCAGACTATACTACAAAGCTACAGTAATCAAGACAATATGGTACTAGCATGAAAACAGAAATATAGATTAATGGAACAGGATAGGAAGCCCAGACATAAACTCATGCACATATCGTCACCTTATCTTTGATAAAGGAGGCAAGAATATACAATGGAGAAAAGACAGCCTCTTCAATAAGTGGTGCTGGGAAAACTGGACAGCTACATGTAAAAGAATGAAATTAGAACACTCCCTAACACCATACACAAAAAGAAACTCAAAATGGATTAAAGACGTCAATGTAAGGCCAGACACTATCAAACTCTTAGAAGAAAACATAGGCAGAACACTCTATGACATAAATCACAGCAAGATCCTTTTTGACCCACCTCCTAGAGAAATGGAAATAAAAACAAAAATAAACAAATGGGACCTAATGAAACTTAAAAGCTTTTGCACAGCAAGGGAAACCATAAACAAGACGAAAAGACAACACTCAGAATGGGATAATATATCTGCAAATGAAGCAACTGACACAGGATTAATCTCCAAAATTTACAAGCAGCTCATGCAGCTCAATATCAAAAAAAAAACAAACAACCCAATCCAAAAATGGGCAGAAGACCTAAACAGACATTTCTCCATAGAAGATATACAGATTGCCAACAAACACATGAAAGAATACTCAGCATCATTAATCTTTAGAGAAATACAAATCAAAACTACAATGAGATATTCTGACACCAATCAGAATGGGCATCATCAAAAAATCTAGAAACAATAAATGCTGGAGAGGGTGTGGAGAAAAGGGAACCCTCTTGCACTGTTGGTGGGAATGTAAATTGATACAGCCACTATGGAGAACAGTATGGAGGTTTCTTAAAAACTAAAAACAGAACTACCATACGACCCAGCAATCCCACTACTGGGCATATACCCTGAGAAAACCATAATTCAAAAAGTCATGTACCACAATGTTCATTGCAGCTCTATTTACAATAGCCAGGACATGGAAGCAACCTAAGTTTCCATCGACAGATGAATGGATAAAGAAGATGTGGCACATATATGCAATAGAATATTACTCAGCCATAAAAAGAAACGAAATTGAGCTACTTGTAATGAGGTGGATGGACCTAGAGTCTGTCATACAGAATGAAGTAAGTCAGAAAGGGAAAAACAAATACCATATGCTAACACATATATATGGAATCTAAAAAAAAAAAAGTTTCTGAAGTACCTAGGGGCAGGACAAGAATAAAGACGCAGACGTAGAGAATGAACTTGAGGACACGGGGAGGGGGAAGGGTAAGCTGAGACAAAGTGAGAGAGTGGTATTGACATATGTACACTACCAAATGGAAAATAGATAGTGGGAAGCAGCCGCATAGCACAGGGAGATCAGCTCGGTGCTTTGTGACCTCCTAGAGAGGCAGGATAGGGAGGGAGGGAGGGAGACACAAGAGGGAAGGGATATGGGGGTATATGTGTACATATAGCTGATTCACTTTGTTATACAGCAGAAACTAACATGACATTGTAAAGCAATTACACTCCAATAAAGATGTTAAAAAAAAAAGAATGTGTATTCTGCTCTTGCTGGGTAGAGTTTTCAATAAATGTCATTACGTCAAGTTTGTTAGTAATGTTGTTCATGTGATTTATATCATTACTGGTGTTCTGTTTATTATATCAATGTCTCAGAGAAAAGGACTGATGTCTGTAACTATAATTTAGGATTTGTTAATTTTTCCTTTCAGTACTTTCCATTTTTGCTTCATGTATTTTGATGCTATTTCGTGGAATCCATACACATTTAGATTGTTACGTCTTCTTGATGAGTAGACTGCTTTATCATTATGAAGTGATCCTCTATATCTCTGGTAATATTCCTTCTGAAGTCTATCTAATATTAGTATAGCCACTCCAACTCTTTTATGGTTAATGTTTGCAGGTATAAATTTTTTATTCTCATACTTTTAACCTCTTTGTCTTTAATTTTAAGTGGGTTTCTTGTAGACAGCATCTAGTTCAGTCTTAATTTATCATATCTAACAATTTGAAAATAGGAGTGTTTAAATCATTTACACTCAGTGTAATTATTAATGCGATTGAGTTTTAAACTATTATCTTGTAATTTTTCCCCTATTTATCCCATATGTTCTTTTCCCTGTGCTCCTTGATTAATTGAATAATCTTTAGTATTGCATTGCTGGATTTTAAACTGTGTTACTAATTTTTTTCCAGCAATTTTTCTGTGGCCTAAAACATGCATCTTTAACTGACCACATTTTCCCCTCACATACTGTTATACCACGTCAAGGATAATATAAGAACCTTACAACAATATATAATTCGTTTTCATTCTGCCATCCATGATGTCACTGTTGAGACAAAAATATATTCTACATGTTATAAATTTTATTGCTATTTTTGCTTTAAACTAACAATTTATCTTTTTTTCCTTATCAACATTACTGAGGATTGATTTATTCCCAACAGACTTCATTATTCAAAGTGCACCATGTAGAGAGTTTTGACAACTCTATGCACCCATGAGAACACCACCACAATCAAGCTACAGAATATTTCTAACGATTTTCAGAAAATTCCTCATCCCTTTTTGCAAACCATCCCTTCCTCCACCCCCATCTTCAGACAACCACTGATCAATCTTTGTCAGTACGGATTAGTTTGCATTTTATGCAAATGGAATTATACAGTGTATGTTATGTCTTGCTTCTTTCAATGAGCATATTGTCTTGAGATTCATCCATCCATACTGAGCAATGTATTGGTAGCTGTTTCTTTTTATTGCTGACTAGAATTCCATTCTATGCAATGCATAGATTACATTTCATTTGTGCATTCACTTGTTGTTGAACATTTTTGTTGTTTCCAGTTTGGAGCTATTACAAATAAAGCTGCTATGAAAATTCATGTAAAAATCTTAGAGGAGACATATGTCTTCATTCCTCTTGAGTAAATATGTAGGAGTGAAGTGACTGGGTCATATGGAAGAGGTATTTTTAACTTTTTAAGAAACTGGCAAACAATTTTCCAAAGTGGTTGTACAATTTTACACTCCCACCAGCAGTGTATGGGAGTCCTAGTTGTTCCACGTGCCCGCCAACAAGCCATCTTTGCAGTCCTTTTATTTTAGTCATTCTAGTGGATATGTCATGGTAATCCTCATGGTTTGAATTTGCATTTCCTGGATAACTAATGATCAAAGAACATCTTTTCATGTGTCTACTGTCTGACCATACAATCTTCTTTTGTTAAGTACCTATTCAAATCTTTTGCCCATGTTCTAGCGGCTTACCCATCTTATTTTTAGTTGAATTTTATTTTTAGTGTTCTTTACATATTCTGGATAATACCCCATTGTCAGATATACATATTACAAATATTTCCTCCCGTTCTGTGGCTTGTCTTTCCTTTTCTGAATGGCAAAGATCAATTTTGGCTCAAGGTATTTACCATCTTCCATCTACAGAATAATCTTATAATGTCTAAACATCCTTGTTTCCTCAATAAATCCTGCACATGCAAAAGATGTTGCATTGGACCTCACGTTACAGCAAACAAAAAAGACCATGCAACCTCAGAACTGAAGCCGTTGAGCTGGGCAAATTGACAAAACGTGGAAACCACCATGTGTTTAATCGCACTCGGATGAAAAGAAACCTAATCGTATGAAGCAACTACTATAAGCAAAGAGCTTCTGCATTTATCATCTGACTTGATCCTCACAACGACTGTATGAAATAGGAAGTCATATCCCCACTTTGCAGATGGGGAAACTGAGGCTCAACTGAGGTTGCATACCTAAGTCAAGGTCTCACTTATGTTAGGAAAGAGCTAGGATTCAAACCTAGGGTTCTCCAGCCCTAAATACCACTCTCTTTTCATGATAAGTAACGTGCATATCAGTGCCCTGAGGAAGTTAATAACATTCTAAACCTATGCTAGAATATAGTCACCCATGCCCTGGGCTGTGGCTGCAATACAAGGATGCTCAGAGAATCCCAGGCCTGGTCATTTAAAAAAATGTATATATGATTCCCCTCCGACCTCCCTAACCATAGACACACACACACACTCCCCTCGATGTTCCCCAGGGTAAAAATGGGTGGTAAAGAAGAAATAAATCAGCTAAGAAAAAAAAGAATCATGAGACTCTCTTAGCAGAGAGCTGGTAAGATTTCTTTGCAATGCTGGCCTGTGATTTTACTTAACACTGGCAGGACATGGGCCCTGCTGAGGAAGAGCCTCCATCTGCCAGACAGAGCGGTTCCCCTGGTGGCGCTTATCCGCTATCAAGCTCTCACGTCTGCGTGCCAAGGAGCTCTGAGAAACCCTTCTGTGTTCAGGGTGTGTAAGAGTCCAAGAGGCACATGTCTTAAGAAAGTCTGATGCAAGAAACTCAGAGGGGCCCAGAGATAAATTGGAAAATAGAGATACTGTGGCAAAAACATTCTTCATTTCCAAACCTGTTTATTTAGGTGAATGCTTCTAGAAACGTGAAATATTTCCTTATAGTTTATGTCCATTTGAAGAATCAGAACCCACCATCGAGGCAAGACTCATTAGAAATGCAGATGGAGTATCTCTAAAACAGTTAAGTCAGCAAGAGGGCAGGATTCAATTTACAAAAATCTGTATTACATAAAAAGAGCAAACAAGGCATTTTGGCAATAAGAGTTCAGGACTATATTAAAAACACAGTTTGGTAGTATCATAAACAGTACTATAAATACTATCAAATACTATATGTAGTATTTGATATATAGTTATAGACAGTCTTCATTTGGTGAAGGAACTCTAAGGGGCTTAACTATCCTGAGCCCCATTTTTTGATAAGGACAGGACTTCAGTGAATTTCTGAAACTGTGAAGTATCATTCCACCCATTCATTTATTCAACAAATATCAGTGAGACCTTACTTTGTGACAGGCACCGCTTTACGTAGGTGCTATGGAGACATCACACCACTGTAAAGCAATTATACTCCAATAAAGATGTTATTTAAAAAAAGAGAGAGAGAAATTTGTTGAGTTGTCATGAGGCATTAAATGAGTTACTCCATGTAAAAACCTTAGGACAGTGCCTGGTATGTGGTATGCAATTGAATATGTATTAGCTATTGTCTTAATTTTATCCTTGCAGGTGTTGGGCAAAAACAGTAGGACTGGATCCAATATAAAGACAGCAGCACGATGGTGCTGTGGCCCCTCCTGGCCTGGAACCCAGCTTGGACTACTGAACTGCCCATTTGGGCTGGAATAAATAACAGGAGAGGCAAACCCAAAATACTCCTTTTGGCTGGCACACCACAGATATTGATTTATTTTTAAGTTGTTGGTCACTTTCTAAGCTAGGAAGTTCATTTTTGTAGCAAATCCCACTAGATGATTCCAAGCGGAGATTTCAGTGACCAACCGCCCTGGCCAGCCAGCCCTGGGCTCCACCAAGAGTGATGTAATCACACAAGGTGATTTCATTCAGTTGAGCTGAAGTATCTCATGCAGAGAGCCAGCACTCTTAGCACATGGAGATGCCAAATTAAGAATCCACGATTTCTATGCTGGAAGAATTCATAACCACAAACCATGAGTAATGGTGAAATGAAAAAAGGAGCCCGGGGGCTTCCCTGGTGGCGCAGTGGTTGAGAGTCCACCTGCCGATGCAGGGGACGCAGGTTCGTGCCCCGGTCCGGGAAGATCCCACATCCGCAGAGCGGCTGGTCCCGTGAGCCATGGCTGCTGAGCCTGTGCGTCCGGAGCCTGTGCTCCGCAACGGGAGAGGCCACAATGGTGAGAGGCCCGCGTACCGCAAAAAAAAAAAAAAAAAAGGAGCCTGGGACGCTGCTCCAAGAAGCTTACAGAGGGCTCCTGATTCCAGAAGGAGCTCAGGGAAAAAGGTGACTTGGAGGAGATGACAAGCTGAACTGTGTCTCAAAGGATGACAATGAGCTACCAGGTGACGGGAGGCAAGGATGTGAGGCGTGAGTGACAGGGCACGGTGCGGAGGCTGCCTATAAGAGAGGCTGAAGCAGGGGTGAGGCTGAGCACAGGGTGGAGGACAGAAGACACAACGAGTGGCTGGGGGCAGCAGGGGCCAGGCAGGGGAAGGTGCCCTGAGGCCACATGAGGGAGTGAGTTTCATCCAATACAGAAGCCGCAGGAGGGTCCCAGCAGGCAGGTGAGAATTCAGATCTCATCTCGGGCCTTGTGCTTGCGGAGAACAGATTTGATGAGGGCCAGGCTGGACGTGCGGGGCAGGGAGGCAAGAGAGGGAGCTGGGGAGGGTCCAGGCGCGATGCCAGGAAAGGTGAGCTTCGAGTGCTTTTAGTGTAGGGAGGAAAAATCACCCGAATGCGGAAACTGACAGGACGGGGGTGGGAAGTCTGAGGCGTCTTGGGGGTGATGGCCCGACAGCAGCTAACAGTTATCGAACATGTATTCCCACCACAGTCATTAATTACGGTCACAGTCTGTGAGTGAGTACACAGAGGGCATCAGCTTGTAGGTCCAGTAAGACCCAGACGCCAGGGCCCACAGGCAAGGCGCTGGACCAGGATGCACGCACGACACTGGAGCCTCAGCAGTGGGAAGCAGCCCCACGGAGGTTAATAAGTGACCCAAGGATGGGCACCCACAGCCAAAGGGAAAACAGGAATCCTCCCTGGCCACGTGGCCACCCAGGCAGGGCTGTGACCTTGCTGTCGGCTGCCAAGTCCTCAGGGCCCAGAGAGGGACCTGACACACAGGTGGTGTGATGTGGGGACGAGGGCAAAGCTCTGCAGTTCTGAAGAGAGAGAGAGCGGGGGAGAGCCCTGGCAGGCTCCTCAGGTGGCCGTCCGTCACCTGGCACAGATGCCCCCGCTGAGACAGTCCCCTCCCCACTGGGCTGGCTCTGCTCGGCAGCTCGGCAGGCAGTGGGGAGATGGGTCCCACCTCTTCCAGAGCAAACAGGCACCAAAGGCCAGCCGGTTCTGTCCCCTCCTTGTCAAGGCTAGGAGAACATGAGTGGGGCGGGGTAGGGGGTTGGGTAGGGGGAAGGGGGCTCACTAGGGGCCAAGCAGGTCCTTCCCCCTTCCCCCAGTCTCCAGGCTTGTGGAGGCGATGGGCACGGAAGGGGGTCAGGAACCAGGTCCACTTGCTGCCCCGCTATTGTCAAACCCTAGACAAGGCAGCACAAGCTCCATGGGCAGGGACCACGTCCAACTCCAGCAGGAGTGCCAGACTCTACAAACAGAAACAGAGCACGCCCAGTAAAATGTGAATTTCACATAAACAACGCATAATCTTTAGCTTAAGGGCACACTCCCTGTCGCAGTCATGGGAACATGCTTAGACTACAAAGGTGTGCGTTGGCTACCTGAAACTCAGCGTTAGCTGGGAGGCTGTATTTTACCTGGCACCCCTACTAGCAAGGTGCCGTAAGGTTGCTGAAGACACGAATATATGTGATGTGCCCTGAAAGAAGCTGTCCCATTTCACTTCCGTGACCTGTGTGTTACTGTGACGTGAAGCTCTGACTATCTGTGCTTTTGTCACATTAGATGGGAAGAGAGACAGGGCCGCTGACGGGCTAGTGGCCTGTTTTTCCCACTCCAGCCACATACACCTGAAGGTCTGGATGCTCACGAGTGTTTCTCTGCACTTGAGCGGGACCCAATGCATTGAACAAACATCTAACCCATCAAAACTCAAGTTACCCAGACCCTGAAACTGAAGCCAGTTGATTGGCAGAATTAGGTCCACGGGAATTGAGAGATGGGACCTCTAACCAAGGTTTGATAACCTTAGTTTTTTAAAAGTGGGGTGTGTAGGGGGGAGAGGTACTTAGCATTTGTCATGTAACAACCAACTTCATTAAACTATTGCTTTACCAGTTGGAGGCGAGGCAACAGGCATGGTGAATGAGAAATGGGAGGGCCGGATTTTGTCACAGAAACAACTTCTCCCGGCACTGTTTCAAAACACAGACAACCTCTCCTCCCCCCATAGCTGAGGCACTTCGTCCTGGGGATTCCTTTAACCAGATTTTCAGTGGGTCAATCCACTGCTGCCACCGAGGAGGCACAGGGGAAGAAAACAGAGCCATGAGGGGGACACGGAACTCGGTCAGAGACCACAGAAGGCCCAGGGAGGTGAAGGTCAAGGAAATCAGGAAGGTCCCGGGGGCAATTAGACTGACAGCTCGGTGAGGACATATGTCTGATGTGTCCTGTTCAACACTGTCTCACCCATGCATGGCACATGGTAAGGGCTCCGTGATTTTTTATTTTTTACTAGTCAATTTCCATTTATTACTTCTCCTTTCTCCCTTGAAACCTAAACCTGGAACGGTGATCTCTACTTCTCTACTTCTCTGCCTTTGAGGAGTATCTCCCTAAAATCAAGAGAAACTTTAATTTTTATTAATAGTGACAACACAGTTCTTACAAAATCCAGGTATATGACGCTTACATCAGTCTAAAAAATAACAATGGAGCTGAAGGAAAAAAACATGTTGATACATATAACACTTTTGTTACATATAAAGATGGGTGTATATAAGTGTATATATCTATAAACTCACATATACATATATACAAATATGTATTTTATACCTATATAAACTATAAATGAGGAACACATAGTGCCTCTTTGTTATGTGGTCTAGTAACTTCTCGTGTCATGGATTTGTAAATAGTGGATTAAGAAGTGAATGTATAGATAGCCTTGCCTCTTCATAATAGTCACAAGTTCTACAGGGCAAAAGATTCAAAGAAGAATTTTCTTTGCCTTTGGCATGCATGCAAAACATTCTTAGGTTTCACTGTCAGATTATCTTGATCCAGTATACATGTTCATGCTAATTTAATACTGCTGCTTGTTAACTGTTAGCAAAATTTATTTCCAGGTCACGCTAGGAAACTCCCTAAAAAGTTCCTGTGGTCCTCAGCTCTGGCTGCTCATAAGAATCACCAAAGAGCTTAAGGACACACACTCTGGACTCCTTGGGATGCTCCCTAGACCAGGTGAATTCGCATCATGGGAGTGGGTGCACAGAGTCTGTAGTTTTTAAAAAGCACATCAGAGAACCACTGGAAACCAGCCTCTGTGTCAAGAAATATCTGGCTTAGTTGAAGCCAGGCTGGAAGGGTGAAGGCAAAAGGGGTATAATGGGGTGAGGGACACTTTGTAGAGAGTTAGTGACAACTTCAGATGGAATCGTTGAGGTTAACAGAAGTGTCACAGGGTTAAGATATAAAAGGACACCAGAGACTTTTGTTCCCTTAATAACAGTAAGAAGGAAAGTGGATAAAATAAAAATTGTATTTTCCCAAAGAACAAATGCTGCAGGGAGCCTTGATGAGCTGAATTCCAGGGAGGAACCAGCCCTTTTTAGTAGATTGGACATTGTGTACGAAAGAAACAGAGAACTTGAAGACAGATCCATGGACATTATCCAAATTGAAGTAGAAAGAAAACAAAGAACATAACTTCAGTGACATGTAGGACAGTATGAAGCAGGTTGACATCTGTATAGGAAGGAAAGAAAGAATGGGGCAGAAAAAATATTTAAAGAAATAATGGCCAAAGTATTTCCAAATTTGATGAAAAACTTCAACCCACAGATCCCAGAGGCTCCACAAACTCCAAACAGCACAGACACACAAAACCACAAAACCACACCTAGGCCAACATAATCAAACTCTGAACATCAAAGAAAAAGAGAAAATCTCAAAAGCAGTTTAAGTGGGCATATATGGGGAATATAGGGAAACAGCCAGAAAAATGATGGCTGTTTTCTCATGAGAATCAAGGAATCAAGAAGCCTATAGAGTGAGATCATTAAGATGCTCAAAGAAAAATAAACTATCAACCCAGAACTCTGTACATATTGGTAATGTCTTTTTTCAAGAAAGGAGAAATAAAGACTTTCTCAAAAAAAAAAAAAAAAAACAATCGGGAGAATTCGCTGCTAGCAGACCTATTCTACAAGAAATGTTAGAAGTTCTTCGGGCAGAACAAATATGGTATCAATTAGAAATTTGGATCTATACAAGTAAATTAACAGTGTTAGCAATTGAATAAAGGTAAAATAAAATTCAATTTTACTGATTTTTAATTGCTCTAAGACAGAACTATGTAAAAGAAAAACAGTAGCAATATATTGTGTGTTTGCAGCATATTTAAAAGTAAATTATGTGACAACAATAGCAGAAAAAGGGATGGAAGGGAGGAATTTGGAATATACTGTTTTAGGTCCATACACGACAGGGGAAGCAGTATAATAGTTCAACAGAGACTCTAATTCAGTAAAGATGTATACTGTAAACGCTGGGTCAACAAGGAAAATATTTCCAAAAGTAGTATAAATAACGTCAATCAAAGAGATAACATGGAATAATAAACAATATTCATTTAACCTAAGAGCAGGCAGAAAAAAAGGAAAAAGAAACAAAAAAACAGATGGAAAAAATAAAAATCAGCTATCAGTGTGGATTTTAATCCAAACATATCAACAATCACTTTAAATACAATTGGTCTAAACACACCCACTAAAAGTCAGAGATTTTCAAGTTGGATAAAAAAATCAAGACCTAACTATCCTCTGTTTTACAAAGAAACCCACTTTAAAAATATAGCCAGGTTAAAAATGAACGTATGAAAAAGACGTACCATGAAAACACTAAATAAAAGGAACCTGGAGTAGCTATATTAATATAACAAAATAGACTTCAGGACAAGGAATATTTTCAGGGATTAAGAGAAAAATTACATAACGATAAAGGGATCATTGTCCAAGAAAATATAATAATCCTTACATGTATATGCATCTAAAAAACGTCAAAATCCTTGAGACAAAAACTAATGAAACTGAAAGAAGAAATGGACCAATTTATAATTATAGCTGCAAATGCCAACCCCTTTCTCTCAGCCATTGATGGAACAAGTAGGCAGAAAATCAGAAAGGATGTATATAGTCTGCAGAGCACAACCAACCAACTTAACCTAATTGGCATTTATAGAACTATCGTCCCAACTATAACAGAATATATATTCTTCGCAATGTGGAATGTGTTAGGGGTGTGTGTGTGTGTGTGTGTGTGTGTGTGTGTGTCTTCTGGGCCTTAAATTTGAAAGAACAGAATCCTTCATAATATGTTCTTGGACCATGACAGTACTTCCAAATAACCAAAGCAGTCAAAGCAGAAGTCTCAAGGAAAACTGTGAACTATTTTGTACTGAATGAAAATACAACGTATCAAAAGCAGAGGGATGCAGCTAGAGTAATGCTTACAGAGAAATTTTAGTACTAAATGATTAGGCAAGAAGAAAGGTCTCAAAGCAGTAACCTAACCTCTCACCTTAAGAGAGAGTGAGAAGAGATTAAAGCAAAGCAAGTAGAAGGAAAGAAATAACAAACATTGGAGGAGATATCAAGAAAATTAAAAGCAGAAAAACAGTAGAGAAAATCAATTGTATCAAATCTGTTTTTTTGAAAAAGCAATGTAATTGATAAACCTATACAAACTGATGAGGGAGAGAGAGAACAAAATATCAGGAATGAAAGAGACGAAATCACTACTGATTCCACAGACATTAAAAGGATGATAAAGGAATACCACAACCAACACTATTGCCGTAAGTTTGACAAATTAGATGAAGTAAATAAAAATCCATTCAAGAAGAAATAGGTAATCTGAAGAATGCTATATGTATTAAAATGTACAAACAAGATTGTAGATCAATATACTAAAGTAAATACTATTCCCATATACTAGAAATAAACAATTTCACCAAAGAAAAGTAAAATGCTTAGGTATAAATATAACAAAATATGTGCAGAATCTGTGTGTTGAAAATTACAAAACACTGGAGCGAGAAATCTAAGAAGACCTTTAAAAATGGAAAGATACACGGTGTTCATGAATTGGCAGTCTCAACATTAAGAAGTCAGTTCTCCCCAATTTGATCTACAGGTTCAACACAATCCCAAGCAAAATGCCAGCCATCTTTCCTGTAGATATTTACAAGATGATTCTAACACGTATAAGTACAGGCAAAAAGGAATGAGAAGAGTCAAAACAATTCTGAAAAAGAACTCACATTACCCAATTTCAAGACAAATCAAAATTTAAAGCTATCAAATCAAATCAAAATTAAAAACTATTGCTCTGATCAAGACACTTTTAAGAAAATAAAAGCCAAAGTGACAGACTGGGAGAAAATAGTTGCAAATCACATATATGAATCTATCCAGAGTATAAAAAGAACTCTGACACTCAACAATAAGAAAATAAATACCCCAATTTAAAAATGGGTGTGGGACTTCCCTGGTGGCGCAGTGGTTAAGAATCCGCCTGCCAGTGCAGGGGACACGGGTTTTAGCCCTGGTCCAGGAAGATCCCACATGCTGCAGAGCAACTAAGCCTGTGCGCCACAACTACTGAGCCTGTGCTCTAGAGCCCGCGAACCACAACTACTGAGCCTGCACACCACAAATACTGAAGCCCGTGCACCTAGGGCCTGTGCTCCACAACAAGAGAAGCCACCACAATGAGAAGCCCGTGCACCGCAACGAAGAGTAGCCCCTGCTCGCCGAAACTAGAGAAAGCCCACGCACAGCAACAAAGACACAATGCAGCCAATAAATAAATAAATAAAAATAACTTTTAAAAAATGGGTGAGGAAAATATACAGATGGCAAATAAGCACATGAAAAGATACTCACTCAATGTCATTAGTTATTAGGGTAATAAAATTCAACTATTAGAAAGACCAAAATAAACTAAAATTAAAACAAAGCAAGACAAAACCTGATCATAACAATGGCTGGCAAGGATGCAGAGCAATTGGAACTCCCATATATTGCCCAAGAGAGCATAAAATGGTCCTACCTCCCTGAAAAACAGGTAGTTTCTTATGAAGTTAGACATACACATACCCAACACCCAGCAAGTCCTCTCTAAGCATTTACCCTAGGAAAAATGAAAAACTTGTGTTAGAATATTCACTGTGGCTTATTCATAGTAGCTAAAAGCCTGGAAACAACCTGAATGTTCATCAGTGACAGAAATGGATAAAAAAAAAATGTGGTTTATTCACTGAATGTTACTACTCAGCAATAAAAATTAAACTCTCAACAGCATTGAGGAACATCAAGACATTCCATTGAACGAAATAAGCTGGACACACCCACAAAGACATACTGTATGATTCCATTTATATGAAGGTCAAGAACAGGCAGAAAAAGCTATCGGGATAGAAATCAGAAAGGTGGTTGTCTCTGCTGTGGTGGTGAGTAGGGCAACTTGCAGAGGGGCACGAGGGAACCTTGTGGAGTGATGGAAATGTTTTGGATTCGGTTTAAGTGTTCATCACACCAGTGCATATGTTTGTCAAAACTCACTGAGCAATAAAATCTGTGCATTTTACAATATGCAAATTCAACCTCAAAAGACATTCAAGAATATTTGAAGGAAGATGTTAGAAGTGAGTGGTTTACATTTTCTTCCAGGTGGCTTGGATCAATCTCAGTGCTGCTACCGAAGCTCAGTCTGCAGGGTTCGCCGTTCACACACCCCGGTATCCCAGTGTCGAGCGCATAAGGGCAGAGGGGCGCCCGCCCAAGCTCCTCCCAGCCAGGCCAGCAGCACTGAGCAGCCCCACAAGCCAGCAGCACACTAGAGGCAGAATCTCTCCAATCACCTTCTTTTCATAAACCCTGGCACCAGCTTACCCGTTGGCGCGGTCAGTTTCACACACACGCCAGTTCTAAATTATTCAGAAATTAATTCTCGTAGTTCCCACAAGAAGCAGGATTGCACAGGGAGGAAAGAACACAGATAAGGGTCCAAAGTCTGGAGTTACATTCCCAGTCCACCCACTCCTGGACCCTGTGATCTTAGGCAAATCCCCTAATTTCCGATCTTTACCATGTGGTAATGACCCACAACTGCCCAGGCAATGTCTAGGCTCCTGAGACAAAGATAAGAAGAGCCAGCTGTAAAATGTGAAGTTCCGTGTGAATTTACAGTATTATTACTGCTCTTTTTTTTTTTTTTTTTGCGTTACGCGGGCCTCTCACTGTTGTGGCCTCTCCCGTTGCGGAGCACAGGCTCCGGACGCGCAGGCTCAGCGGCCACGGCTCACGGGCCCAGCCACTCCGCGGCATGTGGGATCTTCCCGGACCGGGGCACGAACCCGTGTCCCCTGCATCGGCAGGCGGACTCTCAACCACTGCGCCACCAGGGAAGCCCCTACTGCTCTTTTATTCAATAGCCCGCCACCATATGTACACATCTTGACCTATTTTTGAAAATATTAGTATAAATTAGAACCGTTTTCAGAGGTAGAGAAATTTCAACTGTTTGAGTCTGTTTCTTTTAGAAACTCTGGAGAAGCGTCAGTTCGGATCATCCCAAATTCTTCGTGGACCCCATCATCAGGATATATGGACTACCGAGATTCAGATGGCAAGTTTGACCTGAGCACTGGATTTTAACCACAGACTCTTCCGTGTTCACAGTTAAAGGTAAATTTTAAAAAAATAAAAAAGTTTTTACAAAAGAAAAGAAGTGAAGCCCCTGCCTGCCTCTCTCTTCTGCCTCCTATTAATGCCAGAGCCGCAGACTCACCTCAAGAGGGCAAACCCCCAGAGGCATCTCACCTGTTGGCGAAGGACAGGGCCAAGGCCGTAGCCAGGTGAGGCATCAGCCGCAGGGTCTGTGTTTGGTGCTCAATAATCTTGACCTCTTCCTTGGCTTTGGGCCCAAACTGCCTCTGGCTAGAGAGAATCAAGCAGACACAACTTTACCAAAATCCAATAGGCAACATCATCCCAAACAGCCATTTGTCTTTCAAATACTTCAGATACAGAATGCCTCAGTCTCCTAAAATGTACTTAAGATGGCAAAAGTTTCTGAACATAGTCCAACAAAAAGCTTTTCAGCTGCTCTGGAAATTAACCTTCCCACCATGGAATATTTTTAAAGCAGGGTATCTATTTAATACACAGAGTAATTTTTACTCCTTAACATTTACGTGGCATTTTATAGTTCCTAGTGCACGGAGATCATTAATTATTCAGCTTTACTAAGTTCCTGACATAATTAATAGGATAGGAGTGATACCCTAGAACATATTTCAAAAGGACAGTCTCAACAAGGAGGCCACGCCAACCCCGGTGCTTCTGTCAGATTCACAGGTGGGTCATTATTTTCAGCCCACCTAAATCCTCCCCTGCATTTCCTCGTGCAAAAGGTGTTCTCCACATCCTTCCTTAAACCCCGTGCCCTGTGGACAGCACTGCCTTTCGCTCTGATGCAGCTGCGTAGGGGTGAACAGAGGTCCTCCTCAGAGCAGCTTGTAAAGTGGGGTGGGATTGTTCCCAGGCATCACCCGTGGGTTAATCCTACAGAATCCCGCGGCTGTAGAAAGCACAAGCCCCGCCTGTCTAGGTCACCCCCCTGCCCCATGCAGGCTGATGCTCTACAATCCTGGGCTTGGCAGCCTCCCTTCTGTGAACAGCTCCGATCTTAACGTCAATTTCTGACACATTTCACACACACACGTGCACACATGTGCAGACGTACGCACACAGGTGCACATCGTGCTAGGTTATCCAACAGGCAGGGCGAACCTGTGCTTCAGATGCCAATGAAATGAGGATATCCATCAATCACTCAACGAGAGACGGGAAACAGCAAATTTTTAAAAAATTTGTTTCATACTTTCTGGGTCATAATTGTATGCTTTACTGTTCTTCCTATTTGTAATTAAAAGGAGGGTACCATGATCTTTTTAGTTCATAAAGCATCTAGAATTCACAACCTGGCCATCTCATGTGGATGGGAGGCAGTGAGGACAGACCTAACAGCAAGCACACACAGGCACACTGTGAGCGCAGGCTCGTTTTCTACGAGCATAGCTTCCCCAGACGCCATCTAACCACCCCACAGATAGTTGTCTGAGGAACATGACCCCACCCTGCCTTTGCCCATGCCCTTCGTCCATTCCAACCACAACAGGGCACAGTGCCAAAGGAGTCTGACAGTCCGTAGGAAAACCTCTCAGCTTTTTCCAGATCATCGTGAAACCAATAAAACAGTCACAGACCCAATAATGGTGTCACCATAACGTCGGGTCATTCTACAAACTCCATTTGTGCCCACTCTCTTAACTTGCATTTTGAAATGCTGTGTTTCTACTGGAACTTTTCCTATGGTCGTTGTGGCTAAACTCTTCTCCACCGAAACCAGCTATCGCCACATGCGATTCACTCCCCTGGCGGACATCTGCGGGCCTGCTCGGTGCCAGCATCACCCGAGGTGCCAGGCGTCCCCCAAGGTCAAGAAGGCTCAGGCCCGGCCACGGAGCTCATAGCCTGAAGCTCACAGCCCAGGACACGGACGGAAGCAACCCAGGTGGCGTAGGCAGGGAGAGCCTCGCGCGTCCCTCCTTCCCATCACCCCCTCATCCCACCCTGTCGGTCACCAGTATTTCCTCCTTTGGTGCCAGAGCATCATTGCAGGAAGCATCACCCACATGGCGACAGCAAAATAAGGGACTGATCACAGCGCCTTTTAGGTTTTGTTTTGCTGAAATATAATTACAACGAGAATATACTTTGAGACAGTATCCCATCACGTTTTCTGACTTTGTGTGTGTAGTGTTGGTCTTGGCCGGCACTCAGCAGGCACTCAATAGTCACTGAATGAATGAAAGAATTAATGAGTCTTGGCAACGAGGAAATACCAATGAAGCACCGCAGAGTGGCTCGCTCCGACCTCACAGAAGGTCTTTGGATGCCAGATCTGACCCCTGACCTGCCGTGCCTCAGTTCCCCAATGGAGGAACACCTTGAAATCACCCCATTTCCTCTCTGAGCCTCACAATTCAATTGGGGTGACAGGAGAGCAGAAAGAGGCCACCAAGGGTCCACACAGCTGGCCTCTCAGTGCCTTTCCCTGTGCTGATAGGGAGGACGGAGTTTAGCTAACGCGTTGCCAAGCGACCAAGTGATTTCACAACAGGGATCTGCATTTCCAGGCTCTCTTGAAAACAAAGAAGATCTGGCAACGCTGGACCCCATTCCCGTGATGGGATTCCCTGGAGGTCTGAGGCCGTCAACCCCTCCACTGGGGGCATGGCCGCCCCCCACGATCCCCAGAGCCCTCTCCACTCGCCGACATTACCTGCAAGCTTGGGAGGCACTGCATTTTCAAGCCCTGCCACAGCGGATTTCTATTTTTCATCCAGCATAAATTTACATCAGCATCCTAATTTGTTAATTAAGTGCTGTGATTATGATACACAGCCGAGTGGAGTCATTCTGTAGGAGTCTGTGAATTCATTAGGAGAATTCCTGAGGGCAAAACAGCCCTGGCAGCTCACACAGAATAAAATCCAAGTGCCTCAGCTTGGCATTCAGAACCTGCTTTGGCCTTACTTGAGGGTCCCAACTGCTTCCTGCTAAGCCCCGCAGACGCCTTCCCATACTGGGCCCCTGTCCAGGCGGACTCTCTGCCTGCAGCCAACCTCACCCCTAACTACCACACGTCATATTTTTGGTGGCTCAGCCCCCTCCTCCCACTGAGACGTCCTCCCCTCTCTGGACTCACCCCTTCAAACACCAAACCAAAGCCATCAAAGCAGGCAGCTGCTTCTCCCCAGACTGCCCCGAGCATTTCATCTGTTACTCCTCCCACATGGGAGCACTTTTCCCTTTCATGCTGGCGCCGTGTGCACCTGTATTAACCACATGTTTTGATGCGTTGCCATCTGGGCCCTTGCTGACCCTGGAGGGACTGCCCCTCCCAGGACTCGCCAATTCCCTGAGGGAGCAAAGGATTACATCTTTCATTGCCAACTAGCCAATCCGGAGCCCGCATCACCTCCTTCAGGGGCTCTTTCACTCTGGGCCACTGTTCCCCTGCCCTAATCTCCCCCTGGCCAGACCACTAGGACAGCCCCCAGGGCCCCCAAACCTGCTGGAATAATTCAAACCAGCCTAAACCAAAAAAATCCTGACCTGCTTAGCCTGCTTATCCTGCCTCACCCATGCCTTCCCCCAGTAAAAGCTCCTGGCCTCACTCCCTCTGACTCCTGACTGTCCCTGGTGCCTCCCCAGGTGGCCCTGCATGGCATGGCATCCCTCCATCTCTTGGGAACTGCAAGTAACAAGCTATGTTTTCAGTGGCAGTGGGCTCCTGATGTGTCGTCTCCTGTCACCATACCTAAACAATTAATACAACCTATGGTTTTTTGGGGTGTTTTTATTTATTTATTTTTGGCTACATTGGGTTTTCGTTGCTGCGTGCGGGCTTTCTCTAGTTGTGGCGAGCGGGGGCTACTCTTTGTTGCAGTGCACAGGCTTCTCACTGCGGTGGCTTCTCTTGTTGCACAGCACGGGCTCTAGGCACGCGGGCTTCAGGAGTTGTGGCTCGCGGGCTCTGGAGCTCAGGCTCAGTAGTTGTGGCGCATGGGCTTCGTTGCTCCGCGGCATGTGGGATCTTCCCAGACAAAGGCTCGAACCCGTGTTCCTTGCATTGGCAGGTGTATTCTTAAGCACTGTGCCACCAGGGAAGCTCCAACCTAGGATTTTAAAACAGCACCTGGGGCCAAGACTCACAGCTCACGGAGGGTAGGCCTGTTCTGTCTTCAGGTGCCCCAGCCTGGTCAGGTGTGAGTGGGCGGGAGAGACTGAAAGCAAGGTGACAGATGTAGTGTCCTGCCATCTCCCAGCAGCAACACACCCAACTCCTCCAGCACCCATCCCTCCACGTCTCTTTGGAATGTTCGCTTGTTCATAGATGTTCTGATAAAAGCCCAACTGGCAGACACTGGAGTACTGAGTGGGAGCCAGTGGGCATTTACGACAGCGATGGAGCAACTAAGATGAGGAACCCACCCTGTCCTTATGCCCAACAGCCCACCCACTGGGTTTTTTTCAAGAAAGGAACAAATGAGTGGGCAGAAGGCAGGCAGCACCTACACTCTTTCCCTCCCTTTCTCTGGCCCGAGACACTGATAGTCTCCCAAGCACTGAGCCAGGAGGTTCTCATGGGCTTCTCACCCTTGAAATGTGCTCTCTGGCTTCTCCAGGGGAAAATATCAATATGACACTCAAGGCTAATGACCCTTCTCCTGACCAGAGATGCTGCCAGAGTCATCCCTAAGAGTGCCACCATCAATCCCCAAGCCAGTAGCCTGGTTCCAACAGAGGCAGCAGAGAGAGGCGGCCTCAAGACTCTGTGCTCTGAGAGAACTTGGCCGGAGGAGGTCACCCTCTTATCTACACACTCAGGCCCCAGTTGACTTCACGGAGGGCTGGGATGGTCCAGGCCAGTCCTCTGGTTGCCAGCATCTTGGCACACTGCCCTGAACACAACTCACAGGACCACAATCCCTGCAGCTGGCCGGCAATTACTGCCTGCCAGACGTTTTTACTGTTCCAGTTTATGATCTATATGGACACAATATTCTTCCTGTCCTTTTCCTCCCCTGGGTTACTATTTTTCTTTAAAAACCCATGTAAAGGCTATATTTTTCTCTGTAAACATAATTTTTATTTCAGGGCCGGAAAACAACCCCAAAGTCACTGAGCTCAAATTTTTCATGGTCTTTAAAAAGAGAAAGTGATGTGTGTGCATCACAGTATCCCTGTGAGAGGGCTGTGAACGATGCCATTTAAAATGATAGATTTGAGAAGCTATTTCTGGATTCCAGCAACTCATAAGGACGGGAGGAAACATTTATTTTGGGGTTGTTTTATTTTGTTCCCACTCAGTTTTGAACACGGCCGCTTAAAGCAACATTCATGGGAAGTGACACAACTATTAATCACCCACGCAGCTACTGCACGCGCAGCCTCTGGGGAAGGCCGGGCTGCCTGCCTCCCCAGCTCTCCCTCTGGTCTCTTCTCCCAAAGGAGGCCAGTGACCTACTAAAAAGATAATTGCTTTGCGTGTTTCTTGCTCTGCAGCATCATTGCATCAGCCTGCTCTGAATGACAGCCAGTCAAAGTGGAAGGAAGAGAGTTCTGTGGCTGGGCCTCCATCCTTGATCCTGAGATTTCTGGGGGTGCAAGCTGGTTCACAGGCATCCCTGCTGCCAGAGGACAGAACTCTCCTCCTTCTCTGTCAAAGGGCTGACCTCTGTGGACAAAAGCTGAGCAGATTCCTCAGCCCCGGCCACACTCCCTGTGGCCACCTGCCCTCGTTAATAACTCAGCCACAGAGAGGATTCAGGGAGCCCGTGAGTGCCCCAGAGGTGGACCACTGTGCCCCATTCTCACTGGCCCCAATGGAGACCCCCCAGCCTCTCGGAGAGCCCACGGCCCATCTGTCCCTAATTCTCCCCTTCTTTGGGATGTTCCTGGACAAAGAAACCCGGAGGGAAAATATGTTACAAAGCAGGATATTTTTTAAAATTTTTATTAGAGTTGACTTACAGTGTTGCGTTAGTTTCTGCTGTACGGCAAGTGTATCAGTTACACATACACATATATCTACTCTTTTTTAGATTCTTGTCCCATATAGGTCATTACAGGGTATTGAGAAGAGTTCCCAAAGCAGTATATTTTAATGGCATGGGTTGGACCCAGCAGATTGGGTTTAGCTGGCCGGCCAGGATGTAAAAACCTGGCTACTTATTATCTGGTAATGCGTAGAATAGACACATGACTCCCAGCCCCAAGCCTCACCAAACCCAGTCCCAACCAACCCAAGCTGGGGTCAAGTTTGGGGTCACAGAAGGGGCTGGGCTGCACACAAATTTAGCTACTTTTTTTTTTTTTTTTAAGTTGAACATTTACTAGTTTGCCCTGGGGCTCTGACAAAGCAATCCTGCCTTAAACATCAGGTTCCACATGTGACCTCCACCATGTTTTAGGTGTCATTCCCCAAATGGGCAATTTTCAGTCCACCTGTAGGAGAGATGGAGAAGTGTATGTATGTAGTCTATAGATAAGTGCTGCTTTAATCGTAGCCTTGGTTGTGATGAAATATGCAACATGGTCCCAAGGAAGAGTTCTCAAAGTGCCCTTCCAATCCTGCAGAGATCCCAACAATTACCTTTTGCACCTTCCAGACCCCTTTTTTTCTCCCACCCCTTAGCAGTCTTTCAATCCAACCACAGAAAAGAACAGATGAACCTCAATGGTTGTGATGGGGTCAGTGAAAATGACAATTTTTAAACATGAGAATATTTCAGATACAGAAAAAATGAGGGTGCTATGGTATCAGTGTCCAAAGGTATATAGAAAGAGCAGGGACCGCCACCCCAAACACACAAACACAGACACTAGAGCCCGTGTTTTCTTGGCCATAGAGTGCAGAGACAAACAGCCTTTGCTGTTACTTTTTTCCCATTCTCAAAGGTCACACCAAATCAAAACCAGGAACATAAAGGCCCTTCCCCAACAGGAAACTCATGGGTCTAAAATCGTGACCAGTCACGGCCTGGTGGGGACTGACATTCTGCTACCCTAGGCTGCAAAGACTGTCTACCCCACCCACTAGCACTGGGAGAGCAGTGCCAAGGGGAGCAGGCTACAGAACCGTAAGAGGTTGGGATCAGGCCACTTCCTCCTATCAGTGGTTGGATGACCCCAGTAGAGACCCCAGAAGTCCTTCAGATAAAGAGACAACAGGAGGCAGAGTATCCCTATGACCCTGTCTCCATATTTCTATTGTGTGGGCCACTTCTGGCCAACATCATAACCCTGGGCTGTAACCACAGTGACGCTGACCTCATGTGAAGGACCAGTAGAGAGCCAGTCCTGGGTCACCTTGGATCTGAAGGTCGACCAACTCCAGCTTCTTCTCTGAGGGTTCAGTTACACCAGCAAGAGGGGTCCGACCTGACACACTGTGGCTCAAACGCCTTCACAATAAAACACAGAGAACCTGGCTACCTCTCCGCTGAGTTTGTTCTTATCCTCTTCTGGAGCTTCCTGCTGCCCCCAGAAGGCCATCCTGGGGCCAAGTCAACATCACTCCATCCCAGGCATCACAGGAGGGGAGGCAGGACAAAGTGGTTAAATCCCAGGCTTTGGATCAGACAAACCTGGCTTGCATACAGACTCTGACCCCTGTCGTTTTCTCCTGGGCAAGTTACACAAACTCACTGAGCCTCGAGTGCCTCAGTCCTAAATCGGGGCTGACGAAGACAGAGGGGACGAAGGGAGACATTGCCCACGCCTGACACACAGTAGGTGTTCAAGGCATGGCAGGTGTCATCACCACAGTCATTACCGTTACCCCAAGTTCCTAGGATCACCCTCTATTCTATTCATCCTTGATCTAGGAAAGCCATTTAAAAATTTCCCAAAAGAAACACTTTCTTTCACCCAAACAAAGCACTAATCTATTCTGCATCGCTAAAGCTGTTGTGAAAAGATTTTCAGGGTGAAGAGGAAAGTCTCTTCCACTCAACATTAAAGATAATGAAATTGCTGACAGAAAAGAAAACAAGCTGTCAACTAATATGTTAGAAAAAAAGTGTGTATGTGTGTGTGTGTGTGTGTGTGTGTGTGTGTGTGTGTGTTGGAAAGCACATGAAGCTTTCGAAAAGCACCTGCCTTTCTATGTACCCAAGAACACCAGCCAGTTTTCTTCTTCCCCAATTCCAGGGAGGGACAAGGTGGACAAAATAAAGCCAGGGAAGGTGGTGCAGGCAGAGCCTTCCTTCATATCATGTTGCCATAGAAGCAGAAGATTCTTTCCAGAGTCCATCAGCCTACCCTAGAGAGGAACCTGAATGTTATTCAGATGGCTCCCACACAAGGGAGATTAATTTACTTTTCAGAATTATAGCCTTAGTAATATCTGTGAGTGACACGGTGGTTAATGTTAGTCGTCAGAACTGTGATTCCTTGAGATTTTTCTTTTAAAAAACTCACATCCTAATGAATGCAAAACAAAATTACAACGGCGGGAGACATGGAACTATAAATTGCAGCTGAAACTCCCTGGGGTGGCCTAATGATTTCACTGTTGAATTATTTTCATACTTTTAAAAATCATCTATACAGAGAGAGAGATCTTCTATCAACAGCACCACTGCAGAAGTATTGCAGAAGCCCCCAGCACTTTGGTCATTAGCGTGTGGAAGCAAGAGGGCTGACCCCTTTGGAAGCCAGCCCTTCTCTCCTCTTTCCCCTCCATACTATGGTTGGTGTAGGGTCCATGTGCATCCTGCCTGCCCAAAGAGCCAGCCAGAGCCTACTATCATCCTGGAGACACAAGCCTGACCACAGTGAGAGAAAGGAGACCTACACTGAGGCCCCAACACTCTCCAGGGTTCTCCTTCACTGAGGTTGAGCATCTGGGAATGAAAGCCAAGTAATGAAGTTCTCTTTAGGGCTGGCATCCATTTCTTAATGCTTTAGGTTGGCTTTAGACTGCTCTTGGCAATGGGACATGCCTGAGTAGCTCAAGGGCTGGCTGCTGCATCCACTTTCCTTCTCAATCCATAGCCTTAGAAGTAAGGGTGCCTACAACGTCAGAGTCTTTCAATCCATAAACACGGTAGGTCTTTCCATTTATTTAGATCTTTGGTTTCTTTCATCAGTGTTTTGCAGTTTTCAGCATATAAGTGTTAAATTTGCACCTAAGTATTTCAATTTTTATGAGCAGTTGTAAATGTTATTATTTTACATTTTAAATTCTGGTATCCTTGTGTTCATTGTATATAAAAATACAATTGCTTTCTGCGTGTTGATTTTTTATCTGGTGACCATGCTGAAACTCAGTTCTTAGTTCTAGGACTTCTGTAAATATTTGGGGATTTTCTATATAAACATTCAAGTCATCTGAATATAGAAACATTTTTATTACTTTCTTACCAATCTATATGCTTTTCCCTTTCTTTACTGTACTAGCTACAACTTTGATCACTATGTTGAATAACAGTGGTAAGAGCAGATATCCTTGCCTTCTCAATCTTAGGGGGAAAGCATTGTCTTTCTCCATTAAGTATAATGTTGACTGTACAGGCACACCTTGGGATTTTGTGGGTTCAGATCTAGACCACTGAAATAAAGCAAATCACGTGAACTTTTTGGTTTCCCAGTGTATATAAAAGTTAAATTTACACTACGCTGTAGTCTATTATGTCTTTAAAAATGTATATACCTTAATTTAAACAAACTTCATTGCTAAAAAATGCCAACAATCATCAGCACCTTCAGTGAGTCGTAGTAGTAACATCAAAGGTCACCAATCACAGATCACTATCACAAATATAATAATAATGAAAACGCTTGAAATATTGTGAGAATTGACAAAATGTGACACAGAGACACGAAGTGAGCAAATACTGTTGGGGAAATGGTGCCCGTAGACTTGCTCAACACAGGGTTGACACAAACATTCAATTTGTAAAAAAAACTACAACATCTGCAAAGTGCAATGAAGCAAAGCACAATAAAACAAGGCATGCCGGTACGTATTTTGTAGATGCTCCTTAACAGGTTGAGCACATTTCTCATTATTCCTATTTAAATGGGAGTTTTTACCAAGAATGTATGTTGAATCTTTAAAATGCTTTTTCTGCACCAATTGTTTATGATTATGTAATTCTTCTTCTTTAGCCTATTAATATGGTGGATTATATTGGCTTTTTTTTTTTTTTTTGGCTGTGTTGGGTCTTCGTTGCTGCATGCAGGCTTTCCCTAGTTGTGGCGAGCGGGGGCTACTCTTCAATGAGGTGTGCAGGCTTCTCACTGCGGTGGCTTCTTTGTTGTGGAGCACCGGGTCTAGGCACGCGGGCTTCAGGAGTTGTGGCACGTGGGCTCAGTAGTTGTGGCTTACGGGCTTAGTTGCTCTGCAGCATGTGGGATCTTCCCGGAACAGGGCTCGAACCTGTGTCCCCTGCATTGGCAAGAGGATTCTTAACCACTGCAACACCAAGGAAGCCCTACATTGATTTTTGAATATTAAACCAGCATTGCATCCTGGAATAAACCCCACTTGGTCATGGTGCATAATTCTTTTTACATTGCTAAATTCTATTTCCTAATATTTTGCTAAGGATTTTTGTGTCTACTTTTATGAGGAATATTGTTCTGTAATTTCCTTTTATTATATTGTCTTTATTTGGCTTTGCAATCAGGATGCTCCTAGCTTCATAAAATGAATTTGGGAAGTGTTCCATCCTCTTCTATTTTGTAGAAGAGCTGTATATAATTATTGTTAATTCTTTAAATGTTTGGCAGAATTCTCCAATGACACCATTTGGCCTGAAGATTTTTTTAGGGGGTTTTAAATTAATTCAATTTCCTTAATAGTTATAGAGTTATTCAAATTGTCGTACATATGGGCTGAATTATAGTATTTGTTTTAGAAAGCATTGGCCCATTTCATCTAAGTTTTCAGATTTCTGTTTACACAGTTGTTCCTAGTATTCTTTTATTACCCTTTTGATGTTTTCAGGGTCTGTAGTAATATCCCTTGCTTCATTCCTGATATTAGTAATTTGTTTTTTCTTTGACAATGTTGCTAGATGTCTGTCAATTTTATTGATCTTTTCAAAGAACCAGCTCTTTGTTTTATTGATATTCTCTATCTTTTTTATTCTTCTAGTTCACTGATTCTTTTTTCTTTCCCCTCCATTCTGATGCTGACACCATCCACTGAGTTTTTTATTTAGGTTATTGTATTTTTCTGTTCTAAAAGTCCATTTGGCTTTCCTTTATATCTTCCATTTCTTTGCCTAGACTTTCTATCCTTTGCCAAGACTTTCTATTTTTTCATGTTTCAAGTGTGTCTGTAATTGCTCTTTGAAGCATTTTTTTATGAGGGTTGCTTTAAACTATTTTTCAAGTTATTCTAACATCTCTGTCCTTTCAGTGTTGGTATCTATTGACTACGTTTTCTCATTCAGTTTGAAATCTTCCTGATTCTTGGTATGACGAGTGATGTTTTACTGAAACAGGTACATTTTCATGTTATGTTGTGAGACTCTGGATCTTATTTAAATCCTCTGTATTTCTCTGACATGAAAGGAGTCATTACTGACAGGTGGAGGGAGAAGTCCAGGTTCCCTACTTGGTCTGTGTTGACACCCCAGTGATGGGCATGAGTTCCTCCTATTGCTGGGGAGGGGTGAGAATTCTGGCTCCCCACGTAGCCTCCACTGACATGGTGGTGGATGGAGCATCATTATTGTCGAACGGCAGTGAGAGTTCTGACTTTCCACTGGGCCTCCTCTGACACCACTAGAGCAGGAGGTGGGAGGAGGTACTGGGTACAGGTGGATGTCCAGGCTCCCCACCTGGTCTCTACTGACACCCCAGGGGGTGATGTGAATTTCCTTCTGGCATGGATGAAAGTCCCAGCTCCCTGGTTGGCCTTCTCTGACACCACTGTGGTGGCAGAGTTGGTGCAGCTTGTTATAGCGTGGGCAGAGCAGAAGTCCAGGCTTCCCACCTGGCCTTTGTTGGCATGGGTAAGAGGGAACACAGCTCCTTCTGTGGTGTTTGACTAAAGTAGAGCAGTACTGCCTAAAAGTTTTCTGTCTTGCTGAGTGTCTTTTCCTAGTCCTTTGGCTAAACAAAGCAGACTTCTTTTTTTGCCTTCTTACTGGTGTTTCTGGGTTGTCAGCTTCACCAGTTCCCAGCCTAGAACATATGAGTCAAAAAGAAAACAAGGGAACTCCCCACCGTGCCACCCCTTGGGTCTGGTGGTCCTAGCTGGTCTGCTTTCTTGTCTCCACCTTTCAGAGTCATTTTATGTCTGCTTTATATGTAATGTTTAGACTTTATAGTTGTTCTAAGTGGAAGGAATAAGGAAAAGTACATCTACTCCAGCTTCCCAGAAGTACATGACGTATTTCGATTTGAGTTTTAAGTCAGTTCATCTGGCAGAAGTGCGATAACTGATGGATAACATTAGATTTATTTAGCTTCCACAAACATAGAGATAAGGAGAAAGAGAGAAAATCATGCATAAACGTTAATATATAATTACTCTATGTCATAGTTCCACGCTTTAAAAAAGTTCTTAAATATGTACCACCAATTTAATGATAATCTATCACGAATAAGGAAGATTACATGGTACATGTGTGCCAGTTACAGACACTTCAATGTCAGAAAAAATAAAATGAACAAGTATGCTTGTGACAATCAAGGGATAATGAATATCTCCAACATACATGGATATATTCGATTAGTAACATATGGAGGAGAGTTCTATAGCCTGCTTTTCTGTTTCCCTAATTTCATTGTATGCAATTTCGATGTCATTAAATATTCTAGAAGTCACAATTCTAATGAGTATTTCCGTAGGGTAAATTTCTAGAGAAAATAATACTGGATGAAAAACATGTAAACCTTTTTTTAAAGCCCTTGATACACATCACCAACTCACTTTCCAGAAAGAGTATATCAATTTTATTCCTTCTCCTAGTATATACGTTTGCTCTTCCTAATGCATTTCTACCAGATCTGAGTATTATCCTTTCAAAAGTCTTTGCTAATTTAATAAAGTAAAAAGTTATCTCACTTTAACTCATCTTTCTTTGATTAGTAATAAGTTAGTTAGTTTGTTTACATGTTTATAAGCCATGGATAAGTCTTCTTAAAATTGTCTCATATCATATGCTCATTTATTTATATACTGTGATGTTACTATTTTTCTTATTTATTTATAGAGGCTTTTTATGTATTATGGAAAATGAACCATTGTTAGTCATACTTGCTTAGATATTTCTCTACTGTGTCATTTGAAATACGTACATTTAAAATTTTTTGGATAATCAGTTTAACGCTTTTGCTTTGGGACTTTTTTCCCTATGAGGAATGTTTTTAAAACTATACAAAAGGACATGTCGCTTTTTTCCTTCATCTATGTAATTCTGTGGTTTGTTTTAACTTTAGAGATAAGGAGAGGTGAGAGATGTAGGTCTACCCCAGTGGGATATGAAATAAATATACCAACATAGTTAACTACAGCAAGTGCCACTAGGCTGACCGGAGAAGGACCGATGAAGGTGAACAGACTCTTGTTCCTATCTGCTTAAAATAGCCATTCCCTGGTTGCAGATAATTCCCTTGATCTTCCTTCTTCCAATTGACTTGGCAGACAAGTCCTTGGTTTAACCTCTCTCCCACTTTATTCTCTAACCTGCCAGGAAATTAATGCAAGTCCTGAGCCTCCCTAAACACAGCTTTTTCCAGGCATCCTTTTTCATCTTTGATTCTAAAACTGAAATAATAAGTAAAAGCAAACTTTGCTATTCTGTTGGCATATGTGTCTTCAAGGAATATTTATTTAAGGGAAAAAAATCTCTTTGAGTGGGTCTATATTGTCATAACTACCCCTCCCAGAAAAAACTAACCACTTCATCCTCCATCTAAGGGTTTCTATCTACCCAGTTTCTGGGCCTCATTTACGTCCAGCATCTGGATGTCAGGTGTTGGATGCCCACATCTGTCATCAAGGCCTAGAACACAGCAATGCAAAGTCCTCTCAGCTGGAGTTGTCCAGAGAGCTCACCATCGGTTTGCTCTTCTCAGTCACAAATGGACCTGCATGGGACCTATCACATCTGCCAGTTTCCCAGGGCTTCATTTTCAGACATTTGTCCTTCACTACACAGATTTCACTGCCACACTTTGCCCAGAATTATCTGCCCAGTCTGTTACCTAGCTCTAATCCTCTCCTGGGCGTTCCCAAAGGGCAATGCCATCATCTGGGTCGCGACAAGCCCGTCTCATTTCTTTGTATTGATGTATCCTTGCACATAATTGAAAATTAAAAAGAAACTAACCTGGCAGTTGTTTGCTTTACAGAAAACATTTCCAAAATTAACCATTTATTACGCCTGTGACAAAAATAATTCATCTGCTTTGTAGGGATACTGCCTGAAAATAAACTTCCACAAGGTCATTTGAGTTTTTGTGTATGAGCTTAGGAGACGGAAAATTATCCAAATCGTGGGATACCAAAGAACGCAACACAAGCTGACAGCCTGGGTGAATGCATTTCAAAGAGGCTTGGGGAGGCTAGTGGAGACTGGACCAGAGAACCTGCCAGTGATCAGGAGACCAGGGTCCTCGTACCACCTCTATCAGGACTGAACCTGAGATAACAGCACACTTCTGAGCTTTGCTCAAAAGGGAAATCCAATTTTCATCCCCAGCTGGACCCCACTACTTTTGCTGACCTGCATACAATGGTACTGATACCCAAACGCTTTTCATTTAATCACTGAAAATTATCTCTAAAACAACTCTTAGAGTCTCAGGAAATTATCCTGAGGACATTAAGCAAATGGAGAAACATCTATTCAAAAAAATCTAAACTTAAATATCATTTGAACCTCATCTCCCTCCCCCCACCCCTCCCAATAGCTCAGTGTGATGGGAGCTATACTCTGGGCAAGTGCAGTCAAGAGGATGGGGCTCCCCCTCCCACCACCTCCCAGTCTAGGGCTATGGCTTCATGCAGGCCACTGGCATCTCTCATTCCCTCCACCCCTTCACTCCCAGCTCCATATTACAGAAGCTTTATTCAAGGCAGATACAGCCTAGAGGACTGCAGCTCCCTTCCCCATCCAGTCCCCATTCATAGGGCAGAAGCTCTTCTCCAGACACAACAAGTCAAGAATCCTGAATCCTGAGCATCCATGGCTCAGCTTACTTCTAGGATGGAGGCCTCATGCCAGGAAGGATAAGCTAGGAGAACCAGGAGCTACCATCCCTGTCCAGAGTCCTGCTTTCAGGGGTGTCACATCAGGGGAAGCAAGTCATTGTCTCACCCCCAGCTCTGAATATTACACAGGCTCTTCTCAGGAAGAGGCAGGCCATAAGAACAGAGATCGCTGCAGCTTTCTGTAGGAAACCAGCTGTTTTTGGAACAAAGCATGCAGAAGATCGTGCCTGTGAGTGTTTTTACAAACGGTGGAGACCTTAATGGTGAGCAGCTAAGAGTTGCTGGTAGCTCTATAATTCTTTTAGCAACAAGCTTAATGTTTATTAAATTTTATTAAATCTGAATGGATTAAATATCCAATAAAAAGGCAGAGATTGCCATACCAGATTTAAAAAACAAGATTCAACAATATTCTTTCAGGACTTCCCTGGTGATGCGGTGGTTAAGAATCCACCTGCCAATGCAGGGGACACGCGTTTGAGCCTCGGTCCGGGAAGAACCCACGTGCTGCGGAGCAACTAAGCCCATGTGCCACACTACTGAGCCTGCACTCTAGAGCCCGCGAGCCACAACTACTGAAGCCCGCATGCCACAACTGCTGAAGCCCATGCACCTAGAGCCCGTGCTCCGCAATAAGAGAAGCCACCACAATGAGAAGCCCGTGCACCACAACGAAGAGTAGCCCCCGCTCACTGCAACTAAGGAAGCCCACATGCAGCAACGAAAACCCAAGGCAGCCAAATAAATAAATAAATTTATTTAAAAGAAAATAATATTCTCTCTGTAAGAGATACACTTTAGATTCAAAAATACAAATAAGTTCAAAGTAAAATGAGGTAAAAAGATATAACCTGCAAACAGCAACCATAAGAGCTGGAGTGGATAAACTAATATCAGAAAATAGATTTTAAAAATGTTATCAGATATAAAGAGGAACATTTTATAATTGTCCTTTAGGTATCAATATCTAGATTGGAAAGGAAGAAGTAAAGCTATATCTATTTGAAGATGCCATGATTTTGTATATAGAAAATCCTAAGGAATCAACTAAAAATCTGTTAGTACTAATAAACAAGTTTAGCATGATACAAGGATACAAGATCAATATTCAAAAATTGTTGCTGAATACAAGATCAACATACAAAAATTAATTATATTTCTATACACTAGCAATAAATAATCCAAAAATAAAATTAAGAGAACAATTTCATTTATAATAGCACCAAAATCAATAAAGTACTTAGGAAAAAATTTATCAAAATAAGCTTAAGACTTGTATGCTAAAAACTGTAAAATACTGTTAAAAGAAATTGAAGATATAAACAAATGGGAAGACATACCATGTTTATTACTTGGAAGGTTTAATAGCATTAAGATGGCAATATTCCCCAAATTGATATACACATTCAATTAAATGCCCATCAAAATTCAAGTTTTTTTCAGAAATTTACACATTTTCCTAAAATTCACATGGAAATAGAAGGGACCCAGAATAGCCAAAACAATCTCAAAAAAGAATAGTAATGTTATAGGACTCACACTTCCCAATTTGAATACTTACCACATAGCTACAGTAATTAGGTGTGGTACTGACATAGAATGGACATATAGATCAATGGAAAAAATTGAAAGTCCAGAAATAAATTCTTACATTTGTGGTCCATCGGTTTTTCAATAAGGTGCCAAGACAAATCAATGGTGAAAGAATAGGGTTTTTTTTCAACAAACAGTACTGGGACAATGGGATCTCCCCATGCAAAAGAATGAAATTGTAGTCCTTTCTTACACTATACACAAAAAGTAACTGAAAATGAATCATAAACCTAAATCTAGGAGCTAAAACTATAACACTCTTAGAAGAAAGCATAGGAGTAAATCTTCATGACCTTGCTTTAGTCAGTGATTTCTTAGATACGATACCAAAAGCAAAAGCAACAAAGGAGAAACAAGAGTATCTGGACTTCATCAAAATTAAAAACTTTTGTGCTTCAAAGGGCATTATCAATAAAGTGGAAAGACAACTCAAAAAATGGGAGAAAATATTTTCAGAACATATATCTGATAAGGGAATTGTAGCCAGAGTATATAAAGAACTCTTGCAACCCATTAGTAAAAGATGAATAACTAAAAAAAAAAAAGATGAATAACTCAATATTTTAAATGGGTAAAGAACTGAATAGACATTTCTTCAAAGAAGATATACAAATGGGGACTTCCCTAGTGGCGCAATGGTTAAGAATCCGCCTGCCAATGCAGGGGAAACGGGTTCAAGCCCTGGTCTGGGAAGATCCCACATGCCGTGGAGCAACTAAGCCCGTGCACCACAACCACTGAGCCTGCCCTCTAGAGCCTGCGAGCCACAACTACTGAGCCCGCGAGCCACAACTACTGAAGTCCGCGTGCCTAGAGCCCATGCTCCACAACAAGAGAAGCCACCACAGTGAGAAGCCCATGCACCACAACGAAGAGTAGCCCCTGCTCGCCACAACTAGAGAAATCCTGAGAACAGCAACGAAGACCCAATGCAGCCAAAAATAAAAAATTAAATTAAATCTTTAAAAAAAAGAAGAAGATATACAAATGGCCAGTAATCATATAAAAAGATGCTCATATCATTAGTCATTAGAGAAATACAAATCAAAACCCCAAGCAGATAGCACTTCATACTCACTAGATGGCTATAATAAAAAAGACAATAACAAGTGTTGGCGAGGATGTGGAGAAACTGGAACACTTATACACTGCTGGTGGGAATGTATGATGCTACAGCCACTTTGGAAAACTTTTTGGCAGTTCCTCAAAATATTAAACGTACAGTTACCATAGGACCCAGCATTTCCACTCCTAGGTAAAGGCATTAAAACATACATCCTCACAAAAACTTGTGTGTGTATGACTGTTAACAGGAGCATTACTCAAAATAACCAAAAGGTGAAAGCAACCCAATGTCCATCAGTTGATGAATGGATAAATAAACTGTGGTATATCCACACAAAGGAATAGTATTTGGACTATAAAAAGGAATGAATTCTGATACATACTACAGCATGCATGAATCTGGAAAACATTATGCTAAATGATGTCAGTGACAAAGACAACATATTGTGTGATTTTATTGATATGAAATGGCCAGAAAAGGCAAATCTATAAAGACAGATAGTAGATGAGTCCTTGCCTAGGGCTGGGGGTAGGGGTAATTGGAAGTGACTGCTAATGAGTATAGGGTTTCTTTTAGGGATTGACAAAAATTTTGTAAAATTAGACTGTGGTGATGGACGCACAACTCTGTGAATATACAAAAAAAGCATTGAATTGTATACTTTGAATGGGCAAATTTATGGTATTTGAATTCTACCACAATTCAATACAGTACCATATTGAAAAATCAATATCAAAAAAGCTGTTTTAAAAAACAGTTGGGGCAGTTAATTTTACTGCTTCATGGGCTCTTGAATTTTCAATCCTACACAATCAGAAATATGCTGCTACTCACAAAGCACTGTCTGCATTTCATGAGAGCTGTGTGGACATCCAAGAGGCAGTCTGTGCAGGCAAGTGGTGAGTGCATCACGTGTGTAAAGCTTCTACAGAGGTGAGTGCAGAATAGTAACTAAAATGTCCCCAGACATTCATTTTGAAGATAAGATAGAAGACTTCTGAAATGTAAGACAAAACCCACTCCATGCGGACAGTATTCTAAATTTAGCTGTAGTATTAGCCAGCTTGTCAGGCAAAAGCTCCTGGGCTGGCACCTTTGGTTTTCACTGCACTTCTCTCTAGACAGACGGGTTTGGACTCATAACTATGAGTTTCCTTTTACTAGCACATTATTCATAAGGTTTAAGTAGCACCTTCTGACACAGTTTTCCCCCAGACGCTGAGAACTTCCTTCAAGTTCTATTATAATTTGAATCTATAAGTTCCTCCTCCTAAGTGAACCGCTGAAATGACAAGTCCCAGTGAGATATTCTTCATTCTCCCTGTCCTGCAGGTGTACCTGTGTCTTTAGATAATCGTCAGCCAAGATAATGGGAAAGTGGAAGATTCAAAGCTGGCACAAATTAAGAGTCCGCAAGAACAACTTGCAGCATGACTGTCAAGAGGGAGAATCTTGGCCCCATGAGTCTTTGGTCCACTGACTTTCTCTTGGGGGCAAGGAAGAGAGAAGGTGAAGAAGATTCTGGTTATTATTGGGTTGTTACGTGTAAGCGCATTTGGGATAAAGAAAGAAGATGAGAATTTCCAGAGCAACTGCTCCAAGTGCTTGGTGCACCCACATGGGTTACAGAAGTTAATCCACAAAATCATCTTCGAGAGAGGTATCAGCAAACCCAGATTTCTAGAAGGAGAAACCCAATCCCAGCAAAGGGAAATCATTTGCTTGAGGCCATGTTGGAACTCGATCCTTCCCTCCTCCCACTCAAGCCCTCTGCTGGGGTGATTCTGTGGTCACATGGGCCAGTGGCCACTGACCAGGGTGATGGGGATTGGGTTTGGGTCAACCCTAAGGCTATCATCTTTGAGGGGAAGCAAATATTGGAGACTTTGTTGACTCCAAAATCTCTGGCTGAAAAAGAGAGAAAACAGATGCAGTCTATTCATTATAGGTACACTAAATATTTATCAGCAGGTAAAGTCTTTCTGGAATCATTTAAAATATTCATTTATTCAAATTATCAAATAATTGTCTTTCTCTTTAAACGAATATTGGGAATTTTGTATACCTATAAGGAGAGGTAAATAGATGCCCTCCACTGTCAGCCAGCAAGCGACCAAAGCATGTCATTATGAAAAAGAAAGAGCAAAATTTGGATGTTATCCAAAGTAAGAATGTTGGACTTTTTGCCCAAAGTAGAAAGGCAACACAGACTTTTAAAGTAACAGTAAATGAAGCTCCCAAAGCTGGAATACTAGAAACAACCTCCAGTAATTGGCTAACCCTGCAGCTGTGTGTCACGGTGGGTGCAAGCCTGGGGCCCAGGGCTGGGTTTTTTGCTCTCTGTTCTCATTGAAAGGTGGAAACGTGATCAAAGGATGCAGAGAAACTGAGATTCAGTGCCTTGCGTTTTATATCAGCCGTCTGGTCCCGTACAAAAGCATCTTGATGTATTTTTTAAAAGAAGCCAAATTTCCACTCCTCACAACAAGATCTGAAAATAGGGCACATGCTAACATATTCAACAATTTCACTTTCAGATCAAAGTTCACCCATCCCAGGTCATCTTTAAGATGTGGAGGCAGGCCATCTGCCTGCAGAAACATCAACAGCGGGACCCATCCACACTGTGCCAGCATTTCCTAAACTGCCTTCTGCACACCTCTCGAAAAACAACGATATTCTCAGGACCGTGGGTCAGTAAACACTGAAAAAAGTTTGCTGGGGGGAATGCAGTGATGAACCCGGACGAATGCATCCTAGGAAAAGCCAGCATGGAGGCTGGCAGATTTCAACAGCAAATACAAGAAACATTAGCCCCAAACCAGTTTTCAGGAAACAGACCTCACCAGTAGGGGCTCAGTCAACCAGCGGAAGGCCAAACAGCAGTTCGGGAGGATGACTCCAGGCCCAGAATAGGGGGCGGAAATCTGAGATGGCAACGTATTCAGTTCTTCTGCAACGCTAACGCCAGTCGGAGGCTGAAACATAACGTGCAGAAGGATCTTAGGAGAAAATTCAGGCTTGTGGGGAAGATCACTGTGATACACTGGTCAGGGCCATCAGGGAAAACGCTTGCTCAGTGCAGCCAAAAATTGCAAAAAATTCTAGTATTTGCAGAGACCTGGGTGGACCTAGAGATTGTCATACAGAGGGAAGTTAAGTCAGAAAGAGAAAAACAAATATCGTATAATATCGCTTATATGGGGAATCTAGAAAAATGGTACAGATGAACTTATTTGCAAAGCAGAAATAGTCACAGATGTAGAGAACAAACTTACGGTTACCAAGGGGGGAAGGGTGGGAGGGACGAATTGGGAGATTGGGATTGACATATATACACTACTATGTATGTATAAAATAGATAACTAACGAGAACCTACTCTGTAGTACAGTAGGTTCTACTCAGTGATCTGTGGTGACCTAAAGGGGAAGAAAATCTTAAAAAGAGAGGATATATGTATACGTATAACTGATTCACTTTGCGGTACAGCAGAAACTAACACAACATTGTAAAGCAACTATACTCCAATAAAAATTAATAATAAAAAATAAAGTAATACATGCACGTGGTTTTAAAATTGGTATTAAAAAGAAGGACCTTCTCCTTCTCCACCCCTACCCACACCCTATAAATAACTGCTGGTGACAAGCTCTTACATACCCTTTCAGATGCTGTGTGTGCACACGCACTTGTATATATCCATCCATCCTTTTCTTTACACAGATCAGATCATGCAGTACCTACCAATCTGTACCTTGCTTCTTTTACCTGATAACATATCTCTGAGTTCTTTGTATATCACATTACCATCCCACCTCCTTCTTCATTCTTTGTAACAATCACATAGTATTCCATTATATGGATTAACTACTTTTTATTTAACCAATCTCCCCTGTTAGATGCTGAAGTATTTACAGTATGTTTCTATGATAAGCAATACTATCCTTAAATATTCATTTCTGCTCTTCTACATAAGGTACAGTCTATCTTTAAGTACATTTCCGGAAGAGAAGTTTCTGGTACAAAGGGAGTGGGCATGAACAATTTTTTTTTTTCCCTGCGGTACACGGGCCTCTCACTGTTGTGGCCTCTCCCGTTGCGGAGCACAGGCTCCGGACGCGCAGGCTCAGTGGCCATGGCTCACGGGCAAGCCGCTCGTCGGCATGTGGGATCTTCCCGGACCGGGGCACGAACCCATGTCCCCTGCATCGGCAGGCGGACTCTCAACCACTGCGCCACCAGGGAAGCCCTGGCATGAACAATTTTGATAAACATTGAGAATGACGAGGCTACTGAAATAACAATAATAATGGCTATTAAATTCAAACAGAAAATATTATTTATCCCTAAACACAAAATAGCACTTAGGACAACCACAGGGAACAGGAAAGTGTTCATTTCACTCCCGGCCCCCAGAACCACTATTTGCTGGTCCCCTCCTCACAAGTGCTTCGCCTCACCAGGTCCAGCATGGGCCCGTCCACACTTGCTAATAGAGAATCTCGGCTCTTCTCTGAAAGCCCCTGCAATCTCTTCTGGTGTGATGGCTACACCTGGCATTAGACCATCTAGGTTTTGACCCTAGAGAGATCCACCTGTCACAGCTAGAACAGGGTTCAGCAACCATTTTTTGTAAGGACAAGTTACTCAGTATTTTTCACTTTGCTGGCCATATGGTTTCTGTCGCAACTACTCAGCTCCGCCATAGTAAGAAAGCAGCTGAACGAATGGGCTTAGCTGTGATCCCGCAAAACTTTATCTCTAAAAACAGGCAGTGAGCCAGATGTGGCCACCAGTTTAGAGAATTGGAAGATGATTATTGGCTATCTGCCGATGAGACAGTTTTGCCATCGCAAGCTGGGGGGTCCTTAAGAAACAACTAGCCCTACAGTCGAATGACTTATGCAAAGAAACCTTAAGAGCAGTTATTCTAAATCACTGTTTTTATAACAAGTCTCTAAATCCAACTCCATGCCCAAAGCGTCACAAAGGAGCACCAACCCTGAGTACCCTTAGCAAATACAAGGCCGATGTCGAACAAGTTTGGGAAACACTGCATACTATATTCACCTCCCCGAGAGAGTCCTACTACACATGGGACAGCAAATTAATGGTTTTGAGAAGTACTGCAGTAAAGAAACCTGCTTACTGAGTTTTCCTAAGTTACTTGGGCATCAAATCCATTTTTTGCAGAGGATAGCATTCTGGGACACACCTTTTACAAACGCCTGGTTGGATGATGACCAAGATCACGTTCATCTCAATCCTTTATGTATAGCCAGTAGGGCTCCAAAGGGCTGCCTTGAACAAGCCCTTGCATTTCCAGCAGGTGAGGGCAGAGATTTTCAACCTGTTTAGACGTGGCTCCAAGTTGTGAATGATCTACATCATTTCCTCAGAAGGACCAGCAGTGGGTAATTCCCCCAGCCTTTCTTGTGAGCAGAGGGAGGACACCAGAGCAGAAGGCTTCCACAGGCTGGGGTATGTCTGAGAGTTTGGACACTAAATGAATATGACTCAAGTTGAAAGTTTTAATAGCAAAAGGTTCATGGGCCTCTTGACCTATTCAAGACCACAGCAGGATGCTGTTAAGGATAAGGCAGGCCAGAGTTGATGTGTGACCTCACTCCTGTGATAGGACAACACCAAGCTCCAGCTAAAGAGGGAAGGGGCTCCTGCGGGGGTAGGAGGCATTCTTCTCAAAGAAACAAAAATGCAGGGATCCATGAGCAGAGAAACTTTCTGACACCAGTCAGAATTGAGATACAAAGCTTTTATGTAAGTCTTTCCATCTTTTGCCTCATTGGAGAAAAGATGTAGAGTTACCATTTCATCATTTATTCAATCAACAGTTTTTATGGAGAATCTTCTATGTGCCAGGTACTTCCTAGAGCTGAGGATACAGCAGTGAACAACCGAAGTTTCTGCCCTTAAGAAGCTTACATTCCACAGGAGGGAGAAAGACAGTATCCATGGAAACAAAAAAATAAGGAGTAAGGGCCTGGGATAGTCTCCTGGCTTAAGTCATTGCTGTTATGAAGGCTCTTTCAGTCCATCTGTTCTTTTCTGGTGGGGAATCTACCACCTCCCCGGCAGCCTGCTCTTCAGCTCAATACAACAGAATTAGAGGATTTATTTTTATTCACTCTCTTCAGGTTGTGCTTCTGACTCAGAAGCTGTGTCTTTCATCAATTCTGGAACACTTTCAAGCAATATTTCTTTTATTATTTCCTCCCCTCACTTCTCTGTATTGACTACTCCTGGTGTACCACTCAAACGTTAGTGTAAATTTCTCACTTGTTCCTACATGTTTCCTAATCCCGCTTATGTATTTTCCATGTCTTTGTCTCCATGTGATGTATTAGGTATAATATCTTCAGGCAGAACTTCTCATTTACTAATTTTCTCTTTGGTTGTATCTAATCAATGTAGCTGATCTTTTGAGTGTCTATTTGCTAATTTTTAGTGTTCTTGGTCATTTCTGCTAACCTCTTATTCCTCAGTCATTGTTTTCATACCTTCTTTTGTTTATTTAGATCTTTCATTTTCCACACCTGGTAACATCTGCAGTCTTTGCAGGTCTGACACTATTGTTTATCACTTTGGCCAGCCAGTTCATTATGGCTTATTTCCTCATGTGCTACATGAGTTTAGATTGTGGGTCCATGTTCCTTTGAACATTAGCTCTGGAAATCTAAGGTTAATGTGTTTTCTCCAGAGAAGATTTCAGATTGGTTTCCAGGGCCTGGGGGGTATTCTCAATTTAAGATGACCCTAAAGCAAATCAGGATTACAGTTATGGGAACTCTATCCCTGGACTCCATTTGGGTTTTCTGGCCCCTCCATCATATTCAAGGTCAAGACAGGAAATGTCCTTATCATTCCCACCTTTTATCCTGGTTTTACTTTTCATTGACAATGTCACCCTACTGGGTCCCAGCTTTATTCACAATTCTCAACCCAACTCCTGATCTTGTGTCAGCCCTGGGTTTTGTACCCCATCCCCCAAGCACAGAGCCTGGGAAAACTGGGATTAGCAGACGCCCCCAGGACACCGTCAGTTTCCATTTACACTATTTCCCTGGAGAGAAGGTTCCTTACCACTTCATCTCACTTTATCTGTCAGTTTAGTGAAGCTTTTTTTTTTTAAAAAAAAGAGAGATGCTTTTTACATTTCATCCAGCATCGCTAGATGCTCACTATTTCCTGGAAGGGCTACTTGAAGTTTCTCTTCTTTTTTTTTTAAACATTTTTATTGGAGTATAATTGCTTTACAATGGTGTGTTAGTTTCTGCTGTATAACAAAGTGAATCAGCTATATGTATTCATATATCCCCATATCCCCTCCCTCTTGCGTCTCCCTCCCTCCCACTCTCCCTATCCCACCCCTCTAGGTGGTCACAAAGCACCGAGCTGATCTCCCTGGGCCATGCGGCTACTTCCCACTAGCTACTTTACACTTGGTAGTGTATATATGTCAATGCTACTCTCTCACTTCGTCGTCCCAGCTTACCCTTCCCCCTCCCCGTTTCTTGTCTACTCTGCACCCAAACAGAATTTGTTTTTGAAAGAGAACACACAACCTATAAAGAAGGGTTCACAAGGTCTGAGTATTAGCTCTTATTTGGCCACCCGCTAGGGTGGGACTGGCTGGCTGGCTGCCTGTTTATATAAACAGTGTTGTATTGAAGGCAGCCGTGCTCATTTATTGGTGGATTATCTGCAACTACTCTTGATCTACAACAGCAGAGCTGAGTAGTTGTGACAGAGACCACATGGCCTTCAAAGTCTAAAATATTAACCATCTGGCCCTTTGCAGAAAAGTCTACCAACCCTTGAACTCGAAAGTAACTGGAAAGAAAACACTTCCTCTGTCGTATATTTATTTTCCCAACCTGTGAAACAGGCATGTCGGTCATTTCTGCTGCTCTCCTCTCCCTTAGCCATGAAGGATAAGCACGGAGAAGGTTATTGGTAAACATTTTTGAGAATCCAAGTTGAAATTCTTTATAAAAACCTAGGTCCTTTATTGTTTTGTTTAAAGCAGAAGCTCACGAAAGACTCGTGAGTTTCAGAAAGCATGAGGATTATTTTAAATTTTGACATAAGAGATGGATGACATTCAGAATGAGCTTTGGTTTGAAATTTTGAGAATTAATCCAAAAAGTGCTCCTGTGTGGCTAGCCTCCTGATTTTCCCACAGTCAACCTTGGAGTGCCTGGGAGTGCTCGGAGCAAACTCCAGATCAAGGGCAGGGAAGACATGCTCAAGAAGGATTACTGCAGCAGAGGGAAGCAGCAATCTCCCCAGACAGGCATCACACAAGACAGGAGCAAAGTCATTGCCACCAGTGGGTAAGACACCAACAGGCATCCCTCCTGTCCCGTCTTCACTGTCCCAGTGGCCAGTCTAATCCCAGTGGGCCTTTCTGGCCTCTAATGTTTTAGCAAAGGAATGTGCAGCATCAGTGACAGCAGAGGGTCTGACCTTTGTCAAGGAGAGATAACATGGTAACCTTTACTGTCTGTCATGACCCAAGTGCTGTGGGGAGTTACGTGTAGGAAAAGGAAATCCCATGTGTTTGTGAGCTGCATCGACTTAGTGGTTATGATCAAAGGGATAAGTTCTGTCTGTTTTCAGCTAGATCTACAGCATTTGAACAAAGAGCAACCAAACAAAAACCCATTTGCACGGATCCTGTAGAAGTGTGATTTCTTATTAGACCAACAGAAAAATAGACAGAAGTCATAGATCTCTCTAGAAACATCTAAAAAGCCAGCACGTGAATCCCCGCAAAAGCGTGGGCTGGGGCTATCCTGGTGGCGCAGTGGTTGAGAGTCCGCCTGCCGATGCAGGGGACACGGGTTCGTGCCCCGGTCCGGGAAGATCCCACATGCCGCGGGGCGGCTGGGCCCGTGAGCCATGGCCGCTGAGCCTGCGTGTCCGGAGCCTGTGCTCCGCAACGGGAGAGGCCACAGCAGTGAGAGGCCCGCGTACCGCTAAAAAAAAAAAAAAAAAAAAGCGTGGGCTGATGCTAGTGATCCCAGAGCCGCTAAGGAGGCCGGTGCAGCTGGCAGCGAGATGCCCAGCTCCCTGGAGAGTGGAGGGTAAGCAGAAGCCAGCTGAGGGCTAACCTTGAGAAGTTCCTAAGCAGCCAGTTTTACCCTCTGTGTACTGGTCAGCTATGTGGTCTTGGAGACGCAGGCACAGCAAGACAGCCACGCCCAGGGCAGGAGTATCCCTCTGCCACAAACAACCAAACCCACCCGATCGATAGGTTTTTCTTTCGTTTACTTAACTGTCACCTATTGAGAGCCTCCGGGGGTTCTGTACTGTAGGAGACAGTGGGGGGGGGGGTCACTGCAGGCACAGCCTGGGGGGTCCCTGCTTTCAGAGGGGGTGCAGGTGCCTGTCATGGGAGTACCAAGGGGGGCACTAAGCTGAGAGTTTCCGAATGACTCCGGCCTTCTCGTCTCAGCGTAATTATCACTATACACAATTCGTATTTTAATTCACATTTTTCTTATTTATCTTTTTTCTGTTTCCTCCAAGAGTACCAGCTCCACGAGGCAGGGATTTTCGTCTGTCTTGCTCACTGCTGTAGCCCCAGCACCAAGAACAGGGCTTGGCAAATGAACGGATCCAAAAATGCTTTTAGAGGCTTGTCATTCATTCCGACTTGTTTGTGCCACCGTCTTCAACTCATCAGCATGCCGCACGGTGAGACCAGATGCCACCACCAGCACTGGGGGCCCCTGGGGCTCAGCCTGAACTCCTGGGTGCGGAGGCCCCCTCGGCCCGCTGGAAAGCTCCCCGGCAGCCCATGAACCACAGCACAGGGGTCTTTGGCAGATTGAAGGGAGAAGCTGTACACGGTAGAGCCTCCCCCTGAAACTGACAGAGTCCGGCTCCTGGCCGCACCTGACCACCGCTGCCCCACCTGCTCCCTCCCTCCCAGAGGGTTCCCCTGCCTTGGCAGGAAGCACCCCAGCTCTTTCTGCCCCAGCCCGAAGGCCCAGCACCTCAGCTGCCCTCGGAGGTGGCCCCTTTCCATCACAGAGGATGTGTCCCACCCTTAGGACTTTGTGAGAGACATCTGTAAAAGCGCCCGAGGTCCCATGGAGGGAAGAGGAACGGACACAAGGATGAGTGCAGTCTCCTTGAAAGCAGAGGCACTTCTCATATTCTACAAAACACAGCTGAGTGGGTTTATGCAGGTTCTGGGGCCAGAGGACCCCCAGAAACAGTTCTGCTGTTTCTTCCCTGCATGTCCTCAAGCCAGCCACTCACCCACTCTGTGCCCTCATCTCATCTTTCGTAGAGGACAAGAATATCTTTCACAGGCCTCATTTAGGCACCATGCAGGTGGAGTTTACTCTCTGCATTTTACCAATGAGGAATCCGAGGCTCAGAGAGGTCAGACAACCTGCCCTATATCACACAGCACCAGGATCAGGGGCAACTCTGCCTGGCCCCCTGTGTGGCCACCAGGGCTGGCAGAGCTGGGCCCACTGCAGGATGCAATACTACCTGGGCTGCTAAAAATAAAAAACAGGCTTCCCTTTGGAGGGATAGGAGTGAGGTGGGAGGAAAGGGGGTCCCAGAGAAGAGAAGTAGGAAACACAGCCAGAAACCACACCATCACCTACCCACCCGGACCACACACACCTGCTGGGTCGGTGACTCCTGGGGCCCCACCCCTCCCCTGCATCTCACACGTCAAAGGTGTAAAGAGCAAGGTTGTCATAGTCTCGTGGCTTGTGGTGACCCGTTTTTCAAAGTTATGTTCTTCTTTCCCCAAAACTGTATTAATAAAGAGAGTACAAGTGTGTTGTGACTCACAGAAACCTGAAATCATGCTCTCTGGGGGCCTTGCCGTGAAAAGAGTCAAGGAAAATATTCTAAAAGGAGACATGTTCAACTGGTTCATTTATGCATGGAGAGCATTCTCTGTCCCCAGGAAATTGAGCTCACCTCCCAAGTCAGTCTAAGTGTCCTTGTGGGAAGCAGAGCTGTTCCTACTTCTCTTGTCACCGGGGTGCAGACACGACCCCAGCTTGGAGGCCACTGTCAGGCACTCAGGCCAAACCGCAGGCTGGGGGCCATACCTGGGCTTAGAGCCATGATTACACCATGTATGAAATAATGAAGGCAGTTTTCTTCCCGGGAAAGAGCTAATGCAGGACAAGGGGACGAGACCGGCAAAGAACGCAGGAGAGACCTCAGCCGTCTCCCAGCTCACAGCTCTGGGACCCAAAGCACCTGTTTCATAAAAGGCAGATTCCTGGGTCCCACCCCCAGGGAGGCTGATGCAGGGGGTCCAGGGTGGGGCTGGAGACACTCGTGCAAAGAATAAAATCAATAACTCCGTAACACCAGGAACTCAGCACCGCGGTTTTCACCGTCAGCCGTGACCTGCTCACAACACCACAGGGAGGTGGCAACTATAACTTACTAGCATTTTTATTATTACTTTAACACCCCTCCCCCAGGCTGACCTGGGAGATCCACAGAGTCGCTTTCAGAAATGTTCGTCTGGGCCTCCCTTCACTTCCTAAGGAGGATGGTAATGGACTTGCTTAAGGTCACGGTCCTGGAGTGCAGGGGACGGGCTCTTGGGGTCTCTCACTCCCCTTTGTTGCTCACTCTGCCGCCCAGAGGTGTGATCATTCCCCTCCTGCTGCCTGTTGCACCCTCCAGCGACAGCCCAGCCCCGCCTGGGGGGAGACCAGGGTTGGGGAGGGGGGGCGGGGGAGGTGCATTTTGCAACAAGCATGAAACCAACCACAGAACCAGACGACTTCTCGTCTTGCCAATGCTTACCAGCCTGGAGCCCACAAATGTCGTGCCCACTCCCCTGCTGAGGGGCAGCCCCTCCCCCCGCCACCCCGAAGCTTTCTGTGGCTTCCACCGCCTCCTGCTAGCCTTCAGAGCCCACAGGTGGCCTCGGGGGGTCTCCCCCTGCTGCCCTCTTTCCCAAGGCGCGCCCTGCCCACCTGCTCATGTGGGCATCCCCTGCCCCTTTTGCTCTGGGGGAGTTTGGTTTTTCTCCCAGCCTCAAAGCCTCACTCACCCAGATGCACAGTGCTCCAGGCCTCAGGATGCCCACACAGTGTGGTCAGAGCACAGATGGGGCCCTGGGGACCGCTGGTGCCCCCGGGGTGGATGCCAGCACCACTGGGTCACCCCATGCCCCGTCCTCAGCCTCAAATGCTGGTGAGAGAAAGGGGCTGCATGACCTTCTTCAGGGACATTTCAGAACTTGGGAGGCTGAGTTGTTTTCCCAGTGGATCTGTCTCCTGTTGGACAGATGCAGACAACGCATTTCAGTGGATTCGGGCTTCGAGGCCAAAGCCCCTCTGCTCCCACCCAGGTGGACGCCCCTTCACCCCCTCCCACCGCAGGAGACAGGGCCACTCCAGGGCTGAGCAGAGGAGCTCAGAGCTTCCTCCAGCCCCGCTCGCCAGCTCTGGAGAGAGGCAGTGGGGCCAGTGGTCGAGGGGGCACCTGGGTCAAACCCTGGCCCCCTACTCACCCTGGTACCCTAAGGAGACATGAGGACAATTCTACAACCTCTGTCAGAGTGGAGAGGCATAAGTAAATAAGACTGAGAGAAGCTTGTAAGAACAGACTCAATATATGTCCGGCAATGCGGGGCTCCTGGCATCCTGGGGACCCGCACCTGCAATGCTGTTCCCCCAGAGCCGAGTGTGAACCCAGGCCCAGGCCCCAAGCTGCAGCCAGACCTCCTAATTCTGCTGCCACTGGACTCCCTGGCCTCAAACTGGGGTTCCCACCCCCCATCACCATCTGAGGGCCCTCCCACTGGCCACCAACAGGACCCTGGGAGAAGTCCACCTCCAGGGGACCTGATGGGGACAGAACAGTTTCATGACAAGAGGTCCCTAAGCTTTGTCACTCTCCACAGAGACTTGAGGCAGCCGGGGTGGGGGGAGACGGTGACTGGGTGTGTACCTGAGAAAGAGCACATCTGCTTAGAGTACCAACAGGACTTAATGGCAAGCAATTTAGAACCTTTGTTTTATGTTAAAACAAATGCAGACAGAAAGAGCAAAAGAGAATGCTAGATGGATTTTCACTAGAAAAGTAAAATGTATTTTGATCAGGGTTTGGGCAACCTGGTGTCACCCCTCCACTCTTTGGTGACATTTCCACGGAATTTCGAGCAAGGGCCAAGGTCACACTCTACAGGAGGCTTGGGGCGTGACCAGCCATCAGTCCCCTCCTTCCGGTCCCCTTCCCATGACATCCACAAGCCCGGGGGTTCCAAAATCCAGGCTAAAGGAAACATCACAGCAGTCACGACCGTTCTAAGGAACTGCACTGCAGGTCTCTGACTGAGCCTTAAAGCAGACGGAGCCAGGCCCCTCCCTGCAACCTCCTGGAGCCCAGGGCGGGAGGCAGCAACACAGCACTCTCCTCCAGGCCTGGGAACCTGCAGGCGCCACCCTCCCTTCCTCCATCAACGCCCAGGAGCTGGGTACCTCTCCCCGGCCCAGTCTAACCTGGGGCAGCCCAGGTGCCATCCCACGGCACTCTACTGCCCCTCCTCTTGAATCTGAGCAGGGCTCAGGCTTGCTCTGACCCCAAGAATGCAGAGTCAGGGGCGCTGTACCCATTCCAGGCCTATTCCTTCAGAGGCCTAGCAGCTTCCACTCTCTGACTCTTGGACGGGGCCCAGCCGCCAGGAAGTCCAGTGTGGATAACTCAAGGCCAATCTAAGCCTCAGTCAAACTCCCAGACGAATGCAGCTGCATGAGTAACCCCTGACGACAACATTTCCAGACTCCTCACCCACGTTTCACGAGCAGTAATGATTGCTATCGATTTAGGCCCTGAGTTTTGGGGCGATTCGTTATGCAGCAGCAAATAATTGGACACCAGCCCACGCGCAGGAAAGGTGGGGAAAGGCAGAGAGAGCTCCTGCGGGGTGGCGGGGGGGGAGACTTCAGAACTTGAGAAAAGAGGAGGGCACAGGTGTCCCCAGAACAGGCAGGAGGCAGGCACCCAAGGGAAGTGTCCCCTCGCTCCCAGGTCACTTTGAATGTTGGTCTCCAAAAACAGTGCCCGAAGCTGGGGTCAGGGGAGATGGCTCAGTGGGCTGTGGGGCCCTAGTCTGTGAGCCCAGGTTAAGTGGAACTGCTGCTTCTGGCTCCCATGGAGACGGGGCTGCTTCCTTTCTTGACCATCTTAATAACCATGATCTTGACCTTGAACTTGACTTCATCTTAGTACAAATGACCTAAAATCTGTTGTCCTCCTCCACACAGTTAACTGGGAGATTCCTCTTGAGTCATACTCCCAAGTGGCGAGACTACAACAAGGTTTTGAGAAATCGAACCTGCAGTCCCCTGAGATGAACGGCGGTCATGACTTTCTCAGTTGTCAGCGCCCCACCGTGCAGGCTTCATGGTGTCTGCCCCTCCGCCGGGCTGGGCCAGGGGCTTATTTTGCTGTGCTGTTGCCTACTGCCTCTCCAGAAGCCAGACTGCCAGCGAGGTCTATTGGGTGTCATAATACCTTTATTTTATTTATTTTGCAATGACTTTTCGTTAATTTTATTTGTCTGCGTTGGGTCTTCGTTGCTGCACACGGGCTTTCTCTAGCTGCGGCGAGCAGGGGCTGCTCTTCGTTGCAATGCGCAGGCTTCTCATTGCGGTGGCTTCTCTTGTTGCGGAGCACGGGCTCCAGGTGCGCAGGCTTCAGTAATTGTGGCTTGTGGGTTCAGTAGTTGTGGCGCACAGGCTTAGTTGCTCTGCGGCACGTGGGATCTTCCCGGACCAGGGCTCGAACCCATGTCCCCTGCATTGGCAGGCGGATTCTTTTTTTTTGCGGTACACGGGCCTCTCACTGTTGTGGCCTCTCCCATTGTGGAGCACAGGCTCCGGACGTGCAGGCTCAGCGGCCATGGCTCACGGGCCCAGCCGCTCCGCGGCATGTGGGACATGAACCCGTGTCCCCTGCATCGGCAGGCAGACTCTCAACCACTGCATCACCAGGGAAGCCCCTCATAGTTCCTTTATAACAAGAACGTTTTACAACACCTCTGAGACCTTCCCCAGACCACCAAACAAAGCTGGTTCCAAATGGGCTGCTGTAGCTGGGCAAACATCTAGAAGGGTTCTTTCCCACATGTGCTATCTCACTCTAGGAATATGAAGCTTCCTATCAAATCCTGTCCATTGAAGAAGTTCTAACCAGAAGTACAGCTTGATATAATGTTCTCCAACATGTAAGTGACATTAATTTCACATTCTGGGAGGAAATGCAATGAGGTCATTATTATTCTGGCACTCTGAAATGAATCCCACAAGGCATTGAACAGATTTTCCAGCTCTGGGATGATTTAGAGGTGGGTCTGAGGTCCCTCCTGAGCTGGCCTGACCTCTCTCTTGCCCTTCCCCCACTACCATGACCTCATCTGAACCAAAACCTCACCTGTCACGTGACAAGCAGACCTGGTGTCCCCTACACGAGTCCTCCTCCCCGGTATTTCCTAGGGGCCAGGAGAAACACTACGCTCTGAGACAGGGAGCTGGTTTTGAACAGGGATTACAGAGGAGGCAGAAAGCGCTAAATCTAGGAAAGTTCCAGAGTCTTCCATAAATGGCAGGTGACCACCAGCAGGTACCTGCTCTGCCACCTCGAGCCCAGCAGCAAGGAAGGTTGGCCACCAGGTGCCCAGATGTGGAACATCCCTAAAGATTTGATCATGTCCGTGAGGATGATGTTGGCTGCAAATCGGAAGACCTGGGTTCTATTCCTGACCGTTCCTGGCATAACTGGAAGCAAAGTAAATGGTTCAGGATGTTTTTCAAACTTTAACCTGCATCAGAACCACCTGAAGGTTTGTTAAAACACAGATTAATGCCCTGTCCTCCCCACCCCTGGAACTCAGTCCACACCTGTGTTCTTGCCACACCTTGATTGTTTAAGATTTGGATTTGTTTCCAGTAGTTAAGAATTGGGAGGTTCCATTAAAAGAAAAATCAGATTTCAGGCTTCCTTAAAAAGCAGGGAGACTGGGCTACACGGGGCCTGCCCGAGCATAGCTGACTACAGTAGCACTGTCTAAAGAACCTCCTGCAAAGACAGAAATGTTCCGTGTCGTCCAACAGGTAGGCACTAGCTCTACGTGGCTACTGAACGTTTGAAAATGGCAGGAATGCTTCAGGAGAACATTCCATGGGGGAGAATCAGCTCTGCAGTCTTCCTCTTCTCAGAAGAAAATCATGGGAACTTCCCTGATTTCCCCCAGGCACAAGAAGAGCCTGGCCCCGTGGGTTTAAACTGGCTGTGAAGGAAATGAACCAAGTTGTCTGCAGGCGCCCATGAGACCAGTGCACCTGCTACAAGCCCCCTGCCTGAAGGGGCACAGCCAGGCTTTAGATCAGAAAGTTGGGGCCATCCTATGACTGAGGGGTGCCAGGTCGGGGCTGGCAGAGTCTGGGCTAACACAGCAAGGGGCCACATCTGCCCCACAGCCAGGTGGACAGAGGGACCAGTGGCAGCTGAGGGTGGGTAGCACACAGTGGCTCGGGGTGTGGGCTCTGGAGACAGACAGCCTGGGCTTGAATTACTCACGAGTCACTCAGCCTCTCTGTGACCGATGAATGTGGCCTGGGGAGGGTCCGCACAGGGCTTGTAGGGTCTCTCCCCACCCCGCCCCCAGGTCAGATGACCAGTGCTGGGCGATGGTGAGAACCAGGGCCCCTCAGAGGGTGATGACAGTGGCCACTGCAGATTCAGGGCCAGGCCCTGCCCTGTTCCCTAAGCACCACTTCAGCCCCAGAATGTAGTGCCGCCCCAGGCCAGTGAGAGGAAGGGAGCCCACTACCGATCAGCCATGTGCACAGAATAAGCTGTTTCATTTGCGCCACGTAAGCGAGACTTCCCACCCGTGTTATGGGACCAGTGCACGCCCATTACATGGGTAAGCACGTGCCCCCGCCTGGCATGCGGGAAGCATCCTGCTTCTTTGCTTCTTTCAGTAAAGTTGCATATCACGCAGGTACAGAGGTGGGATGAGGGGTGAGGGTTTGCGCACTGCACGTTAGTTTCTAAAGTGAACAGGAAGACAAAAAATAGTAATAATAATGGTCCACAATCAAAATTGCTCTCGAACTTGTGTTACATCGCTCCTACCTTCTTGGCTTTCAGAAAGTCAAGCGTTAACTTCTGTTCTCTGCATTTCCACTAGGGCCTTCCTCCTCTCGGGCAAAAGGAGGCCAAGGGCCAATGTGAACGTGTGGAGGACTGGTGAGAGGTTTTCCACCCCCTCCTCCCCACTCCCCTTCTCCCCTTGGAGTCTCTCAAGATAAATACACCCCTGAAGAGGCACCACCTGAGGTGAGGTGTGACTGGAAGGGCACCCCTAACCCAGGCTCAGAGGATGCATAACTCTGCTGCAGGCACAGTGATACAGCACCTGCCCCCACAGTGATCCCATCACTCTGGGTTCATCACGTGCTCTATATTTTAAGTTAGACCATCTTCAACTGACCCTCTAAACTAGGCAAAAATGCACCCAGGCATTTTTAAAGGATACAGCAATAGACCAAAGCATACTTTGATTTCCATAGATGCTGATTATTTAGAAAGTCATTTAATTAATTTATTTATTTTTTGCGGTACACGGGCCTCTCACTGTTGTGGCCTCTCCCGTTGAGGAGCACAGGCTCCGGACGCACAGGCCCAGCGGCCATGGCTCACGGGCCCCACCGCTCCGCAGCATGTGGGATCTTCCCGGACTGGGGCACGAACCTGTGTCCCCTGCATCGGCAGGCGGACTCTCAACCACTGCGCCACCAGGGAAGCCCCAGAAAGTCATTTAATTTTATTCTTGATGGAGGATTTCCACTTAAACTGAAGCTTCTGGCTGATGGGGAGGCTCCCCCTACCCAGGGCCAACAGCAGAGCCTTGCTCGACATAGACCCCAGTGTAACCCAGATTCATGCAGACACACCCCAGCCCACCTGGAAGGGATGTGAGCCATGGACCCAGGTGAGGTGGGCCCCTGGGGGGCAGGCCCTTCTGGAAAGGGAATCTGGAAACATCCGAGCCACAAAGCCGACCCCTGGGCTTCCCTGGTAGCGCAGTGGTTGAGAGTCCACCTGCCGATGCAGGGGACACGGGTTCGTGCCCCGGTCCGGGAAGATCCCACGTGCCGCGGAGCGGCTGGGCCCGTGAGCCATGGCCGCTGAGCCTGCGCATCCGGAGCCTGTGGTCAGCAACGGGAGAAGCCACAACAGTGAGAGGCCTGCGTACTGCAAAAAAAAAAAAAAGCCGACCCCTTACCCCTTCACCAGTCCATTGTGGGGAGCTGAAAAATGGTGGTCCACTCAAGTGACCCCCACTTGAACAAAAGACAATGCTCTTGACTCAGCAAGGCCTCTGGGGTGACAGAAGGCAGAAATGTGGTTTCCTGGAACCTTTCATCACATAAGCTGGAAGCCTCTGTGGTTCCAGCCCAGGCCTGAACACTACCACCAACAACCAGCATTTACAGAGTTTTCAGCACCCGGCACCCACAGCCACTTCCCGGAGAGCCACTTCCCACCATGAGAGTCAAGACGCCAAGTATTCGCAATGTTGGTGGGCTCCAAGGTAGGGGTGGGAGGCACTGAGTGGAGGAAATGCTCACCATCCTTAGCTGTGTGACCTCAGCCAAGCTGCCTATCCTCTCTGTTGCCTCAGTCACCCCCACTGCAAAGTGGGGCAAGTGGTATCAACCCCCAGAGCGGCTGCAATGATAAAAATAACTGATATGGGGAAAGTGCTTAGAGCATCATCTGGCCAGGGTGAGCGCTCAGTGAATGTTGGCTGCCACCATCACTCTGCCACTTCCATGTCCTTAGATGGTCATTCCAGAGGGACCACCTTGGGAAACACACCGGCTCTACCTGTATGCGGTGTTGGTAAGAAATTCTAGCAGGAGCAATGGTGAGACAAATGACTAAGACGTGTGCTGGAGAAGAGGATGGAAAACAAAGACCAGGTTAGCCAGTTGTGATGTGAAAACCTACAGAAGTGAGATTCCTTCAAGAAGTCACTGGGTCGATAAAGAAGAACATTCCTGTCAGAGGAAATCAACCCTTTACTTTTCCTGTTGATGGCTGGCTTCTTTTCCCAGCAGGTAGAAGGGGGATCAACCAATCCTGAAGCAGGACTCAGAGCCCCCAGCCCCAGAGAAAAAGCTCCAGTGCCACCAATGACAGTCCCTGGAGGAATCAGGGAAAATAACAAAGCCAGAGAGAGCAACCATAAGAAATCAAGCTTCCAAAATAAGTTTAAATTAGAATCTCCCTCTACGGTGCTCACCGTTCAAGACCAACCCATGTCTGACACCTCAGGCAACCCTTCCTGGACCACATCTGTGCACATCTTTCTCCCTGACCAGATGAGAGGATGGAATCCCGATCTCAGGCACCACAGGTCCCCAATCGCCCTGCATGTGCTTGGGGCATAGTTTATGCTGAGTGATTAAAGAGACAGGCAAACAGACCTCTGGCCACCTCAACTCAAAGACTGTCACCTCTGCTCGAGCCACCCCAGGCAAGCCCCAGCTCTGCCTCCCGGCTGAGGGACCTCCCGGACCAGCCCTCCTTGCGGCCTCCTCCATGCGTGGCTCACTCCATGACCACCGCATGACACACCTTCCACGAGGCCCCACGGCCCGCTGACCACAAATCAGGCCTCACACGCAGCCCTGGGCCCTGTCAACAGACAGCCTGGCTGCCCCTTCTCTCCTGGTGGATCGTTGTTTCTTTAGTTTCTTCTTCTTTTTTTAAATAGTACCTACCACTCTGGGGAGGAAAAAAGATAAAAGGCTGGTTTTATTTTATCACTGAAACAGAGTTTCACTTAGATACACTGAAAAATACAATCATTTTCTATCTAGCAAGAAGGGGCAGGTTAGCCAATCAATCCTTGCTTAACAAGCACCCTTACTTCTTGCCAGTTCCAATCCTAATTCTTAACAATTTATGCAACTTTTCAGTTTTTGTCTATGTAAGCCTCCCCCATATTGTAGTTCCACTGAACACTACTCAAGTGCTTCTTGCATCTGTGTCTCCTCAGTTTGGCTCAAATAAAACTCTTTTCTATTTCCAAATAAATAAATAAATAAAGAGGGAGGGGGACAAGTTAAATAAATCTATCACAGGGCAAGTGTCTGCAGTTTAAAATAAGGGAGATCTTTATTTAATGATTTGGAATGATCTCCGGAACATATTGTTCTGTGGAAAAAACAAGTTGTAGAACAATGTAGAGAATGTACTATCACATATGCAAAAACACACATAAATCACACTATGTGTTTCTCTCTCTCTCAACACACACACAGACGTAAATGCATACAAATCATCTGGAAAGATACACGTCAAACTGTTAACAGTGGTGACCTCGAGGAAGGGGCCTGGAGTGGGGTGGGAGGGCACAAGGTGGACTAAATTTTCTAAGAATGTGCGTCATGTATCACTTTAAAAATACATTTTAAAATGGGTATAATCATCCAGAAATATAGCAAGTGCTCATCCCTTCAGTGCCTCTTAGATTGGATTCTTCTCACTGGGCTCAAAATAAAAGGTGAGTCATCACTCCTCTGAAACATCCTTTTCTTCACAGAACTGAGAAACAGGCTTAGTTTCAGAATGTGAAATCAGGCCAGAGTTCAAGGATCTAGAAATGCAAAGTTAAGGTAAAGTAAAAATGAAAGGGTCTGAGAGGTGGACCTGAGAGGCAGACTGATCCCCACCCAGCACTCGGTGCCACCCTGCTCTGACCCCACGCCAGCTGGGGGGCAGGGACCCAGGCAAAGCTGCCCCGTTCCTTCCTTCAGCATTTACAAGTGGAAACGTACAATTAATTATGTTTTTTCAACAGGCAAACTTAGGTTTGGGGATGCTGATTCCTATATTTCCAGTTTGTATTAATTTTTCCAGCAACCAGAAATTCTCCTGAGGGCCCTGAATTTAGGAGTCTTTTCAGAGGCAGGGAAAAACAGAAATCATCCACCATACAGAAATGTTTAAGAAACAAAAACCGCTGAGTCAGCAGAGCGGGAAGACAGCTGGCCTTGCACGCCCCAACTGCCTGGGGTCCGCATCTGCACATCCACCCACTTGCTGGACAACCAGGTACCTGACCAGAGCACTTGCTGGCCACGAGGCTACAGTGAGACACCAGCCCCGGGAAGCTGGGCACAGGGCTGCTCAGGATGAAACTGGCAAAGTCCACCCAAGCCCAGAGCTCCGATCAGTGAGCCAGCTTGTCCTCCAGGCCCAGGACCAAGAACCAAGCTATATCACAGTCAGGGAAAGTGTGATGAACTCCACAGAGCCGCACTGGAAGGGAGAGATACTCAGCCTGGAAAACACAGCAACGGTTAAATCCCAGAGGCAAACATTGGCAGGGCTCTCTCCTTGGGAGACGGTCCCAGCTACGGGGACCAAGCATTTGTCCCCCTTGAAAAGATTATTCCCACATAGGGAAGAGAGCCTCCTACTCCCTCAGCTGAAGGGCACTTCTGAATATCCCATAACTCAGAAAGCCTGAAATTAACCTCCCAAGGACATGTCAACAGGGATGGAATGCTCCAGTGGATCTGCCTTTGGTCTTTTGGACCACTGGACAGCTGAATTTCTTGCTAGGGAATAATGAACAGCTTTGGGTCCCTGTGAGCTTGGTTAAACGTGAATCTGCCCTTGAGAGCTGAAGACCCCCTTGTAAGGTTCGGTTCTGGGGATACCTCCTCTTCCTCCGTGGGAACTGGGAAAACCTTTCCTGTCACCCATCAGACCTCTCCCGCACGCCCTAGAGAAAGTCATTCAACAGAAAATATTCTTCCCATTCTCATTGCGGGAGATGCTCTGAGAAAGGACAGATTTGACCAAGGTCACCTAAGCAGTTAGCGACAGGAGTCAGGAGGGGGACGCGGTTCTTTGGATCTCAAAGTGCTTGGTGAAAGGGCTGCCATTTTGGTGCAGAGTCAAGGGATGTACTGGGGCTTTCTCTACGAGCAGCGTCACTTCCCCAGCCCAGTGAAGGGATCTGAGTTCTTCTGACTTGTCCTCCCTACTGGAGAAGAAGTAGAAGAAGAGGGAGGAATAGCAGAAACAGGAGAAGATCTAGGCTAGGTACGCCCCCAAAGAGATATGTCCACAAGTCACACAAGTTGTGAAGCTAGCATCGCATGGAATGACACCTAGACTGGCTTTTATTTCTACTCAAGGGGCACAACTGTCTGGTTCTTAAAGGTTGCTCATTACGGTGAAATCAAAGGCAAAACAAAAGACCTAAACGTATATCTGCCCCCCGCATACAGACAAGCACACCCACATAAGGTGCAGGGTTTCTGGGTGAGAACCCTGGGGCCATCCATGCTAGACACACGGCCGCAGGCATCTTGATCCTCACGAGTGGGACAAGTGTCCTCATCCGTCTCAGAATCGGGAACCTTGGGCTTTGGTTCTGCCCTGTCACCAATGAGCTGGGAGGCTCAGAGAAAATCCCTTCATCTTCTAGGCCTCTGTTTCTTCTCTGTTTTTTATTGTTTTGTTCTGAATATAAAACCAATGCACATTCAGTGTAGAATACGTGGAAAGCCCAGAAAAAAATCAAGAGGAAATAATCATTGCCAAAAAGCAAGCACTGTTCATATTTTGACCAATTTCTCTCCAGTCTTATTTGATGCATATTGACACAGCTTTAACCTCTGGGAAGGTAACTAGAGGGCACTGCACATACAACTCACCGTCAAGCTTTTCATTTATTTTATTTTTTTTAACATCTCTACTGGAATGTAATTGCTTTACGGTGGTGTGTCAGTTTCTGCTGTGTAACAAAGTGAATCAGCTATACATATACATATATCCGCATATCTCCTCCCTCTTGTGTCTCCCTCCTACCCTCCCTATGCCACCCCTCTAGGTGGACACAAAGCACCAAGCTGATCTCCCTGTGTTATGCGGCTGCTTCCCACTAGCTAGCTATTTTACATTTGGTAGTGTACATATGTCCATGCCACTCTTTCACTTTGTCCCAGCTTATCCTTCCCCCTCCCCGTGTCCTCAAGTCCATTCTCTACGTCTGCGTCTTTATTCTTGTCCTGCCCTAGGTTCTTCAGAACCAATTTTTTTTTTTAGATTCCATATATATGTGTTAGCATACGGTATTTGTTTTTCTCTTTCTGACTTACTTCACTCTGTATGACAGACAGGTCCATCCACCTCACTACAAATAACTCAGTTTCGTTTCTTTTATGGCTGCATAATATTCCATTGTATATATGTGCCACATCTTCTTTATCCATTCATGTATCGACGGACACTTAGGTTGCTTCCATGTACTGGCTATTGTAAGTAGAGCTGCAATGAACATTTTGGTACATGACTCTTTTTGAATTATGGTTTTCTCAGCGTATATGCCCAGTAGTGGGATTGCTGGGTCATATGGTAGTTCTATTTTTAGTGTTTTAAGGAACCTCCATACTGTTCTCCATAGTGGCTGTATCAATTTACATTCCCACCAACAGTGCAAGAGGGTTGCCTTTTCTCCACACCCTCTCCAGCATTTATTGTCTGTAGATTTTTTGATGATGGCCATTCTGACTGGTGTGAGGTGATACCTCATTGTAGTTTTGATTTGCATTTCTCTAATGATTAGTGATGTTGAGCATCCTTTCATGTGTCTATTGGCAATCTGTATATCTTCTTTGGAGAAATATCTATTAAGGTCTTCTGCCCATTTTTGGATTGGGTTGTTTGTTTTTTTGTTACTGAGCTGCATGAGCTGCTTGTAAATTTTGGAGATTAATCCTTTGTCAGTTGCTTCATTTGCAAATATTTTCTCCCATTCTGAGGGTTGTCTTTTCGTCTTGTTTATGGTTTCCTTTGCTGTGCAGAAGCTTTTAAGTTTCATTCAGTCCCATTTGTTTATTTTTGTTTTTATTTCCATTTCTCTAGGAGGTGGGTCAAAAAGGATCTTGCTGTGATTTATGTCATAGAGTGTTCTGCCTATGTTTTCCTCTAAGAGTTTGATAGTGTCTGGCCTTACATTGACGTCTTTAATCCATTTTGAGTTTCTTTTTGTGTATGGTGTTACGAGTGTTCTAATTTCATTCTTTTACATGTAGCTGTCCAGTTTTCCCAGTTATTTGGGAAAGGCTGTCTTTTGAAGAGGCTTATTGAAGAGGCTGTCTTTTCTCCATTGTATGTTCTTGCCTCCTTTATCAAAAATAAGGTGACCATATGTGCATGGGTTTATCTCTGGGCTTTCTATCCTGTTCCATTGATCTGAATTTCTGTTTTTGTGCCAGTACCATACTGTCTTGATTACTGTAGATTTGTAGCTTTTTATTTTAACCCAATATTATATTGTGAGCAGTCTTCCGTGTTATTAAAAACTCTGCCTAAGCATTACTTTCATGCCCATATAATATTCCAGCATAGGAATGCAACATAATTCGGTTAACCTGCTCCCCTTATGATGTTGTTTCCAGTTTCGTAAATCCTGAATAATGCAGAGAAACCTTTCTGTGGCATGAACTGATTTCTGCATCTCGGATTATTTTATGAGGATTGATTTTCAAGGTTCTTGTTACATGTTTACATTTCAGATTCTCTGGAGGGATTAGAACATATGAAAGATTTGCAACCTCAAATGCCAACTGGGGTTAGTCACGGTAATGAGTACAGTTAGCTGGATGGAAGAAGAAAAAGAAAGAAAACAGCTAGTGAGCGTGAGTCCCCTGAGGATGGCCGCTGCTACAAGGCTCCAGCTGGTGGCTGCCATGTGGGATAGGGGCCAGGGTGCTGCTGGGCTACCCAGTTTTCCAAAGAAGCTGAACACCCAGAATTTCTCCTGATGCGTCAGTATTGGCAACAGAGGTCTCCTTGCCCTCCCAGGCTGGCCAGCAGCCAGCCACAGCATCTCCACAGGGGCCAACTGTTTCCTGGGAGCCTGGGGGGTTCCACTCGGCCCTGAGCAAGCACCTCGTTTCCATCAGGTGCTGGAGTCAATGCCAAGGGGTGAGTCATGAGAGCCACACATAGGGTTCTGTAGTTTGCACTCATTTTAAAACTTTGTCCTTCCTTCTTTCTGGGCGTCCCCCTGCATCTGGGGAAAACCTTAGCCCCAGCCTTAAAGTCTCAGCCAGAGCTGGGGAAGCAGCTGTTTCAAATGCCCGTTTCAGAAGCAGAACCAAAGAGGCTCCCTTTTTGCCCTCCTTGTCTATCATTCTGGCCCTCCCATCTCCAGAAATCAGGCGAAAGTCCTGTCCGAATGAAACCCCAGGGTTCCAGGGCAGAGCCTGCTCTTCCAACAGAGCAAGTGGCCAAGCCCTTCAGGTCTGCTGAGGCCAGCCTGGAAAGCCCAGGAGGGACGGGTGTGTCCCCGAACAGGTGTATGTGACACACAAGGGCTCTCCGGCCTCCAAGGCCTCGCCATTCTCAATGGGCCACATTGCAGCTCTGCCAGCAATCCCGGACGTGCCTCCAGAACAGAGAGAGGAGAAAATGATTCTGAGAACCCAAATCCCCTCTCACAAAGCCCGGGGAGGCGCCTTTTATGCCTCTGCCATCTGTCATTACAAAATTCACAACAGCTCCCGAGTCTCACGACACGGCCATTTCTGCAGGGGTCACCCGGAGCAGTTGAGACGCTCTGACAGCCAAACAATGTGCAGCAAGGTGAAGACCGGTGAGAAAATCCTGCTAAACAAACACCGAGGGGTCAACGGCTCAGAGAGCAAGATCCACTTAAACCCACTAATTGGAAATAATTCCAAGTGTTTCAGGCATTACGTAGTGACAATAAGGTGCAAACACGGGATTAGTGACCTCCAAAAGACAGAGAGCTTTTGTTCCATCTTTGTCAGAGCAGAAGTTCCCCCTGTTTTGAAATTCCTATCAACTACCCTGTGCGAATTTCAACGTTTACAATTTAATAACGTAACCAGGGTTAGATTTTGAGTCTCCCCCGTTCCAGGTCAAGTAGCAGAATGTATGCAAGGAAGGGGGAAGGAGGGACAGGGAATCAATAAAGCGTCGAAAGTAACCAGGGAGGCGTTTCATCCTGGTCTTTCCCAGAGGTCAGCTAAGCAAATGGACGCCTTAAATTGCTGTCCCAACGGGAAGAAGTCACACGCATTTTCAGAGGTTTGGGTTTTGGTGGTGGTTGTTTTTAAGTCAGTCTTGCCAATGTGTATTTGCCAAGGACCTTAGCCCTAGACGAAGGTTTCCTGGTTTTGTTTTTGTTTGTTGTCTTAAGATGCTGTAGAATTTCACTGAGCTTTGTAAGCAACCAAAAGGAAAGCAGACGGTTTCTGAAAATGCCTTATGAGCCTGGAACCTGGTTTTTTGGAGGCATGAACATTTTGCACAACTTGATATTGAAACAAACCCATTTCCAAAACAAAACAAAACACCGTGTTACCTCTAGAAACCCTTTTAGAATTTACGGTCGACTTTGGTTCAATAGAGCTATTCTCATTTCCAGAATCACTCCCACCTGGGAGAATAGGGGAACCTGTGGCTAAAGTGGGACATTTTAATCAACCAGCTATATGTTGTCCCCAAGACGCAGATAAGCCCGGCTGCCACTTCCTAGGCACTCTATACCAGGCTCTCTGAGAAGTGCTTGCTGTGCACAGAATCACCCAGCTATGGAGTGGAGGAGCCAGACTTGAACCCAAGTCTGTCTATCTGTCTGTTTGTCTCTCCAAAGCTCCTGGTCTCTACAATGCAGAGCTGTGTGGAGCTCTAGCCAGAGAGGAAGGCTCTTAGGTATGCCCAGCATTCTACCTTCTGCACCAAGATCCATGATCTTGAGTTAAGTACACACCATGAACCAGCTGGGGACAGCAGGCCATGTCTAAGCCCAGCCCAGGCCAACTTGTTACATCTTACTCAGGCTCAGAGTGGCCACTCTGAAAGGGCCTGAATGACCAAGGTGATGGAAGACACCCCAGCCTCCTACCACAGCGGAGGTGATGAGGGACCTGCCCAAGGTCTTTACACAAGATTACAAAATGGCTCTCCAGGTGACAATCTCACACACACAAGTGGAAAGCTTGCTGTAGTGGATAAAAGAACAGGTGTAAAACCAGAGATGCAAAATCACACCTAGGAAGCAAGAAGACGAAAGTGGGTTGGGGGCTATGCAGGTTGCGTGAACTGAGTTGAGGTTATTGGAACATCCTTGCGGCTGAAGAAAGGTTTCCCAAGGATTCCAGAAGCTGCCTCCTCTCTTCCGTCTTTGGTGAGATGGAGGGTGCCTGGGGAGACCTAGCGTGGTCCCAAGGGTCAGGTGCATCCCTCAGATGCAAACACCTTGGCCTGTGTTCCCCTTGGGTGCGAAGCACCTGGCAAGCATACACTCCCCAGCAAATAAGAAATCGGTCCAGCCATCCAACCCTCCTGTTTGCAGAGCACCCTAAACTGAGACTCCACAAGTTGGAACGGCAATCAGGTTTCACCTTTGGCCAAGCCCTTGGCCACGGGACGCATCAGAGGTCAGTGGCAGCTGCATTTCCAGCTCCGGGGCACCCAGTGGTTTTCCGCTCCCTCCTTCCCCCAGGTGCACTCCTGCCAGAGGCCACCCCAGTGAGTCTCCCTTTCACAGCGTCCTGATGAATAGATTGTCTGTGTTTTCTTTTGCCTTCTTTTTAATGGCCTGCACCATGCTCCAGCAACCCAGCTGTGCGTGTCAAATAAAATGTATTGGGGTCAGATGGATTCTCACATAGCACCAAAATGCACAGCATGCCAAGCAAAGGGCACCCAACCACAACATGCACATTCTAGAAAGCTCCGCTAAGAAGACTGTAACTGCTCCAAGAGCCATCCGGGCTACCAAAATACTGAGCCAAATGGCATCATCTCGTGTCATTAGTCCATTCTCTCTCTCTTTCTTTTTTCTTTTTTTTTTTTTAGATTTTTCAAATATAGTTATGCAAAAGATTTCTGTCTTTTAACCTCGCTGTGCAAACACTAACATTTTACTAAACCCAGGTAGATAAAATCAGCTCAGGTTGAGTATACCCTGAGCGCGGAGCTATAACTGATTCAGCTTTGCAACTTGACCTTTAATTGTCCTGCAGAAATGAGAAGCAGATTTAGAGAAATGGTGAATTGCTTTTTATGTTATATACAAAAGTACCGCCCCGCATAAAGCATGTGAGCTCTCGTCAAAGGAGCCAAGGTTTGCAAACCAAAGAAAAATCAGAAGGCAGCCTTCCTGTTTCACACACACGGAGGAAGAGGGGTCTTTTAAAACTGTAATAGAACAGGTGGGCTCAAGAAATGCAGAAAAGGGTACATGGAAATAGACTCTTACTGCCACGGTGATATTTGAAAGAAAAAAAAAAAAACCACGTGTCTTTTGTTCCATAACTAAATGAGATAAGCTAAAGTCATAGGTAAAGTACATGTGTCTACAGCCCAGCCCAGAGTCAACTTGTTACATCTGACTTTCTGTTCTGGTTAAAAACATCTCTTGCTTTAGCCTGCTGGTGAATACGCCCTCACAGCTGAGGACAGATGCGGCTCGCAATGCCTAGGGAAACAAACACCAAACAGCAGACCGCTACCACGGGCTCCCGCACCTGCAGGTGACATCACCCGGCTCTATCTCACCCCAGAAATCTATTAACATGAAGAAACAGGTGTCATCAGACCAAAACCCACTCTTAGAAAGCATTCACCTCATCCGCCGGAGAGTGGAAATGACAAATGAGATGCTGAACTTCCACTCACCTTCCATGTCTGACTAGGGGGGCAGGGAGGACCCCTCCCCCCAACCACCCCCCATCCTCCCAGGACACCTGTTCCCTAACATCCCAAGGACTCCAGATGCAGCCAGAACAAAAGCTTGGGAGAAAACACTGATCCCTGGATACTGCATGTTCCTTTGTTTCAGAGAATTTAGTCTTTTCTCTTTAGCAAAATGTAGTTAATCCCGGGTCAGTCTTCACTAATCTCTTTGTCCCTGAAACAGCTTTTCTCTTTGGCTGAGTGACCAGGCATATAGAATGCATTCAGTATACAGACAGAGCACATAAAAAATGATATACCGGGCTTCCCTGGTGGCGCAGTGGTTGGGAGTCTGCCTGCCGATGCAGGGCACGCGGGTTCGTGCCCCGGTCCGGGAGGATCCCACATGCCGTGGAGCGGCTGGGCCTGTGAGCCATGGCCGCTGGGCCTGTGCGTCCGGAGCCTGTGCTCTGCGGCGGGAGAGGCCACAGCAGTGAGGGGCCCGCGTACCACAAAAAAAAAAAAAAAAAAAAAAAAAAAAAAAAATGATATACCTGGGATTCCTCTTAAAATACTTCAGCAGGAGAGGAAGGGCAGGATAGAGATGAACTAAAATTGTCAAAATGTTGATAACTGTAGAAACCAGATGAGTAATTGAGAATCCCCTATTGCTATATCCCTTGTGTTTGAAATCTGCCATAATAAAAATACGTTTTAGGTATGTAGTAACATTCCCAGTTGTTGGTCCAACTCCTCTTCTCTCCCTCCTTAGTAATAAATCCCAATCATGTTCATGTAATCCACCCTCCTCCATGGAGCCACTATGCTTCACTAAACCAATTACCCTTTTCAGTGATGGCCTTAGGAATGGACAGATGGTTTACCTGGCCAATGAGAGATGAGGGGAAGTTTCTTGAAGGATCTCTGGGGGTAAAATGTTTCCATGCTGCTACACAGTGACATATAGACATTCTTCTGCAAAATTCTGTTGTATGTGCATGTGACCGCAAGAACCTCAGCAGCCATTCTGTGACCATGAGGGAGTCGGCCAAAGACAAAACCAATATGCTGAGGGTTGCAGAGAGGGAAGATCAAAGCAACACTGGTCCTTGAGGATGTCACCGAGCTACTGAAATAACCACCCTGAAACTGCCTGACGTCAGGAATCATTAAGTGAGAAAACAACCCACTTACCACTTAAAACAGTTCAGCCAGGGTTTCCTGTTACTCATAGCTAAAGGCATCCTGCTTGATACAAAATAACTGTTCAGTGAAACAAGGCAAGAATGGATGAAGATGAGACTGATGCACAGAGAGAATTATCAGATAGTCTTAGCAACATCATTTGAGTCTTAGCAAAGTCAGTACAGTTGTTATTCTAAGCAAGAGTTGAGATTTACATTGTATATCTCCTTAGCACACAAGGTGTTCTTATTTCACAGCACATTCCGTCCTCCAAATCCGCAGGCTCCATATTGGGGATTCAACCAACCAAAGATCAAAAATATTTGAAAAAATAATTCCAGAAAGTTCCAAAAAGCAAAACTTGAATTTGGTGCACACTGGGAGATATTTACATAGCATTTACATTGAATACAGGAGGTGTGCATAGGTTATATGCAAACACTGTTTTTACATAGAGGACTTGAGCATCCTTGGATTTTAGTATCCCAAGGGGGTCCTGGAACTAATCCTCTGCGGATACAGAGGGATGACTGTAGTTTATATCTTTGACAATCAATCATGTGTATCTTGTATCTTCTCCTATAAAGTTGCTCTTTGACTTGTTTGGAGCATCTTCTCAAATGGTATTTGTATTTACAGCTATGCCCAGGTTAATGGGGCTCCTAATATACTGAAAAAAGCCTGGTCTTTATTAAGTGGCTGTGTGGCCTTGGACAAATTCCCCAACCTCTCTGAGCATTAACATCCTTCACTATGAAACTGAATCAGTAATACTCATCTTAGGGGCTAAGAGACTTAAATGGGGAAGCCTGCAGCATCTAAAGCACAGCACGCTGCCATTTCATCCACATCAAGACTGTTTTTAGCCATAATTCATAAAGAGTCATGTACCACAACGTTCATTGCAGCACTGTTTACAATAGCCAGGACATGGAAGCAACCTAAGTGTTCATCAACACATGAATGGATAAAGAAGATGTGGCACATATATACAATGGAATATTAGCCATAAAAAGAAACAAAATTGAGTTATTTGTAGTGAGGTGGATGGACCTAGAGTCTGTCATACAGAGTGAAGTAAGTCAGAAAGAGAAAAACAAATACCATATGCTAACACACATATATGGAATCTAAAAAAAAAAAGAAAAAAATGGTTCTGAAGAACCTAGGGTCAGGACAGGAATAAAGACACAGACGTAGAGAATGGACTTGAGGACACGGGGAGGGGGAAGTGTAAGCTGGGACGAAGTGAGAGGGTGGCATGGACATATGTACACTACCAAATGTCAAATAGATAGCTAGTGGGAAGCAGCCGCATAGCACAGGGAGATCAGCTCGGTGCTTTGTGACCACCTAGAGGGGTGGGGTAGGGAGGGTGGGAGGGAGACGCAAGAGGGAGGGGATATAGGGATATATGTATATGTATAGCTGATTCACTTTGTTATACAGCAGAAACTAATACACCATTGTAAAGCAATTATACTCCAATAAAGATGTTAAAAAAAAAAAAACTTTTTACAGTCAAGGTTAACTGTTGGCAACTGGGATAATCACTGCTGTTTTCTTTTACCCTTGCTTTCAGATATACAAAGAAAAGTAACAAGTATAAAAGAAGAAACAACAGAATTTCCCTTTTATTAAGCAGACTTGTCTCTAACACTTAACGTTTCTTTTTGTTTCCCCACCTACTTTAATCACAGAGGACGTGTGATTAAAAAGAAGATCCTAAAAGGTTTCAGTTCAGACCAAACAGGCCCCTTGTGGTCAGTCAACTATCTCAACTGGGAGAGAGTTTCTTGGAGCACAGGTTGGTAGCTCCCCCCAGCCCCCCACTCCTGGCCCCAAGTCCTGCATCAGTGTGAGAGATGGGAGGTGGGGTGTGCAGGGAGGGGGACCGGCTGAGCAGAGCAGTGGTCTTTGAACTCTTAACCCTGCACCAGACAGACAGGGGCCACTGCTCCCTCCCTTTCTCAAGGGATGAAATGAAAACTCAGAAAATCCTGGTCCCTCCTGCATCACTTCACGAAGAGCAACCGCTCTCCTGGGGTTGAGCGGGCTTTCCAGACCCTTGACTCATGGACAGCCCTCAACAGCTTCCGTCACATCAACACACCACCTGAAGTCTCCTTAACATACTTCCATAAATTGACTCAGTTTTCACTTAAGTAGATTTATTCTAAGAGGAAATCTTCCATTAGCATGGCCTGCCCTTCCAGCCCAAACGTCATCATGTAATTGCTCTCCCACTGGACGGTAGCGCCTGCCAGTGGCCAGCAAACAAATACCCCTCCCTGGGGGCTGGGGCTGGATCAAGGCTGTGAGCCACGTGCATCATGCCCAGGAGCCCCCAGAGGCTTTGGGAAACACATCTTCTGTTGGAGTCTGGGGCTTGAGTTGAGACCCCCCAGGACCACATGGTGTGGTCGTGAGGATGCAGTGAGCCTCTGCCTGGACCATCCCTACAGACAGCAGGGAGTCTGAAAGTTGCATCAGCAGCACTAATCATATCCTCCACCCACCTCTGCCTGCTAATCTCTTCTTTCTCCCCCAGAAGTTGCCTCCAGCCCACCTTATGGAGCCTGGCATGGCCTACTGCCCACACCCACCCACCACACACACACACACACACACACACACTCAGTACCTCAAACACTTCCTTTTTCACCCTAATGGTACTGTATTTGCACCAGACTCACCAGAGGCAGATATGGTGTGCTTTCACCTCATTTAGTCATGCTAGATACTCAGTATTTATTTACTGGTTGAATGAACAAACAAATGAATCTACATCCAACTGGATTTTTTTAATGTTCTGGATTTTATTTCTTTTTCTTTTTCAGATTTTAAAAAGGAGGGAAGGTTGGAGAGAGGGATATTCGAAATAGGACAGTCGAGGTAAAATAATCAATTACCTTCCAGCTACCTGTCACACCCCGTGGATTATTAGCAGGGCGGGACCCTCCCGTGTATCTCCAATGAGAACCACACTGGGAATGGCAGAGGGCTGGCTCCGAGGGCGACAGTGAGCCTAACTGTTGATGTGTGCTTCTACAGTGTTGCACAGACAACCATAAATGGATTCGAGGTCATCTACCATTTAGGATGAGGCTAACGTTCCCTCCCACCCATGAGTACGATTCATTGGAAAGCTGATTTGATTTCTACATGTAAACAAAAAAGCAAAGAGATAAAAGAGAGCAAAAAGACTTTCAGGGAATATTAGACAGTATTTTGTCAACACAAAAGCCAACACAGCATGTGAGCCTCTTAATAACAGATTTGATTCAGTCTCCACTACTAAGCACACGATGCCTGCCAGACCTGAAGATGGAAAGAATAAATACTGCACCGACCTCGAGAAGCTCTCGGTCTAGGGCAGGATTTCTCCATCTTGGAACTATTCGCATTTGGGGCCGGACAGTTCTTTGTGGTGAGAGGCTGTCCCATGCATTGTGGGATGGTCAGCTGCATCCCTTGCCACAGAGGCCAGAAGTACCCCACTCCTTTATTGGGACAACCAAAAATATCACCATTTGTCCCTGGGAGGCAAAATCACCCCAGTTTAAAACCACTGGTCTTGGGGTGTAAATAAATAACCAAAAGATGTGCCTCAAAGCACGAGGCCAGCACCGATGGTAACCCAACTTGCTCACTGGAGCAGGGATGCTGCGGACATCGGGGGACAGCTACACATGTGGACACAAAGCTCCTTCTGTGCCTCTGAGCACCCGCTCTCCACCTCCACCCACCATGGGCTCCAAGGAGATGGAGACTGTCTTGTGGAACAGACGAGCAGCTGTGAACAGCAGTCACGTCTACCTTATAAAAGACCGCAGAGGGTAGACTTACATATTCACTTCTCTGCATGGCAATTGACGCTCTACCAACCTAAGCAGGAAGTATAATCTAAGCGATAAGACACCTCAGGAAAACAAAAAAGAGCTGCCTCGGCACAATTCCTCTTGCAATGGGCCCGCAGAGGATGGCACGCGTGCTGCCCCCTTCAGGAGGAACTCCAGGTCCCCCACAGGCCCGTTCCTCTGTGTAATTCAGAGTCTGCAGGAGGTTCCTGATGTCTAGGCAGTTTGAGCCACAGAGGAAGCCAAAACGTCATTCATAAGCAGCAACTACCTATAAACAAGGCACCTTGCTGACTAAAAGGAGATAAACCTAGAACTTTCTGTGGCTAGCATAACTGTCTCAGGATTACCTCTTGCCATTACATTAAAACTGTACATTAAAACTTGAGAAACACCCTTCAGGACGAGGGCGCGTAGAACCTACAGCCCAGCTTGCAGGTCGAGTCACAGAGAAACCTTCAGTGGTCCAGGCCCCCCAATGCATCAGTCTGAACCCCTGGGTCCTCTCTCACTTAAGGGACACACTAGCAGGGCCTTGGCAAACTCTCCTCCCATAAAATGGGTGATGCATGCTCACTGTCACGTGATCTGCTGGACCAGGGTGATACGGCACCTGTCCAGGGAATACACCGAGGACCCTGCACTCCCCTCATCCAGCGGGACTGCCATAAGCTCTGGCCTGCACAGTGGCCCCGAGATGGCAGAAAGGCTGTTCGTCTAAGTACGCTGAGGATCCCGCCGACCCTCTGCGCAGGCTCGTTTCTCTGTGCAGAGGGCACCCCGTTCACTGGGTGCCCGGTGCCCTGCCCCCTGCCTGGCGCAACCAACCGAGTGGGAGTTGGGGTGACACCTGCCACACTCGCCTGGGTGGCCAGGGCGGAACACAGAGCTGCTTTCTCACTACTTTCTCACTGGTGAGAGCTAGAAACAGCTGCACCCCCTTCCCCGGGTCTCCAGAGAGAGGCCAGCCAACCGATGAGTTTTCCAGATGGATGAGATGAGCAGTGCCTCTAGGAACGTGACCTCGGGCACCTGCACCAGGGCCTCCGCTCTCCCCACGGAGGGGGGCCAGCCCAGCCCAGCCCGGCTTCCTACAGGCTCAGGGGACCCCAGACTGGAGAACAGGTGCTGGCAGCCCCTCCAGCACTCCCCGCCCTGGCAGCAGCCTTGTAGGTGAAGAATAAGGTCAAATCCAATTGCCTCCTGCTGAACCAATCCACTGAAAGGGCCTCACTCTACCCAGCACCTTTCGGTCCAAGAAGTCCACGGGTGACAACAGTCCTGACCACACCTGTGAACCGGCTTCAAGATATCAGCCCGTTAAACTGTGCGAGGTTACAGGTGTCAACTGTCTTTACTGAAGATGACTGAGTGAGCAAAACTAGGGAACTGGACACGCAAAACACAGCCTAATTCCGTATGCAGAAGCCCTGAGATCGTATCCCAAAGCACCTGGACACAGGACTGTCCACGTGGCCTCAGACTCGGTGGTCTCAGTGCAGAGGGGCCCGGGCTCTCCCCGACCTTAGCTCTCTTTACGTCATGTTTACTGAGGAATAACTCAATTACAGTGAAATGCACCCCTCCTAGGTGTTACAGTTCTACCAAAATTTAGAATAAGTCTACCATGCACCCCCAAAATCCCTCATGCCGCTTTCTCAACCCACCCCCAACCCTGGCAACCACGGACCTGTTTTCTTCCCTATGGCTCTCCCTTTTCCAGGATGTCATACAAATGGAATCATACAGCATGTGCTTCTGAGGCTGGCTTCGTTCACTCAGCATGATGCCTTTTTACTGCTGAGTATATTTCATTGTGCAGATGTGCCAGTGAAATGTGGGATGTGGAAGTCTGTTTATCCAACTTCCCAGGTGCAGGACAGTAAAGATTATTTTCCTTTTGGGGCTACCGTGAATAGAGTTGCTGTGGACATTTGCATACAAGTCTTGGTGTGGGTGAATGTTTTCATTTCTCTTGGGTAAGTACAATCTGGGAGTCGAGTCACTGGGTGGGGTACAGTAAGGTAATGCTTAAAATTACAAGCAACGGACTTCCCTGGTGTCACAGTGGTTAAGAATCTGCCTGCCAGTGCAGGGGACATGTGTTCAAGCCCTGGTCCTGGAAGATCCCACATGCTGGGGAGTAACTAAGCCCGTGAGCCACAACTACTAAGCCTGCACTCTAGAGCCCGTGAGCCACAACTACTGAGCCCACGCACCACAACTACTGAAGCCTGCGCGCCTAGAGCCCATGCTCCGCAACAAGAGAAGCCACCGCAATGAGAAACCCGTGCACCACAATGAAGAGTAGCCCCCACTTGCCGCAACTAGAGAAAGCCCACGCACAGCAACTAAGACCCAACACAGCCATAAATCAATCAATCAATCAATCAATCAAAATAAAATTACAAGAAACTACTGAAGTTTTCCAAAGTGGCCGCACCATTTTGCCTTCCCACCAGCAAAAGGGGTGAGAGTTCCGGTTACTCCATGTCCTAGCACCTTCCTATCAACAGTGTTTGTGAGTTTTGTGTTTCATTGCTGTGTTTCATTGGGGTTTTTTTTAAGCCACTCTGACCTGTGTGTAATGGTATCTCATTGTGGTCTTAATTTGCATTTCCTTAACGACTAATGATGTTGCACATCTCTTCATGGGCTGATGGGCCATCTGTAGCTCTTCTTTGGTCACGTATCAGTTCAAGAATTTTTGCTCATTTATTCAATTGCTTTCCTGTCAAAGGGTTGTGAGAGTTCCACATGTATTCTGGATACAAGTCCTTTATCAGATAAGTGTTTTGAAATAATTTTCTTCTGGTTTGTTTTTTGTCTTTTAGTTTCTTAGCAGTGGTTTTTCAAAGAGCAGATGTTTTTAACTTTGATAAAATCCATTTTACCAACTTTTATAGTTTATGCTTTTTGTGTCTGAAGCAATCTTTGCCTGGCCCAAGGTCACAAAGATTTTCTGCGATGTTTTATTCTATAAAGTTTTCGGGAATTTTTTGCTTTTACTTTAGGCCCATGACCCATTTTTGTTCATTGTTACACATGTTGTAAGGGATGGGTTGAGGCTTTGGGGTTTGATTATCCTTTCTCTGATGGGTTTCCTTGGCATTTTTGCTGAAAATCAATTGATCATTTACGTGTGGGTCTACTCGTAGATGCTATTCTGTTCCACTGACCTGTATATCTGTCTTTCACCAATACCACGCTATCTTGATTACTATTGTTTTAGAGTGTACGTTCTGAAGTCAGGAGGTGTAAGTCTTCCAACTCTGCTCCTTTCAAAGCTGCTTTGGCTATTCTAGCTCTTTTGCCTTTATATATAAATTTTTGAATGATCTTGTCATTTTTTGAATTAGCTTATCATTATACAAAACATTTATGTTTCTACATTTTCATTTGATTTGTATTGAATCTCTAGATCAATTTGAGTTGGGTGCCTTATCTTTTTGAAAGTAAAAGAGTGGTTACCTTTCAGAGATATTATAAAAGGAAGACCAACAAGTTCCTCCCAGACCTACCCATGCAGAATGGCTTTGCCAAATGGCCTTGGCTCGAAGGGCTGAGCTGTGGAGTTCACATGTTCTTATGTGGAGGGGCACATGTTGGGGGGAATAAGAAGGCAGTCTGCCTCTCCAACCTGCTACCTGAGACAGAAAGGAAAAGACACAAAAAGGAAAAGACCTGGAAATTAGCCCTGAGACCTACAACAGAAAGGAATATGGTTCCTGGATAAATTGTTGAAAAGGAGGTGACATCTAAGGGGCCACTGGAGGGTGAGTAGGAGTACACTAATGCAGAAGAGAGGAGGAAAGTTAAGTCTTCAAAAGAAAATGCCAGAGCAAGGGGTAAAGGAGGCAGGAAACTCAGGGCTGCAAAATGGGAGGAGACAGAGGTTGGGCATGAGGTCTGGAGGCCCATGCTAAGGGTCAGAACGCTGTTCTCTACATATGGAAGCCCACGGAAACTCCTGAGTGGGAGGGGCATGATCAGATCTGTGTTTGAGAAAGATCCCCTTGGTGGCAGGCAAAAGATTTCCCTAGAGGCCATCTTGTGGAGATGGCAACAGGTATGTGATGAGCAGGTTTGACTGGGGAAATGGCCAGGATCCTGGACGAGAAGGTCCCTAGAAAACAAAGCCACCAATTTGATACCAGACAAGAGATCAAAAGGGGATGAAGAATCAAAAAATGGGCAGAAGACCTAAATAGACATTTCTCCAAGAATACATACAGATGGCCAATAGGCACATGAAAAGATGCTCAGCATCGCTGATGAGTAGAGAAATGCAAATCAAAACTACAATAAGGTATCATCACCTCACACCAGTCAGAATGGCCATCAACGAAAAGTCTACAAATAATAAATGCTGGAGAGGGTATGGAGAAAAGGGAACCCTCCTGCACTGTTGGTGGGAATGTAAATTGGTGCAGCCACTATGGAAAACAGTATGGAGGTTCCTCAAAAAACTAAAACTTACCATATGATCCAACAATCCCACTCCTGGGCATATACCCGGAAAAGACAAAATCTCTAATTTGAAAAGATACATGCACCCCAATGTTCATAGCAGCACTATTTACAATAGGCCAGACATGGAAGCAACCTATGTGTCCACTGACAGACGGATGGATAAAGAAGATGTGGTGTGTATACTCAATGGAATATTACTTAATCATAAAAAAGAATGAAATAATGCCATTTGCACCAACATGGATGGATCTAAACATTATCATACCAAATGAAGTAAATCAGACAGAGAAGGACAAATATCATATGATATCACTTATATGTGGAATCCAAAAAACTGATACAAATGAACTTATTTACAAAACAGAACCAGACTCACAGACATACAAAACAAATTTATGGTTACCAAAGGGCAAAGGGGGTGGGGGAGGGCAAAGGGGGTAGGAGTTGGGGATTAGCAGATACAAAATACTATATATAAAATAGATAAACAACAAGGAGCTACTGTATACCACAGGGAACTATATTCAATGTCTCAGAATAACCTATAATGGAAAAGAAACTGAACAAGAATATACATATATTCTGGTGTACAGTCACTTTGCTGTACACAAGAAACTAACACAACACTGTAAATCAACCATACTTCAATTTTTAAACAGGGGTGGCGGAGGGGATGGAGAGGCACTTCCATGTACCCTTTAGTCCCCTGGACCCTGAAAAGCATCTACCACTTACCAGGCACATCCACAGCCCCATGCCGAGCTCTGCTGTACAACCTCGGCCCCCAAGGTCCTCACTAAGAGCATCTAACTCAGACACCCTGTGAACATTCATATTCTGCTCTTTGGAGGGCAAACTTTTGCATTAAGGTTATCTAAAAGCACAACCTTCCAAAAGATGGCTTTGCTTTTAAGATTATACCATTGGGGTTGAATAAATTTCTTGGCAACCCTGCGTATAAATCTGGTTGGAGCCTCATTGTGAAGTCTGAAAAACAGACAGATGGAACAGTCGGCCAGAGAACCCCAGTGACAGAAACAACTACTCCCTGGAAGGGGAAAAAAGGCCAGAATGGCATCTTTGTTTATTTTTACAGACTTTGGAGAACAACAGTCTCCACCAGCTGTCTCCACAAGATCAAACCAGCTCCAAATGGGAGTGGCTAGGTATTTGAAATCAACGTCCAATAGGCCTGATGGCCCTGTTTCTTGTCTTTTCCTCCCTTTGTATCTTAAGATGACAATTTCATGTGCTCATTGATGCAGCCTGTCCATTCAATAAATATTCTGCTTCATCTAGGAACTTCAAACTCTGCTTCTAATCTAAACCAGAAAACAAAAGTACACGACCCCTTCACTTCCTGCTGGGCCCTCTTGGGCTCGTTCAGAAACCAATACCTGAAGGCAGTCTCAGAATGACCTAAAATCAGGGGGTCTGCCTTTTCGGTGTAAGGCCACACCCACCTTAGTCCAGCTCAGGGCTGATCAAGCTATCAACTCGCCCACTTCCCTGGACTAATCACATGCAAGCTCCCCCATTCTCCCTTCCCCTTGCCAACCCTCAGAGGACCTCAAAACCTTTCAGGGGATTGGTACCTGTAGCTCCAATATTAGGTTTAGAGCACAGGCCTGAATAGGGTACTGATTCTATCCAAGAAACTGACAGAAAGAAATCAGTTGTGAGAATGATTTACCTTTAGCCTTCATCTAAAAGTCAAAACTCTGCGGCTTTCCATTTAACTATAACAAGCCAAATGGAAACTTCCCTTCCTTCCTCATTTACTTTTTTAAACTGAAGTGTAGTTGATTTACAATGTCGTGTTAGTTTCTGGTGCACAGCAAAGTGATTCGCGCGAGTGTGTGTGTGTGTGTGTGTGTGTGTGTGTGTGTGCCTGTGTATATATATATATATATATTCGTCTTCATGTTCTTTTCCATTATGGTTTATCACAGGATATTGAATATAGCTCCCTGTGCTATATAGTAGGACCGTGTGTTTATCTGTTTTATATATAGTAGTTTGTATATGCTAAGCCCAAACTCCTAATTTATTCCTCCCACACCCCCTTTTCCCTTTGGTAACCACAAGTCTGTTCTCTATGTCTGTGAGTCTATTTCTGCTTTGTAAATAAGTTCATCTGTGTCATATTTTAGATTCCACACACAAGTGAAATATCATATGGTATTTGCCTTTCTCTGTCTGACTGACTTCACTTAGTACAATCGTCTCTAGGTCCATCCGTCCTTCCTCATTTATTAGGAAAGGACAACCGACAAAAACAAAAAACAGAGCAAAGTAATTCTGTCGGGGGCCACTTTGCTGCTCTCACACCTTGCTTTCATGAGCCTTTCTTGAAATATGGTCATAAGTGCCACATGCAAAAATTCCCTGCTGTTGTTGCGTGCGAGCTCTCCACCGTATCGGAGAATGAGCGCCAGAGCTGAGCCGATCCCTCCTGAGCCCGGTTCATCCTGGCCCAGGGGTTCCCACCAGGAGGGAGCAGGCTTCCTCGGGCTGCTGCCCTGTGACAGGCAGGAAGAACATCTAAACTCTCTTTCAATCTTGTAGAAAAAGAAAAAACAAAACACCCACACAGTGGGGAACAATTTCCCCGCTGGGCGGGTAGTGGGGCCTCTAGAGCTGTTACCTGCAAAGGGCACTTCTGGGGGTTACCCAGCCGTCACCACCGTGTGGATTCCACCCGAAAACCTCAAGCCAAACAGTGGGGAATGAACATCAAGAGACAATTTTCCACTCTGAAAAGTGACTTGACTTTACGAAAATAAATTAAAATGCCACGACAATAAATGAAACGCGTGCAGGACTTGCTGCCAAACACGTGGTCCGTCACGGGAGATGCTCTTCCTTGCTTGGTACATCTATACGTTGGGAATATGACTGCGTCATTCTCCACCTCCTGGCCCCTCAGCCCCCTATCCGACACCACGTCACACACACACACACATACACACACACACACGCACACGCACACACACACACACACAGAGACATGCACGCACTCCTGTATCACACGCATAGGTCTGGAGTAACAGGTGTAGCAGGATTTAGAGGCTGAACCATCATGCCTGGGGCAGGAGTGGGGATGGCTGGGGTGTGCACGTGTTAGTGAGGAGATGGGGGGTAGGGGTCGGGGCGGGGACTGGTCCTAACTCTGAGCACTGTTCACTGTAGTTCATTGTAACAAGGGAAATTTGATAGCTGAGGCACCAACGCAGATGCACGAAAACAAAACCGGGCATCCTTCGAGCAGTAAACTCCTTTCTTGCCACACAAGAGCTCTGCCCCACATGTCTGTAGCAGCCTGAGAGGTGCTGCCTGCTAGCAGCGTTATCAGATTTTATAGGCTCCTTCCCCTCCTCCCACACTTGTGTCCCTTAAGGCCACCGAATCTGTCCCTCTTCATAGGTGAGCCCATCCTCCCAATACTGGCCTCTTGGAACCACATTTGCCTCTTTGCTCCCCTTCATCTCACCCCCACCTACTGAAGGAGTCTGCTGGGGTTTCTCCACCACCTCGCTTGCCCCCGGCTCTGCTGTTATAATTCTGGAAACAGACCTGGTGATTAGAACCAAAAGTCCCGAACTGTGTTTCCAAAAACATCCCTATCCACACAAGAAAGACCCAGGAAAACCTCAATTCCAGCATCTGGGCTCTGGGCAAACGTGACAAGGGAATTGGAAACCATTTCTCAATAGCAACCGTGAGCTTTTTTCCTTTTTTTTTTTTTTTTTTTGCGGTACGCGAGCCTCTCACTGTTGTGGCCTCTCCCGTCGCGCAGCGCAGGCTCAGCGGCCATGGCTCATGGGCCCAGCCGCTACGCGGCATGTGGGATCTTCCCGGACCAGGGCACGAACCCGTGTCCCCTGCATCGGCAGGCGGACTCTCAACCAGTGCACCACCAAGGAAGCCCGGCCGTGAGCTTTTGAAGTGACCAAGAACTATATAGACACAGATACAACTCCATTTAAAAAGTAATCAACAGGAAAATAGTACAGCAGCTCCTCAAAAGTCTACAAATAAAATTACCATGTGATCCACCAATTCCACCCAAAAGAATTGAAGGCAAAGTTTCCAAGAGATATTTGTATGCCCGTGTTCACAGCAGCATTATTAACAATAACCAAAAGACAGAAACAACCCAAATGTCCATCGACAGGTGAATGGATAAAGAAAGAGTTATGTATGGAATGGAACAGTATACAGCCTTTAAAAAGGAAGGGAGGGCTTCCCTGGTGGCGCACTGGTTGAGAGTCTGCCTGCCGATGCAGGGGACACGGGTTCGTGGCCCGGTCCAGGAAGATCCCACATGCCGCAGAGCAGCTGGGCCCGTGAGCCATGGCCGCTGAGCCTGCGCGTCTGGAGCCTGTGCTCCGCAACGGGAGAGGCCACAACAGTGAGAGGCCTGCGTACCGCAAAAAAAAAAAAAAAAAGGAAGGGAATCCTGTCACATGCTACATGAACGAACCCTGAGGACACTCTGCTAAGTGAAATAAGCCAGCCACAGAAGGACAAATACCATATGATTCCACATCTATAACGTTCCTCGAGTCGTCAAATTCAGAGACAGAAAGTAGAATGGTGGTTGCTGGGGGCTTGGGACGGTGGTGTCAGTGTTCAGCGGGTGCAGACTTTCAGTCTGGGAGGATGAAAAAGTTCTGGAGATGGATAGTGATGGTGTCTGCACAACAATGTGAATGTGCTTAATGCCACAGAGCTGTACACTCCCTAATCCTTTTTTAAGGGTTAAAATGGTAAACTTTATTTTTTAGATCACTTTTAATCTAAAAAAAAATGACACAAATGAACTCATTTACAAAACAGAAATAGACTCACGAACATAGAAAACAAACTTATGGTTACCAAAAGGAGGGAGGGGGGACATGAATTAGGAGTTTGGAATTAACATATACACACTACAATATATAAAACAGGAAAAGAAGGTCCTACTGGGTAGCACAGGGAAATATACTAAATATCTTGTAATAACCTATAACGGAAAAGAGCCTGAAAATAAATATATACGTATGTGTATCGATATAACTGAGTCAATTTGCCGTACACTTGAAACTAACACAACATTGTAAATTAAGTATATGCCAACAAATAAATAAAATGGTAAATTTCTGTTAGGTATAATTTACCAAAAAAAAAGCAATCGACAAAAGGATGGAAGTTTCAATTAATCTAAATAAGCTAGTAGGATTTTTAAATAGGGGACACAACCAGAAACCCACCCCCTTCATCTTCCTCCTCCTATGTGAGGACAGAGGTGTGTGACAGGGCCAGGCAGCAGGAGGGACAGAAGAGGCACCACCAGGCAACACGGTGACCTGCAGGTGTCTGAGAGGAAAGGTCAATTCCTCCTGTGCCCGCTGACCCCGGAGACAGGACAAAGGCCATGGGGCAAGGGGCAGGTGGTGTGGCCCTGACCTGCAAGTGTCTCCTCAGTGACACCGTATCAAGTGTCACGCATTCCTGCAGACTGGAAGATTCCTCCTCACCACACTTGACGGCTGCTGTTGCGCTTCCTGGAATTTTTAACTCAGAATCCCCTGTTTCAGAAATAATTTTTGCAAAACACAACCTCTGGGGACTTCCCTGGCGGTCCAGTGGTTAAGACTTCACCTTCCAATGCAGGGGGTGCGGGTTCGATCCCTGGTCGGGGAGCTAAGGTCCCACATGCCTCGGGGCCAAAAAACCAAAAACATAAAACAGAAGCAATATTGCAACAAAGTCAATAAAGACTTTAACAAATGGCCCACATCAAAAAAAAAAAAAAAATCTTAAAAAAAAAACACAACCTCTGATAAGGCCTCTGTTATTTTAAGATGTTGGTAGCTGGACAGGTCAAACGCTCCTCACAACCTCTCCCCACCTTGGCTTGCATCCATCGGATGTGGAAATTGGACATTTACACTTTGTTTGAGGCCCAGCCGAGCCAAAAAAGAAAAACAAAGTCTCCGGGTCATCCCTGAGTTACAGCAGTCACCTTCTAATCATTCTCTCTGCCCCTAGACTTCAGGCTCCTGGCAGGGGCACATGGACGCTGTGAGCAGCCTCTCGTGAATACGGCCTTCGCTGGGCCACCGCGCACTCCGGGGGCCCCAGCCCCTGAGGCATATGGTGAAGGCACTGGGCACTGGCAAAGGAAGCTCAGTAGATACCTTCGCTTTCCTCCTCCCCCACCTCACTACTTCCCTTTGTAACTTATTTAGATTTGTCTTCGCTTTTTGCTGCATTTATGCAAATATCCATGACTCCCTGCTCTGAACCTGAGGGCCCAGAGCTAAGACAGGAGACAGGACAGCCTGGAGGCACACTTCCCTGGAAACACAGCCCAGGGGCAGCTCCCTTTGCCAGGATGTCCCCCGTGAGAGCACAGCAGCGGCCTGGCCAGGAGGAGTGTGGGGTTAGGCTCCTTGGATGGAGCATGGACCCAGAAGGCAGATGCTCCCATAGACAGACAACTGCTAGCCTTTCTGCTTGCCTGCCATCCAGCCTGGGCAGGGCCTTTGTTTTGAGGAGTGGGTTCTAAGTTTAGGGTTGCGACTGAACTCCTAGGGCTACAGAAGGAAGGCTGAGGCAGCCAGGATCCACCCCACCCCTCCACAGCCTCCCCATACGCTGCCTCTCCTCCAAATACATGTCAAATAGTCATTGAAAGGCTATGTGTTCTCAGGGACCTGTATTCTCAGCCTGCCCAGGCATCTCCCTGAGCCAACTGGACCTGCGTCCCACTCTCGCACTTCGGTGGAATGAGGATGGTTTAAGGGCCGCTGCCTCTAAGAAGCCTCCTTTGATTGGTTGACCCCCTCCTATGAGAACTGCATCTGTCCTGTCTTCTTCAGACATACCCCTTGTGTACCCCCAACTAGTGAGTGCCTTGCAGCAAGGACAGTCTTAAATTTCTTTCCACAAGTGCTCTAAATAAATACTCCAACACTCAGCTGGGCTCCATGGCAGAGCGCATTTCCAAATATGGCCGAACAAAGCTCTGCCACCTCTCATGCTCTTGTTACAACGTGACCGACACTCCCTCGGCCGAGGGGGGGCGGGTGTCTCTACTCCCTCCCTCTGAACACAAGTGGGGGCTTGCGACTGTGCCAACCAGTAGAACAAGGTGGAAGTGATGCTCTGTGAGGCTGGGCCACAGAACGGAGACAGCTTCCACGTGGTTCTCTCTTTCCAGGACACTCACTCAGAGAAAGCCAACCACCATGCTGTGAGGAAGCTCAAAACAGCCCACATGGAGAGGAACAGAGACTGCCCCCCCAGCCACAAGCCAGCCTCACCCACCGGACACAAGAGCAAGTGAGCCTTCAGATGACTCGCCCCCCAGCCCTTGAGTCCCCCAGCACAGGCTCCAGACCCTGTGAAGCAGAGACAAGCCATCTTCACTGCCCTTTCCAGACCCCTGACCCACACACTGCACGGGCATGATAAATGGTCGTCCAGTGACAGTAGGCAGATAGGAACTGGGGCAGAATACATAAATGTGGCCACAGGATGAGCAGCTCCAAAGCTCTGCCCTCTCTAAAATCGACGTTCGTTTACCACCCGAACATCCTTCTTTCCCTTCATCACAACAGAGCTACTGTCCTTAGCTCCCGTAGGGCCATGGCTCAGGGTGGCTACCTTGCTACTCAGCCTCATAAACCTCTATCTACCAGCCACATTTCCTCAGTGAGGCGGGTGCTCTGGGGAAAGAGGAACAAAGGGGAATGTTGTTTACAATCCAAGCGAAGTGCTTTCTTCATGGTGCACCAACCACCTCCGTGGGGATGTGATAGGGAAGAACAAATCTGACCCCATACTGAATCTGTTTCTTTTACTTTAACCTTTTTGTACTCTATTGCTCTTGCTACAAGTTAATCACTAAAAGAATGTTGCCTATAGCCTGGAATATACAGGGTAGCCCATTCTCAAGGCTCTGACCTTTAAAGGTATAACACTTTCCCATTCATAGAGATAAAAAGTTGCAGAACAGAGAATAACATTTGTCTTGTTGGAGGTTTATAGGAACATTGTGCCCTGACCAACAGGACAGCTGCAAGAACAAAGGATTCCAGCATCAAGAAGGCTGCAACAACCAGCCACACCCCCTCCCCTTTTAGTATAAAAGAAGTCTGAATGGATCTTTGGGACACTAGTCCATCCTCACAGTCTGCTGGCTTTCTGAATAAAGTCACTAAGCCAATCCCTCGTGTGGCTTTCTGGCCTCATTTCTCATGCATGACATCCCTGTTTCCACTTCTCACCCTTGGACAGAGTCCACTCCCAGAAATCACATCGGGTCCCTGCCCTAGAGCATTACATTTTTGACTTTAAAAGAAATGGGCAGGGCTCCCCTGTTGGCGCAGTGGTTAAGAATCCACCTGCCAATGCTGGGGACATGGGTTCGAGCCCTGGTCTGGGAAGATCCCACATGCCGCAGGGCAACTAAGCCCGTGCGCCACAACTACTGAGCCTGTGTGCCACAACTACCGAAGCCCATGCACCTAGAGCCCGTGCTCCACAACAAGAGAAGCCACCGCGATGAGGAGCCCATGCACCACAATGAAGAGTAGCCCCTGCTCGCCGCAACTAGAGAAAGCCCACGCACAGCAATGAAGACCCAACGCAGCCAAAAATAAATAAATTAAATAGATAAATTTTTTTTAAAAAAGAAATGGGCTATCTACCACAACTTTTACATAAAAATCTTATTCCTCCAAAGAGTGATTAACTCTCACCAATCAAGCAACTAGAACAATTTCATCTAATTGCTATCACACTGACATCACAGATAGAGCAGCCTCCAAAATTAAGCTCAAAAACTTGTAGACTGGGCTTCCCTGGTGGCGCAGTGGTTGGGGGTCCGCCTGCCGATGCAGGGGACGCGGGTTCGTGCCCCGGTCCGGGAGGATCCCACATGCCGCGGAGCGGCTGGGCCCGTGAGCCATGGCCGCTGGGCCTGCGCGTCCGGAGCCTGTGCTCCGCAGCGGGAGAGGCCACGGCAGTGAGAGGCCCGCGTACCGCAAAACAAAAAAAAAAAAAAAAAAAAAAAAAAACTTGTAGACTGGAGCAAACCAAAATCTATAAATCAGTAAGGATACTCCTTAAAAGAAAAAAATGTAACTTTACCTGTGGCTATAGCGAATGGCTATCGTCAACCCAAGCTGCAATTAAAAAGAGAGAGGAATACATATTAAATAATATCAAGCACATGCTGAATTCACAAGAAAACTGATGTAACGCGCCAACTTTTTTTAAACATTTCTTAAAACACCTTCCTGCTAATGCTTCCTAAATAACACTTTTTTTTAAAATAACATGTTTTAATGATCGATCTTTAGTTTCAACTTAACTCTTAAAAGGATAATGGTATTTTGAAAGGGTCTTAAGCAGGGTACAATATTCCATCATGGATTAGACAGAAGGTGTCTCTCATCAGGAAAGACTTCCAAAAGGCTCTTTTTTGCCTTTTTAAAAATGCTTTAATGTTTATTTTTTATTGAGGTGTAATTGACAAAAGGGTATCTATTTAAAGTGATGCCATATACACATACATTGCAAAATGGTTAACACACATTAGCACATTAATTAACACATTCATCGCCTCACAGTTGCCTTTTATTTCTCTTTTTGGTGAGAACGCTTAAGATCTGCTCTCTTAGCCACTTTCGAATGTGCAGCACGGCATTGTTAACTACAGTCACCATGCTGTACGTTAGACCCTTAGAACTTATTCTTCTTAGCCCTAGAAGTTTTTACCCTTTGACCAACATCTCCCCACTTACCCCCACCCTGCAGCCCCTGGCAACCACCATTCTACTCTTTCCATGAGCAAAACAGGGCTCTTTCAGCTCTGAGACAAAGCAGTGAAAAGATGGGACTGCAGAGCGGATCTGATTCTGAGGTTTGCATTAGGAGAGCATGGCCACGCCCAGGTCCTGGGAGCGACCCTCTCACTACTTCCACCCCAGGGGGACTGACCACTTGGGCCAGAGCCTCCCTGAGGGGATCAGCACAGACTTCACCCTGATCCTGTCAGCTCAAGGGCAGCAAGGCAGCTCCAAGGACTGCAAGGAAATCGCACCTGTGATATACACGTGACATCAAGAGAAAGTGTACACGACTGCCAAGCAGAGCCCGAGGTGACACTGCAATTTCCTCCTTACCCTGTAGAGGTGTCAAGGAAACCTCTCAAGAACAACTAGAGGTCGGACCATATGGCCTGGGCCTCGGCTGGTTAACGCAAGGCCAGTGGTGGATTACATGACAGCCACGTTCAACTGCTAACCATATGGGTGTCAGCAAGTGATTTAACCTCTCAGAGCGTCAGTGTTCACAACTGTAAAATGGGCAAAGTAATTGTGTTCTCACCAGATTAACATAAGGATGAAACAATTTTTCTATCTATGTGTTTGTATCTGTGTGTATGCCCACGTGTGTGCATACTGCCTGATGGACAGGAAAAAAACTCTATAAATAATCACTACCACTATTTATAGGCAACACCCCTCTATGAAAATGTCACACTCCGAAATTTCATTTTTAATTGTTTTTAAGTTTAATTTTTGCAACTTTGCAAGTATTTCATCATGTAAAACACAGTGATCAGCCCTAATCATGCCTATGTAAGTCTCACTAACCCACTTGTGGCTGAATTGTGGCATGACTAGTTTAAGAATCTCAACTGCAGTTAAAAACCGAAGCATCATCTATAATATCATTTCTGGGCCAAAAGTCCACCTAAGTAGCACGTTAACACCCCCAAACACGTCACTGCCCACTCCCTTGATGTCAGCTCCCATAGAAGTGGGGGTGGGGAGGTGACTTTTGTGGCACCCTCCTGGGTGCTGCAAGATGACAGGAGGGTCCCTGGGGTAGTGGGAGGGTCGATGGGGTAAGCAAGAGACAAGGGGAGGAAGAGTTAGGAGAAATCTTTGTGATAAGGAAGCCCAATTCTTCTAACCAGCTCAGGATACTGCAGAATCCCCCAGCTAGTGTGGGAATAGCTCCAGAATCATGCGGCTGGGTGCCACCACTGCATGCACCTGAAGTATGGAATCAGCGATGGTGAGATGAGGCTTCATTTTACCCAAAGCATACCTAAAAGTGAAGGCATGAAGTAGATAACAGGTTGATTTCGTAACCCCCTCGCCTGAATGCATTCAATTATCTATTTCAGCTCAGCCAGGAGTACATTTTCTCTGAGCCTTCAGCAAACAGAAGAGGAAGATGCCTCAGGGACCATCAAGAATTTAAAGAAAAAGGAGGAAATTATTGGGGGAATGAAATAAAAGTAGAAACTGCAGCCTAAAAAGGTCAGAATGAGCAATTTACCAATTTCACAGGCCAGGTAACTTCACCTTTCCTGGGGTTAAAAAGTTCTGGCTTACAGTTAGGCTAATTATAAGATAATTTTACTGCCTGAATATTTTGATAAGCTTTGGAGTGCTGTTTAACTGGTGCCTTTCCACAGTTGAAAGATAAGCCCTTGCTGGAGTAGGGAGAGGAAATGGGTCTGGGGAAGGACAAGAATAAGAAAAAAAAGCAGAAAAAGTTGTTACATGGCAGCTGTGCTGGTTAAAAGGGGCTGGGAGATAAATCCTTCACAGAAGCAAATTTGAATTAAGCATTTTTATTAGTCTTTTCTTGGCTTCTGAATCAAATATGTTTTACAGTCATTTTTAAAAGGACACCTTTGTTAAGGAAGAGAGTGTGAACCTTGGGATGGTACAGACCAGCCACAGAATCCCGCAGGTCTCCAGAGATGCGCTAGGGAACAGGATGATTGGCACCTGTACAGAGACCCCAGAGCTACGTGGGAGCCCACTGATGGGACAGATGGGAACGGGTCATTGTACAGTCCTTCTGGAAACCTGGCTTAAACGCCACATGGAATGCACTGGATCTGATTAGGCAGCCCTGAGAAGGTAATGGAACAGCGTAGAAAGCTATTGCGGGCCTCGCCATGAAACCCCACATTGGAACAGGTAAACGAGGCCAGTGAGCTGTGTGGGGAGCCTCCTTATGGTTCCTCCTCCTGCATCCTACCTATTATCTGACCCTAGAGAAGGCAGGGGAGGCAGAGACTTCTCTGAGGTTTCTGCCCCATAACAAATGCCACATCAAGGTAACTGGGCCAACTGCTGAGAGATGGGCCAGAGATGTTTTCTCCCTCGGCCCTAGGGATGTGCATCAGCCAGCCAGGCCTCTGAGCGCTCACCCTGCGAAGAGGCATCAGCGTCTCAGAAATTCTTCGAGCAAGTCTCACCACTGCCTGTGTGTGCACACACAGGCACATGTGCACACGTTCACACCCAACTCACTCGTATGTGTGTGCACATAGGCACACAGGTGCACACTCGTGTGTGCACGCACACACTTACAGGGGCGCATCCACACCCATGTACGCATGCACAGGTCCATGTGCATTCCTATTCGTGCATGCACGTGCACATATAAATAAGCACGTGTTCCTGGGTGCACACGTGCACGCACATGCTTATACAATACTCGCATGCACCAGCACATGTGCACATATACATACGGATACACATTCCTACAGCCATGTGTATATGCATTCACCCATGTGCATAGAGACACTTTGGCATTTGAAGAGGCCCATAGAGCCTCTGAGACAAAGGGGGGCCTCAGACAATTGACCCTTTTGTTGCTGGTCTCAGCAGGGGCCCTGGGGAGAGAGAGGAGGGAGGCCCAGGGGTTGGCCCCCTGACCCCGGCCCAGCCCGGGCTGAGGCCCGGGGACACGGAGGTCAGCGGAGTTTTGTGCAGCCACCCTCCATTGAGAACACCCCCCCGGGACATACTGTAAGTATTGCCAGAGAGCACTTAACAAACTCCCATTCGGAGTACTTCTCTCGAGATTCCCACAATTTGTTAATAACAAAATTCAATCACCTTTTAATGGCCAGGAAAGAGTAATTTAACTTTTTTTTTTTTTTTCAAAATCTCCACCAACTACAAAAAACCTTTTTCCTGCTGCTTCGGCCTGAAAATGCTCCTTTTTTTGGAACAGCTGACCGAGGCAGCTGTTTCGTATCAAGTCTAGGGGTTTTCTATATGACCCAGGGAGCTCAGACAACTGGCAGGCCTTCCTGCATTAAAGGGTAATCTGAGAATAATTTGCCATAAAACACCCAGAAGTGGGCCAGCTGTAGCCGGATACACCCTATAAAGCACCACGTGGACTGTGCAGACCTTGTAAAATAATCATAATTTTAGAAAACACATTTTTAAAATCCATCTTTTGAAAAAACTTTGAAGAAGTGGCTGGCACTGCCTTAGAAGGCAGTAGGGAACGTCCTTGCAGGTGCACCGACTGTCACCAAGCGCCCCTTCCCTGAGGCCCGCTGGCCCAAGGGTCCCTGTGTGGCTGGGAATCTGCTGTGCTTCGTGTTTACGATGTGCTGTCACACACACAAGGCTGCCAGCGGCAGGTGAGGAGGAAAAGTCCAGTAGGTGCCAGCCTCCAAGTCATCCAGCTGGTGACTGGTGCTTCAAGTGTGAGTCCAGAACTTTCTAGACCAGGGGTGCTTTGCTGGCCGGGGCTGTGACCAGAAGCCATGCCCCTTCACGTGGTCAGCCACCAACCAGCCACAGCCCTGGCACCAGTGCTCCCCGTTCCTCAAAAAAAATGCTGGACATCAGGGGTTTTATTATGAAAACTCCCATGTTTGAAACTGATTTGACTATTTTTCAAGAACTACGGGAGCCAAACAAAACACGTCAGTGGAATCTGGCCCGGGGGCCGCAGGTCTGCAACCTCGCTTTACACCTTTCCATGCTGCCAAGGCTCTGCTCGGGTTCTCCAAGCTTCCAATCTTGAATTAATGAGTTTGTGACAAATTTGGGGAAAGCCTTCCTGTTAGGCGTGACTCTTCCCTCCCTTTCCTATACTTCGGTGGTGATTTTTTTATAGTTGTTTTTTTTTTAATTTCAAGGGTCCAAAGATTTATAACATCACAAAATAAACTCACAGAGAAAGGTTGTTGTTTATTTTCCTCCTGTATTTTTTAAATGATTTCCTCCCCTTTTCTGGGAAAATATGGGAAAGGAGCGTGAAGGGGAGAAGAAGGCCATGGCGTGGACAGAATCCCACACAAACAGAGCCACGGTGTGCTGGGCCACGGACGGGAGGCAGGGAGAAAGTGATCCACCGAACGCATCCTGTTAACCCGTTCTCTGGCTCTCCTTCCAACACTGTTCTCTCCTCCTAATAGCCAGGGCCCCCGTGTTCCCGCAAGCAGCACCTTCCAGAGCTGGTCTTCCTGCAGGTAACACCCCAGACTTCCTGCCCCTCCGCGCATGACTCTGAAACCCTGCCACACACGCCATGACCCACTAGTCCTCAGCAGTGGACGTCCGTCTAGGGCTGTCTTAGGCACTCACTACTTCCTCTGAAAACTTAACTATGCTGGGCCAGCCAATGCTTATGGTCAGTTGCAATGAGCCTTGTGGTCCAGTCTCCCACTTTTTCTTGCCTGTTTCCTCACGTTACCTATTTCGTGGGGTTGTTTTAGGCAGATTAACTTAGACTTCTGGGATGAGGCCCTGACCCAGACCTACTGAATCGGAAACTCTGGTGGGGGAATGGAGTGCGGGGCAGGTAGCCAGTCCTCCGGGGTTCAAGTTTAGGAAGCATTGAAAGAGATGATGTATGGAAAGAACTTAGCAAAAGGCTTGGCACAGGTGAATTCTTAGTAACTGTGACGACGACGACGATGATGATGTTACAGTTCATAATAAAACTATTTTCATTTTATGTCCTCTTAATGTCATGTCAATGTCCCACACTCAACTTCAGGGATTATCATCGCTGTGAGCTCAGCCAGCTAGTAGGCCTGGGGTGATGTCTGGGGAGATGAGGCTCACAGGTGATTACCCACTCAGCAGGGAGAGGTGTCCCCACCTGGCTGAGATCCACTGTGTGCTGTCCACAAACAAGTACAGGGCTGGCTTCCTGGAGGCCAAGGGCAAGTCTCAACAGGCTGCAGACCTGCCCTCCCCACACTGCGCTTCTCTCTCTCATTCCCATCAAAAGAGGGAGGAGGGCTTCCCTGGTGCCACAGTGGTTGGGAGTCCACCTGCCAATGCAGGGGACGCGGGTTCGTGCCCCAGTCTGGGAGGATCCCACATGCCGCGGAGCGGCTGGGCCCGTGAGCCATGGCCGCTGAGCCTGCGCGTCCAGAGCCTGTGCTCCGCAACTGGAGAGACCACAGCAGTGAGAGGCCCGCGTACCACAAAAAAAAAAAAAAAAAAAAAAAAGAGGGAGGAGACCGCAAGAAAGGCAGGAGGAAGAAACAACAACAACGTATTTCTCATTATTGAGTTTATTTCGTGATGTTATCCTTCCTTGGGCCCTTAAAATTTAATTTTTTTAAAAAAACTGGAAAAGCTAAAGAAAAAGTCACACTTAAGTTTAGGAAAAGAAGGGCATGTGCATAACGTGTAAACTCTTTCCAGGTTTGTCAGAAACCTAGTAATTCAAATCTGAAACTTTCAGAACCTGATGTAAAACTTGCTAAATCAATGGAAATTAACATTGAACAAACACTGAAACCTAGGCAGTGGTTGTTTAACCAACCTAAGAAAACAAGTTGTTTTCAAGTCTCTAAGCTCCGAGTAACTGAAAAGGTAAGGCCGGTGATGCTGCTGTCCCTCCCCGCCATTCCTGGGAACCTGAGCCAGGCACCATCTTTCTGGAGTAAAAGTTAAACAGCTCTGCTTGGAAAGCTTGGAGATGAGTTTTCACAAGGACTTGCTTTGTCCCCCAGTTCGCACAAATTAAAAACATCTGTGAGTCTTGAGTTGCTGCCCGTTCCCCCCACCCCCAGCAACAGCACCTGGGCCCCCTTTTACCACGCATCTTCCAGGGACCAAGCCCCATGAGCCATGGGTCAAGGGACCACCCCCTGTCCTGCTCTCAACCTCGGTACCATCCTCTGCAGAGAAACAACAGTAACTGCAGCCCCTCCCCAGAAGACAGGGGGCTGGACACCCTCAGGGCCTAGCAGTGGTGAGGACTCCAGGAGGCCAGCTATCATCCTTGTCATTGTCATTCAGTGGCCGTGGTCTGTCCACCTGTGTCACAGCAGAGTGAACTCATGGGCATACATCAGGTCCCAGTTACTCATCTTTGTGTGGCCGGTACCCAGAGCTGGATAAACAGGGCTGCCAGAGAGCTTCATGAACCACTGAATTCACTCCAGGGAGAATTCAGCTTGTATTCACTGAATTCACTTACAGCTTGTGAGTGTCAGAGGAGCTGACCGTATTTTTTTAAGTTTTAGGTTTCCAACAAAATAACAGTAGATTTTGGTTTCTTGGCTTCTCTTGATATGAATGGTTGGGTATTCGATAATATGAAGAAACCACACACTCTTTTCGTAGAAAACCTTATTTGCACCGGCGTGACGATGGACATGGATTCTGTGTGCAGCCTACATCACAGAACAACTAACCCAGAAAACTCTGGAACTTTCAGTGGCAAATACTACTTAAGTGAAAGCCTGATTGTAAGTCAGAGTCGGCCGGGGGAGAAGGAAGAGGCTGAAGAGAAGAAAAGGAAATGTACGCGGACTGAAGGGGACAAATGGGTGACACCCTCACATGCAGTCAATAACAAGAGTATTTTAGGGCATTTCTATGGTGGATTTTGGCCTGTTAAATACAAGAAAATGAAAGGCCGTTCATAGCCTGTCACTGCAGCTTAGCGACCCCAAAACCGCTCGTTGACCCACTCTGAGCCCCAGATCCTCATCGGAGTCGAGAGTAAAATGCCCAGGAAAGGAAATCCCTTTTTAACGTAAGACACAAGAATACTTTTAAAGAACCTGTTTCAAAGAAAGAGTAACAGTTTTCTTCCTTCTAGCTCTTACCTACTTTCTCCTCTAATCAAATTCCTACCAGAAAGAAATTCACAAAAACGTAAACAGACAAACAAAAATCCTTCCTCCCAGGTATGTGGGACATGGGCTAAAATGAGGCCCTCCAGAAAACATGACAGCAGCTGTTAAAAAGAGTGCAGTAAAAAGAATTTAAAAAATAATTTTAAAAAAGAGTGCAATATATCCACTGTTGAAAAAGAGACAATACCTTTTTAAGTAAACTCTTAATTATGAGATAATTGTATTAATAGATTCACATGCAGGTATCTGAAATTATATAGAGGAATAATGGAGAGAAGCCCCATGTATCCTTTGCCCAGTTTCCTCTAAGATGTCATCCCCAGGGACATCTTGCAAAATTATCATGCAATATCAGTGAGGGTATTGACATCAGTACAGTCCAGCTACAGAACGTTTCCGTCACCTTGTGATGCCCTTTTATAAATGCATCCGTTTTCCTCCCACACTTATCCCTGTTTAGCCCCTGGCAACCATCAGTCTGTTCTCCAGCCCTGTGATTTTGCCTTTTCGAGAATGTAATATAAATGGAAGCCTACAGTATGTAACCTTTGGGGATTAGAGCTTTGCATTCAGCATCATTCTCTGGAGATTGATCCAGTGGCTGCAGGTACCAATAGTTCATTCCTTTTCATTGCTTAGCAGTATTCCATGATACTGGAATACCACAGCCAAGGGATCTGTTAAAGGACATCTGGGCTATTTGCAGTTTAGGACTATTATACGTAAAGCTGCTATGAACATTCATGTGCAAGTATCTGCATGAACATAAGTTTTCATTTCTCTGGGATAAACGCCCAGGCGTGCCACTGCTGGGTCATACGGTAGTTCCATGTGCAATTTTATAAGAAACTGCCCAACTGATCTCCAAAGTGACTGTACTGTTTTACAATCCCACCAGAAATGTATGAATGACACTGTTTCTCTGCATCCTCACTAGCGTTTGGTGTTATCACTTTTTTTAAAAATTTGTGCCATTCTGATAGGTATTATTCTGATAGCCATTGTGGTTTTAATTTACATTTTCCTAAGTTTAATGATGTTGAACATCTTTTCACGTGCTTATTTGCCAACGGTAGATTCTCCTCAGTGAAATGTTTGCCCATTTTCTATTTGGATTGGTTGTTTTTTCGCTGTTGAGTTTTGAGAACTCTTTCTATATTCTATATACTAGTCCTTTGTCAGATATGTGGTTTACAAATATTTTCTCCCAGTCTGTAGCCTGTCTTTTCATCTGTGTAACAAGGTCTTTACAGAGCAAAAGTTATTTGTTTTGATGAAGTCCAACTGATCAATTCTTTCTTTAAGGGATATGCCTTGGTGTCTACTCTAGTGAGGTGGATGGACCTAGAGTCTGTCATACAGATTGAAGTAAGTCAGAAAGAGAAAAACAAGTACCGTATATTAATGCATATATATGGAATTTTTTTTAAATGGTACTGATGAGCCTAGTGGCAGGGCAGCAATAAAGATGCAGACATAGAGAATGAACTTGAGGACACAGGGCGGGGGGCGGGGGGGGAAGGGGGGCAGGGCGGAGGAGGGGGAAGCTGGGGGCAAAGTGAGAGTAGCGTCGACTACCAAATGTCCAATAGCTAGCTAGTGGGAAGCAGCCGCATAGCACAGGGAGATCAGCTCGGTGCTTTGTGACCACCTGGAGGGGTGGGACAGGGAGGGTGGGAGGGAGGCTCAAGAGGGAGGGGATATGGGGGTATATGTATGCATATGGCTGATTCACTTTGTTGTACAACAGAAACTAACACAGCACTGTGAAGCAATTATACTCCAATAAAGATGTATAAAAAAACTTTGAAAATAAAAGTATTTAAAAAAAAAAATTGTATACCTGTAGACCCCAAAGATTTTCTCCTATTTTTTCTGAAAGTTTAATAAATTTATGTTTTACATTTAAAGCATGATCTATTTTGAGTTAACTTTTGTATAAGGTGTGAGACATTTTTTAAGATTTTAATTTTATTGGAATATAGCTGATTTACAACGTTGTGTTAGTTTGTGTGTACAGAAAAGTGATTCAGTTATACAAATACATATATTCATTCTTTTTTAGATTCTTTTCTCATATGGGTTATCCAGAATATTGGGTAGAGTTCCCTGTGCTAACATTTTGCGGGTGGGGTCGGGGGGGGCGTTGTTTGTTTGTTTATAGATGCCCAATTGCTCCAGCCCCATTTGTTGAAAAGGCTATCTTTTCTTCCATTGAATTTCTTTTGCACTTTTGTAAAGAATCAGTTGGGCATATTTATTGGGGTTTATTTCTGGGCTTTCTATTGTGTTCCATCAATCTATTTGTCTGTCTCTCTGCCAAAACCACTAGACTTGATTACTATATAAGTATTGAAATTGAGTAGAGTGACTCCATCCGCCTTATTCTTTTTCAAAAAAAAATTTTTAGGGACTTCCCTGCTGGCGCAGTTGTTAAGAATTCGCCTGCCAGTGCAGGGGACAAGGGTTCGAGCCCTGGTCCGGGAAGATCCCACATGCCGCAGAGCAACTAAGCCCATGTGCCACAACTACTGAGCCTGAGCTCTAGAGCCCGCAAGCCACAACTACTGAGACCACGTGCTGCAACTACTGAAGCCCGCGCACCTAGAGCCCATCCTCCGCAACAAGAGAAGCCACCACAATGAGAAGCCACGCACCGCAACGTAGAGCAGCCCCCGCTCACCGCAACTAGAGAAAGCCCACGCACAGCAACGAAGACCCACCACAGCCAAAAATAAATTAGTTAATTAATTAATTAATTAAAATTTTTTTAGCTATTCTGCTTCCTTTGCCTTCCCATATAAACTGTAGAATAACCTTGTGTATATTCACACCAAAAAAAATCTTGCTGGAATTTTGATAGAAATTGCATTAAACCTATATATCAATTTTGAAGAAAACTGGCATCACTACCATATGGAGTCACCCAATCCATAAATGTGGTATGTGTCTCCATTCATTTAGATCTTCTTTTATTCCTTTCATTACCATTGTATAATTTTCAGCATGCAGTTCCTACACATGTTTGTTAGATTTACTTCTGCGAATTTCTCCTCTCTCTCTTTTTGAGCAAGTGTAAATTATTTTGGTGTCCACATGTTCGTTGTTAATATATAGAAATACAATTTATTTGTGTATGTTTATCTTGTGTGCTGCGACCTGCTAAATTCACTTAGCAGGTTCTAGGAGATTTTTCGCAGGTTCCTTGGGCTTTCTGTATAGACAAGCATCATCTCCAGATAGGATCGGTTTTGTTTCTTCTTTTCTCATCCAAATGCCTTTTCTTTTCTTGCTTTACTGCACCAGCTGGAAGTCCAGCACTATGTTGAGTAAGGGTAGTGAAAGCAGGCACCCTAGCCTTGTTCCCAATTTTAGGAGGAAAGCATGCAGTCATTCACCATAATGTATAATGTTAGCTATGGGGGAGGGTTGTAGATGTTCTTTATCAAATTGAGGAAGTTCCCTTCTTTTCCTATTTTTCTGACGGTTTTTTAATCATGAAAGGGTGTTGAATTCTGTCAAATGCTTATTAAAAACACTTATCCTGGGGCTTCCCTGGTGGCGCAGTGGTTGGGAGTCCGCCTGCCGATGCAGGGGACACGGGTTCGTGCCCCGGTCCAGGAAGATCCCACATGCCGCAGAGCAGCTGTGCCCGTGAGCCATGGCCGCTGAGCCTGCGCGTCCAGAGCCTGTGCTCCCCAACGGGAGAGGCCACAACAGTGAGAGGCCCGCGTACCACACACACACAAAAAAAACACTTATCCTCCTTTAAACTATCCCCTCTCTTCTCCGCTGTCTAGTTTTTAAAAAATACACAAAACGAATGAGAAACCAAGCCCTCTGTCCTGGTGTATAGAACATAGGCTCAGATGAAGCTTTCCATAAAACACAATCACAGGTGTTACAAAAGAGTGTAGTAGATCTGATGTGAAAAGTGACACAACATACTTTTAAGCAAAAAAAAAAAAAAATTGCAGGTACAATCTAAATGTGCATATAATGTGTTAAGGGGATATCTGATATTGAATGGTTATATATATAATTATTAGAAAGGAAGTCTGGAAGACTAAATACCAAATTGTTGGATGGGAGGGGTTTGGGTGGGAAAGGATCTTCACTCCCTATCATTTTATACTCTTCTCCAGTGTGTAATGTGAATGTTTTAACATAAGCAGGTACTAATTGGTAATTTTTAAACGATCTAATAAGGGAAAGTATGGAAAACAATTACCTTGCAAAATGCTATGAACTGTGTACTTTACGCATAGCTGAATGCAATTTTTCTCTTAAGGTGCTGTCTTTTGTCAGCCTGAAACGTGGATGCTTTGGCAAGGAGATATTATTAAACTGTGTTCCACCGCCACTCAAATTCTCACGGAATAAAAAGGACAACATTTTGAAATAAAGATTCAAGAAAGGGAGTAAAAGAATGAGGACACATCTCTTGGTAATAAAGTCTTTCACCCCTACCCCAGTAGATTCTCACAAAGGTTCCATTTCATCACCTGGATTTTTAGGTCAGTATTAAAGGTGCTAACTTCGGACTTTGCTGGGAGGGGAGGGAATTTGTCTAAATTGATGGATTTGATAGAGGCAGTGACTGAAATGCTGCACACACACACCCAGCAGAGGGGGAGAAAGACACAACCAGACAGAGAGAGCCCTACCGAAGTGTGATTGTGTGGTCACTGGCATACGGAGAAGAAACGAAGCAAAACACCTTCTCTAGTTTACAAGCACTGCTGTGAGCCATCACTGCCTCATCAGGTGACAGAATAAACATGCTGAGTTTTCTCCATATTTCCAGAACAATTCTCCAAGGTGCGTTCCCTTCCTCGGAAGAGAAAAATCAACTTCCCAAAGAGTAGTCAAGTCAAGCAACACAGCTGAGGGGAGACAAGCACAGCCCAGGGCGACCAGTGAGGCGTGGGACCAGTACTAACCACCACCAACAAAGACCCAGAGACACAAACCCACCTCCCGAAGCGGACGCCAATTAGACTACAATGAGCTGACACTCCAAAGTGAGGTGGGGTTGGAGCTTGGAAAGTTCAGCAGGTAAAAAGCTGTGGTACTGGCATAAAAGGCACAGTCACTGAATCAGAAAATCTAACCAGTATCAGACATATGGGAAAATACTCAAGCTTAGGATGTAATATGAAAAAGGCAGAACGTAAGCGAGAAGCATTTCCACACTGACATTACAGAAAAGGGTAGCACAGGTGACTCCCTCTCATCCTCAGCTCACCGGCCCGGCCACCCTCTGGGGTCAGCCAATGCTCTCCAGCTGAGCTGCTCTGGCCCCGGCCCTCCCCGTGAACCCCACTGCCACCTCCTCGAGAGCGTCACCTCCCCTCCCAGGAAGCACAGCAAGAGCTTCCTACAGGGCTGCCTTCCTCCAGCTGGAAATTCAGAGCTGATCACACTGCCGAGCCCTGTGGAACGCCCTTGTGGGACCCCAGTGGCCGTGTGATGAAGCCGAGACTACAGAGCTACCTCACCTGCCTCGTGGCCCCTTTTTCAACCACCCACCCCTTTCACTCCCACCTGGCTCATCAAATCAGCCCCAGATTCCCAAACGCAGTGCATGCTACTCCCTTTCCCATCCCACCCCATCCCATTCCCCGCAGTGCTCTTCTCTCCTCAGTCACCTTCCAAATCCTATTCATCCTACAAACCCCCTCAAACATCATGACCCCTGGGAGGCTTCTCTGCCCCAGCCCGGCTTTCATCAGCCCCTCTTCCGGCTCCTTCGCCCAGCATGTGCGAGGCTGCGGTCTGTGTACAGACGTCTTTCCAGCATCCTGCAAGCTCTCGGAGGGCGGGCTTTCATCTTCCATCCCATGCCTGGTCCACGGGGAATCCAGGAGTTCAGTGAACATTTGTTGAAATCATGGGTTTTGTATTTCCTTCGTTGCTCTCCTTTAACATGGTTATGCAGTTGTCTGTGGGCATTAAGTTACACGAAATTTGTATTTGCCTCCCTGACTCAGCAGGCGGAAGAACAGCCGTCGCAGACGCCTCCATGTTCTTGTGCTACGGTGCAATGGCCACCAATGACAAAGTTGTGCTTATTTCTCTCTGTGTGGAAACTGCCCATTTTATGCAAGTGAGGTACAGGGTTCCAGCTCCATCATCAATGTTTATGAAAAGGCTATTGTGTGCAAGACACTGAGGAGGTCATAAAGAGGCACAGGGCATGATCCCTGAGCTCGGAGAGTACAACATAAACCAAGAAAATAGCTTCATTATCCACTGTGTTAAGTGCCAGACTCCAGGAGTTCCCGGGAGGGTGACCTTGCTGTGAAACCTTCACAGAGGAGCTGGGGCTGGAGCTGGGCCTCAGGGATTCACACAGATATGAGAACAAGGGTGACTATCACGTGGGGACCTCAGCATCAGTAATGGCTTAGCAGAAAGGACTCTGAGTCAGACAGGAAGTTTGGACAATAATACACCTCTGGGTGGCATCCACCAAGCACTTTCTGCAGGTCAAATACGGTGCCAAGCACAGCAGAAATGTCGCTTCATCTAAGCCTCATAAAATCGCTGAGAATGAAGCATGACTATTCCCATTTGGGGATGGGGAGATGGAGATTCAGAGGGTATGCTACCTTGCCTAAGGTCACACAGCTAGAAAATCGCTGAACGCCTGGGGATATTGGGACTGGAGTATTGAGGGTCTTTTTTTTAGTTTAAACAAATAAGAGTTTATTTTATTTTTTTATAATAAGTCATCTGAAGGAGGGTGAATGCTGATGTTGGTTTCGCTGCTCAACAATGTCCTTAGGGACCAGGTCCTATAGAGATCCATTTTTTAGCAACTGGCTTCTCATCCTTGTGCTTGCTGCCTCATGATCACAAAACGGCTGTTGCAGCCCCAAGCATCATGCCGTATTAAGTGTCTTCAGTACAATGCTAAACATTGGGAGCGTGAGCCTGCAGACAACAGGGAGATGCTGAAGGTGTGTGACCAAGGTAGACATATTCAGTGATGCTTCTGCAAGGTGCATCTTGGCCTTTGCTTAAGAGGAATTGGAGGAGAGAGATTCTAAGAGAGAAAGCTTTCCTTTAATGTACTATATTTTTGTCCAAAGATGTATTTCATTCTTTGTTGATAAGCAACCAATTTGGAAATGGGAAATTAAATAACACATCCAGTTTTGTGGGGATTGTGGGAGTTGCAGGGCTGTCTCTGTCCTTGGGTATCAGACTTCCCTAACCCCTCTCAGCCCGGTGCTCTGGAGCAATCTCTAAGTCTTCTGGAATATCCGGCACTCCTCACTCTCCAGTCCTTCACACCTTCCTGCCACCGGTTATGCCCAGAACCACGGCCCAGGCCTTCAGTCAATGACAGAAGGAAGGAAATGTCACACCAAAATGAAGGAAATGAATATTTTTCATGGTTCTAAGAAAAACCTCCACTGTGGCTGGAGGCCCAGGACATTTCTCCACCAAGACCCTCAGAGTCACGTATAGAGGGCATAAGGCCATTTGATGCAGCACTGTCTCTAAAAGCAAAACTTTGGAAACAGCATAAATGTCCACTAGGAGGGGTCTGCCTATCGTGGACTACCACACATGATTTAAAAGATGGAGGAACTTTTCTATATACTGACTTGGAAAGATCTCTGAGAAGTAGGGCTGGGTGAAAAACAGCAGGCAGATATTCGCTTCTAATGTGGCCTTGTGAACCCTCTCCAGACTGACCCTCCCATAGATAACAGCTATAAACTCTGAGCAAAGTGCAAAAACAGCTACTGAGAATTCTGGGGAGTAAAAACAAGCAAACAGCTTATAGAGGAGGGTCAAAAAAATTTGAAGTAGGGATTTCCCCGGTGGTCCAGTGGGTAAGACTCCACGCTCCCAGTGCAGGGAGCCCGAGTTCGACCCCTGGTCGGGGAACTAGATCCCACATGCATGCCGCAGCTAAAGAAGTCCGCAAGTGGCAACTAAAAAGTCCGCATGCCGCAACTAAGAAGTCCGCAGGCCACAACTAAGAAGTCCGCAGGCCGCAACTAAGACCCGGCACAGCCTAAATAAATAAATAATTTTTTTTTTTTTTTTAAGTTAAAAAAAAATTTGAAGTAGCCCCTGGCACAGAGTGAATTTCCTGGCTTTTCGTGGTTGTTGTTTTCCTGGGATCTGCCCTGAAAACAGGCCACAGTGGAGGAGCAGAACAGCAGGGAGGCAAAACTCTGAGAGAAAAATCCTGTTGTCTTGCTGGCTAGAGGCACTGGGAAAAGGAGCAAAGGCAACTATGGTCCCTGGAGTGTGTGAAGGAGCCCAAAGAGGCAAGAGTAGAAGAACGAGTTCTCCTGACTTTGTACATGAACTCTGGATGAATCTCAGGCTGACTGCTAAACCAGCACGCATGGGACAAAGCAGTGCATGAAAGGCTTAAAGAACTGAACGTAGACTTGAACCCAAAGAGAAAGCTCAAGGTCAGGCCTTGAGTCTAACCAAGTTAATTGCCTGCTAAAATAAACCATCAACATTCTTCAGAAGACTATAGCATAACTCAAAGTCCTCAAAACATAATATTCACAACATCCAGGATATAATCCAAAATTGCTCAATTTATGAAGAACCAGGAAAATGTGCCCTATTCACAAGAGAAATGACTATCAATAAATACCTACCCTAGAATGATCCAGATGTTGAAGTAATCAGATAAGGGCTTTCAAGCAGATATTATTACCAAACTCCATGAGGTCAAGGCAAGCATTCTCTAGTTAACGAAAAGATAAGCAATCTCAGCAGAGAAACAGAAGATAAAAATAAGAAATAAATGAAATTTTTAGTTTTGGAAATATACAATACCTGAAAATAAAAGTTCACTGAACAGGCTTAACAGCAGAATGGAGATGCCAAAGGAAAAAGTCAGTGAGCTTAAAGATAGATCAATATAAATTATCCAAACGAGAGAGGTAAAAAATGAACATAAAAGAAGATATAAATAAATGGAGGGGTATGTTTTTGAAGACTCATGTTCATGTATTTAGAAGACTCAATATCATTAATATGTCAGTTCTTGGGATCCCAACACAATCCCAATCACGTTCCCACCAAGTTACTTTATAGATATTGATAAACTGCTTCTGAAATTTATATGAAAAGGCAAAGGACCTAGAATAGCCAAAACAACAATGAAGAAGAACAAACTCGAAGGACTCACACTATCCAGTTTCAAATAGAGGACCCAGAAACAGCCCCACAAAAATATAGTCAACTGAGTTTTAACAAAGCTGCAAAGGCAATTCAACTGAGAAAAGTTAGTCTTTTTGGCAAATGGTGCTGGAACAGCTGGACATCCATATGCAAAAATAAAAGGGGGGGTGGACCTACACACAGACCCTACACCTTAAACAGAATTAACTTAAAATGGGTTCCAAACCTAAATGTAAAATGCAAAACCATAAAACTACTAGAAGAAAACGTAGGAGAAAATCTATGCTACTTTGGGTCTGTGATGAGTTTTAGATAAGCCACCAAAAGCACAATCCATGAAAGAAAAGATAAATAAATTGAAATTTGTTAAAATTAGAAAGTGTCTATGTCAGAGACACTTTGTTAAGAGAATGAAAAGCCACAAATTGGGAGAAAATCTTTGCAAAACACATATCCGATAAAGGACTGATACCCAAAATATCCAAAGAACTCTTAAAACTTAAGAATAAGAAGGGCTTCCCTGATGGCGCAGTGGTTAAGAATCTGCCTGCCAATGCAGGGGGCATGGGTTCGAGCCCTGGTCCAGGAAGATCCCACATGCCATGGAGCAACTAAGCCCGTGCTCCACAACTACTGAGCCTGCGCTCTAGAGCCCGTGAGCTACAAGTACTGAGACCGTGTGCCACAACTACTGAAGCCTGCTCGCCTAGAGCCTGTGCTATGCAACAAGAGAAGCCACCACAGTGAGAAGCCCACACACCACAGTAGAGAGTAGCCCCCGCTCGCCACAACCAGAGAAAAGCCCGCGTGCAGCAGCAAAGACCCAACGCAGCCAAAAAAAAAAAAAAAAATTAAGAAAATAACTTAATTTAAAAAATGGACAAAAATTCTGAAGAGACACTTCACCAGAAAATATATACAGAGGTCAAATAAGGATATGCAAAGATGCCCAATGGCAAATGTCATCAGGGAAATGCAAATTGAAACAACTTGATACCACTATACACCTATTAGAATAGCTAAAATCCAAAATACTGACAATAGCTGGAAAGGATCCAGAGTAATAAGAACTCTCTCATTCATTGCTGGTGAGAATGCAGATTGGTAGAGCCCCTTTGGAAGAGAGTCTGGCAGTTTCTTACAAAGCCAAATATAGTCTTACCATATAATCCAAAATACTCCTAGGTATTTGCCCAAACGATCTGAAAACTTATGTCCACACGAAAACCTGCATGCAAATATCCATAATCATCAAGAAATGGAAGCAAACAAAATGTCCTTCAATGAGTGACTAGATAAATAAACTATGGTACATTTATATAGTAGAATACTATTCAGCAATAAGAAGGAATGAGTCATCAAGCCATGCAAAAACATGGATGAATCCCAAATGCATATTGCTAAGTGAAAGATGCCAGTCTGAAAAAGCTACATACTATATGATTCTGTTTATATGACATTCTGGAAAGGGCAAAACACAGAGCTGGCAAACAGATTAGTGGTTGCCAGAGGTTTAGGGAGGGAAGAGAACTGAATAGGTGAAGCACAGGGTATAATTTGGGGGTCGTGAAACTATTCCGTATGATACTGTAATATCAGATACATGAAACTGTACATTTGTCAAAACCCGTAGAACTTTACAGCATAAGGAGTGAAACTTAATGTATGCAATTTTTAAAAAAAAAAAGTCATTTAAAAGTTGAGGGGATCCCAGAATGGAATGCAGATTTGACAGAAGAATCTAATAAATATCACAAATGCATGAAACCAACTCACTGCCAGAGGTAAGGGATAAAAGGACTGAACTAAGTAACTTTGGAGCTGAGTGTAGGCTGTAAAAATAAAAGCAAAATGAACTGAACATAGTACTGCAGTGTAGATGACACAGTTGTTTCCCACGGGGCTATGAGTTAATTCCGGAGCCACTATGCACATATACTGGAATTGAACAATTAAGGAAATGGATGGCAGATAGCTGGAGCTAGTTTCTCACTGTTGGAGCAGGAGGTTATAGACAAGCAAGGGGAGAAGTCTAGAATGATCCATATGGTAAGGAATTACAGTTGAGACATCAGTATGAAGTTTAGCTCCATATAGATACAAAGGGATACATATTTATAGATCTCTGTGTATACACAGGTTAGTATATAAACATGTATTTCCTTCCTCCATAGGAAGTAGTGACAACACTCCGATAGCAACAAAAACACCTAGCACCCAAATCTTGATTTCTAAAACCATTCTTCAGTGAAAGGAACCAGGGCTCCTTGTGGAAATGCCTGATCCTAGAGCTGGGGCACAGGACCGTGAAACCAGGGGTTTTGAGAGCCCGGCTTTAACGGATTACACTTGGGGTCACAGTTTGGGTAAAATCCAGCTGATGAGGTATGACAGCCATTCCTGCCATAAAGTTTTCCATACAGATGCCTGATATTTGTTGGGAAATGAGATCTGAAAAGGGTCATATATGTTATTCATTAGAAGTTCCTAATCATACTGTGAGTACTCAACCACAGTGGAAGGAAGGAAATTTTCCCTCTGACTACAGGGTTCCCTCGTCCCACCCACATCTCCTGCGCTGTCCTAAATCACACCTTCCCAGCAGCTGTCATCTTACTGTTCTCCTTTGTCCTTCTGCAATCCAACTGGTGAATTTCTAATTCTGGGCTGACCCAACCATTTCGTTTCCCTACCACCGCCCCAGGTACAAACTAAATCATCACATTGCTAGGCCCTGCCATAAATACAGGATGGACCACAGCACACTACTCAGGACTGGGTCTTCCACGGTCTCCACAAGCCCCCTTCTTCCTCGCCTCTCTCCTCCCCACGCCTTTGATGGCTTTGGAGACTGAGGCTTCTCCTCCAAAGTTTCCATCCCCATTCCTGCTCCCTTTCCTTAGACCTTGACCTACCTCTGCATTCCTAAGAGAATAGAAAGCATCTGTTAGAATGCTCCCAACGTCTTCTGTCCCTGCTTGAAAATTCCTCTGTCTCCCCCTCTCTCCAGACTGTCCCTCCTGTCTCTGAGGAAAAACCATCTGCTTTGGTTTCAGGGTCATCCCTCTACCTGTGTTTTAATGTCATGTCATAAGTCTCCCTGTGACCTTCCCACCAATCAACCTCCCTCTGTCTGGCAGCATTAACCTCCCCCTTTCTACTTCCTCTTTCCCCTCTGGGATGAGCTCAGACGTGCTCAGGTCGCTCCTGCCCCCTATGATAGCATTCCTCCACCCCACAAGCATTCAAACTCTGGTCCCATATCACCTCCCTCGGTTGAAGGCATGCCTATAGTCCCACACAGACCTGGGTTCAAATCTCAGCTCTGCCACTTACCAGCTGGTGATGCTGGGAAATAACCACGACCACGCTAAAGTGTATGTAGGGGCTTCTGCATGCTGGGCACCCAGTGAAGGGCTTCACTTACAATAAGACAATAGCTCACGGCATCCCATCAACAACCTCAGGAGACGGGTCCATTATATTTCATTTAGAGAAGAGAATCCAACTAATTTGTACAAGTTCACACAGCTAATAAGGGCAGACGTAGAACTCAAATCCAAACTGCCTCACATTCTGTCTCCCAAGAAGCCTGACACTGGTCCCAAATCCTTCATCTACGGAGTATCAATCTTGGTGCCTCCCTTCACTGACGTATATACACGACCAAACGTAAAATAGATGGCTAGTGGGAAGCAGCCGCATAGCACAGGGAGATCAGCTCTGTGCTTTGTGACCACCTAGATGGGTGGGATAGGGAGGGTGGAAGGGAGACTCAAGGGGATAGGGGGATATATATATACGTATAGCTAATTCACTTTGTTATACAGCAGAAACTAACACAACAATGTAAAGCAATTATACTCCAATAAAGATGTTAAAGGAAAATATCTTGGTGCCTCCCTTGTGGAACTCCTGTAAGAATTAAAAGAAATGACGTACGGAGAGCACTTAGCATGAAAAGTGCTAAGTCTGGCACTCAACAAATCAGCATCACTCAACAAATGGTGGTGACTGCTGACCATACATGCTTTCTGGAAATTCTCTCCTCTTGGCTTCCACGAAGCTATGACCTGGTTTTCCTCCCACCTCTCTGACCCATCTCTTGCATTCCCCATCATGCCCGTTGGCTTGTCCTTTAAATATAGGCTTTGCCCAGAAACCCTCATAGCTCCCTCTTCCTGCCCAAGGGGAACCTACTCCCCCAGCTTCAGCCAACAACTCCCAGAGCCTCCACATGCCTGCCTGACACTTCTGCAAACTCACTTCTCCCTCCCTAAACCTGTTCCTCCTCTGTGTTTTCCATTCCAAACTAAGATGTCCCGTGAACCCCAAGCTAGATCTCATTGCTTCTTTCCTTGGAAATGATCAGTAGCGTCCCATTGCCAACAGAATAAATTGCAGAATCTTTAGCAAGGCAAGCAAGGCGCTCCATCATCTGTTCCAAACCATCTTCCCAGCTGCCTGCAATAGCCCCAGTCTCCTGGAAGGTTGCAAACATGCCTCTCTGCCCCAGGATAGGCTCTTTTCCCAGCTCAGCACCCAGATGCTCCAGCAGTTCCAAGCATGGCATCACGTCACATCCCTCACTGTCCTGGGAATCATCTCCAAACTGGCTCCATTTGTCTGGGTCTCTATTTAAAAACGAAGCCCAGAAATCAACACGGTCCAGGAATGGAGTGGAACTACCCACTTCTCTTAACACAGCATGCCCTCTTCCTGCACCCAGCAGGCCAGGTCAGGATGGGTTCTAACTTCGACATGGCAGCCGCATCAGCCTTCACTGGTCACGTGACGGCATGTTCCCAGGGCACCCACACTGGGGCAGGATCCTTTCAGGTCTACACGCTGCTTTTCCAACAGGACTGAAAACCACTGAAGGGCAAGGACTTATATCTATGCTCTGTCCTCCAAAACTCACAATCTTCTCATGCCTTTAGTCCATCTGTAGTGAGTAAAGGAGAGGATCTGTAAGGTCGTATGTAAAGGTAGGGTTATGTCAGAAGAAAGGCCATACTTAAACTAACTCCGCCCCTCCTTTTTTAAAATTCTACTTAACTTAAAAATGGAGTATGGCTTCCCTGGTGGCGCAGTGGTTGAGAATATGCCTGCCAATGCAGGGGACATGGGTTTGAGCCCTGGTCTGGGAAGATCCCACATGCCGCGGAGCAACTAGGCCCGTGAGCCACAACTACTGAGCCTGTGCGTCTGGAGCCTGTGCTCCGCAACAAGAGAGGCCATGATAGTGAGAGGCCCACGCACCACGATGGAGAGTGGCCCCCGCTTGCCGCAACTAGAGAAAGCCCTCGCACAGAAACGAAGACCCAACACAGCAAAAAATAAATAAAATAAATAAATAAAGGAATTCCTTTAAAAAAAAATGGAGTATAGACAGAGAGTGCACTTTTTATATTAAGTATCTCTAGTGATTTGAAGCTCAGAATCATGCTGAAACACTGACAAAAGTGTCGTCTAAATCCGAGCAGCAATGGAAGGTCTTATTTGACTGACAAGATGAGTTCCTTTAAAAGTAACATCTGGAGCATGGACTGAAACTAAGCCTGGTGAGATGCCAAACACAAGAAAGGGGAACCAGCCCCTCAGCGCCTCACACCGTGACAGTTATTTATTCAGGCATGAAAACTGGGGCATCGCTCTTACGACGCTAATTAGACAAAGAAATGAGATATGCAAATATTTTTTAAAAGTTGACTCACTACAACATTCTCACCAGATGAAAGTTAATAAAGAAAATAGGACACCATAGGGTCACTCTGGGGCCAAGGCCCATTGCTCTGACTACCTGACCTATGATATCCCTGGGAACAAAAATCAAGTTCGCATCTAGCGCTGCCTCCACAACCCTGGGGACAGACAGGATCCAGTGCTCAGAATGCCACATGGGCCATCTCAGCTCAAAGGTCAGAGGTTACCCAAGCAAGAGGCATGGAAGTTGCCAGAAACCTAAGATGCTGCCCTTGGAAGCCCCATGTCCAGAATTCCTTCTCCAGCGTAGCCTCAAAACACAGGGTCTTTGGCCAGAGTTCAGTGGGGCCCCTGTCGGGCAGGGTGGGTACAACACTGCACTGCCCCACCCAAGCTGTTTGCCATTGCCAAGCTACCTCACCTCCCAGCCTCTGTCTTCTCATCTGTAAAACAAGAATCATGGCAAAGCTGCCATGACAAAGGGGTAAGAAAATGCCCATGGAGCGTCACGTGCCTGGCCTGCTGTGGGCGTTCAGCATGTGGCAGCGGCCCTCCCTGCTCCTGGACCTCGATAGGATGAAGATGCCTGTGATGGATGGGGGAGGTCTCAGGGCTGAATCAGTTTACAGATGTTTACTGAGGGCCTCGTAACGGGGCAGCACCTTGTGCTGCATGAAGCCCCTGTCCTGAGCAGCTAAAAGTCTAACAGGGCAGATGGAGGAGGGCCATAAGTTAACACCTGGGCTGGGATAAACCAGGTGCCGTGAGAGCTCTGTGCCCGGAAGGTCAGACACAAGGGTGGAAGATTTCCTGGAGACAGAACAGAAGAAGTGAAAGGGAAAGAGAGATCCTGGGAGGGTCAAGGGCAGAGGAATGGTTTGTGATCCTGGGAGGTGACAAGGTGTGGCTTGTTTGAGGAACTGCAATCAGGTCTATTGCTGGAGTATGATATCAATTTCTCTCACCCAGGAAGAATTCCCCTAAACCCATCTCCTCTGCAGCTTGGGGGCTACTCTCTGAAGCTTTAATCCTATTACGTGGCTGCCTTTGGAAACCATCCCCGGACCTGTGTGTCATCCACCCAGAAGAGCACTCCAGTCACATCAGCAATGTCGTCAGACCCATGAGGCTCACCCATGAGCAATCTGCAAGGGTGAGCCAGGGAGCAAGTGAGCTTTTCAGGAAACAGAAACAAAGGAGTCTCTGCCCGTATACACGCATGCCTGGACTACAAACACCCTGGTGGGGGCAGGTTCCGAAGTTATAAAACAAAGGTCTGGATACACGCATAAGAAATGGAGAATGTTTGCTTTTATTTTTTTACAGATTCAGATCAGGGTCCCAGTATCCTTAATGCATTTAAAATATCACATCTGATCTCCACAGAGCTGTCATCTGGACCGATTTATTCTCCACCAAAGAAGGCTTCCCTTCAGCACGATATTCATCCGTCCATCCATTCCCCAAGTTCTTAACTAAGTGCCAGGCCCAGTTCTAAGTCCAAAGTGGACAATAGTGACCAAAAAGATACAGGTCCTGCTCACTGGAAGCTGACATCCCCAATGACCAGCCTGAAAGTTCAGGGACCCTCAGGCAAGACCTACTTGCCCCTGAGTCTTCTGAGCAGCAAAAAAGGTGGCTCTAAAGAAGCCCTCAGTCACCCTGCCCAGGGCCAGCCTGGCAGGCAGGAAATGCCCATTCGTCAGGAACCTTATTCTGCTCCAGCTGCCTCTCCAAATGAAGGCCAAGCAGCCCACGGAAGCTCTGGCCACGTTAAGCCCTCTGCTCATCCATAACGGGCTACGTTGGTGCACTCTTCTCTGCCTTCATACATGGTCTCCCCTCCACCTGCAATGTCCTTCCCTTGCTTTGTTTGACAACCAATTTCTACTTGTCCTTCAAAAGTCAGTATAGGATCTTTGTGGGGACTCATCTCTGAACAGCTTAAATTAACCCTGGTGGTCCTTAGTCTGGTCCTGTCATAACTCCCTTATAGTAGTAACCTCACATTGATCGTAATTGCTGGTTTCCAGTCCCTCTGCCCCCCAAACCCTCTCTATCCTGCTAACTGACCCCAACTAACACTTGAATTAAAAAAAAAAAATAGGGCCGGGATGTAGGGGAAGACGGCGGAAGAGTAAGACGCGGGGATCACCTTCCTCCCCACAGATACACCAGAAATACATCTACACGTGGAACAGCTCCTACAGAACAGCTACTGAATGCTGGCAGAAGACCTCGGGCCTCCCAAAAGGCAAGAAACTCCCCACGTACCTGGGTAGGGCAAAAGAAAATAGAATAAACAGAGACAAAAGAATACGGCCGGGACCTCCACCAGTGGGACGGAGCCGTGAAGGAGGAAAGGTTTCCACACGCTAGAAGCCCCTTCGAGGGCGGAGACTGCGGGAGGCAGAGGGGGGAAGCTTCAGCGCCGCGGAGGAGAGCGCAGCCACAGGGGTGCGGAGGGCAAAGCGGAGAGATTCCCGCACAAAGGATCGGTGCTGACCGGCACTCAGCAGCCCGAGAGGATCGTCTGATCACCCGCTGGGGCGGGCGGGGCTGGGAGCTGAGGCTCGGGCTTCGGTCAGAGCGCAGGGAGAGGACTGGGGTTGGCGGCATGAACACAGCCTGAAGGGGGTTAGTGCACCACGGCTGGCCGGGAGGGAGTCCGGAAAAAGTCTGGAGATGCCGAAGAGACAAGAGACGTTTTCTTCCCTCTTCGTTTCCTAGTGCGCGAGGAGAGGGGATTAAGAGAGCTGCTTAAAGGAGCTCCAGAGACGGGCGCGAGCCGCGGCTATCAGCGCGGACCCCAGAGCCGGGCATGAGACGCTAAGGCTGCTGCTGCTGCCACCAAGAAGCCTGTGTGCGAGCACAGGTCACTCTCCACACCCCTCTTCCGGGGAGCCTGTGCAGCCCACCACTGCCAGAGTCCCGGGAGCCGGGGACAACTTCCCTGGGAGAACGCATGGCACGCCTCAAGCTGGTGCAACTTCAAACCGGCCTCTGCCGCCGCAGGCTCAACCCGCACTCCGTGCCCCTCCCTCCCCCCGGCCTGAGTGAGCCAGAGCCCCCGAATCAGCGGCTCCTTTAACCCCGTCCTGTCTGAGCGAAGAACAGACGCACTCAGGCGACCTACATGCAAAGACGGGGCCAAATCCAAAGCTGAGCCCCTGGGAGCTGTGCGAACAAAGAAGAGAAAGGGAAATCTCCCCCAGCAGCCTCAGAAGCGGCGGATTAAATCTCCACAATCAACCTGATGTACCCTGCATCTGTGGAATACCTGAATAGACAACGAATCATCCCAAATTGAGGAGGTGGACTTTGGGGGCAACGATATATTTTTTTTTCGCTTTTTCTCTTTCTGTGAGTGTGTATGTGTATGCTTCTGTGTGAGATTTTGTCTGTATAGCTTTGCTTCCATCATCTGTCCTAGGGTTCTATCCGTCCGTTTTTTGGGGTTTTTTTTCACTTTTTTAAAAAATTTTTTTCTTAATAATTTTATTTTATTTTAATAACTTTATTTTACCTTACTTTATTTTATTCTCTTTTATTTTCTTTCTTTCTTTCTTTCTTTCTTTTCTTTTCTTTCTTTCCTTCCTTCCTTCCTTCCTTTTTTCTCCCTTTTATTCTGAGCCGTGTGGATGAAAGGCTCTTGGTGCTGCAGCCAGGAGTCAGTGCTGTGCCTCTGAGGTGGGAGAGCCAACTTCAGGACACTGGTCCACAAGAGACCTCCCAGCTCCACGTAATATCAAATGGCAAAAATCTCCAAGAGATCTCCATCTCAACACCAACACCCAGCTTCACTCAATGACCAGCAAGCTACAGTGCTGGACAACCTATGCCAAACAACTAGCAAGACAGGAACACAACCCCACCCATTAGCAGAGAGGCTGCCTAAAATCATAATAAGTCCACAGACACCCCAAAACACACCACCAGACGTGGACCTGCCCACCAGAAAGACAAGATCCAGCCTCACCCACCAGAACAACGCACTAGTCCCCTCCACCAGGAAGCCTACACAACCCACTGAACCAACTTTAGCCACTGGGGACAGACACCAAAAACAACGGGAACTACGAACTTGCAGCCTGCAAAAAGGAGACCCCAAACACAGTAAGATAAGCAAAATGAGAAGACAGAAAAACACACAGCAGATGAAGGAGCAAGATAAAAACCCACCAGACCTAACAAATGAAGAGGAAATAGGCAGTCTACCTGAAAAAGAATTCAGAATAATGATAGTAAAGATGATCCAAAATCTTGTAGATAGAACACAGAAAATGCAAGAAACATTTAACAAGGACCTAGAAGAACTAAAGATGAAACAAGCAAAGATGAACAACACAATAAATGAAATTAAAAATACTCTAGAAAGGATCAATAGCAGAATAACTGAGGCAGAAGAATGGATAAGTGACCTGGAAGATAAAATAGTGGAAATAACTACTGCAGAGCAGAATAAAGAAAAAAGAATGAAAAGAACTCAGGACAGTCTCAGAGACCTCTGGGACAACATTAAACGCACCAAGATTCGAATTATAGGGGTTCCAGAAGAAGAAGAGAAAAGGAAAGGGACTGAGAAAATAGTTGAAGAGATTATAGTTGAAAACTTCCCTAATATAGGAAAGGAAATAGTTAAGCAAGACCAGGAAGAACAGAGAGTCCCATACAGGATAAATCCAAGGAGAAACACACCAAGACACATATTAATCAAAGTGTCAAAAATTAAATGCAAAGAAAAAACATTAAAAGCAGCAAGGGAAAAACAACAAATAACACAAGGGAATCCCCATAAGGTTAACAGCTGATCTTTCAGCAGAAATTCTGCAAGCCAGAAGGGAGTGGCAGGACATATTTAAAGTGATGAAGGGGAGAAACCTACAACCAAGATTACTCTACCCAGCAAGGATCTCATTCAGATTAGATGGAGAAATTAAAACCTTTACAGACAAGCAAAAGCTGAGAGAGTTCAGCACCACCAAACCAGCTTTACAACAAATGCTAAAGGATCTTCTCCAGGCAAGAAACACAAGAGAAGGAAAAGACCTACAATAACAAACCCAAAACAATTAAGAAAATGGGAATAGGAACATACATATCGATAATTACCTTAAATGTAAATGGATTAAATGCTCCCACCAAAAGACACAGACTGGCTGAATGGATACAAAAACAAGACCCATATATATGCTGTCTACAAGAGACCCACTTCAGACCTAGAGACGCATACAGACTGAAAGTAAGGGGATGGAAAAAGATATTCCATGCAAATGGAAACCAAAAGAAAGGTGGAGTAGCAATTCTCATATCAGACAAAATAGACTTTAAAATGACTATCAGAAGAGACAAGGAAGGACACTACATAATGATCAAGGGATCAATCCAAGAAGAGGATATAACAATTGTAAATATTTATGCACCCAACATAGCAGCACCTCAATATATAAGGCAAATACTAACAGCCATAAAAGGGGAAATCGACAGTAACACATTCATAGTAGGGGACTTCGACACCCCACTTTCACCCATGGACAGATCATCCAAAATGAAAATAAATAAGGAAACACAAGCTTTAAATGATACATTAAACAAGATGGACTTAATTGATATTTATAGGACATTCCATCCAAAAACAACAGAATACACATTTTTCTCAAGTGCTCATGGAACATTCTCCAGGATAGATCATATCTTGGGTCACCAATCAAGCCTTGGTAAATTTAAGAAAACTGAAATTGTATCAAGTATCTTTTCTGACCACAAGCTATGAGACTAGATATCAATTACAGGAAAAGATCTGTAAAAATACAAACACATGGAGGCTAAACAATACACTACTTAATAATGAAGTGATCACTGAAGAAATCAAAGAGGAAATAAAAAAATACCTAGAAACAAATGACAATGGAGACACTCGACCCAAAACCTATGGGATGCAGCAAAAGTAGTTCTAAGAGGGAAGTTTATAGCAATACAATCCTACCTTAATAAACAGGAAACATCTCAAATAAACAACCTAAACTTGCACTTAAAGCAATTAGAGAAAGAAGAACAAAAAAAAACCCCGAAGTTAGCAGAAGGAAAGAAATCATAAAGATCAGATCAGATATAAATGAAAAAGAAATGAAGGAAACAATAGCAAAGATTAGTAAAACTAAAAGCTGGTTCTTTGAGAAGATAAACAAAACTGATAAACCATTAGCCAGACTCATCAAGAAAAAAAGGGAGAAGACTCAAATCAGTAGAATTAGAAATGAAAAGGGAGAAGTAACAACTGACATTGCAGAAATACAAAAGATCATGAGAGACTACTACAAGCAACTCTATGCCAATAAAATGGACAACCTGGAAGAAATGGACAAATTCTTAGAAATGCACAACATGCCAAGACTGAATCAGGAAGAAATAGAAAATATGAACAGACCAATCACAAGCACTGCAATTGAAACTGTGATTAAAAATCTTCCAACAAACAAAAGCCCAGGACCAGATGGCTTCACAGGCGAATTCTTTCAAACATTTAGAGAAGAGCTAACACCTATCCTTCTCAAACTCTTCCAGAATATAGCAGAGGGAGGAACACTCTCAAACTCATTCCACGAGGCCACCGTCACCCTGATACCAAAACCAGACAAAGATGTCACAAAGAAAGAAAACTACAGGCCAATATCACTGATGAACATAGATGCAAAACTCCTCAACAAAATACTAGCAAACAGAATCCAGCAGAACATTAAAAGAATCATACACCATGATCAAGTGGGGTTTATCCCAGGAATGCAAGGATTCTTCAATATATGCAAATCGATCAATGTGATACACCATATTAACAAATTGAAGGAGAAAAACCATATGGTCATCTCAATAGATGCAGAGAAAGCTTGTGACAAAGTTCAACACCCATTTATGATAAAAACCCTCCAGAAAGTAGGCATAGAGGGAACTTTCCTCAACATAATAAAGGCCATATTTGACAAACCCACAGCCAACATCGTCCTCAATGGTGAAAACCTGAGAGCATTTCCACTAAGATCAGGAACAAGACAAGGTTGCCCACTCTCACCACTCTTATTCAACATAGTTTTGGAAGTTGTAGCCACAGCAATCAGAGAAGAAAAGGAAATAAAAGGAATCCAAATCGGAAAAGAAGAAGTAAAGCTGTCACTGTTTGCAGATGACATGATACTATACATAGAGAATCCTAAAGATGCTATCACAAAACTACTAGAGCTAATCAATGAACTTGGTAAAGTAGCAGGATACAAAATTAATGCAGAAATCTCTGGCATTCCTATACACTAATGATGAAAAATCTGAAAGTGAAATCAAGAAAACACTCCCATTTACCACTGCAACAAAAAGAATACAATATCTAGAAATAAACCTATTTCAGGAAACAAAAGACCTCTATGCAGAAAATTATAAGACACTGATGAAAGAAATTAAAGATGATACAAATAGATGGAGAGATATACCATGTTCTTGGATTGGAAGCATCAACATTGTGAAAATGACTCTACTACCCAAAGCAATCTACAGATTCAATGCAATCCCTATCAAACTACCACTGGCATTTTTCACAGAACTAGAACAAAAAATTTCGCAATTTGTATGGAAACACAAAAGACCCCAAACAGCCAAAGCAATCTTGAGAACGAAAAACGGAGCTGGAGGAATCAGGCTCCCTGACTTCAGACTATACTACAAAGCTACAGTAATCAAGACAGTATGGTACTGGCACAAAAACAGAAAGATAGATCAATGGAACAGGATAGAAAGCCCAGAGATAAACCCACGCACATATGGTCACCTTATCTTTGATAAAGGAGGCAGGAGTGTACAGTGGAGAAAGGACAGCCTCTTCAATAAGTGGTGCTGGGAAAACTGGACAGGTACATGTAAAAGTATGAGATTAGATCACTCCCTAACACCATACACAAAAATAAGCTCAAAATGGATTAAAGACCTAAATGTAAGGCCAGAAACTATCAAACTCTAGAGGAAAACATAAGCAGAACACTCTATGACATAAATCACAGCAAGATCCTTTTTGACCCACCTCCTAGAGAAATGGAAATAAAAACAAAAATAAACAAATGGGACCTAATGAAACTTAAAAGCGTTTGCATAGCAAAGGAAACCATAAACAAGACCAAAAGACAACCCTCAGAATGGGAGAAAATATTTGCAAATGAAGCAACTGACAAAGGATTACTCTCCAAAATTTACAAGCAGCTCATGCAGCTCAATAACAAAAAAACAAAAAACCCAATCCAAAAATGGGCAGAAGACCTAAACAGACATTTCTCCAAAGAAGATATACAGACTGCCAACAAACACATGAAAGAATGCTCAACATCATTAATCATTAGAGAAATGCAAATCAAAACTACAATGAGATATCATCAGTCAGAATGGTCATCATCAAAAAATCTAGAAACAATAAATGCTGGAGAGGGTGTGGAGAAAAGGGAACACTCCTGCACTGCTGGTGGGAATGTGAATTGGTACAGCCACTATGGAGAACAGTATGGAGATTCCTTAAGAAACTACAAATAGAACTACCATATGACCCAGCAATCCCACTACTGGGCATATACCCTGAGAAAACCATACGTCAAAAAGAGTCATGTACCAAAATGTTTATTGCAGCTCTATTTACAATAGCCAGGAGATGGAAACAACCTAAGTGTCCATCATCGGATGAATGGATAAAGAAGATGTGGCACATATATACAATGGAATATTACTCAGCCATAAAAAAGAAATGAAATTGAGCTATTTGTAATGAGGTGGATGGATCTCGAGTCTGTCATACAGAGTGAAGTAAGTCAGAAAGAGAAAGACAAATACCGTATGCTAACACATATATATGGAATTTAAGAAAAGAAATGTCATAAAGAACCTAGGGGTAAGACAGGAATAAAGACACAGACCTACTAGAGAATGGACTTAAGGATATGGGGAGGGGGAAGGGTAAGCTGTGACAAAGTGAGAGAGTGGCATGGACATATATACATTACCAAATGTAAAACAGATAGCTAGTGGAAAGAAGCCACATAGCACAGGGAGATCAGCTCGGGGCTTTGTGACCACTTAGAGGGGTGGGATAGGGAGGGTGGAAGGGAGGGAGATGCAAGAGGGAAGAGATATGGGAACATATGTATATGTATAACTGATTCACTTTGTTATAAAGCAGAAAGTAACACACCATTGTAAAGCAATTATACTCCAATAAAGCTGTAAAAAAAAAGATAATTCAGGGAGCAGAATTCTGAAAAACAATCTCTAATTGATATCTACAGAGGATTACAGAAGCATTTGCATCTAAAAAAATGTATCTCTATAGAAAAGGAATAGATAAGAGAAAGAGCTCTTGAAAATTAACAATTGTATAAATAAAGAGGTGTAATCACGAAAATGTCCAGAACATAGAAAAAATTCTGTTGAAAAATTTGAGGGAAAAAATAAGAGGCAATCAAGATAACAGTTGTAACCTCCAAATAATTATAGTTTGAATTATCAAAGAACTAGTAGAAGAAAATTCCCCAGAATGAAAAGAGATATTAGTTTTCACATTGAAGGAGCCTATCAAGTGCCATGCCGGAAAAATGAAAAAAAAAAAAAAAGATGTAAACACTTTCTTGAGAAATTTCCACGACAACCAACTTCCAGAGACAAAGTGCCGGCCTCATCCAGGGAAATATATGACTTTCCACTAGCAAACTTTATGCTAGAAGCCAATGGAGCAACACCTTGAAAATTTGAGCGAAAAAGATTTTCAACTGGCAAGTCTCAGCTAAACTATCAATCAAATGTGAGGGCAAAATATGGACCATTGCATACACACAAAGAATCAAAATGTGACCATGCATACACCTTCCAGAGGAAATTACTTGAGGATATACTCAAAAAAACCCAAAGAAAACCATGCAAAAGGACAGTAGGATATAGGAAAAAGTTGACCTACTCCTAGAAATCCAGTAAAAAGAATAATATTTAGAAAATGATTGCTGTACATCAGGCTTAGAAACAACAGATTAAAATAAGAAATCAGCTCCATAAGACCTTCCAGGAGAAAAGTGATCAGATTCCATGCAACAGAGAAAATGAGCACAAAGCTGGAAAGTATTACTGATATGATGATATGATATGAGGAATAAGGATGAAGACATATGTTTCCGCTCCCAACAAGAAAAAAGAAAGGCAACTGGAAACTCCAGGAGAAACCAAAAACCTCACAAAAAATCCAATGATCTAAATAGTAAGCAAACAAAAATGTGACATGATTTTGAGTAATTATAGAGTGTAAGAAAAGTGATTTGACCTTGATGCTAAGAATAGTGTTCTTCAAATTGTAAAGGTGTCATGACATTGGACCTATAGAGAGAAAACACTGTCCTCATATATTACACAGTTCTACAGTGAAGAGTACTTCATAGCCCTGGCCATAATAATGTAACTTAAAATCCAGAAGCTAGATTATAGTTAAACTATCAGCCTTGGCAATATAAAAGTCAATGGTCCAATTAACAGAGGCAGGGAGCAGCTATAAAGGAGTCAAGAAATGGGGTTGTTCAGATAAGAAACGGAAGCTTAAGAAGATTCATAGGCACCTTGGTAAGCCTTGGGAGAATTAAAAACAATATTGTAAAAATCAAAAATTGTGAGGGTAAAAAAAACTAAAAGGAGGGACAGGGGTGGGGTGTGGTGTAAATGAACTAAACTCTTATCTCCCATAGCAAAAATGTAGAAATGTCTAGAGTCGATAAATAAGAGAGTTACAACTCACAAATATTCCACTAACCATCGCTTTGCTTCTCTTCTTAGCACTTATGAGGGGTTTGTGGAGGCAAATTTAAATGGTCCAGTTCACTTTTTAAAATTTATCTAAGGAAGTGTGAATTTTTTTGGCTTATTAAATTTCACTGTTGTAGGCAGAGGTATTCAAAAATCATTCCACTGGACTGAGCTCAAAGTTGAACACACTCAATGAATGTTCATTGTAAGCAGACCTTTTTCCCATAAAAGGACATTCAATGTAAAGGGCCAGCCTGTCTCCCCTCCCCTCTCCTACTCCCAGTACACAGATGCTCACACGGTGACACACGGCTATCAGGCAAAGACGGCAGTGCCATTTAAAAAAGTCAGGTCCCGGGTCCCAGTGGGGAAGGAAGCCTGGATTCTGGCCCATCGGCTTACCATTCGGCACCTGCCAAATCCCAGTCTGGATGGAATCTCCACGTTTTTAAATGGAGACAACAAATTATTTTAAATGTTTGGTTTGGTTTGGTTTGGTTCGGTTCGCTTTACCAAAGCAAATAAAACTGCGAGCCAAAGAGGTCCAGGAATGCCAAGGAGTTGGGTCTACGCTGAACTCAAAGAACCTCTTGCTTGAGGATTACTAAGTCATCCCAGTGTGAGTCAGGGCCAGACTCCAGTGCCAGAATGCTGCAGCAGGAGGTCCAGAAAACTCTAGACACACTGTTACCTCTTTCTATATCTCAGTTTTCCCACTGGGAAAATGGGAATCATGACAGTACCCATCTCATAGGGCTGCTGGGACGACTAAAAGAGCGATTACGTATAAAAGGCTCCAAACACATATGGGGAAGCACTGGATGGATTCATCAGCTGGGACAACGGAACGGAGTAATGAAACGTGGAGTGAGGAAAAGGGACGGTGACCTGTACCAGCACCTGTGCTACATGGAGTATCAAGTTTCAGGTGGAAAATCTCCTAAGGACAGCAAGCCATCCACGCATCCATCATCCGTGTCTGACCTTCCAGGTGGCACAGACAGACAACAGGGCTTCCATGGAGAGGTGAAGCTCCTCGCAGCTGCTGCCTGGGCACACTTTCTACCTGTCCTCGGTGAGCAGGCTGCTGGAGCCGAGGAAGGCAAGCCCCTCCCAAGCAGGACCCAGGCCCAGAACAACTTGGAAGCAGTTCACACCGGCAACAGCATCACGCATTCTCTCACAGCTAACACGGCCACACCCAGGGTTTGAGGAGGCTGGGGTTTCCCACAGGGTTTAATCAGCCTCTGATGACTTAGTTGAAGGGACCTCTGTCCCTTGAAACATTGTCACAGCCGCAAACATCTAACATTCCTGGACCACATCAAATCAGGAGGGAGGCCCCAGACTTTTCTCTCCTGCAGCACAGAACGCCGTACAGCACTGTGTGTGCTCGGGCTGTCCACCTGCAAACATGACCTGGGTACTGTGCTCCATGAGGAAGGGCTGGATGCCAACTCCTAGGTCTCTGTGCCAGAGAGACCCAGAGGCTTCATTTAGAAATGTTTCCATAGAAGATGTGCATTGGACTCTGATCTCTGTGGTCCCATCCACCATAAAAATCCTGCGACCCTGTCTTTATGAAGAGTTATTCTCAAACCTCCACCACCACCTGCCAGCAAGATCCCTGGAGGCTTCCTCACACGATGGAGCCCCTGAAGGTACTGTAGTAGCTCAGTTACCTGGATACACCTGAGCCACTGGAGAGCACAGACCTGCACCAGGTCAGCTCTGCTCACCGCCCGCTGTGTCTCGTGCAAGGAAAGCATTCCACACGAGCTTACAGAATTGAAGCAAATTCAAAGCAGGAATTCTTTCAAATACCCATTTCAAATATTCATGTCATGTGCTACTTATCTATGGTTGTACAGGATCTTTAGATCTTTGGCTCTGGAGGAAAAAGGCAGATGTATCTTTAAAAAGAAATAAATGTCTACATTTCAATTGTTAAAAATGTAAACAACTGCCATGGAAACACCACAAAAAATATTTAACCATTTTCACAACCACCCAAGATACTGCAAACTTATTTTTAAGACATTTGTGAGTCAAATTATATCCTGAAAAGTCATCAAGATAACTCCACATCCTTTTGCACAGCAAAGTAAACAATAAACAAAATGAAAAGACAACCTACAGAATGGGAGAAAATATTTGCAAATGATGCAACTGACAATGGCTTAATATCCAAAACATACAAACAGCTCGTACAACTCCATAACAGAAAAGTAAATAACCCAATCAAATATGGGCAGAAGACCTAAATAGACATTTCTCCAAAGAAGACATACAGATGGCCAATAGGATGCTCAACATCACTAATTATTAGAGAAATGCAAATCAAAACTATAATACAATGTGATAGCACTTCACACCAGTCAGAATGGCCATCATTAAAAAGTCTACAAATAGGGGCTTCCCTGGTGGCGCAGTGGTTGAGAGTCCGCCTGCCGATGCAGGAGACGCGGGTTCGTGCCCCGGTCCGGGAAGATCCCACATGCCGCAGAGCGCCTGGGCCCGTGAGCCGTGGCCGCTAAGCCTGCGTGTCCGGAGCCTGTGCTCCGCAACAGGAGAGGCCACAACAGTGAGAGGCCGGCGTACCGCAAAAAAAAAAAAAAAAGTCTACAAATAACAAATGCTGGAGAGGGTATGGACAAAAGGGAACCCTCCTACACTGTTGGTGAGAATGTAAATTGGTGCGGCACTATGGAAAACAGTATGGAGGTTCCTCAAAAAACTAGAAATAGAACTGCCTTATGATCCAGCAATCCCACTATTGGGCATATATCCGGACATAATTCAAAAAGATACATGCACCCAAATGTTCACAGCAGCACTATACACAATAGCCAAGACATGGAAACAACCTAAATGTCCATGCGCAGATGAATGGAAAAAGAAGATGTGGTACATATAAACAATGCAATACTACTCAGCCATAAAAAAGAATGAAATAATGCCATTTGCAGCAACATGGATGGATCTAGAGATTATCATACTAAGTGAAGTAAGTCAGAAAGAGAAAGACAAATACCATATGATATCACTTACACATGGAATCTAAAATATGACACAAATGAACTTATTTACAAAACAAAAACAGACTCACAGACATAGAGAACAGACTTGTGCTTGCCAAGAGGACAGGGGAGGTGGGGTGGGAGAGGGGTGGATTGGGAGTTTGGGATTAGCAGATGCAAACTATTATATATAGGATGGATAAACAACAAGATCCTACGGTATAGCCCAGGGAACTATATTCAACTATATTGAACTATATTCAATATCTTGTAATAAACCATTATGGAAAAGAATATATAGTTAATATTTTAAAATAATAAATAAAACTTGAAGTTTTTGGAGAATCAAAATATGCATAAGTGATAGAAGGAATGGTGTAGGAAGTTAATCTCAAGAGATTTCCAAGTAGCCCTGAACTGCTTATAAGTTGCCTTCCAAAATATATATATATACACATATATGTGTATATATATGTATATACACACACATATATATAACTGAATCGCTTTGCTGTACACCTGAAACTAACACAACATTGTCAATCAACTATACTTCAATAAAAAATAAACAGAAGATAGCTCCACATCCTGCTTACAGTTTTGGTCTTGAGCCAGACGATTATTAGGCTGATGCATCCCTGTTCTCCTTTTGTTGACCACATTGTAAAAATCAACACTCATAGCTGGTAAGAAGCTAAACTAATGAGAACCAAAAAAATCCCAGCCAATTCTTACATACAAAAGTAAATAAATGTAAAGGAAAAAATAATCTGCAGATCATTACTGGTATTTGTCACCCTCTGGTGGTCAGCCTCAGGAAGCTTCTACATCAGAAAACTCTGGAGACTGTATTTTACAGACAACCCCTCTGAGGATCATCCAGGCCAAAGCCCTGATCCGATGGGACTTCCCCAGCGTTCGAGCAAGTTCTGCTACTCTGCTCCCCACACTGTGTGTATGTGAGTGCGTGTGAGGATGCTAAAGAAGGAATAACTCCAACCTGAGTAGAAGAAGATAAGCAGTGTGACTCCACTTCCTCACAGCACACACAATGCATCCAAAAGGACAAACATACAACTGACACGGATGAGTCACTGTTTTCACCTCTCCAGTACCACTCTCTGCGTGAAGAGATGACTGGCCACGTCACAAAAGTGCCAAGAGAATAAATATATGGCAACTTCGGCTCACCAATTTCAATAAAACACACACTGGTGAGTACCGTACACCTTCAAGACATTACTCTAGGGAACCCATTTGCTCCCCTCTCTCCACCCTCCATTATGCCACATTGTTTGAGGGGGCAGAGGTCTCACTGTGCTCAGTATTAGAGTATGCCCACTTCTTTCCAAACCTATTCAATTCAGTCCCCACACTGAAGCCCTCACGTGTACAAGGCCCTACAGAGACACTCCTTATTCGAGCCTACTGCTAGAAGAGGGCCTGGATCTAGAGGATGGTGTTTGCCTCTGGCCTCTCCTTACACACTCCTGCCTGGGGAGTTTTTCTAAAATATGGTGTCCATTAGGTAAGTGACTGCCTTTTGTCTAGAATATTCCACACCTCCCATTAACAACGAAATCATAGAGGAACTGATCATCACTGTGTTCAGAGTCTTTGTAGTAGAATGGGTGGGTAGATGGATGGATGGATGGATGGATGGGTGGATGGATGGATGGGTCGATGAATGAACAGGTGGGTATACGAGCGTGTTGGTGGACAGGTAGATGGATGAGTGCATGCATGGGAGGATAAAAGGAAGGAAGGAAGGGAGGGAGGAAGAGGGGAAGGAAGGAAGGAAGAGAGGGAGGGAGGGAGGAAGGATAGACTTCCATGACATTTAGTGCTCTACTAGGCCCTGCACTGAGACTGAATAAAAAGATATGATACCTGCCAAGTAAATTTTCTGCTAATAATGATAAAAATTAGATCAATCTAAGTGACAAGAAGAAGAGATGAAGATAAAATGATCCCAGAAGAAAATAAAAATAGGTGACCTCCTAGCAGGAATTAAACAGACAAAAATCTGGTAGTTTTATAGTGCTAGCCACAGAAATTGAAGTTATTAATTTAAGAGGACTGACTGAGCTTCAACTCAGGGAGGAATGTCACAGCATCTGGTTCAAGGTCATCAGGGAAGATAGAATGTCGCACTCTGACACAAGCTGTCTAGCCCCAGCCCCAGCCTGTGACTAAGGCACACAAGCATGGCACTACAGGAACCAGACACCAGGAAGAGAACACAGACGTCAGGGATATCTCTGGGAATGCATCAGAACCTGGGTGAAGAGGAAGCCCCAAGGCAAGACCAGAGACCAGCAGGAACACACGGCCTGCTCTGCCCTGTGTTCACCCAATGCTCACAGGCCCAAGTGACTGCACCACCTCACCCCTTGTGGTTAAAGAGCCACCTCGGACTCAGAAGGATACTCTGATGCCCCCAACCTCCTCCTCTTTGTTGTTCTAGTTCTCCATGAACCCTCACCATCAGAAGGTCCTGGAAAGGTCATTTGAGGACATGATATCCCCAAACCTCCATCAACAGAGGGGCAAGACTCTCTTGAAAATGTGGGCTCTAGCACCTTCCACAGACCCTTGATTCACATCCAACAATGCTCACCATCGGGAAAGGCCGTGTGTCTATCACAAGGTCCAAGAGTCCCACCTGAAACCAATTTCTTCCCTTTGCTCTCCCCTCAGCCCGAGGAGATAGGAAAAGCTGCCCACCATCTTCAACACTGCAACCTTTGAGGACTCAAAGATGGTTATTTGGGCTCTCCAGTCATCTCTCAAGACCACGTGTCCTTCACTGAACCCCAGGAGGTCAGCCAGACGGCACGGAGCCCACCGCTCCCCATCCCACCACGTGGCTCTCACCACGACCATAGCCACTTTTCAGCCCCATCCAGACTCAGCCTCCTAATTCTCCACCCTCAGCTCTGAGCAGCCACTACCACCTCGGGGTAAGCATGTGTTATAAACCCTATTTGTGATCCTCACAACCTCAGATGTCATTTTTAATCATCAGTATACCTGAACTTGATTGTATAAGCTTCCAGGTCCCTTTTAACAATAATAACAGCCTACATGTACTGATGATTTAGTATTTAAAGCCCTAGCCAGTAAGTCCCCTACATACGAACCTTCAAGTTGCGAACTTTCAAAGATGCGAACGTGCGTTCACATGTCCAATCACGTAAGTTAGTTCACGTGTCTGGTGTACATTGTCACATGCGTGCATCCTCTAAAAGTGGTTGTGCCTTTATGTACTTTACTATACAGTACGGTGTAGAGCGCAGTAGTACAGTATCTTTATTTCAAGCCCAGGATGTCCGGAAGCAAGCGTAAAAGCAGTGGTGACGTAGCTGGTACCGCTAAGAAGCGCCAAGCAATAATGATGGAAACAAAAGTGGAGGAAGAAGAAGTAACTGAAGAACCGAAGAGATTCACGATGCAGGAAAGGGCAAGGGGATTTTCTTTCTTTTTTAAAAAAATTTTCTAATAATTTATTTTTATTATTTATTTTTTTATTTTTGGCTGCGTTGCATCCTCATTGCTGTGCGCGGGCTCTGTCTAGTTGCGGCGAGCGGGGGCTACTCTTTGTTGCGGTGCGCGGGCTTCTCATTGTGGTGGCTTCTCTTGTTGCAGAACACGGACTCTAGGAGAGCAGGCCTCAGTAGCTGTGGCGCACGAGCTCAGCAGTTGTGGCTCGTGGGCTCTAGAGCACAGGTTCAGCAGCCGTGGCACACGGGCTTAGTTGCTCCGCGGCCTGTAGGATTTTCCTGGACCAGGGCTCAAACCCATGTCCCCTGCATTGGCAGGCATATTCTTAACCAATGGACCACCAGGGAAGTCCTAGGATTTTCTTTATTTGAGGAGGCACTGTTAGTTTTTGAGGCACAGGACCCAAACCTAAAATGGTATACAAAGGTTGCAGCAGCCGTTCAGAATGCAATCCAGTGCTACGGTGTCAGTGTCATTCATCCATGACAAGAAAAAAAGAGCTACTACCCAGACATCACTGGATCGTTTTTTCAAGAGGGTAAGAACCTGTGCTATCAGCGTCAGGCGTGAATGAAACTGCAGCTTGTCCTCCATCTCCTGTTGCTGACGAGCCTTCAGCTCTATCATCTCCCACCTCCTCTCCTTCCTCCAGTCAGTAACTCTTCTTGCCTGTTCACTCGATGCCAGCCCTGTATGCCAGCTGTTGTACTGGACTACTGTACTTTTCAAGGGACTATGCTGTAAAATTTAAAATGTTTTATTTTTTGTGTTTGTTTGTTTTTTATGTATTATTTGTGTTAAAAGTATTAAAAACCTATTACAGCGTTAGTTGGGTACGTAGGCTCACTTTGTTGAACTTACGAACAAATTGGACTTATGAACGCAGTCTCAGAACGGAAGTCGTTCATATGTAGGGGACTTACTGTATAAGCCCCTTACAGGTATTAATTCCCTCAGGCTTTACAACAGCTCTACAAAGGGGTGCTGTTATGATTTTTAGAGATGTAGAGATGGTTCAATAACCTGCCAAGGCCATGCAGAGGCAGGATGCAAATCCAGAGAGGCTGATTCCAGAGTCCATGTTCTCAGTGGCCTCACTCTGGAGTCTAGAACAGGCACAACATTCCAACTGCTTCCAGGCGTGCCAACCCCACTCCTCTCAACTCAGCAACTTTACACGGGGCATCTTCCCTTCCCTCGGGTCAGCGCTGGGCACTGGGACAAGGCGATGAGGACAAGCATGGCTCCCAGCAGCTGCAGTCCTGGCTAATGCCTGTGGTGAGGTTCTTCCTGACCCAAGGACTCAGCGGCCTGCTGGGGGCCTGCCATGACCCAAAGCTGTAACTCAGCCAACTCGGTAGCTCACACCTGTGACCAAGCATCCCCAGCTCCTAGGTATTCAGGCGCTGTGTCGGGCTGCCCCTGCTCCCCCTTAACTCTACAGCATCTTTTAATAGTATCTACATGTCAATCTTATCTACTCAACATGCTGGGACCATCCTTCCAAACACGGGACCATCTACTACCGTAACAAGGACCACCAAAGTCAAAGGAAGCATAGTCAGTGCCCACCTCAGGCAAATTCCTTTACCTCCTCTGCCTCAGTTTCCCCATATGTGAAGTGAGGGTACCAATGGAACCCTCTCAGAGTTGTGCGAGGGGAAATGAGTTAACACCTGTAAAGCACTTACGACAGGCATGGCTTATAATAGAGGCTCAATAAGTATTATTTTCTTGTAACAGTCTTGGTGGTGGTGGTGATGGTGAAGAGATGAATTAACTCATGGAATTTTCACAATGTTTCCATCAGATGGATTTTTTTTTCTTTTTTGCCTCATTTCACGCAGTGAGAAAACTAAAAGCTCAGAGAAATTGAAGTGAAGCCCCAGGCCCACTACTCCCCAGTGGCAGCAGACCCTGAGCCCATGCGGAGGCACCATTGCCGTGGGGTCTCCTCCCTGCCCGCGGTTAGGAGTGGTGGCCTCATCCTGACAGAACAAAGTCACTTGATGCCTCCAGCATCTGTGCTCTGCAGGGTGTCCCCTTGGCCGGCGAGGCCCAAAGACTCAGCCTGCAGTCCCCCAGGCTCTCCTGGCCGACCACCCAACCCCGGGGGGGATCTGGGCCCCGCTTTAACTGTGACCTCACCAAGCACACAGCAGAGTTGCCAAAAGCAGGCGAGGCAAACAAGGGCCAGCTGATCATTTCACTCAAAGAAACGAGAGAAGCCGTAGCTTCCTCCACAGAAACCGTGCTTTCCAGCAGCCGGCAGGGTGGGCGTGGTCTCAGCGATCCCTGGATCCAGAACTGAAGAGACAGTCTAGGACTCCTGACTTGTACTCAACACGCAGACCCTGCAGTATGGCCCCTGCGTGTCGTTGACACCCTGTGCGAGGTGCCCACCCACCCCAGGTGACTCCCTGACCACCAGGGCCTCATCCCTAACTGCAAAACGGGCGCCAACACAGTGCCCCCTCCTGGCGCCGTAAGCCAGCACGTACATATAAAGCAGACACAAAGGGCAGTGCCTGGGACAGGACAAACAGGAAGGACGAAAGAAGACACCTTGTTCTGGGCGGAAGAGCCACAGAGAGTTAGAAGGAAGATGCCGCAACATCCGTCCCGGTCACCCTGGCAACAGGCTGAGGGGTTGCGATGGGGAGGCACAGAATGAACACATACTGAGAACTTATCTCCGCTAAGAACTAACCCAGGTGCTTTCTATGTGAATTCTGATTCATTCTTCATCCATTCTTTCAGGTCCTATTTGCTGTGCACCTACTCGGTGCCCAGCATTGTGTGGGAGGCTGAATACACGGCAGCGAACGAGGCCGGCAGGGCCCCTGGCAGCATGGAGCTTTTAGGCTTGCAGGGGAGACCTATCACACCATGAGTCGGTTATAACCACAATAAACGCTGCAAGAGGAGTGCAGAGCCTTGGAACATGACAGAGGGACCGCTTGCGGGCTGTGACCTTTCTGAAGGAGGTACATTTACCGGAGCTCTGAAACATCCGGGAAACTAACCAGGCGAAAGGTGGGGACGGGTTCGCCAGGCTGCACCGCAGCACGAGGTGGGTGGGGTGAGAGGTCGGTCGTGGAAGGCACTGGAAACTGGAAGACAATGTGTCTTGATCCTGGAGGCACTGTGAGGCCACAGAGGGTGACAGGGTGGCTGGGATGGGGCCAGGAATTTAGAACTGCATCCGTCTGTTCTGTGCAGTGGTTCTCCAAGGGTAGTCCTGGACCGGTAACCTCAGCACCACCGGGTAGAAATGCAGATTCTCTGGCCGTGCCCCAGAGCTGCTGCATCCGAAATCCTGAGGGTGGGACCCGGCTACGGAGTAACACCTACTTAAAGGATTAGGGAGACTCTTTTGAAAGTGGGCACCAGCTTGCCTTATGCTAGAATATTATTTCCATGCAAAATCGACCCCAAACTCTGGGCTAGACCTCGTGTACATTTCACATTTCCTCTACTTCTGCCTCCAAACCCACCGTGAATCTCCCCAGCTTCCTTCCTCCTTCAGAAAAGTCTTCTCAGCACCCCCCCACCCCAACTTCGGCTGCAGAGTTCTCTCAATGCGCATCCCCCCCCCAGCTCCTGCCAAATGTCTTAGTTTCCTTTTCCTTTTGTCTCTGCTAATCATTTAATCAGACATGGCATTTGGGGCACAAACAAAAGCATGGCTATTACAGCAAGACTTTAAAAGAAAATCTGAAGATATTGAGAAACGCTATGAAAATGAGAGATAACCATGGGGGGAAAAAAACACATCTGGGCAGAGTTTAAAATGACCAGGCGTGCTGGCCTTGAGCAAACGTCACCGTGGGGAGCCACGGCGACAGTTTTCTAACACAGGAGGAATGCCCTTTGGAGAAAGGGATCCGTTTTCCACTCATCAGCGAGCACAGAAAAAGCAGGACCTTCTCAGGTTTCAGCTGAGAAAGCATCTGTCCTGTGTTTAAGCTGTAGGAGGGGAGGGAGCTGCCAAGAGAGCTGGTGAGATCATCCTCGCCAGAGATGCTCTCGATGAGATCACAGCGGCCAGGGTCCGTGAGGGATGACACATCGGCCGTATCTGGACCACATGGGTCTGAGGCCCGTCCAGCTCTGCAAGGGGTCTCCCCGTCACCGGGCAAACCCACCTCCCAAACAGGGCAGGTGCCGACTCACAACCATTGTGTTTCGCTTCAGATACTCAGGAATCCAAGGGACACCAAGCACCTCTGCAAAACGTCTCAGATCGCCTGGCTGCCTGGAGGCCAGGACTCCAGGCATTTGTTTCATAGAAAAGCCCATTTACTCCTTTCCCACAGCCAACGCCTATCTCCCCAGTAACAGCAGCAGGAGCTGCCATCACATCAGCAACAGCTCTGAGCGACAGGGCCCTTGCTCTGTGCCAGCAACACACTCACATCCTCACCCAGGCCTCACCATCATCAGAAGGCCCATTTTACAAATGAAGAAATTGAGGCTTAAAGAAGGCTACTGATCTGCCCACGCCCCCATGGCTGGTCACATCCAGGCTGAGGTCTGAGCCCGGGGTTCTCTGATTTCAGAGCCCACGATCGTGATAAGGCCTGTACATTGCCAGGAACGAAATGTGTGTGTCAGATGCCCAAAAAGGAATTGACCCAAATGTGCCCTCTTCCCCAGACACTCCGGATTTGGCAGGGGCTGGCCCCTTGATAATGCTCAGGAAAATGGAGAAGGGGTGCCTTTTAAAAATCAGCCATTCTGTGTCCTCTCTCCCCACCCCCACTGCTCCAGATCTACTGATACTTAGAAATCAAGTCTCTCCCAGAAGGCCCCCCGTGCCCCATCTACACCACCCTATGCCTGCCCCCCAGGACTCCACCACTGGCCTGAATGGGCGGACCGGTCCCTGGCAGTGTGGACATCCTTCACACGACATCACCCACTCCAAAACGTAACAGCACAGGGTTTCTACGGCACCTTTAGAGCCACGAACCAGCATGTGGTTTTAATATTCACCAGCACTCTCCTCAGAGGGGCCCTGAGGCTGCTGTGATCAGAGGGGCTATTGTGCAGATACGGCTGTCCCCGCTTCACAGAACCCTGATCAGATTTCCGTCCCATCTTCTCTACGGTGCAATTCTGGGCTCGTCTGCTTTCTCTCCTCTTGCCTCCTTCTGGAGTCTGGAAAATGGCTGAAACGGTGTCTATCACAGACTTGGAAGAAGTATTTTCCTCCGTCCTTTGCCGCTGTGCCAGCACCTTGGCCTCACCCCTGGGCCTGCATCCTGAGGCTCTCCTGGGGCCTCACTGACTCAGCCGGTTCAGCTGAGACCCGCTGAGCCACTGTGGACCTGGGTCTTCAGAACTGAATACGCACCCCACTCACTTTGAAGAGCCACCGAAAACAAGCACATAAAGCAGCGCCCACGGGCAGGCAGATGGTCACTGGCTCAGGACTGAGGGTCACAGCTGCACCCGCTGACGGGAAGGGCACCACACGAGACAGCTCGGTCAGGCAGGCTTCCTGTGAGCAGTGCAGTCCTGGCAGAAGGGAGAAAGGAAGGATTTTCCTGCCTTTCAGGTGGCTGCACACTGATGTCAGGCCTGGAGTCAGGTGAATGAAACTTATTCCTTCTTGATGGAGAATCTGGGTTCAAGCCACAGATGGATATTCACGGGTATGTTAATTCTCCTTCCAGCTTCCCCAAGCTCAGTGGAGCTTAAGAGATACAGAGACGGGGAGGGACCAGAGAACAGACAGTGCAGTGCCTCGAGGAGCAGGCAGCCTTCCAGAGCTCTTCTCTCCTGGCTGCTTTTTCCAAACCAAGACAGAGGGGGGGCGGGAGGAAATGGGAGGCAGAGTTGGCTTCTGGAGGTCTGGCCTCATGAACTCCTGCCTGTGATGGTGACTGTCACACGCCAACAGCCGTGCAAGCATCAGTGCCCCCAGTGAATTCAGCCAAGGCACGCGGGCCCTTAGCCACGAGTCAGCTCTTAGCTGCTTTTCCAGAAGACGTGTCTGTTCTGAACAACCAATTCTCCCGGGACCATCTTTAGTGGCCCTGTTGCCGCAACACCTATGTTCCACCCAGCGTAATCAGCAGCACACATCTGGGATGCGGGGGGATGGGACCCCATGGTAAGAAGGCTGCAGAAAGGTCCTCTGTGCAGCGCCAACTGGCACTCACTAGCATCTAACCAGCAACCCAGGCCACCTTACACCAACCGTGGCTCAGGCAGCTCAACTCCTGACATTGTTACCCACCCCTGGGACAGGCAGAGAATAAATAGCAAGGGAAATTAACATCAGAGTCAGTTACCTTCATAGAGCCTGTAGCTTAGAAAGTCACAGCCAGTCTCGAAGGGGTCAGCACCGCCAACATGGCATTGAATCTTGCACTCTTGTCCTTAATGGGGGAGTGGTACTGCCCATCTGGAGCCACAGAACCAAACCTGCAGTGGGGGAGAGGCAGGTGGAAAAGAGAGATGGGGTTCATGTAAGAGAAGAACATGGTGCCTAGAAATGAGGTCAGGTGGCTCCCACGAGCACACACAGGGTTCCCCATCCTGGATCCTCCCTCACAAGGCAGCAGTGTGGGGAGCAGGACAAGTGCCTCCCCAGGAGATGCTGAGAAAGGCTCAACTCATGGAAAGTAAGAGCAGATTTCCCGCCACTACTACCCTGCAACTCAGCAGTGGACTCTGACAAAGAGAGGCATGAGGACTGCCATCCTCAAACCAACACCAGAGCCTGGCTGTAAAGACTGCACATCAATCCACTGTGTGTGTGTGTGTGTGTGTGTGTGTGTGTGTGTGTGTGTGTGTGTGTGTGTGTGTGTGTGTGTGTGTGTGT